>NC_045709.1:49115398-49726188 GCF_009834535.1 Camelus ferus
CAGAAAGACTTCACATTAAAAGCACACAGACTCCAGGAGAACACCGACAACCCCCCCCCCCTTTTTTTAAATCTGTTTTTACCTGTTCTATCTTCTATTACTCTCTTAATCTTTACTTCTTAATTCATTTCTATTTCTCTTGGGTTTTGATGTCCTGCTATTGATTAGACACAGGTTTCAAATACATCTATTCATCTCTCCCCCCCTTTTTTTGTAAAGGTTTTAAAAGGACATCTCAACCCGATTAATACTCTGCTTCAACTCACTTTTCTATTATTCATTATACACTGTTTTCAAACCCTCTTTCTCCCTTCTTTTAAAATTCTTTCTCTCTCTCTCTTATTTTTTTTTCTTTTTTTCCTAAGTTCTATTCCTAAATAGGCATTAGATAGATAAAATCCTTAAGGACCAAAATAAACAACTGATACTCCATAAACCACAGTGCCAAAGAGGTATGAGCAAGATGAAGAAGCAGAAAAACCTTTCCCAATTAAAAGAACAAGAGAAATCCCCTGAAAGAAAGATCAATGAAATAGACATCGATAGCCTACTAGATCAAGATTTCAAAAAAGGAGTGATCAAATTGCTGAAGGAATTAAAAGAGATAGTGTTTAGAGATATAAAATATGTCAAAAATGAAATTGAAGCTATAAAGAAGAGCCAAGCAGAATGGGTAAACTCATTGACAGAGATGAGGAATGATCTAATAGCTGTGCAAAGCCGACTAGATAATGCAGAGGAACGAATTAGTGATCTAGAAGACAGGGCAATGGAAAGCACCCATTCAGAAGAACTACAAGATAAGCAAATAAAAAATAATGAAAATAGCATAAGGGACCTATGGGATAATATAAAGCATCCCAATCTTCGTATAATAAGGGTCCCAGAAGGAGAAGAAAGGTCAAAGGGGATTGAAAAGGTTTTTGAAGAAATCATGACTGAAAACTTCCCAAACTTAAAGAAGGAATCATATATCCAAGTACAGGAAGCTCAGAGGGTCCCAAACAGGAAGAACCCAAATAGACCCACACCAAGACATATCATAATCAAGATGGCCAGAGTGAAGGATAAAGAAATGATTCTAAAGGCAGCAAGAGAAAAGCAAAGAGCAACTTACAAGGGAACCCCCATAAGTCTCTCAGCTGATTTCTCTACACAAACACTACAGGCCAGAAGGGAGTGGCAAGATATATTCAAAGCCCTGAATGAAAAAAAGATGCAGCCTAGGATCCTTTATCCAGCAAGGCTATCCTTGAGGATAGAAGGAGAAATAAAGAGTTTCACAGACAAAAAAAAAAAAAAAAGCTGCAGGAGTTTAGCAACACTAAACCCATGCTAAAAGAAATATTGAAAGGGCTATTCTAAATAGAAAAGCAGCAGGATGCTACAGAAATGAGAAACACACAACTGGAAAGGTGATAACTCATGAATTACAAATAAAGTAAACACGAAATTATAAAAGAAGACATACAAATCAGAGAGTTGGGAGAGGGAGGCAGGGAAATATAGAATATTTTTTTCTTTCTTTTTTCAATTTTTTTAACAGTAGGATGGGTTTGAGATCATGTTACTATCAGTTTAATAAAAACAGTTATAGTAATGGGTTGATAGATTTACAAAACAGGGTAACCACAAGCCAAAAATTTACAAAGGAATCACAAAAATTAAATAAAATCCATGATAATACAAAGGAAAATTACCAAACCACAAAAGGAAGAAGAAAGGAACAAAGAGGATATACCAATTCAACTGCAAAGATAAGTTCAAAATGGCAATAAACACACATCTATCATTAATTACTGTAAATGTTAATGGACTAAATGCTCCAGTCAAAAGACACAGAGTGGCAGACTGGATAATAAAGCAAGAACCTTCAATATGCTGCATACGAGAGACCCACTTTAGGCAGAAGGACACATATAGATTGAGAGTGAAAGGATGGAAAAGGATATTCCATGCAAATGGAAAAGCCAAAAAAGCAGGTGTTGCAGTACTGATTTCAGACAAAATAGACTTTAAAACAAAGGCCATAAAGAAAGATAAAGAAGGACATTTTATAATGATTAAAGGAGTGATACAAGATGAGGATGTTACACTCGTTAATATATATGCACCCAATATAGGAGCACCTAAGTACATACAAGAATTACTAACAGAGATAAAGGGGGATATTGATGGGAATACAATCATAGTTGGAGATTTTAACACTGCATTAACATCACTAGACAGATCTTCCAGACAGAAAATAAACAAGGCAACAGAGAAATTAAATACTACAATAGAAAAACTAGCTTTGGTGGATATTTTCAGAGCATTACACCCCCCAAAAATAGGATATACATTCTTTTCAAGTGCACGTGGAACATTTTCCAGGATCGATCATGTACTTGGGCACAAAAGAAACCTCAACAATTTTAAGAAGATAGAAATTATCTCAAGCATCTTTACTGACCACAATGCCATGAAACTGGAAATCAACAACAGAGAAACAAAGGAGAAAAAAAGGAAAGCATGGAGATTAAACAATATGTTATTGAAAAAACAATGGATCAATGAGGAAATCAAAGCTGAAATTAAAAAATACCTTGAGACAAATGAAAGTGAAAGCACAACCACTCAAAACCTATGGGACACAGCAAAGGCAGTGCTAAGAGGGAAGTTTATAGCGATACAGGCCTTCCTCAAAAAAGAAGAACAATCTCAAATAAACAATTTAACCCACCACCTGAATGAATTAAAAAGAGAAGAACAAAAAGCCCCAAAAAGCAGCAGAAGGAAGGAAATAATAAAGATCAGAGAGGAATTAAATACAATAGAGATTAACAAGACCATAGAAAAAATCAACCAAACCAAAAGCTGGTTTTTTGAAAAAGTAAATAAAATCGACAAACCTCTAGCCAAACTCACAAAGAAGAAAAGAGAGAGAGCACAAATTAGCAAAATAAGAAAGGAAAATGGAGAAATTACAACAAACAAAATAGAAATACAGAATATCATACGAGAATACTATGAAAAACTATATGGAACCAAACTGGATAACCTAGAGGAGATGGACAAGTTTCTGGAAACATACTGTCCACCAAAACTGAATCAAGAAGAATCTGAACACTTGAACAATCCGATCACTAGAAAGGAAATAGAAGTAGCAATTAAAAACCTCCCTACAAATAAAAGTCCAGGACCGGACGGCTTCACCGGGGAATTCTACCAAACATACAAAGAAGAACTCATACCAGTCCTTCTCAAACTCTTCCAGACGATTGAAAAGGAGGGAATACTCCCAAACTCATTCTATGAAGCCACCATCACCCTGATACCAAAACCAGGCAAAGACACTACAAAAAAAGAGAATTATAGGCCAATATCACTGATGAACATAGACGCCAAAGTCCTCACCAAAATTTTAGCAAATAGAATCCAACAACACATAAAAAAGATTATACATCATGACCAAGTGGGGTTCATCCCAGGGACACAAGGCTGGTTCAACATACGCAAATCAATCAATGTAATACATCACATCAACAAGAGAAAGGACAAAAACCACATGATCATCTCAATCGATGCAGAAAAAGCATTTGATAAAATTCAACACCCATTTATGATAAAAACTCTCGCCAAAGTGGGTATAGAGGGAACATATCTCAACATAATAAAAGCTATATATGACAAACCTACAGCCAGCATAGTACTCAACGGTGAAAAACTCAAAAGCTTCCCACTGAAATCTGGGACAAGACAAGGATGCCCACTATCACCACTCCTATTCAACATAGTCCTGGAAGTCCTAGCCACAGCAGTCAGGCAAGAGAAAGAAATAAAAGGGATCCAAATTGGAAAAGAAGAGGTAAAAGTGTCACTATATGCTGATGACATGTTACTATATATAGAAAACCCTAAAAGGTCCACACAAAAGCTATTAGAGCTGATTGAAGAATTCAGCAAGTAGCAGGTTACAAAATTAATGTTCAAAAATCAGTTGCATTTCTTTACACTAACGATAAATCAACAGAAGAAGAAAGTAAAGAAACAATCCCCTTTAAAAAAGCACCCAAAGTAATAAAATATCTGGGAATAAATCTAACCAAGGAGGTGAAAGAATTATACACAGAAAACTATAAACCATTGATGAAGGAAATTAAAGAAGACTTTAAAAAATGGAAAGATATTCCATGCTCTTGGATTGGAAGAATCAATATTGTTAAAATGGTCACACTGCCCAAGGCAATCTACAGATTTAATGCAATCCCTATCCAATTACTCAGGACATATTTCACAGAACTAGAAAAAATCGTAATAAAATTCATATGGAACCATCAAAGACCTAGAATTGCCAAAGCATTACTGAAGAGAAAGAAAGAGGCTGGAGGAATAACTCTCCCAGACTTCAGACAATACTATAGAGCTACAGTCATCAAGACAGCATGGTATTGGTACCAAAACAGACATATAGACCAATGGAACAGAATAGAGAGCCCAGAAATGAACCCACAAACTTTTGGTCAACTCATCTTTGACAAAGGAGGCAAGAATATACATTGGAATAAAGACAGTCTCTTCAGCAAATGGTGTTGGGAAAACTGGACAGCAGCATGTAAAACAATGAAGTTAGAACACTCCCTTACACTATATACAAAAATCAACTCAAAATGGATTCAAGACTTAAACATAAGACAAGATACAATAAACCTCCTAGAGGAAAACATAGGTAAAACATTATCTGACATATATTTAAAAAATTTTCTCCTAGAAGAAATAAAAGCAAGAATAAACAAATGGGACCTAGTGAAACTTACAAGCTTCTGCACAGCAAAGGAAACCAGAAGTAAAACAAGAAGAAAACCTACAGAATGGGAGAAAAGTTTTGCAAGTGAAACCGACAAAGGCTTGATCTCCAGAATATATAAGCAGCTCATACAACTCAATAAGAAAAAAATAAACAACCCAATCCAAAAATGGGCAGAAGGCCTAAACAAGCAATTCTCCAAGGAAGACATACAAATGATCAAAAAGCACATGAAGAAATGCTCAATATCACTAATTATCAGAGGAATGCAAATCAAAACTACAATGAGGTATCACCTCACACCAGTCAGAATGGTCGTCATTCAAAAATCCACAAATGACAAATGCTGGAGAGGCTGTGGAGAAAGGGAACCCTCCTACATTGCTGGTGGGAATGCAGTTTGGTGCAGCCACTATGGAAAACAGTGTGGAGATTCCTCAAAAGACTAGGAATAGACTTACCATATGACCCAGGAATCCCACTCCTGGGCTTGTATCCAGAAGGAAATCTAATTTAGGATGACACCTGCACTCCAATGTTCATAGCAGCACTATTTACAATAGCCAAAACATGGAAACAGCCTAAATGACCATCAACAGGTGACTGGATAAAGAAGAGGTGGTATATTTATACAATGGAATACTACTCAGCCATAAAAACCGACAACATAATGCCATTTGCAGCAACATGGATGCTCCTGGAGAATGTCATTCTAAGTGAAGTAAGCCAGAAAGAGAAAGAAAAATACCATATGAGATCGCTCATATGTGGAATCTAAAAAACAAAAACAAAAACAAACAAACAAACAAAAACAAAGCATAAATAAAGGACAGAAATAGACTCACAGACAGAGAATACAGACTTGTGGATACCAGGGGGGTGGAGGGTGGGAAGGGATAGACTGGGATTTCAAAATTGTAGAATAGACTATACTGTATAGCACAGGGAAATATACACAAAATATTATGATAACTCACAGAGAAAAAAATGTGACAATGAGTGTGTATATGTCCATGAATAACTGAAAAATTGTGCTGAACACTGGAATTTGACACAACATTGTAAAATGATTATAAATCAATAAAAAATGTTAAAAAAAAAAAAAGAAATGATTTCCTCAAGTCTGTACTGGAAATGTGGAAGAAAGCTTGAGTTTCCTCTACAGACATGGAAAATGGACCCTCTTATTGTGATACCAAAAGCCAGTGCTGAATTCATTTGGCAAACACCATATGAATAAGGAGGCCACATATGCGTCCTATACACGCACGTGGACAGCATGGGAAATAGGCTCACTCTTTGGATCTTCTAGAATTGCTCAAGGGAGAATAACTGATGAGGTGATGAGAGAACCATCTCTAGTTAACAAGAGGGCCATTTAGCTACTGAAGAAGTAGCTTAGCTAGTGAAGAGTGCAAGAGTTCAGAACAGGGACCCTGGAGCCAGACAGCTGAGCTGCACCACTTACAGCTGTGTGACCTTGAGCAAGACACTCAGTCTCTCTGTATCTCAAGTCCTTGGCTCTAAAATGTGGGTCCTAATAGTGTCCACCTCATTGGGTGGTTGTGAGGTTTCAATGAGCTGACATCTGTGAAATATCTAGGATGGCATCTGGCACACATAGGCATTGGTTATTAGAGAGGAATATAGAGAATTATACTGCCATCACTCAATAAATGTAAAGCACAGTCTTGAATCTCTGCAGTTTTTCAATTCTCTTAAGCAAAGCAGAAAATTTTCTACATCTACATATTCGACATTGTCTGAGGTACCAGACACCAAGGGAGCTGCCAGGGATACACACATGAAAAAGACATAGTCTTTACCCTTCAGGGATTTATCATCTAGAAAAAGGCAGATAACGCACACCAGTGATTCTCAATCATTATGTTAAGTGCGTGAGTAGAGATGTCAAGCTGTTATGAGCGTATAAAGAGAGGGCTGAGTAATTTTCCCTGGGAGAGCTGCTGAAGCAGGTGACGTTCAGCTAGGGCTCAAAGGATGAGCACCAGTAAGTTCACCAACAATCAGTACCTGGGGAACCATCTCTTTTGTGGAAGATTCTGTTTCACTGGGGTGCCTGGAACATTTTGGAGACTTTATCACCAAATGGTAGCAACATTTGCTAATCAACTATGGCCTGATCAGTCTCTTTACTAGATTTCCTACAAAAGGGTAGACAGAAAAGGGAATTAGAAGGAAGGGAAAGGGTGAAGAGAGAAAATTAAAAAGAAGAGAAGTAAGAAAGAGCACAATTTCCCCAAAGGTAAAGTTAAATGTATGAAGGTAAAAGGCTTTCCTGTCCAATATCCTATTCAAAGGCAATAATGTCTCCGTGGCTCATTTTAGTAAATTAATCAGACACACTAAAGCCAAGGAAGGAGCCCTGTCTTTCACTGTCAGGAATGAAAGAACTTTTATTTAGACATGATCCCTCCAAGGAAACAATGCTATTTTAACTGATTTCTGTGTGGCATCCGGTTTTGTCCTCGTAATAGGTAATATGCAGACATTTAAACTGCAGTTTGCCCAGTTCTGCTTCACTGGTCATTGGGGAAATTCATCTAAAGCTGCAAAAAGGACTAGAAATGTTTGCATCATATTAATAAACGGGAAACCGAGGAAGCTGCCAACTGGCAGCAGAGTGTGTTTTGGTGGTTTGATAAGGCTACTAAAGAGTTTATGATGTGACAGATGTTTCACTACACTATTGTGAAATGAATAGATTATGAGAAGTAATTAGATGTACATTGGAATCAATGCTGTTATCATTGAGGCCTTCGGGCGATGCAGTAGATGAGAGTCTTGGCAGCAGGTGGTCCAATGGCTCGGAGACAGGAAGACACACCGCGGGAGACTGAGTGACAGGTTTCACAGATCCAGGGGGTGAGAGATCTGAGCTGGGGCTTGCATTTGTAATCTTTACTCATGTATAAATAATAACAACTCCACCATTGACTTCCTATGCTGTGTCATAGCCTCTGTTACCCTCACACACATGCAGAATAGTGCCGGTTTCACCCACTCAAAGTTATTCTTGGTCTCCCTGTTTTCAGATATGCATAGTATGTTCGATTGTAACTGACAGCTCTATCATTTTTTGAGGGAAGACTTTTAGAACTAATCATCTGATGATTACATTTATTTTTAATGCTTGGCATTGAGCCGCCATTGTACAAAACTTCCTATAGGTTGCAGATCAGAGGCTGGAAAGTACTTTAACTGCCTTTCATCAGAAGGCAGTTTCTTCTCTCTGGCTCAATGACTAACATTTAAAGGGACATATTTGTCTCTCTGCTCTGTGAAATCCCTTTGCAGGGGACTTGGCAGGGTCACCCTCCATGCTTGAAGCAACCATATGGAGCCTGCTGCTTTCAAGAGAAGGTTTTGGTTTCTGCCAGTTTCCAGGGTCAGCTATTAGCACACTGGGGAATGTTGAAGTTTCCAAGCACAGAATGAAGAGGGAGGGAAGAAATGGGTGATTAGGGGAATTAAGTAACTGATTCCCTGTGTACATCTGCTACCCCTATAGGAGGAAGAAATATCTGGTAGAGTCATTTATTAGCCCCTCTCTGCTTAAAACAGCAATGGTATTTATGTTAAAAAAAAGTGAGGGCTTTATTGAATGGTTTCAAAATAATATGTAGCTGTGATCATCAAAGAGATCTTAGGAGAAAACATGCAGCATATGGCTGTATACTCACTCACATCTGGGAGGGCTTTTAATACTCTTACTTATATAACTGCCAAATTAGGTAATTAACTAATTCTTCTATTCATTCTTTTAATAAACCTTCATTGAACCTTCAATATATCCCTATAATTTGCTGCTGTGGATACAAACCTAAGTGACTGTGTAATGTAGAACTCAATTGTCTCTTTAGGGGTGTGTGTGTGTGTGTGTGTATGTGTTTATATTACTCCCTGTGTTCCTTCCATGCGAAGCTAGATGTTTTGCTGGGGAGGTATATTTTAGGTACTTTCTTTGAGGCTGTTATGCATCATGTATTAAACTTTTTAGAATAGAGAGTAGAAACTAGAATAATTTAATGAAATAATATAAAGCTGTAAAGTGTAAAACACTTTAAAAAATGAAGACTAGCAGTTGGTGTTCTTAACTAATTCATAGATATTTTGAATTAACCAGTGTCTGAAAATTCTAAAAAGGTAAGATTTTCTTCCTGATTAATAACCTGGTTAATAAAATCTAGAGAAAATTCACCTACTCCACATGGCATGTGCTAAACTTGGAAAGAGAAAGATCTAAATGCACTAAACTCAAAGCTTTTGCCTTTCAAAGGTCTGCTGTGTCAGATCTGTGTCTGGGGATCTCTAGTGTCAACCACCAGCTCCTGAGATTTTGGTAGAGCCCAAGGCTAGTCAATCAGGACTTTCTGGGAGAGCAATAAAGCTTAATCCTTCATAGATAATAGGACCTTGTCAAACAGGCATGAGGAGCAACCCAAAGTGGAAAGCTCCGTTCAGCTGGTCTATCCCCAAAGCACATGAACTTTCAGCAGTAATAGCGACCACTTACGCAGTACTCTGCGAAGTGCTTCCCAGATGTTATCTCGCTTAATCCTCACAATAGCCTCAGAAGGCGGATTCTGTGATTATCCCCTTTTGACAGATGAGAACACTTGAGTTTGGATTGGTTAAGAAAAATTTTCAAATTTTCCCAGGAAGTGGCAAAACATGGATTTAAAACCAGTTCTCTGATTCCAAAGCTTATCATCATCCTTCAGGTCAAATGGTGCTCTTCAAGTCCTTTGCTTTCTCTATAGGATTTAAGGTCTGATAGGTTTCAAATAAAGGGGGAAGTTATTCACATGGAAATTCATGTAACCCTATTATCTGCTTAAAAAAAACTAATTGCTGAAAACAAGGCTTAACAATACACATATTTATATTTGTTAAGATTCTTGTGATGTTGACTTTGCTCCCAGTATTAATTGTGGGGCTTTGAATGGACTGTGCCCATGATTTCTGGTGATTGGTGAGTTCTTCGACCTCTGCCATGGTGATTAAAATAAACACAATCCTCAGGTGGTTCATATGCATATGAAAGTTGAGAAGCACTAGTCCAAGTCTATCAGCACTTGCATATCTCCACCAATGGGAATGCCACACACTCTGCCTTTGGACAGATCTGACTTTTAAAGGAGTTTGAGCTAAGTTTTGTTTCCCAATAGCTGTCACAGTAGATTAAAATTCTGTGATGGAGATTTTCAAAATGAAGTTAGACAAGTTGATACTAAAGTTTATGTGGAATAACAAACATGGAAGAATGCTCATAAAGACACTAAGAAAGAAGAACTGTCAGACATTAAAACATACCATAAAGCCTCTGTAATTAAAATGTTATTGTGCTTACAGAAGAAGACAAATAGACCAGGGCAATAGAAAAGAAAGCCTAGAAGGAGACCCAGGTATGTCAATAAATTTAGTAAAATAAAGGTAGTTTCTCAAATGACTTGGGAAAAGATAAATTTTTAAATAATGACACAGAGTAGAAATAAATAAACCTAGATCCATTCTTTACACCACATGCAAGAATAAACTCCTGATCTATCAAAAGGTGAATAATGAAGCCATGTAAATACTAGATGAATTAATAGTTGAATTTCTCTTTAACCTAGATGCAAGAAAATGTTTTTGAACTGTGACTCAAAATCTAGAAACCAAAAGAGAAGAGACTGGTACGTTTTTGAACTTTTTTTTTGTGGCAAAAACACCGTAGACAAAACCAACTAACACACTAGAAGAAAATATATGCAACTTACATTACAAAAGGCTGATATCCCTAATATACTAAAAACCCTTAAAAACTGGGGACAAAAGGACCAAAACCCCAACAGAAAAATGGAAAGATATAAACAGACAATTTACAAAAAGGTTATAAACTGGCTTTTAAAATATTGAAAGATGTTCTAACTCATGCAAAGTAAGATAAGTGCAAATTAACACTGAGATATTTCTCACCTATCAGATTAAAACATTTTTTAAGTATGACAATACATTCTGTTGGTGAGGCTGTGGGGAAAAAGGCGCTCTCCTGCGTTGCTGGTGGAAATGCAAACTGATACAACTTATCTGAAAGGGAATTTGGTGATATTTAACAAATCTGCATATGTACATACTTTTGGACCCAGCAATAGCACTTACAGGAATTTGCTTGTAGTTACACCCCCAATAATACAAAAATTCTATGCGTAAGGTTATTGACTGCATCATTGTTTGTACAGCTGACCCTTGACTAGCATGAAGGTTAGGGATCCCACTCTCTGTGCAGTCAAGATTTCACATATAACTTTACAGTTGGCTTTCTGTATCCTTGGTTCTGCATCCACAGATTCAACCAAATTTGGATCTTTTAGCACTAGCACTGTAGGATATATTTAGAAAAAGAAATCCATGTGTCGTTATGTCCACTATGGAAATCTGTATGGAGGTTCCTCAAAAAAACTAAAAATAGATCTGCCATATAATTCAGCAATTTCATTCCTGGGTATGTAGAAAAACAAGAAAAAGAAATCTAATTCAAAAAGATACATGCACCCTAATGTTCATGGCAGCATTAGTTACAACAACTCAGACACGGAAGAAACTGAAGCATCCATCAACAAATGAATGGATGATGAAATATTACTCAGCCATAAGAAAGAATATATATATATAACTGAATCACTATGCTGTACACCAGAAATGAACACAATGTTGTAAATCAACTATATTTCAATTAAAAATAAATAAACAAATAAATAAATAGACAAAGGACTGATATAGATATTTTTTCCAAAGAAGACATATAAATGACCAACATATAGATGAAAAGTTTCAAGGTCTTGAAAATCAAAGAACAACTGAGGAATTGCCCCAGATCAGAGAAGACAGAGTATAAGCATCTTCAGTTATTTTTTGTTGGCTCAAATTTAAGCCCACTCACTTTCTGTTTGCTCTCTTCCTAGTGAGCTCCAGTTTGTCAAAACTCTAGTAAAGGAGGTCTCTAGGATTGATAGTATTGGCCTAAATGTGATCTTAAAAAGGCTAAAGTGAAATTGTCATCTCCTTTGTTGTTGTGTTTGACTTTGATTAGTGGAGACCAAATGCTATAAAATACCAAAAGTCAGATAACATAGTTATCTCAAATTGAGTTATTGTCCTTAAATAAGGTAAGGGGATGATTGCTAGGACCCCATTGTATCTTCAGCTGCCACACTGTTTCCTGTATCCCACATCAGTAGTTGAGGTGTTATGGATCCTCAGTGCAGAATCTTATATTCATTCCCATTAAATTTTATCTTGTTAAATTTTAGAGCATTGCTGTAGCTTATTGTGATCTTTTTAGATTCTGAAGCTGTCATGAAAAACAAGAGGCATTGTGCTATCTATAAATTTGTTGAGTAAGCCTGCTATACATTTTCCCAAGTCACAATGTAAATGTTGAACAAAATAGAGCTTCCTCTAGATTAGTATCAATTATTGAAGCAGAATACCTTTCACTGTACAAATTATTACTAACCCAACTCACAGAGTATTCTATGTGTTCAGTCAGTTGTGCTCCATTCTGTTTACCAGGGTACAAGAGGAAAATTGTCAAACGAATTTTGAAGTTTAGATCCTTCTTACCACAGTTCTATGAAACAGTGTCCTACATTTGTAGGCTGAGAAAAGGGCCTCTCCTGGCATGTAGTATCACAGAGGTCAATTGAAGTCTGTAGAAAGTCTGGCTCCATTTCTGCTCTGGCTTACTTAGAATTGATCACTGAAAAACTGCCAACATGTCACTCCAAATGTCATCCAGAGAAAGCAGAGACACTGACAAGCCAACAAGTTGTTTTCTGTCATAATTTGTCTCCATAAACCAAAGGGATGGGATGAAGTGGGT
The DNA here is from genome assembly GCF_009834535.1 of Camelus ferus. Lineage (NCBI taxonomy): Eukaryota > Metazoa > Chordata > Mammalia > Artiodactyla > Camelidae > Camelus > Camelus ferus. The sequence goes on from NC_045709.1 coordinate 49,128,073, forward strand.
GGATAATTTATAATATAGGCAACTCAAGTGGTTCCTAGTTAGAAAAGGCAAGCTTTTATTAAGAGAGGTCTTTTAACACTGTTTAAATAAACACATCCCATGTTATTAGTCCAAAGATAGGAAGAGACCATTAAACCCACAGTGCATACTGCCCAATGATTTTAATTCATAGGATGATCCTAGTCAATCTGAAAGTAGCATCTGGACACCTGAAACTAACACAGCTGACCACTGTATTGCCATATTTAGAAGCAATATATTGCTACAGCAGTCCCCACAGTAGCCCATATTATTGACACTGGGACATTTAGAACTATCTAGATCTATTGCTTATAGATTTTCTATGAGTTTCTACCTTAAATTAAAAAAAAAAAACTAATGGAAAAAACCACAATGAAGAAGATGTGTAGGTTCAACTCTCATTTAAAGTCTCTACTTTAAAACACTATATACTGTAATCAGAGAAAATAAACTGAGAAACATACTGATAGCAAATGCTATAAAAGGCTGATATTCCTAATATGTAATGATATACACATTGATTAAAAATGCTTAGCCTCCAATGAGTCAATGGAAAAAAGACATAAAGGTAAAATTTACAAAATAAGAATACAAATAAGCAATAACATTTTAAAGTGTGTAAAGGAAAATAAAATATGTCACATATTCAGTTTTTACCTATCCTTTTAACAGTTTTTTAATGAGAACATCCTTTACTGGTAGGATCATGAACTGATAAAATCTTTCTGAAGGAAAAATTTGACAACATATAACAAATGTTTAAATAATGATCATATTTTTGATGTAACAATCCTGCTTCTGATTATCTTTTTTTATGAAAATAATACTCTAAGTAAATAAGACAAAATAATGAGAAAAATATTGCAAAAAGATCTTAGAAGGAGCATCATTTATAACCAGGAAAGTGTATAAACAAAAGAAATTTTCAACAACATGGCAATAGTTAAATTATGGAAAATTAGAGTAAATATTATGAAAACTTCTAATTTATAATGTCAATATAAAAAACAAGATACAAATTATATGTACAGAATAGCGTTATTAATGAAATATTAAACATAGAAAGAAAGACTTATCTCTGGCTGGATTGTGTGCTTTTAATTTCTTTTTAAAACTTTTCCCATAAGTCCTAAACTTTATTCAGTGAGTCTTAATTGTTACATGATCAGGAAAAAATGTATTTAAGGTATTACTTAAAAATTTATAAACATGTTTATCTCACACAATGTGAAAGTATATTTTAGTTTCAATATTTAGGCAATGACTTTCTTAGAGTCTTAGTATCTTTTTTCATATATTTCAAGATGGTACCAGGGGATATAGAATTCTGCTAACTGGTTTCATCTTGCTTCATCAGGACAATAGGCTTTCTTCTTGGGCTTGTTTTGAGACACACCGTGGCCCCTTTAGGGGGTGACCAGGAACACTCTGAACGTTGTTAACCTACTGGTGGACTCCATCCTACCCCAGGTATACCATCATTCTGTGCCACTACAGAATGGTACGTTCCTCTGTGCTATCATAGCATCCTCATCTCTCTGTTACCAGTGAAGACAGTGCATTACAGTTATATGATTTCATGCTGAGTGCCTCTGCTAAACTATGAATTCCTTAAAGACAACTGGTCACATTTTGTTTTGTTTTGCTTTGTTTTGTTTTGTTTTATGGTCATCATCACCACTTAGCAGAGGACCTATCATAGGCCCTCAAAAGGAATTCTGAATAAATAAATGAATGCATGAATCAAGAGCACCAACTCTATTACTTATTGTACCAGTTGCAACCCTGGGTAGGACAAGTAGCCTCTCCAAGCTACCATTTACTTCTCCCTAAAAATGCTGATGTTAGAGGCTACCAGAGAGGACTCATAAGGAAGAGGCAAAAATCAAATTGGTGAAGACTCTTCATAAACTATAAGTGACTACAAAAATATGTCAATATATTTACTGATTAAGTTCTTTTCCCAGTTACCCCTAAATGCTTCCAGAAGAGAAATAAGAGCTTAAGTCATTGACCATTCAGCAAGAGAAAATATATGTGAAAGTACTTTAAACATGAAAATAATATCTTACTATAATCATAATAGTAATAACAATAATTATACTTAATATTAGCAGTACTATGTTCCACCCTATAAAAATAATCTCCCAGTTTTAGGTGTAGTACAAGGTGTAGTTAAATCCCCAGAGAATAATATATTGCTTATTTAAAGAAGACAAAAATCTTTCAAAAGTACTGAAAAACACTTCATTTATTACTCTTTCTCTAGCATTAATGGTAAGATAGGGTTCTTTAAGATTTTTGTGCCTCCCCAAGAATTCAACTCACTTCTAGAAGACATCTCTTTCTTTCTCTCTCCTCTCTATTATTTCTGATGACTGGCCAATTGCTATGGAAATATATAATAAAAATTTTAATTGAATGGACCACATGTTAGGCACACGTAGTAATGTGTGTCTAGCATTCTCTCTCAGTGAACTTGATAGTAATGCATTTGACTAAGATGAGGCTGCCTTTTTTTTAAACACTAGTTAAATAATTTATCAAACTAGCATTAAAAGAAATTAAAGATGAAAATTTTCACTAAATTCTGCTATCAAAATATAAATCTTATTTCTGTTTCCATCCTGTTTTATCTATATGTGCCATTATTTTTACATAATCTTAATCCCTGTTTAGACATTTTTTATTCTTTTTATTTAATATTGTTCTGGGAATTTTTCTATGTTGATGATAGTTCTCATATTTTTCATTATTAATAATAGCCTAATATTCCATAAAGTGAGGCTGCTTTTTTACTGGGGATGAGGAAGAACTGTGCTTCATTGTTGAGTATAATACACTATATACAACCAGTCTTTTTTTAAAAAATCAAGTTATATGTAACAATTGCATAACAATTTAAAAATTGTATAACCTATTCCTTTATTTGCCACTTTATGGTAAAACTCCACTATTCTTAAAGCTGCAATGACCAAATTTGGACTGAGTTTTATTTGGCAATTCTTTAGGATAAGAAGGAAAGTTTTGCTGAGCAAAATGAATAGTTTAAACAAAATGACCAGGTACAGTTTTAGCCACTTCCAAAGCAAACAACTATATTCAAATGAGAGTATGAATCCTCTGTTCTCTAATGTAGTTTTGACAAAAGCCCTACTGGCAACATTTCTGTAATATTTAGATTAAGTTTTGTTAAGCCCCAGGAGAGATATAACTATGTTTGTTTTAAAATAGTTTATAATTCCAACTTATTCAATGACCTGTTTAAGTCATCCAAAAAGAACAGTACCAATCAGTGTAAAAGACTGTGCATTGTAAAGGAAAAAAGAGCAACACACATAGAATATGTAATTCTCAGAAGAGATACAAGGATCCTTTAAACATGACTAGATATCCAGCCCCATTATAATCAAGGGAATGCAAGTAAAAATGAAGCACATTTTTGCCTTTCACATTTGCAAAGACAGGATAAAAATAATAACTTCAAAGTGTTGGGAAAAGTTGCACATACAGGATTATCTATATCATCAAAAAACTAAAAACAGCTGGAAAGTAATGCTTATCAATAATGGATTGGTAAATTATTCTAGGTCTATACAATAGGACACTTTATGGCCATTAAAAATGGTGAGATTGATCAATTTTTGTTGTTATCAGAAGTCCTCAAGACAACCGTTAGGTCCAGTGACTTACTGGGACTCAGCTAAACTCAAAAAAGCTCCTCTCCTCATATTTATTGTTTATTACAGCAAATAATATAGATTAAAATCAGCAAAGGGATAAGGTCCACAGACGTCAAAGAGAAACCAGTTACAAGTTTCCATTTGTCCTTTCCCTGTGGAGTCACATGGAGAGCACTTGTTCTCCCAGAACTGATATGTGTTTTCTTTACAAAAACTAGAAAGATATTTCTAAAAATAAAATAAAGTTTCAAGACATCAAGATTAAAAGGGTAACTAGTAATCCTCACGTATGCCAAACCTGTTTTTACCAGACTGATTAGAGCTACCAAAATTTAGAATCAGTATCATTTTCCAAATATTTCACATCATAATAAAGAGAATTTATTGAGAAACAAATCATCCCTTTTTGTTACCCTAAAAACTTAAAAAAAATCTATTCTCTTAGATGCTAGTAAGTCATTATTCTTATCACAGTGTTAACTATAATTAAAACCTAAATAGAAGAATTTGGAGTATGATTATATAAATACATGAAACTAGTAATTTTAAAACAAACACAACTAAACAGCTTTCTTTTTTAAAAATATTTTTTGAAAAGTGATTTATTTATTTAGGGTTTTTTTAGGGGTGGGAGGTAATTAGTTTTATTTATTTCTTTATTTTTAGAGGAAGTGCTGGGGATTGTACCCAGGACCTCGTGTATGCTATGCATCTGCTCTACCACTTGAGGTATACCCTCCCTCTAAAATAGTTCTCTTTTTGTTATCTGACAAAAGGAATTTCGTACTAGTCAGTAATAATAAACGTTGACAGTGAAAATTTATTACTGTTACGATAACTTCAAAACACTGTGAGATTCTTAATTCATGTATGTGTCAGGCATTGGTGTTAAAAAGAAACTAGTCCACTCTGGTGGAACTCAAAGAATAAAATTTCAAATTATAATATTATCCTATTTGGGATAATTTAGTGTTGAATATATTCTATTATTTGTACAATAGAATAGAAATTGAAACTCAAACATGGTTTAAATTGCAATTCTCTATTAGTTTAACTGAAACAAGTCATTTTTCATCCAGTATAGAGCTGTGCATAAGCAAAGGAGCCCATCTATTCTCAAGGCAAACCTGTGTCTCAGCAACTTCTATTGCTTTCTGCATCTGATCAAACCAGACACTGGCCTAGGTAATCAAAATTAAGTTGATTGAGTAAAGAATTATCAAGCCCCCCCCCAAAGAAACGATTTCTGATCCTTTTATAACTGAATTCACATTCCTAGAAAACTACCACTTTCTCTTATTCCCATTGTAAGAGATCTCTGGATGGATAAGGGCATACCAATGGTACCTTAACTTTTATTTGCATAGCAACTTTCCTCCAAGATCACCCTCATCTGTAAACACAATGCAGTGGATGAAAAGCCATATTCCAATGTAAAAGTTTCCCTTTTTTCATTTCCCTACATATTAACCTTTTATGGCTGAGAAAGTGAACCTCATTGTTATATCCAGGTCTACCCTCATTTGTGTGGCTTCAAAGGCCAATACTCACTCAGGAAATATTTGAATTTCTCTTCATCCTGTGAAGATCTTCTTTTGTTGTGTAATTAAGGTGGCCTATAGCCAAACAAACATCTAACTGAATCCCACGGGAATGAATAAGCATGATTTTCCAATGATTTGGGATTAGTGGGTAGTTTTTGAAGAACTGGTCTTAAGCTTAATAATGAAAATGTTGGAGTGTAACTGGATTACAATATTAAATGACCCAAGAGAATAAAGAAAGACCACATAACCCTAAGCTATATGCTGCTTAAGGGTTATGATAGCTATAGTTTAAAATATAAAAATTGCATTGTAATTGTCATAATAAAATGTGTTCTAGTGAATTAATAACATTAATGTAAAATTTCTTATTTCATCTCTGCACTTAAGATAATATGCCTAAATCTAATGGAGCAAGTTTCACAGACTTGTTAAATCACAATGCAGTAATTCCAAATAATCCTGTTCTGAAGACAGGTTGTATAATTTTACCTCAAGCTCACTTTGAAGCATCACTGCTCTATTGCTTTTTTAGATATAACATATTGTATAAAAATATAACAAACCTACCACTATATGTGTATGTATTCTATAATTAATTCTGAGTATTTAGTGATCTGTTCACAAATCTGCTCAGTTTATGAAGGGAAATTTTTAAACACATATTTTAAAAACTATGGATGAATCTTGCCAAAGAAGATTGTCTTTTAAAGTTAATAATCATCGAAGTTCTAAAAATGATAATAAAGTTATGAGCCATATGCCTGGAACAAATGGATTTCTTCTCACCTTTGACTCAAGACAAAAAAACAAAAAGAGAGGGAGAGGAGGTTTCAGTCACACCATATTTAATCCAATTTGCTTTGGGTTTAATCTCCAAAACAAGGCTGGTCTGCTAATTCCCAATTATAATGGCACATGTAATCAGAGTCCTCATTAACAAAGACTGACTGTATTGTCTATTAGGAATGAAAATTTGAAATGCAAATTCAGCAAATCAAAACATTAAATGAGCTCCTGCCCAAGATGCTTGGAGCTCCCGCCAGGGCAGACCACGCTGGCTGACACCTGCCCTGGAGTTTCCCTCCAGCTGAATGTCTCCTTCGGTTCCAGTCTTTGCCTCCTAACTGACCTGCTTATGATCTCTGCTACAATTAACATATGCTTATTAGTAATGGCTGGTTAAAGATTTCAACTGCTGCAGTTTACAAAGTCTAACAGAGATGGCACGCCACAGGAAAGAGGAAGCCACTAGAATTTCCCTCATCAGCAAAGTCACAATGGTGAGAGTGTGCTTGGTAGAAATTGTATGATTTTTCACACTGTCAGATGTACGGAGACTGTTACTGACTGATCCTGGAAAATCAAGACATACCTGACCACAGGTCTCACATACACTGAGACAGATACAAGTACTTGCTGATTCCTTCTCCCCTTTGAGCGAGTAATTTCTAATTCGGTTTTAGGAAGGAAAGAAAGTGAGAGACTGTCTCTAACTGAATGAATGGCCAATTGCCTTGGGTTTATTCTGAATTTGAAATCATAACTTTTTTCTTCAGAGTAATTTCACACAATGGGAAAATTTGCATTTGACAAAAAGTTACCTAATTCTTAATAGGGTGATGATGTTTTTAAAAGATTATGTTCAGAGTTTATTATTGTCACCAAAGCCCCTTCTTAGTTTCTAGCTAATACCACCAGACTTGAGAGCACTGGAATGTTGGAGAAGCTTCCTTTTTGCTTCTAGTCACATGGTTTGATGGAAGAGAGACTCCATTTACTCTGAAGTCTTTTACATTTTTTCAGAATATTTGACCAACTATAAATCTCATTTTTCACATTCTCTTATTGAATAAGAAATAGTAATTTGGCTATTTCTCACCCAAGGAGCAGCAATACCTTGATTATATATCTTGGTGCTGGTTGATCAAATTCATTCTTAAATTGCCATCTCTAGTGATCAACTCTGCCTCTAACAGGAGGTTAGGACTTTGTCCTGAGCCTCAGGAGGCCTTGGGCTGTCACTCATTGACATTAGGATCTTAGACAAATGTATTAGTTTCTATAGCTGGGTAACAAAACACTCTAAACCCAGCAATTTTAAACAACACTCATTTATTAGCACTTAGTTTTGAAGGGCAGAAGTCTGGACATGGTGTATATGGGTTCTCTGCCTAAGATCTCAATGGGTTGAAATCAAGGTGTCAGCCAGGGCACAGTTCTCCCCTGGGCCTGGGGGTTCTCGTCCAAGCCCACTGGTTGGAGGCAGAATATACTTCCTTTTACCTGTGAGATTGAGACTCCTATTTCCTTGCTGGCTGTCAGTTGGGGGCTGCTGTCAGCTACTTGAGGCTGCCCACATCCCTTGCCACATGGCTCCCTGCCTCTTCACGCCTGCAATCACTCATCGAATCCTTCGTCTTCTTCTCCTTCAAATCTCTGACTTCCTTTTTTGCAACCAGTGAAAGAAAACTTTCTGCTTTTAAAGGGTATATGTGATTGGGTTGAATTCACCCAGATAATTTTTTCTATTTTAAGGCCAGCTGAGCCATGTCATAAAGCCTAATCATGAAAGTTAAATCCATCCTATTCACAGACCTGGGGATCATGCAAGACATGTACACCTGGGGGATGAGAAATCTTGGAATTCTGCCCACTGCAGCAGGTCACTTAGCTTCTTTTGGCCTCCCTTTCCTAATGCAAGTGAGGAGGTTGGATTAGATAATCTGTAGCTCCTTTTTCCATATCTCCAAATTTCCAGGGCCAAATAATTACAAACTCACAGACACACCACCAATTAGTTGCTATACACTCAACTTGATTGTTTTATTTGGTTGGCCAGTTGGTTTTTACTTAAATTAAACAATGCTAAGGGGGAGGGTATAGTTCAAGTGATAAAGTGCATGTTTAGCATGCACGAGGTCCTGGGTTCAATCCCCAGTACCAGCTCAAAGAAAAAATAAGCCAAATATCTCCCCCTAAAAAAATAAAAATAAGTTAAAATAAATGTTAGAACAACTCTCATTACTAGGACTTCTAGGTAAAATAAAAGAGGATTTTAATAATTTTAATTTTAATAAACAACAAAATAGCCTTGGAGGCAAAATAAAAACCTATATAAAATGGGCATTTAGGAGATGAATGATGTGCTTGTTCAGAGAGGGAAGTTCCATGTTGGCTAGTGGTAAAGAAAATGTCATTTGAACATTTAATGTTTCACCTTATTTTGTCGATAGCATGGGGTTCTAACAAGGCAATATCCATGGGTTTTTGATGAACTTCTCTTCCCAGAGCTTTTCTGATATATTTCAAAATTTGTTAAATTTCCCAACAAAAATCCGTCTGTTCAAAAATTCAGTTAAGAGAACTTCTCTACAGTTGCTTAACCTTAAGTAAAGTTGTCACATTTTAATACAGCTGGCATTCTAAGAAACAAGTCTGACTTCCAAATACCACATCATCTGACTTTAAAGCTTGAAAAACACAAGTACATTCCTTTGCATTTTTAAATGACATTTCACACAGGCACTTTCTTCTGCTTTGGAGCAGTATCGATTGCTTCAGCTTTGCTCAACACTATCTTATATTGGAGTGAAGGGTGTGTGATATTAATAGTCTGTTCAGGTGTTTGCATGCACCTAATTTTTAAAAGGTAAAGACAATAAGAAAGAAGAAAACATAATTCCTTTTCTTCTTCCTAGGCCCTGGGATTAAATTAAGAAAAAATGAAAGTACTAAAACTTTTGAAAAGCTTTTCTTTGCTTGATGATGAATTACTTGAAATAATGTGTTAATTTAAGAATCAGGCATTGCAACTTTATCTTTTTGAGACTATTAATGTTCCCAAAAAACCTGCATTTTGGGTATATAGGAATGAAAGGTAAGAGCATATATTCTTCCTTCATAATGAGAACATAAATTTTGTTTTTTCTACCTTAAATAATGAGCAAAATCCCTTTAGTCAAAGATAGTTTTGCAGTCAACTTAAATGAATATATGTTTGAGGTGGGCTTATATATTTGATTACACTCTTAGGTACTTAGCATTTATCACTGATCACATATACTGGTCACTAAAACATCAAAAGCCCGGGTGAGCATTTGAGTTTTTAAACTAATTTCTAGGTGTTTAAAGTTAGGTATATTTCATATAAATATTCCTTTTATAAACAGTTCACTTTTCCTCCCTCTCAACATGTGATCCTTTGTTCCACTTGAAATTCAGTTTTAGTCCCTAAACATTCAATTAGTCGGCGTGGGAGACTGGAGAAATTGGGGTGGGTAATACAATCATCTCTCTCAGTCTACAAAATAGCCTTCCATACTGATACTTTCCAATATCTGTTTCTGCCCTTCTGTAATTCATTTCTCAAGAAAACACACAAAACGGAGGTAATCCTCTCTTTATCTTAAGGCCCTTTATTCTATTACTGAATTATCAATTTCCAGAGAGAGAGAAACAGTGGGAGAAAGAAAGAGAGAAAGAAGAAGAGGAGGAGGAAGAGGAAGAGGAAGGAGAAGGAGGAGGAGGAGGAGGAGAAGGAGGACATTCATTTGAATAAACACCTAGATTCTTAAAGTCGCATACTTTCAACATAACCTTGAGTTTTGTGTTATGTTGGAAAATAAACATTTTATTTATTTATTTTGGGAGCATCATCATAATCATTTTTAGATCTTACAAATGTTGACTTTCTTAATTTGGTGCTGTCCAGAGTCCTCCTGAGGATTTTGGGGTGGAGCCTCACATCTTCACCAGACTCAGCCTCTGCCACTGGATGGTCCCTCAGGGCACATGGTTGACAAGTCACCATCTCTCCCCAGTTCTTTTCTTTTTGGTGGGGCCCAAGGAACATGCACTTTTAGGTTTAACTCGGTAGCTTGTTCTGTTTCTGCTTCCACCCTTCAGCCCAGAAGGGGTGGGTGGGGCACTGTTGGGAAGGGAGGTCCCTAGACCAAAGGCACACTTGATCCCAAGAATTTGGCTGGTCTTTACTCCTCTTGTCTGGGTGTGACATTTCTGACATGAGGTCAGCACAGCCAGAGAATATGTGCTGTACGTCCAGATGCCCCAAAGTTAATCTGCAATCACTTCCTTTGCTTGAAGTTTATGCAGCTCATATTGGTCCCCACGAGACAGTCCTCCACTTTACCTCAACAAATAACACATTTAAAATTCAAACCCAAATTTGATCATCATAACAATTTTGTTTATATATTTCATTCTAGAGACTTCTACTAATTTAGGCAATAGTATAATAACCACCTAACACAGGACTTCTCACCCTTGACTGGACAGTGGAAGCACCTGGAAGCCTTCAGGAGCTCCTGATTGATACCTGGGTCCCTCCTCCTGAGATTCCAATAGTATTATTAATCTGGGATGAGGTATTATAAAAGCTCCCCAGGTGATTCTAACTGCAGTCTAGTTTGAGATCCATTGATGTAAAGAGAGTCTGGGTATATGGGTAATGAAAACTTTAGCCAGACCCAGAGATTTTCCAGGGCTTTCCCCCTACTCTTCTGACCCACATCCCTGACCGCCTACACTTGAACCACTCTGGACTTTCCTCATTTCCTCTCATTTCATTTGATCTTCTCATTTCTACCCCTGCACACAGTCTGGTCCTTGTACCTGAGTCAGCAGACCCTTTTCTGCTCACATCAAGGCCTAGTTCATGTCCACTCAGCCTTAGATTTCATTCCAATTGTAATTTCCTTGAGAAAATCTTGCTTGATCTCCCGGATACCACATGTGCCCTGTCATAGCAGCAAGCTCATCTTATTCATAACATGCATCCCACTGGAGAGACAGCATAACAAAAAATCTTAACACCTGCACTGCAACACCACACTGCCTGGGTCCAAGTCCCGGCATCACCACATCCTGACTGTTGGACTTGGACAAACTGTTTAACTTCCCTGCATCTCAGTTCCCACATTTGTAAAATGGAGATGACAGCTATACTGACCTTGCAAAGCTGGTAGGAGGAAGACATGGGGTAATATACAGAGAGCACTTAGTGGCTACTACACAATGAGCACTAGGAAGTATTCTGCTTGACGTTATTTAAATAACTCATTGTTTAATGTCTATTTCTCTCTCTGGAATGCAGGCTCCATGAAGGCAGGCCCAACCACGTCTAGTTTTTTCTTTTCTCTGTTCCTATTGCTATATACGTGTTAGAAATACAATAAATGAGTATTGAATAAATGAATGAATATGAAAATAAAATGATTATAGACATGTTTGCATAGTCTTTCTCAAGACACTGTCTTGTACACATTCTCTCATAATTCAGTGTTGTCTAAGTGTGTGACTTTTAATGCCTGGATAACTGCAAGTGAATAATTGTCTGATAAACTTGTTTCCAAGTTTTAATAGAGCTTCCAAAATACAACAAAGTGATTGTTTTATATATTATTTTTCCCTTGAAGAGCCACAATTTAAAATGAAATAAATGATCAAAGGTTTAATTGTAGAATTGGGCAGCCTATATAATTAAAAAACTGGATAATTGGATCTTGAGTAAGGAGGAATTGATGGTACATTGTTAGTGTGTAAGAAACATTAAATAATTATAACATCAGTATAACGTTTAGTATTTCTTATATTTCATAAAACTAATAAGCCATTGAACATCTACCTGAGGGCTACTGTCCCTTAACTATTAATTTAAATTGATTTTATGTTTAATTTATGAATGTTCAAAAATATTATGAAATGTAAAGGAGAAATGCAACCTCATAAATCAATGTGTTCTGGATTGCCAGTTTAATTTCTGTATTGATTTAGTGCCCAGCCTGGTGGTATCTACAGGAAGGCATAAAACATAGAGTCATCACTGGATAAAGGGTCAGAGAGATAATATGAGTCGTAGCCAAAGAACTTCCTCTGATTAATCTCTATGGTAGGAGAAATAAGCATATTGATAAACTAGAGTTTAGATTTTTGTTTATACCTCATTTTTATAACTGCTTATGTTAATGACCCTTTTGCCTTCATTATGGTAGATAGCCTATGAGAGTGAGTCATATATTTGGTCTCCTGACTTAGAAAAAATGCAACACCCAAGAATTTCAAACATTTTTATGTAATGCAAAATGTGCTTTCTAATTATAAAGTAGAAACTGACTTTAGAGGCCACTAGGTTCAGGAATTGTCATTAATAATATATGTTTTAAATGTATATTTTAAAGTATTAAAAATAGTTGTTTTTATTGGTAGCATAAGTTTGTTCCTGATTTATATTATCTTACTGCATTTGATGTATCCTTGAAGTCAGATTTAAAATTATTTTGGGGAAAAAATTCCTTTTTGGAAAGGGTAGCACAAACCAACACTCTAATCAATAGCGTAACTTTGGAGTCAAAATGATTGACAAAATGAGTCAAAATATCTCTTGGCTCCACTAGTTAAGAGCTGGATGATCTTGGTCAAGCCATGAAGTGAAATCATAGACATAAAGCACTTCTCATCCTGCCAGGCATATAGTAAGTATTCAAAAGATGTTGGTTCTACCCAGGGTAGTGAGAGCAGCAACAGCAGGAACAATCATGATAATAACAATAATACATCATGACATAAGATGATTTCAAACTTCTATAAATAATAGAATTTTAATTTCTTTTTGCCTTTTACTTTTATTCCTTTAAATTTTGAATGTTTATTATGTATTATACACGTCTTTAAGCCTTTTCCGTGAAATGTTTATTTAATTGCCATAAAAACCAAAGGGGAGAAAAAGTAAGTTGTGAGGGGATGGATGCGTTAATTAAATTGATGGGAGGAACCCCTTTCCCAATGTATATGTATATCAATCATCACATTGTACCCTTTAGATATCTTACAATTTTATTTGTCAGCCTCAATAAAGTTGAAAAAAAAGAATTCTTGCACTTTTCTAAGTAAAGCATCAATACTCCTTAGGATCAGCTAGAAGACCCTCACTGTTTTGGGTCCTATCTATTTTTCTAATTTCATCTCCTATCACTCTCTGCCCCTCTGTATGCCACACCCCCATTTAGTTTATAGAATGGACCATTTGCTAGTATTCAAAGTATAGAGAATCACACTCTTCTGCATGCCTATCATATTTTTCCACTTGACCATTAAATGAGCAAAGATTTATCAAATGCCAACTGTATATCTGATACCAGGTGAGGTTCCCAGAATGTGGTTTTGAGCCTGAATGATTCATTCACTCACTTGACATCCACCTATCCATCCAACCATCCCTCCATTCTGTCAGTTACTTAATATCCATTGATCAGTGTCGACTCTGAGTTGGCATATTAGTTTTCTATTGCTGCATCACAAATTGCACAAACTTCTCAGCTTAAAGATATCCATTTGTTAGCTCCTAGTTCTGTAGGTCAGCAGCCCTGGCATGGCCTGACTGGATTCTCTGCTCAGGCTCAAGTTCTATACTGCTGAGTTTATGAACTCTGTAAAGGTTCCTTAATTGACTTAATGAAAAGCTAGGAGTCGGATTGATGTCAAACACTGAGTATTAATCATATGGAATGGGTTTATCATTGTTCTGGGAATTAGATATTTATGCTAAAAATAGATGAAATAGATACCCAGAATGTAATAATGGATCCTTGTTAGGGTGTAATAGTTTCTAGTTGATGACATAAACATGTAAACAGAGAGGGAGAGAGCTATCATTATTGATTGCTTTCTTATCATTAGCTTTATACATAGAAATTTAGTGAAAGTGTATCTTTATGATCAAATCAGGAGCAGACGGTGTACTTGGAGGTTTTAATTTAATTCACTCACATAAGAGGCAGCTGTGGGATGTCCAGTGCAACCTGCCCATACCACACATGGGGCCCAATTATTGAGACACAGGGAATTAGAACCATTAAATCTTACAGTCAAGTTCATTAAACCACACATAGGAAGATGTGGCTGACTTTGCAAAGGACAGACAAGACGAAAAGAGGTAGACTAATTCTAAGACCTAATGCCATGTATGTGCACACGTATCTACAGTCTTATTCACAGCAGCGTCTTTGAAAATTGAGGACAATATAGAAATATAACTAAACTTGATGCTTCTGAAAATCTCCTTTGGATCCTCATGTTTTCAATTTTATTTTTTGCTTACCTATCAAAGAATGTACTTCTGTCTTGATTGGCTAGTACCTGCTGTTTAAATGTCAATAGCTATTTGTCAAAGTGCCACCGTGTACACACCTGAGGAGTTCTGGGATCTCCCCTTTCCTTCACTCCTACATATCATTAGAAATCGGGAATTCTACTTGAATCTCTTGTAGATTTTTTATGTCTGTCTGTCTCTGGGTGGTCTTTTGGTATAATTTCAAGGTCAGTTCTATGTCACGATATTCCTCACACTTGGCTTACCCGCTACACCTAGTAAACACCCAATATACACTTGCTGAAGGGATGGATCACCTCTTCCTCTTATTCTTTTTGCCACTGCCTTCATTCTTATCATAGCTTATTTAGATCAGTGCAATGATCTAAATACTTTCTTTGTCCCTAGCCTTGTCTTAGCTAGTTCATCTTTCTTATTGAAGCTAGCATGGTCTTCTTAAAATACTAATTTGATCCTATCATCCTTAAGAGGATCCCTTAAGAATCTTATTCAGGATTAAAATCCTTCAACAGATTCCTATAACCTATGGAAGAAAATCCAAAGTTTATAGGACAGCATTTAAGTTTCACCATGATTGTGTCCTGGCCATTTTTCATTGCTTATCACTTCTTTTTTCCCTTTCTTCCTTGCTGTTCTCCTCCACCTCATCCAGAATCCTGGGTTTTAGCCAAACCAAAGGAATCAGAGGTCCAGGGCTTCCCATGGTTTCCATGTTCTGCATCCTTTTCTTTTTGCTACTTCATCTTCCTGGACCTCATGCCTCTTACTGGTCAAAGACTATTTGTCCACTTCCCAAAAACTTAAAACTTGTTTCTTTTTTGAAGAAAAATCTGATTCTCAATCTCTGGGAAAATAGGTCCTGTACATCTTGTTTGTTGTTTTGTCAGAGCACTTATAATATTAATTTCTAAACTATTTTTATTAATGTTTTACTGCTTATATTGATTTTTGCTTATATTAATTTTTCACTTGTTTACATTCTTCTTCCCCTTACTGCACTCTAAATTCAGAATCCTAGTCTAACTCATTTCTGTATTTGTAATGCCTGATATAGAACTCAGATACATAGGAGACATTCAATAAATACGTGTTAAATAATTGAAAAGTTTACTGTTATTTTTTGCTAGGCTATGGCTATTCTGTTGAGCTAAAATGTAAGTTTGCAAGTATGCCTTATACCATTTGAAAATCCTCAGAAATAGCATTATTTTTGCACACAGTGGGTGCTTAATATTATTCTTCACTGATGATAATGTTGAAATTGTTTTTCTATAAACTCCTGAAAATGGAACAGGCTCATTTTCCAGGGTTCAATTCAGGTTGAAGATCAAACAATCATATTAGAATAGCTGCCTAATTAATGTATACTGAGTAATTAAATAAGATGGAATCACCTTAGATAAGAGTGAACGAGGCATTCATTGTCTGTGAGTCGGAATTTCTGTGGCTACTTGCTGGCTTTCTCCAGCGCCACTGATGAAAGTTCACCGACAAAAGATTCTGTCAACACACAAACATAGAAACACCTGGCTGAAAAATAAATACCTAGATATTCTGGTAGATTAAATATGGCCATAAATTCCTTGCAGTTTTCTCCCCTAAAGGGAGATAGAATCTAACTTCCCAACTCTTACACTGTAATTGTGACACACTTCAACCAATAGAATGAAGTAGAAATGGCATTGTGTGAGTTCAGGAACCAAGGCTTCTGTATCTCCCATGCTGCCCTCTTGGGACCTTGCCCAGGGACCACCACGTGGGGGATCCAAGGAGGAAAGGCCACCTGGAGAGGGAGGCCCAGCCACCCAGCACTTTCAGCTGAGATCAGCCCCAGCTGACTTATCAGCTGCTGGTAACTATGTGCATAAGCCCAGGTGACACCCCCAGAGGAACCACCCAGTCAAGCCATAGAGTAGTGAAAAATAATAAATCATAGTTGTTTTAAGCCACAAAGTATAAGTGTCTGTTATACTGGTAACTGATAACTGGTAGAGGCATGAAAACAAATGGTAGCTTCTAGAGTCCTTTTCCTAACAACCAAAGTGAGGGTATAAACAAGTAGAATTTTTTTTTAGTGGCCTCAGAGATTCTGAATAAAGTTAATCAGTGATGTTATGAAAGCATTTCCAGCGCATTATGACAAGTGACAGAAACAGAAAAGGCTTGAGCAAGCATATGTTCACACACATTGATATTGTAAATCTTTAACTTCTGGCAAACAAGGATAAAATATAAGACTAATCAAACTAATGTGAGAATCATCTTAATTATTATAATGTTTCAAAATTCAAAACAGTGACAATTTTGTCAAAAATGTTTAAAATCCAGCAAAGAGAGCCCAGAACTTTGGGGGAAAATGCTGTGAAACAAAAAAATCCATTAATATTCAATAACCTCCCCTCAGCTTTTCCAAGTGTGAAAGAGTCAGTAATGGGGTCAGTTCTTTCCTTGAATCAAAATTCTGGTTCATTCAAAAGCCAAGAAAAAAATTCCGACAAACCTAAGAAAACTTAATGTGAAGAAAATCTTAACTAACTAGGATTAACTAGAAAATCTTTCAGAAAACTTTGTTTGCCACATTCTCCTTATGCCATTATATAACTCATGGATAAATGAGGTCTAAAAATTCTTCTAGGTTCTGTATTAAGAATTTTGTTTCTCTAGTTACTTGTAAATCGATCATAAAATGCTTTTGAAACACATAACAAATTTTGCAGGTGGATCTGAATCAATAAATTTGAACTTGACATATGTCGATGGCCCAAGAACTTACAAAGCACTGGAATACTTCCGATTTCACATGCCATTGGGGACTCAATTATCTCCTCATATATGTTTAAAAAAAGTAGAGCTCACAGAGTTAGTGGTTTGTCCAAGTTTAAAGGTGATTTCAGCAGGTTAAAAACAGGATTAGGGTACATATTTTCATCTTAATCCCAGAGAAATGCATTCCATAATAATAACACATTAATAGTTAATATTTAGAGCTCTTATACTCCAGGTGCTGGCACAGTGCTTCATACGTGTTTAATTCTCATACAACAATTTTATGGGCTGAACACCATATATACCCCCATTTTACAGATGAGAAAACTGATACAGAGATAAGTAAATTAATTTGTTCATGGTTGCACTGCTAGTAATATGCACAGCATAGCTAGTAAGAGCTGGGACTTGACACTTGCAGACCATCTTAGAGGATGTGCTCTTAACCATTGTGCTATATAATTTTTCTCCATGAAAATGAGTGATAATTTTTTAAAAAATTATAACGATAATAATTTTAGAATTTTCCTGGGCTCACAAATCTACTTTAAGTATTTTAATACTTTCAACAGCCCCACATTAGTTGAACAGGGATTGACCCTGCACAGCTATATCCAAAGGTGCAAAAGGGTTGCTGGAGCAGATCCTTTTTCCAGTGCATTATGAAAAAGGGGCTGTTGATATCATGATACCATTATGTTCACAGGAATCTCAGCTCAAATTTCAAAGGTCCCAAAAGGCAAAATAAAATAGCTAAAGATGTATTTATTGATTGCTAAGGGACAATTACCAAGACACTAATACCATTGTTTTCCACCTTTGTAACTGCATTGGTTTTGTCTCTTTCAAATGTTACCTCAAGAACAAGATGAGAAATAGATGATTGTACTGTGCTCATGTGCCTATTTTGGCGCTCAGCAGACAGAGTATGTATCTGTTATTGATTTTATTATTTGAGTTCCATAATTTTAAAAAAAGATAATTCAAATGAAGTGAAATATTTTTAAACACATTTGCTTTATAATTACCCTAGCTCAATTGATGGGTGAAACAAAGCGTGAAGCTTCGTTTATCACAGTTTCTTAGAATTCTGAGGGTTAAGGGCCCTTTTGAGAATCTGTTGAAAACCAGGAATCCTCTCACCCACCAAAATGCACATAAACAAAACATTTTTCAGTTTCTTTCAAGAGGCCAATGAACCCTTTAAAATCTACTTAAAAATTTCCAAATTAAATATCTTCCTTGCGCTTCTGTATTTCTTAATTTATCAAATAGAGCTAATAAGAGATCTAAATAATTTATCTACTATAGATTTGTGTCAATAGGGACACCATCACATGAGCAACATGAATAACACCTACCAATTACTGATTACTTAATACATGTCATACCTAGTGATCACATAAGATATGTTCTAGTATTATCATTTCACAAATCAGAACACGGATGTGGAAGGGTTAACTTGCTCCACGTAAGTCCTAAAGCAAGGGTTTGAAACTGGGGCATCTGATTCCATGGATTATGGTCTTTACTAAGGCAATTAGCACACTGTAAGTGCTCAAGAAACATTAGCTGTGGTTTCTATTGGTATTATTATTTGGAGATCAAAATGGTACTTGTAGAAAAATGCACAACACGTAAGAAAAAAAACCTTTTTTTCTTGAATAAGTGAAAATGGATTTTTTTCCTTTGATTTAATAATTGTCTCCTTCTGTTTGAGGTTCTAATAGTTAGATAATGGATCTCGTCAACCATTATATGTCTTCACCTTCAGCTGGGGACACATAACTTTTATTGTGGTCCATTATCTGGCCATTAGAGGCCACGAGTGTGTCCCCTGACCCTCTGCCTCACATTATGCTGAAGAAAAGGAGTAGAAAATGTGGAGGCAGCAGCTTTCCTAGCATCGGGAGTAAACGGAGCTACAGAGCCTCCTATATTGAGACCATTCATTTTCCTCCTGCTGTAACGTTCATCAGGCAAGTCCTGTGGATAAATTTACTGTGTCTCCTGGTCCAACTTCCAGCCTTTCCTTCTTGCTTTCTCACCCCATGAAGTCCAATCCAGTCGTAGCCAAACTCTATTCGGAATACCCAGACATTCTTTTTAATAAGGAAGAACGTTGAACTGCTTAGCAGTTCTGATGAATGTGTTCAGCTTAGAGGATTTATAGTCTTATCATGCAAACCACTGGCCCTCAAACTTAAAGCAGTCATGTCATTTTGTGACAGTCTCCTAATGGACTTGTGTGGCATATTTTTGTTTCTGAAATGAAAGTGAACTGTAATTAATTCCAATTAAGAGAATTATCATTTAGAAATTTTTAAACTTGAATGATTACAAGCAGTGTGGGGTGCTCTACCAAAAAGGTGGAAACTGTTAAGGAGAACCAGAGCCTGACAGTAGTTTAAAGCAGTAAGAACAGACTTTAGTCGGCAACAGTTGCCATAGGGGAAAAGAAACCTCAGTATAGGCCTGGGCTTAAGTTCTAATACAGCGAGAACCAGTGGGGATTTACAGCCAAGGAGCAGAGTGAGTGGGTCAGTAGATGGAAAATTAATGAAGTGATTTTCGCTAAACTCATTTAAAGGATTCTTACTGAAGGGTGATGGAATATGGAGGGTGGAGGATGAATGATTTGATTGGATCTCAAAGATAATCAGATATCAAGGGTCAGATATTCCCATTAACTGACTGAGCAAGATTCTTGCTGAAACCAGGCTATGCTGGCCCAGCAAGGGTGGGGGCCAAGGTTGAGGCTTAGTGGAGAAGAGGGTTCAGAGGAGCCTGACTAAAGTTTTGTCAAGACAAGAGTCTTTGTCAGAACCACCAACAGGTATTTGCTGACAGGATCCATGCAAATTTGTCAAGATTCTTCATAGTCTCACCTGAAGAGGCAGGAAACTTAGAGGGGCCAGGTAAACATATGAGTCAGGTGATTTTTTTCCTTTCTCTGTAGCAAAAGATTGGGAACCATTGCAAAAGAATTGTTGGCTTCGTCAGCTGCCTCCGAGTTCAACTTTTTCTGTTGGTTATAAAACTGAATAAAGCCTAAGGATATCACGCCTGTTGTCCTAACATGCAACACCCTGTTTTCTTAAAGGACCCCCCAGCTCCTCTACCAATGTTGATTCTTACTAATTCTATTGCTTGTCTCTCAGTTTATCCACCTGTGCAAAGTTATAAAGGGATTTAGGTCTCTAACTGAATTTATATTTTTGTTTGCTTTTTTAAAAGAATTAGAATAGATGTTCCTTGTAGGCTAACACCTTGTGTTCCAATATTCAACATAGAATGTTTTCCTAATGTTGAGTATTTAAGATAGTTACCTTTCTCCTCTGTTTCCCCACTCTTCTACCTACCTACTCTTCTTCTCTTCCACCCCCACCTTCCACATGCATACTCTATAACTCTTCCTGAAGAATCACAACTGTGGGTAGAAAGTAATGTTATTTTTTAAAAATATCAAAATGCCATACTTTGATAAAGAAACAATAGTAAGTTGTGTTAAAGTGATTACCTTTAGGACTTTGACAACTTATAGAGGACATAGTGAGATGGTAGAGCTGATGGCCTCCTGTTTCTGAATCATGGTCATAGACATTAACCATTAAAGATCACCGGAGGCCATATTCAATAGGTTGCTCTATGGAGTGATTGAGAGATCACTGCCTATGTCCACTTTCCAGATCCCGTAAGAGCCTGTCTTTCAAACCAAGTTTACAAGATGATGGGTGAAGTACATGTAAAAATAAGACTGCTTTCTGTGCCTTGGACCCAGATAAAAATGGACACTCAGAAGGTAATCTTTTGACGAAAAGGAAATTGAGAGTCTTCCAGTTCACCTGCCAGTTCCCATAGGGACACTAGAACTGTCTCATGAAACTCCAAAACAGAGCAGAGAGCTAGAACTTAGCATCTGACTGAGGCTGGAAGTTCTTAGAAGGATGAAGATAAACGCCCATGTGACCTAAAAGAAAAAGGTTCCTTTACCATCTAGAGAGTTATATAGCATGGGAGTGAGTGTAATAAAAAATAATAATAATAAAAAAATAAAATTAAACATTTTTTAAAAAATTAAAATTAAAAAAATGAAATAAATGAGTAAAAGCAGAGTGAGTCTGCTATTTTGCATTCTACAAGCTCTTGATCTGCTTTCAGATACCAACAAAGCAACTTGTTTCCCAAGAAGATGTTGGATGCCAGCAGATAGAATTGAATTTATCAGCAATGGATTGTCAATAATGGGTTTTAAGCCATGCATTGTCATTTTCAGACCTCTATTTCAAGAAATTTGATCTGATAGGATTGTGTAAATGAGTTGGGAGAAGGAGAGACAAGGAGGCTAAGCAGAAAGAGTTGTAATCTTGCTAGAGAGACATAATGGAGATCAGAACTAGAGTCGTGGCAGAATGGATGGAAAAGAAGTAGCAGTTGGCAGAGATAAGAGGAAGGTAGAATAGGCAGTGTTGGTCTCAGGTGTGCAAACAGAAATAAATCGACGTTAACCCTGAGACTACTGATTTCGTTGACTGGAAGAAAGAGAAGTATTATTTCATGAATAGGAAACATGAAGAGAGAACAGGTTACAGGAAAGATAATGACATCTGTTTTGAAAATATCTGAATTTGAGGTGCCAGTGGAATGTCCAGAGAGAGAGATTGAGGGAGTTAAAAACGTGTGCCAGAGACTTGAGGAAGAGGTCAGATACGGAAGCAGAGTCCTTGAGTATCTGATTGTCAAGGAGGAGAGTACAAAGAAATGGCAAAGGCCAAGAACAGATGCTTGGGCAACATCTGCACTTAGGAGAAAGAAAGCAAGAGGGGCTCTGAGATACGAAGACAAGAAGGTCAGAGGGCTAGGAGGAGAGTAAAGATGCTTCACAGAAGCCAAGGAAGAATGATCTCTTAAGGATTTCTGTGGCATACTTTGGCTTACAAAATGAAAGTGAACTGTAATTAGTTATTTTTGAAATTTATATTGCAGATGTTCAGAACACTCAAGATCGCTGAACACCCAATCCTCCAGGGAGAAACAGAAGATTAAGAACTATGAAAAAAGTTATTGGCTTTGGCCATTCATGGTGACCTTAGAGAGTCATTTTAGTGGTATGGTGATGACAGGAGCCAGACTGCAGGGGGACAATAATTGAGTAGGAAGTAGGGGCATGGACTATAGATTTCTTTCTTTCTCAAAAAAAACAAAATCTATTGGGTGGTTTGGCAGTGACTGAAAGGAGAGAAAAGAGAATGAGTACTTAAAAGGGTAACGAGGAGAAAGAGACTTTTCCTGTTTGTTTACACCAGGATGGGGAAAACTTGAGCAAAGTCAGGGTCACAGGATCACTGGACAGGAGTGATCCTTGGGAGAGCAAGGTTCTGGGCAAGACTGGCAGGGTCAGGAGCAGAGGCCCAGCCTTGAAGAGAGGGATATGATCTGAGACATGAGTGGAAAAGGAGAGAAGGTCACTCATCCACAAATATTAATTGTGCCCTTATCATGTACCAGACACTGTTTTCTTCATTTGGGACACAGTCAAAAAGACAAAACTCCCTGCTCTGGTGAGACACTGTAGGGAGGACGAGAGAAAAGGTCCTGCAGCTTTGGAGGAGTTACGTGTTACTACATCTAAATATATCCACACACCCTCTGTTCATCCACCCATCCATCTATCCATTCATTCATGAACTGATGCTTTTGCAAAACGAACACAGATATAATATGTACAAACTAAAATCTTCAAAATAAAATATATACAAAACCAAATTCATAATTTTCCTTTCTCTAAATCTAAACTATCACTGTAAGCAAGTTGTACAGAATCCTTTACTATTTGATTAAGAAATAAAAATTAAAGCAAGATTTTGCTCCGTTGGTTGTAATTGAAATAAATCATGTATGTGTGAAATCAACAAAGGCAGGAAGGCCCAAGTAGGTCAATCAGGGAGGTCCCAGAATATCTCTGATCTTACGAAGTGTGTATTTGCTATGATATGTTTTTAAAATTTCTGAACAGCTCTATTCTGCTGCTTGGACAGATAAGAAACAGAGAGGCCATATTTGACTCACAGTGGGAATATTGGATTATTCAGTGCATTGCTTACCGCCCTCTAGCTGGAAGAGTGTGGAGATGGCAGAGCACCCTATGATCTTATTAGTAAAGTAAAGTTTTCTGAGAAATAGTAAGCTTACTTACAGCTCCATTCTGATTTAGAAAAAGCCCAAAGGGATGATGCTACAGTCAACCTTCATGTTCTAGAATACAGGATTTATCTGGGCATCAACTTCAGAGCCTACACACTTCTCCTATCTCTAGTGCTACCATCAATCCACCAACTTCCCCTCCTCTTCCTGTTTGCTTCCATATTGTTTCCAGAATTATCTTGGCTTGCTTGCCAGCATTTCTCTGCTTCAGTCCACAGAACTTCTTGTCTTTTTTGCTAGCATGGTGTGTGTCCTTGTCCTTGGGATTCTGTCCCATGGTTAGCCCCTGGGTATAGTGTTCCAAGGACTCTTTTCTTCCACTTGTTTGAGCTTAGAAGAAAAATGTATATTAGTTCAATCAGCAGCTATTTATTGTAATTTAGATATAGTTACATACAATCTCTCCAAAGCTGTAGGAAAATTCTTACAAGTCTTCACTAAATTCCTGCGTTTACTGTCTTACTGTCTCACTGTCATCCTGGTGGTGTGTGTAGTATGCGAGCCAAGAGGTTCTTGGCTCTTTGAGAGGGTTCCTTTTTGTTATGTTCTCCACAAGCTGGCATCTGCAGAGTTAGGACAGACTATGCCGGCAAGGGAGAAACAGTGATGGGTTCGCATTCTCTGCCTGGTGTCATGCAAGGAGGGATTTCTGTGCAGGGTTTGCCGTCCTTTAGTTCATGTCCAGGCCTGGGGCCCAGCCAGAACATCACAGCACAAATGAAAACACAGCGTAAGTTCTCACATCCAGAAGTCAGAGTGTACCAGTTTGTCATCCTGGCCTACTGTAACTAACCAATTTTTTCTCTTTGTGTTTTCATTTGTTCCCATCCTCTAAACAATTTTCAGTTCTTCTGGAGAAATAATGCTCTCTACATATCCTTTGGCTTAAAAAAAAAAATAGTGCTTAGGCAATATTCCAGAAGGTGCTGCTAAAGGAAGGGGGAAAATATGGTTTCTTTCTTTAGGAAAATGTGTCCCCTGCAACCCCTGTGTGAGTCCCAACACTGGGACCCTCTAGGGGGATCTTACACCCTGAAGCCTTGTGTTTTGTCAAATGCCTTAAATCTCAAGAATAGGATGACACTGACTAAGAAAGCTCCATAGCTTCCCAGCAGTCCTGTCACACCTGGGCAAAGGCTGGCTGATTTTCATGGCAGGGTATATAGGATGCATACTTCATCCTGCAGAAAAGCAGATTGTTTTAAAGCCCCTCTGAATGAGTCAGGTTCAAGATTTAAGACTGTTTGGACCACAATCCAGGGAGGAGCCTGAGGACATTTGCACTAGGCAAATGGAAGTCTAGATGATATTCGAACACAAAGCAGGCCCAGCTAGATTCTAAGAGTTTAGCACAACCTGGAGCAGCTATGCGCAGGGATCTAAGTGGTGGAATCCAGGAGACCAATTTTTTTTATGATCAGAATTAATGGTGTGGTGAAATCCAGTCTACAAGAGGCAGTATGAAAGACAGTGGAAGAGCAACTCAACCAGGTGGCAGAAGACAAAGGAAACATACGAATCTGTGATTCTGGTCAAACAAAAATGGAGCCATAATCCCCTCCCTTCATTGCTCAGGCAGTTACTATGAGGATCTGAAGAGACAATTAAAAGGAGGGGAGGAGGGAAGCAGGGGAGGATGCAGAGTAGAACTATTGTGGTAGACCGTGAGCAGGGATTAATCTCACTACACATCCCAGCTACCCCAGGGTCTGGTCTCTCCTGCCCTTACATTCAAAGACCACTGAGAACCTTCCTTTGTCTCATACTAACCATGTGTTAGGTGCTGCAGAGAAAACCACCTTTACTGTATACAGCCTATGAAACAGTCAGAAAGCGTTAGATCTGGATAGTGAGCAGAGGTCAGTCAGAGCCTACGGGTGTGCTGCTTCAAGAACAGAGCTGCTAGAATCTTCTTCCACTTTCTGGGAGCCTACAGAGTGCTTTCTTCAGCTCTTTTCATTCACCTGAATGGACTCCAGGCTCTTTCTTTTCAGGGTGTTTTTTTCTTTATTTAATGACAGTGTTTCTGAATTTTAATGAGACATTAAACTCTCTCCACATTTTCCCAACCACAAATTTTGCGACCATGAATTCACTCTTTGAAAGGTTGACATAAATTTTCAGTGGTTAATTTATGTAATGAGCAATCTGTCAGTAGCAGGACAAGAAGCAAGAACTCCAGTTCTGGCACTAGGATGTCACTCCACTAACACTAAACTAGTTCACTGAATCAGAACCATTCCAAAGCAGACAGCTCACTCAGCAGGTTCAGTGATATGTCTAGAACAGTGGAATGAATTTGGTTTCCCAACTCCAGTTGGCACAGTTCATTGTAATATTACTGTCCTTGTATTCACTGGGAACTTCCTATAGCCAAGGTGTTGTGCTAGATACTATAGAGAAAACACAGATAAATAAAATGTGTCTTCTTCCCTTCCTTCTTTCCTTTCTTCCTTTTCACAGCATGTATTTATTGAGCTTCCTTCAAGATGGGCTCCCAATGGTGAGCATGAGCAAACATGATCTCCACTCTTATGATCTATTGAATGTAACAGTTATTAGTCAAACCTCACACAAACAAAATTGCCACCATGGAAAGTGCTAGGAAACAGTACTCCATAGAATAATGAGAGCATATGTTAAGGAGATTTCACCTAGTTGTGGATGTCAGAAAAGCCTATTCTAGGAGAATGTAGTTTGAACTACAATCTAAAGAATGTATTACAGTTAATAGGCAACATGAGGAAGGAAGAATGGTCCATGCATCGAGAACAGTATATGCAAAGGTCCTGTGGTGGGAGAAACCAAAGGACCAAAGGATAGCCAGAGATTTAAGAGAGAAAGGGAGCATGTGCAAGATGAGATGTTGTGAGGAGCCAAGGCTATAAAGGGATTTACAGACCATTGGAGGGCAATGGGGGAAGCATATTAAAAGGAAGGGGGGAGGGAAGAAGGGGAGGAAGCAGAGTAGAGCTATTGTGGTAGACCAAGAGAGAAACAGCTGTAACTGTGATTAGGTGATGATAGTAGTAAAGATGGAAAAAAGTGGAAGGATTTGAGAAATAACTATGAAGCAAAAATCTATCAGTTGGGTGACTGATCAATTCTCAGTGAAGGTGAGGTGATATCAAGAACTGCTGAGTTTCTGGTTTATACAGCAAGATGGAGTCACTTTGAGAGGGAACACAGGAATAACCCTAACCCTAACGTTTACCCTACACTGGATGGTGTGGGAGGGCATTATCATCGGTCATGCTTTATAAGTTTCCTTATGACCAATGGGAGTTGCTTCCATGATGGCTTGATTATGCATTCAGCCAATAAATATTTGTTGACTATTGATTGTATCCAGAGCTGTGACAAACAATATAGACAAATGCAAAGGCAAATAAAATTCAGTCCTACTATTAAGAATCTTACAGGTTAGTCAGGAAGAGACATGGAACCAACAATAATGTAAGACATATATTCTTTAATAAATGGTGCACTAGAGGAATGGAGAAGGTGCTAAGGGAATCCAGAGGAAAGAACCCTAGCTCAGGCTGGGGAGAAGGAGCCAGATAGCAGGAGACATTGACAAGTAGGAGTTAGCCTGAGCCAGTGAGAGGAAGAAATGAGAGGTCTTTTGAATCTGGAGGTGAGTAAGTGCAGCATTTTGGGGAGACCCAGTTGAGAATAGGATATTGAGGATGACTCTAATGACAGGTGAGATGGGAGAAGCATAACATTAAGTGCCCTGAATGCTACATTAAAGGGTTTGATGTTGATCTTAAGGCAATGGGTAAAAGTATTTCCTCCTAAGATTTTAAGCAGATGAGTGTCATTATGAGATTGGACTTTTATTTAGAAAGAATACTCTGTTGACATCATAGGGTGCATCTGACAGAGGGAGACCTACAGAAATGGAAACCAGGTAGAAATCTGTCTCAGCAGTGCAGGTGAGACCACAACCAGAGTTTCTCAACCTTAGTACCATTGACATTTGGGCCAGATAGCTCTTTGTTGTCTTACTCTCAACAGGTAGGTGGAGTTGGGGAGAACAGGACATATTTAAGAGATGTGAAGGGAACAGAATGTACACAAACATTATGACTCAGAGAATATGAGGGTTGATGAGGCAGAAAGACGAGTAAAGGAACTCTAAGGTGAAGGGAAAACTGAACAAAGCCAGATGGTTCTCATCCCTAGAGTCCTCATTTGTGCCAGTGGCCTCCATGTGCTGAGTCATCCAGGAACCCAGAGGCTGACAGCGTTTGGTAATATCAGATGAATGCAAAGCAGTGTGGCTGACTATTCTATTTTCATCCAATTGTGGGAGAATAAGACTGCTGCCTGGGCCAGCATGTACAATTGTGCAGGTTACGTGCCCAGCAGGTAGAGGCAAATGGGATCTGGAATCCAGTTGCCACTTGGCTCACGAGACCAGTGCCCTGGTGCAGGACCATGTCTCCCAGAAAAAGGGAGCCTTTTGTAAATTTGCTCAAAGGTGACATGTTAGTGACACCTGGTTATTTTTTACTTAATAAAGGAAAACTTCTTCCTAGGTAGGAGGACCATAATTAGACTTTTCCAATCAACAAGGAGTGAAGAAATTTTGGCTATGTAACTTACACCTGCTCTAATTTCTGTGGGTGATTGCTGTACTTTTAAACAACAGAAGGGAAGCAAGAATGAAAGAGAACAGTAACAGAGTCATCCACTGGGGTACAGACTTCCAATTACTTCCTTTCACATCCATGCCTCTTCTTCCTCCGTTAGTAAAGAGAGAAAAAAAAATTCAGGGCAATAAATTGCTCTGCCAGAGAACCACATTTCCCAGCCTCAGCTGTGGCAGGGTGTGGTCATGTGACTAAGGTTTAGCCAATGAGAAGCAAGTGAGACCATGGAACTTGAAAGAGGGGAGAAGACACCCTCTCTTTGGTTGCTTTTACATTCTTACTACGGGGATGCAGATGAAATGGCAAGAGCTAGTGCAGACATTTTATCCTTTAGATTTGTGGCTCTGTGGTAGAAGGTCAAAGAATAAGGTGGAAGACGTCTACATTCCTGACACCATGAGGCCACCATACCAGTCCTGCATTGTAACTCTGGGCTTTATTACATAAGAGAGAAAAGTAAGTATACTAAGTCACTGTTACTCTGAGTTTTATGTCGCATGCAAGTAAAATTAATTCTAATGATTTTTAAACTCTTTGGCAGCCACAACCGTCAATAAATTGGGCTTTCATCAGACATTAAATTCACTGGGGATATTTCTCTGTTTCAGTTGTATGATCGATTCTTTCCCCATAAAATTCTGAGATTCTTAGGGGGAGAGAAGATATTAAAATCTCTGTTGAGTAGAGTAAGTACTCTGAGTGCCATATTTTATATATTAATATATAGAAAGTATTAATAAAATGACATTTAGATTCAGAGCAGATGAATAATGATAATAATTCTTGGCTTGCTTTAGACAATCTGGCAATTTTCAGGGATTTTTCTGGTCTTTGATAAAAATGTGGTGTCCCAAGATGAGCCATGGAGTCTCTAGCCGAGTAATAGCAATTTATAAATAGATATTGTCATTTATATTGCAGACAAATGCTCAACAATTTAATAAGAGAATGTGGAGAGCAAAGGAATCCCTCAATCACATCTAGAAAACCAAATCTAAATTTTTAGAAGTTAGAGCTTAAAAAAGTCAATTACCAAGAAAAACATATAAGCACAAGTTCTGATGTTTTCTTACAGAATTTATTTTAATTATAATGTAATAAGGTTATTTAGTGATTAGTATCTAATCCCCCTTTCCCTTTATATTTTCATTAGGGTCCCGAGTGTTTTTGTGTCACTTCTAAAGACAAGAAATTAGTTGAGGCATTGCCTACACAAGGATGTAGAATGTTGGCTGTTCCAGGGAGCAGGTGGGACAGGGAAGGGCAAAGTAGCCAGAGTGAGAATTTTGAACTGATGCCAAAGAAAGAAGGAATAATAACAGCTTGAGAGGAGGTGCCAAGAGCTGAGTACAAGGGAGTGGGCAAAGGGAATCTGACTCACAAGACTGGACACCAAGGGAATCAGTGGTGATGCAGAATTCTTAGTGATTTGGGACAAGAAATTTTGTGAACCATGCAGGTTTGGGCCAACCTCAACATGATTTTGGTTTGTGACCTTGAAGCAGGGACTCATGCAGTCTATAGACAAGGAGCACCATTACTCCAAAGGACATTTTCCATGGTAAGTGTGGTTGTCCCCAACACTTCCATGTTATAGCATTTCCTGATGTTTGCCTAAGCTCTCTAATTCTTGGGTCACAGAACCTCACAATCATGCCTGTACATATCTCCTTATCATTTGATAAGACATGAGCTCTTACACACCCTGACAACTTAATTATCTTAAAATCTCCCTATTGCTGAGAAGTACTATGCAAATAAGAGATGTCCAAAAAATGTCTAGGGGGATGCGTAAGTATATGAGTGCATAACTATATGGGTGGACACATGAATGAATGAAGAGAAGCTCTGGCTCTGTAGTCTGTCTTCTAGAGAGCTAATGATAATTAATGCTCATATTAACTTGGAAATTTTAGAATCAGTGACAAACTTGCCTCACATTAACAAGCAAAAATGAATATAGAACCACCAGATAGATCAACATTTGTATTATGGTGGTAGGCTCTACTATCTCTGCCACCATGACAATTTTATACTATATCTTAATCTATTAACATTTTACTCTAGAAATAAATTATCCCATTTGTGTATAACTTATCATAATAGTATGCTTCTTTGTTAACATTTTACCTCCCAAAATCATGATATATCATTAAAGATGTCTCTATGGTTCCATTTTTTTCCCTAGAGGATCTATGTGTATCATACATTACAAATTAACTATCAATCATTCTAAGTGTGGCAAAGTTACAGTGGGAAGGCTTCACATTCATTCCTAGAATACAGTGCCTGAGAGTAGGATTGTTAAAAATAATGTAGATTAGGACCAGTCTTATAAGAAGAGTTGAGGTGACTCTCTCCTTTTTCTCTTATTTTTAACTAAATTTATATGGTATTCATATAGCTTAAATTTTTTTTTAAATTAGCCCTGCAACCCACCCTAATAAAACACACCCTCTTTACTCACTAGTTTTATTACTGCTTTCAAGTGGATAGCCTCTCCTTTTACAGATTTCTTAAATGCTTCCTAAGTGGTGTCATTCTGTCTTGACCTGTAGGACAAAGCCTCTTTATAGTTAATCAGTGAAGATTTTATCTGAAGCAATCCACAGAGGGAAGAGTGAAAAACAATATAATAAAACCAGGGCTCAAATACACTGAAGTTTCCTTATCTTGTGTACATGGATTTAACACACCCTTCTCACAGTCCAAGTACTTTTTGGCCTTACATTCCTCAAATTCCTCATGACCTGTGTTCATCAATTGTGCTAATGGTTGGCTCTCAAAACCCTCTTCTGATCTTTACCTAGAACATTCTGATGATTACCATAGTCACACATCATGAATTTTTTTTTTAAACATTGGTAGGTAAGTGTATTAGGCAGTGAATTTTACTATAATAATGGAAAGGCCAGTTTAATCAACCATATCAAACTAGAGTGAACAGTTTGACCTAAACTGAGTCCCGTGTGTGATAATGTGTGCGCATGCTAGCATGCCAGTACTTTCTGCTCCTGTCTTACTATAAACTGTATTTCTCTCCTCTTCCATTGCTAGATCCCAACATTCAATGAAAGGACACCTCTCTCACTGTATTGCAGAGAACATCAAAGGAGCAGTGCCACAAAACCATCTGTGAAGCAAATAAGGATTTTAAGTGTTCCGTCCATTTTAGTTATGTATTGATTTCATGTGTGTATGTAATGTTACAAATTTTGATAGTTTCTTAAAGTAAAATGTTTTGAGTAGCTTTCGAATTTACCAGTGCTTCTCAGATAATCCCTCCTCCCCTTTTCTTAACCTTTTTATTCCTTAAGAGAAAACTCCTTTGATCTAAATGTGATTTTTGCCTAAGGCTTAATAAAATTCAATAGCTGTTTAACTTTAGTTTCTGCCTTGTATACATTCTTTATTAAATTATTGAAGATTTCATTCTAGATTAAAAGTAATCAGGATATGTGATATATCAGTCAGTGTCTTTATTCTTAAATATGAAGCATAAATATAAAACCAATGAATAAAATTTGTGCCTTGTATCTGTTAGTTTTTCTTTTGCAAAATTGAGGGTGGGTTTTTTTAAACTGTTGTTTAAAGGAGTTTCTTAATTTTATTCATCAAGTAGTTGTTTAATTCTTATGACTAGTAAAACACTCTGTTGATGTTATAAGATAAAAAGTTACGTAGGCATTTTTTCTTGTCTTTGTGAGCAAGAGGTGTGAATCAATGAGTTGATTCATTTTGAATGTAAATAATTAAAAAATGTGAGGGATAGAGGTAAGGACAGAATGGAGGAGAGAAAGGGGGCAAAGGGAAAGAGACAAAGATGAACCAGTGTGGACAGTGCTGTGGCAGGATGCCTAGCATCACTGCCATCCTGCCTATGAAAGCCCCAATCCGATTTCCAAATGGAACCACTGGGATTAGCCTGTGGGAATATATGTAATACTCATCGCTCCATCAAGAATGATAACTTCTGTTTTCTGAGCAGTCACTGTCCCAGGCATCATCCCACTTCACACTCATCAGCCACTCTGAGAGATAAGTGCTAGTACTCCCATTTTATTGAGGAAAGTGGGCCCAAAGGGAGAGATCGACCTGTGCACAATCATACAACCAACGAGTGGAGGAACATGGAGAAAACCACTGACAGAACCTGTATTTTGTGCTATTTCCCTCCCACCCTAGTAATGGCAAGTAGGCAGAAAGACCTTTTGCATTTGAGATGGGAAACTGGCTGAATGGGGATGAAGGCTCTTAAATCCCATCTCAACAGTGTGATCCAGGGGGAGAGGGTTCCTGTGTCCAAAGCAAGAGGATGTTATAGCCTAACATACAGTACAGTTTCATCATCTCTATTTCATCATACACTTCCTCTCATAAACCTGCAGAGCTTATGCTGGTGAAGAAAATGTTTTGTAACATTTTTAGCTACGTGATACATTCTTATATTTTTTGTTCTCATCTAAGTATGGAATTTGGAAGCAAGGTGACTTTTGGATTGACAAACCAGATTGAAAAACAAATTACCTGAACTCTTTGAGCTTCTTCTCTTTGTGAGTGAAATAGGGGGAAATATCCATCTGAAAGGTGGTTCTGAGAACTAAATCAGGTTATATAGGCAGTGTATTAGGTCATATTTAAGGCATTTGTGCCCGTAAACAACAAAAGGAAGCTAATAGGTACCCAATCTACTCAATCTATAAAAATTGTTATTAATAATTATTATTAATCATTAATTTTATTCCTACTCATATTTGTGGTTCCTGAACTCATATTTTAATTCTTATTTCTAGTGATATTGGATGAATTCAGGATGATTTAACTTTAGAAATCTTCAGCATTGCACAGAAAGACAACTAATTTCCTGGCCCATTTATTACATGACGCTCCCTAAATCCAGGCCAAAACAGCTCTGGCTCTGCTTACAGCTGTATCACATTAAACACAGACCTCATTTGCAAATTATTATTACTTTTAGACTCCAGATTTCTTTTATTCCCCTGCCTGGAAAGAATTCAAACCATTTCATCCATCTTCAGTCATTTACATTTTCGAAGGCCAAGTTTCTTTTTATGTTGACAGTTCTAACTTCTTTGGGTTGTATTTCTGGTTCCCTGGTGTTTGGTCCTCCTCCCTAGCTAGGATCAGCTTAAAATTTTATGACTATGTTTTGAGATCTGCATCTTCCCCCAACACATTAATAAAAATACTGAATTAGAAAGAACCTTGCACACATCCCTATGGTAACCTCACTTACTCCATCTCACCAGTTCAACAAGACTTCCTTGAGAATGTACTCAATTCACTTCAAACGTCTCCGAGAGTTTCCTTTATACCAGGAGCTGGAAGTGAAGAGTCAGATAAACCCATGCTCCCTGTTTTCAAAGATTTCACACGTGAATTTTCATATGAAACCATTAGTGTCAGAGAACCACTTCATAAATTTCTGGTCAGCGCAAAGGTGGGTGAAAATATCTCACTTGCTCAGATTCAGCACGGTTTAAAACATTAAAGAATTACTATGGATTCATCAAATATAGGGATTATTGAGTAGTTGCCATGGGTTTGTATAGTTGTATATTATTTGTAGACTAATTCATAGCTGAAGAAAGAAGTAGTTTTGAAACAGGGTTGAGGAACACCAGCGAGATTACTTGCTGTGATACCTCAAAAGCCTAGAGAGATGCAATTGTCCGAACATGACCATGAGGTGAGTTAGCTAAACACTGAGCTGCTCTGCCTCAGGAAAAACTACATCTGTGTTATGTACACCATTCTCCTTAGACAGTGAGCTCATCAAGGACTGGGTTGACTTGTGGGTAGATTTTGCACAGATCCCATCATATTTTGAGTGTTAAATGTGAATTGGCAATATAGTCACTATTAGATAACAGATGTGTAAGTTTGTGTTTGGGATGCTGTGGCAGGGATGCCTAACAATACGCCAAAATTTCAGGCTTCCTCTTCACCAGGAGTGAGTTATTGCTGGGAAGTGGCTGCCCGGCAGGACTACATTTCCCAGCCTCCTTTGCATCTAGATGGGGCCATGTGTCTGGTTTTCAGCCATTCAGTGGAAATAATGTGTGTTACTTCTGGGCAAGACCATTAAACAGTGAGCTTAACTTCTGATCGCTCTTACTCATTTTCCCTTTGGATGTAAAAGACCCAAAGATCTTAAGGGGGTGATGGAGCCCCCAAAACTGAGAAGAGGGTGGAGAAAGACCATATCCTGATCAATAACACTTGCATTGTTAGATGAATTAAAAATAAAGTTTCACCTGTGTTAACACACTTGGGGATAGTTGCAACGTGAAACAGTAGCTAGAATTACCCAAGGAATACAGAGGTCATTGAGAAGGGCCCTCAGGATAAAGGATTAGGCAATTTGAGGTGTTGGATTGTGTACACTGAAAGAGTTCAATTGCTTGCTTTTTCAAATGACTTTTCATTCTGGTCTCCTATTTCTCTCTAATTGATTCTGTCAGTGACAGATTCTCCTTATTTAAAAACCTCTCAAATACACATCAGCTCCTCAATGATATTTTCTGTTGTGATGAGAAGCATGAAAAAGCTTTGGAAAAGAACTCAGGAAATGTGGTGTGGTAAGGTCATTAGTGCTATCCCATTATCTTCTCCTTAAACCCATGGTAAGACTCTGCTGGTGGCCCTTTTGCAATTAGCAAAGGTAGAGTTCCAACCAAAAAATGAGAGAAGAAATGAAACATGTCACTTCTGAGGCAGAGAATTTAAAAGCAGGTGTGCCACCTTGTTTGCTCTTCTCTTTCTCTACATTGGTTACCTTGGAAACAGTTGTTCTCTTAAATAGTAAGGTCCTCTGTTGGCAGAAACCAAGAACCCTGAGACACCAGATGGAACAAAGCCCCTTCCAACTCAGCCAACTTTGTGAGAGTAAAATATTCGTTGTGGTATCAAGTCATTGAGATTTTGGTGGTATTTTCTGTTGCAGTGGTTAGTACTTGTCATCCTAACTAACAGAGTGCCCGACTGTGTGAAGTGTAGGAGGTGGATTTTTTTTGGATGAAGTTTGGGAGAAATTTATATTTGTTGATCAACAAGGGAAGCAGAAAAAGCCAATGTCTGTGGAGGGAGAAAACACTGACTCAGTTCAATGGCCTTTTCCAGAAGGGCTCCTGAGGGATGCTCCCCTTAGATTTTAGCAAAGTGAGAAGGAAAGAGTGACCTGATTTCCTGTTAAAACAAAAAACAGAACAAAACAAAAACACTAGCAGCACAGCCACATTGATCGAGTTCTAGCTGTAACAAGAATCAAAGCAAGGCACTGTCGCACCTTGAGTAGCGAGCTCAGTCTGGAGGCTTGAGTTCTAATTTGATCACCCACTCAATAGATGAGTAACTGAGTAATCTTTAATGTGCTGTGACTCTAAGTGAATTTTGTTCTTTCTTTTCCTTTTTGCCCTGGTTTCCTCATCTAGAAAACAGTTATAATTATCTCTGCCTTGCTCATCTACCATTGTAGTGAGGACAAAATTAAATAGTCCCGGATGAAGCTCAGTGAAGACCCCAGAGTGCCACCAAACATAGCACATTGTCAGGATGCTTCAACCTTTCAACTTGTCAGCCTGTTTTTTTTTTGGTTTGTTTTTTTTTTTTTTTTTTTTTCAGTCTCATCAAACTAAAGGGATTCCACTGGGGACAAATATTTGAGGTCTATCTTTTATATGCTTGAGACTTAACTACACAAAGCACAGGGATTTTACTAGTAGGTTTCTAATAATGTTTATAGAACTTTCTACTGTAGCTTCAAATTTTTTCTTTATTCTTATAAAGATATTACTAGGTTCCCCAGTTCAATACATGTTGAAATGCTGGTGTGGGAGGTGAGAAAAAGCTAGTTTAAAGGCATGAAGCTGTAGGTTCTTGCTGTGAATCTCAACTTCTCTCAGCTCCTCTCGGACCTCACTATTACATTTACATTTCATCTCCTAAATCTCTCTTTCTCCTAGATCATTCCCATAAACATCACATGTATCCTATTATCATCTATTAAAAAATAACAAAAAAGACAAACACCATCTTTGATCCCACATGTCCCCCAAGCTACGTTCCTCCCATTTCTCTGCTGTCCTTCTCAGCAAAATTTCTTTTAAGGATTCTATATAGTTTCTGTTTCAATTTCTTCATCTCCCAGTCTATGTACTTTCTAGCTGGTCTTTTGTCCCCACAGCTTTGTTCCTGTCAAGACCACCAAGGACCTACTAGCAAAGGATACTTCCCTGTCTTCATCTTGCTCAACCTACCTTATAGAAACACTTTCTTCTCTTGGCTTTGGTGATATAATGTTCTCGTGGTTTTTCTCTTATGATACCAGCTGCTCTGTCTTCGTCTTAATTTCTGACTTCTCCTTCTAACCTGCCGTGCCCAGGCCTTGACCCTTCCCTTGGGTTCTTATGTTCTGTTTCTTGGAAATCTCACTCCCTCACTTGGCTTTAAATACCATCAATAGCCTGATGGTCTCTACATTTACATCCCCCAGGTGAACAGTTAGGGTTCTCTGACTTCAAGTAAGAGACACCAACCTTGGCTAATTTAGGATTAAATAGTACTTATTAGAATATTATAGGAGATCACAGAATAGATGGAAAGACTTGAGAACCAGGCTTAGAAAAAGGCAGTTACTAAATAGTTCCAGGGGCAAAAAAAGCAATAAAATTAAGAAAAGTTTGAGTTGTACTCAGGATTCTGCTCTTGGGATGAGGAAATTGTTGAAACAGTCAGTAGCTCAAGACCAGATGGAGTTTTAACTGACCAGCTCTCAGGATAGGTGTACTCGGGGCTGTGCTGGAGCTGGTTCAGACCAGCTCCCATAAGCTGATTGTCAAATCGTCAGAAATTTTCTGAGCTGATTTTTAATGTCTAGCAGGAATTTCAAGCTTAATAGTAAGATAAATATGTCCTTTCTATTTCCTTTTTCCTTTCTCAGACTTCCCCACCATCAGTAAATGGAATGATTTGCTTAAACTAAAAACAAAAGAATCATTCTTTTTTTTTTTCTCCTTTCTCAGATTCCCAGACTCTTTGCATTCAACCAACTGGCAAGTTTTGTTGATCCAACCTAGAAGTTCACATGTAGAATTTCTCCACTTTACTCCATCTCTGCTGCCATCAACCAGGACCAAGTCACCAGCATTGCTACCTCAACTGATTTCCAACTGGTTTCTAGCTTTGTACTGGCTCTGCTGGCTGCAAGCCATTTGCCATACAATAGCTCAGAGTTTTAAAACCATAACCAGAGCATGTCATTTCTCTGAATAAAGTTCTTCAAAGGCTTCCCCTTATATATACAATAAAATTCCTCAGTCATCCCAATCTTAGTTAATGCCAACACCATCTTCCCATTGCTCGGGACAAATATATTGGTGCAAACATTTAACCTTCCTCTCCCTTTTTTACACCTCACATCCCCATCTGTCCTCCAGTGCCATTGTATCTACTTTTAAAATGATATCCAAAATCTGAAAACTTCTCACCATCTCCCACTACCACACTGTGGTTCCAAGCCACCATCATTTTCACCGGACTGTTTCAGCAGTCTCTTAAGGTGTCTCCTTACCTCGACTCTTGCCCCACTCACCTTTTCCATTGTAATACAATGACCAGAGTGATCCTGTTAAAACCAGAGTTATAATATGTCCCTACTTTGCTCAGAACACTATACTGACTTCCCGTTTACTCAGAGAATAAGTCATAGGTTGTCCAGGTACTTCTCTGCACCTG
Source organism: Camelus ferus (assembly GCF_009834535.1). Taxonomy (NCBI): domain Eukaryota; kingdom Metazoa; phylum Chordata; class Mammalia; order Artiodactyla; family Camelidae; genus Camelus; species Camelus ferus. The sequence continues at coordinate 49,165,835 of NC_045709.1, forward strand.
CTCCTACCCCTCTATGGCTCACTCTTTCCGCTACAGCCACAATGGGCCACCATGCTGTTACTGCAACACACGAGGCATGCTTACACCCCGGGTATTTGCTATTCTCTCTGTGTAGTGTATTGTCCCCAAACAGCCACAGGGCTCTTTCCTCATTTCCTGTAGGTCTAAACTAAGGAGCTTACTACTGCTTCTCTGTGAGATATTTTGTGGTCTATTTGAAATTACATTTTATATCACCTTTCTTGCTTTTTCCTCTGTCTTCAGTACTTCTCTCTCTAACATAATACACATTTTACTTATTTATCTTGTTCATTATTTATCTTCTTACTATAATGAAAGCTTCATGAGAACAGATTACTTACTTTCTTCCTTTTTTTTTTTGCTACAAAAATCCCAGTTTCTGTATCACTCTGTCAGTTTCTGATACCCTCTGCTTACATCAGTGCCTGACACACAGAAGACCCTTAATAAATATTTTTAAATAAATTAATAAACCCTGAAAGCTTCCAGATAGGGGAAATACATCATATATAAAGGATTAGGAACAGAAATAAACTTAGGGTTAATCAATGACAACATTGGAAGTTGGAAGAAAATTATTCAATACCTTCAAAATTAAAGGCAGTTTTTTTTCAAATCTGGAATTTTATACCCAACAAATTAAAAGTCAACTGTGTAGATAAAGTAAAGCCATTTTTTTTAAAGATCCTTAATGTCTTAAAGAATATGCCCATGAATCCTTTCTCTAGAAGATACAGGGCAGTGTCTGTCACTAAAGAAGAGAGCACATTATGAAGCAGGAAGACATGGGATCCAAGAACAAAGAGCTCCACACATGAGAGGGGCAAAGGTCATTCCTAGGATGATGCCGAGCAGTGTCCTTACAGAGCAATGCACAGCGTACTGACAGAGTGTAAGTATGCTCACAGAGTGGTACAGGAGAACGGAGAGCTCCAAGAAATAATGGAAGTGATAGGTGCTAATAGATGTGTTTGACTATATTAAGAAGAATTTTATAGCTCTGCAGGGGAATTTAGGGGATGATTAGTGAGAGGTACACAGAAAACCGAGCAAAGGAAAAGACTAGGCCACTATTGCTTCTATTAAAAATAGAGAAGATCAGAAGAGTACTCATATTCATACTGAATATTCTTACTCATACTCAATATTCATATTTTTATAATATAAACACTACTGTTTTAATAAAACCTGTGATATAGATTGGAATGATTGAGGCAAGGTAAAGAGTTAAATTATCACCTTTCATGTCAAGGACAAGAGAGATAATGCCTAAAATTCAAAAATCAAGCAATGGCTCCATGAACATTTAGAAATATTGAGCTAAATATCAGAAGAAGCAACTAAAGGAATTGAAAACAGCTGCTTCTCTTAGTGGATTATTGAGGTTGAGAGGGTCAGGGTAGGGGGAGCTGTTTTATTTACTATAAACCTTGAAGAATTACTTGAATTTTTAAACAATACATTTATTACTTTGATAAAAATAATTTAGCACCTAAAAGAATAAATGGGCATATATATCTGTATATCTGTATATATGTGCATACCTCTATGTATATATAATAGCAGTTGAAAAACGTACACTCAAGATACATTACTAATTTAATAAAAATAATTTAACATATAAAAGAATAAATGAGCATGATTATATCTATACTATTAATAGAAGAATGTACACTCAAGTAGTTACGAAAGTATATTTGGTAGAAGAGATAGCTGGAATTCTGTCAAGTGATGTTAAGAACCAAGGCTGCAAATCAGGGAAAACTGAGCCAGTCTGAGTGCTATGCATTAGAAGTCTGGCAGTGTAGGTCTGTGTTCTGTAATTAGTGCATGAATAAGCAAAGAGAATTTTAAATAGGGCAGTGACAATTACTCACTAAGAAATTCTCATTGATATTTCACTTTTGTGACTAAAATAATACATTTACTTTTCTCAGTCTTTCCATATAACCCAGAGTGTACATGATTGAAAGGAGAAAAATATATTTAAAATCACATGGTCACATAAGTTTCCCAGTTACATAAATTCCTTGATCTATTGCTTTGTTATATTTTTATATTTAGAAACAATTTTTGTATGTAGTTTTTGATAAGAGATATTTTTTAAGCATATCAGGACTTTTTTTCTACCTGTTTTTATTATACTCTCTGAAACTATGGACAAGTTACTTAATTGAGCCCTAATTCCCAATATTAGAAAAATGAATGAAATGTATGTGAAATGCCCAGATCAGCCCTTGGGAAACAGTGAACACCTAATAAATAATTGTGATTGATATTCTTTATTATTATTTTTATTTTCTATTTCTTGGTGGGACAACACAAAGTGTTGCAATGAAGAGAATGACTCCCTCTGGTACTGCACATTAGATAACTTAGGATTTGCTTTTCAGATGTCCAGATAGCTCTTATGTAAAAGCATTTGAACAATCAACAATCTAGTGCACACTCTTCTTCAAAAATTAAGACCATTAGTAGATTCTTAAGGAAATTCTCTATGCTGTGAGGTCATAGAGGGAGATGTTTCCAAAAGACTTTTTTTTTTTTGTCATTTCACCATGGCATAAGCATTGTCCAAGTGAAGAGTCAAACCATAGTCATCACCCAGCTGACAGACGAGGCAGACAAACTGTAGCTATAATTGCTGCAAGAGTAACTCAATTCCATCTGGATTTATGTCCCTGGTGAATCACACCCTATCCATAGCTATAGAGTTATCTACTTGTGAGTGCAGGGGTAGAAAGTAAAAGTTAGAAAGGGAATTAGAGATGTATGTTTTCCAAATAGCCACCAAGACCCTACAGTTCTTAAAATTCTTCTCACAACCCTAACAGCTTCAGATTTATATGTGCTTTTCATAAAGATAAATCTATTCAATTTGACATAAAGTAGGATTCATTCAGAAATTATGTGCTTCTGTACTTTTTTATAAAAGTGATTTGCACTGATTTCCTAAAGATTATTTGCAATTTATAAAGTGCTTCATAATTTAACGTGTCTAGTGCTGTTATTATGACGAGGTTGAAAAATACGCTAGTGCATATAGGTATGCATCAAAAGTTAGAGTGTTTCATGAAAAATAACTAAACAAACTAGCCTTTCCATATGAGCTAAAATCTTTCTCAAGCTTACTCTTACTTTGTGAGTGTTTTTCACACAAAGCAGTTGACGTTTTTTCTCTGCTGGCAACTAGCTTTCAACTCTTATTTTTGGGCTCAGCTGCTTTCTGCTGCATTCTGCAGTATTTCGGAAAACTCCATTCATCTCCTTAGTCATCTAAGAAGCTACAAACCCATCTGCACTTATTTTATTGTTGTTATTATATATTACAAAACTCCGCAGAGATTTGACTGTTAAAAGCTTCAGTTTCCCCCCACCCCCCTAACTTTATTTCTCTAAGCACATCATCTGTAATGCATTCTAAGTTTGCCTCTTTTCAGTACCTTTCTTTTTTGGACTTTATAGATTCCATATCTTTTGCAATGCCAGGTTACTCCTATTATTAACAAGTTTGGTTTGGTGTTATACACTAGTATTTAATGTCTATTTTTTCCTTGTAAGTGGCTTCAAAGATAGTATATTTGTCTTCCGAAAAAGAACAAACTCAATTCTCTAATGTAGTTACTACGCCAGCTCAACATATCCTGAGGCTGCTCTGGCAAAGGGCTGTAAAAGATTGGTATTGATATTCTGTGGCATTCAAATTGTCAAGCTCCCAACCGGAGGAAGAGCATTTAGAAAATCTGGCCATGTGGCAGCTAATTACAGCATTATAAACTAAATTTACAACAGGTGACTTGTAGGCTATGCATTGACAACAAGCACCCAAGCTTTTCTTTGATTATCTTCCCATAAATTGAGAGGTAAAAGTAGCATTCTTTATGGGGCACATCAATACCAATAACCTACCCCTGCAGCACCAGTCCCAGACAATTTCCATCATCTCACGTACGACTTCTTGGGGCGTGTTTATTTTCCTTACTTTCTTGCAACTCATATTTAGTATATTTCCTATGTCCTACGACTTTTGAGCTCTAGTTCAAGTCATGAGAATACAACCAAGGGCGAATGACACACACTGACACAGCACTGAAGGACTCTGGGAGCATCCTTCAGTGGAACTTTCTATAGTCTAAGTGTGGAGAATGGAACCAGTCTTTAAATCTGAAGTCAGCCTTGAATATTCTTGTCCTTTAAAACTTATCAAGCATCTAGGGACACGTGTGCTTTATATTCAGGCTTGATCCATGTGTCATTGACAGCAAGGCTCCAATGTGCTATGGAAATTTCCTGGTGCATATTATAAGCTGTTGTTTGCCATCTTGGCTTGATAATCCTGCCTCATTTATTGGAGAGCCATTTCAGCTGCACTGTCAACAGCAGAGGAGGATCAGGTCACCTAGAATGTTATGTAAAAGCTGCCCAGTGTTCAGGATTTGAGTCACACTAAATGTTGTGTGAGATTTCAGGAGTGTCTGTATTAGTGAAAAAGATTTAATGTCAAGTTTGTCATCCTTCTGCCTTAGATTCCTTCACTCTCCTGCTAAGATCTTATAAAAGTATGACCAAAATTTTATTAGAGCCAGTTTTTTGTATAACAGTAACAGTTGGCAGGTTTATCTGGTTACTCTTATAAATGTTGTAACAAGCACATTTTAAAATAAAAAATGGCCTAATTTTTCTTATTAGCTTTCAGAATTAAATATGCAAGCCCTTTATTTCCCAGCCATCCAATCCCAGTATATCAACACAGACTTTTCACATTGGGAGGACCAGCTTATGAAAATTCACAAGAAATTTAATACGGAATTTTTATTATGGTTTCAATTATAAAAAGCACAGCTCCCTAGCAAGACTACAACAGTTTGTTTTGAAGTGTATGTACTTTTAAGTTGTGAACATTTTATTATACTATAGAAAGACAATTGATTCTTCTTATTGTACATTTTGAATGCAGTAGGCATTAGCAGGTGAACGGATATTGGCAGCTTCTGACCATTTCAAACTAACAAATTGTATTTTTGAAAAGTATTTCAAGGTTAGCATGTCTCATTGGTGACTAATATTGAGTTATTGCTGTAGCAAGTTTTCTGTACGTTTTGGCTCAGATCTAGAACTTTTATCACCTTTTCAAAAAGAAATCAGCTAGGCGGTAGGTTCATGTAATTGAGAGGTCTTCAGGACTGAATTCTGCCCTTCCCTTTGCAAGATGCCATTGCACCCCTTCTGCCTGGGGTCCAGCTCTGCAACCCTTTCCTGAGCCTCTCATTTCCCTACTCCTACCATTATCTACATCCAAGTCATTTTTTTGCATTTAGGGCACTGAACACCTAAGGATGTTATAGGAAATTTCCAAGGTTTAATTCTGATTAGAGGTCAGCTCCTTCACAGAAATCCTACACACTTGCATTGTTCAGTCCAAGTTTTAATTTACAGAACAACACAGAGGGGAAAAAAATATATATATATATACACACACACACATATATATATACACATACATATATATATATATATGATTCAAGTTCTATTTCCTTGCTTACATCTTAGGATTTTAACTTCAAAGTTTATTAGTCATCTCAATCAGCAGCCCTATATTCAAAGCTCAGGCAGGAACCTTCCTCATGCTCAGATGAAACTCAATACATTTAGAGGACCTGCCGCACATTTTAAATGCTCAGAGATATATTTCAAATATTCAAAAAGATCAACTGTTAAAAACAAAATATCAACAGTCAAGTTTTTCCAAATATGGAAGTATTTTAAAATACAATTAATTTAGCTTTTTTTCTAACATTGAATCTTCACTTTAGAGGGAAATTTGCAAGGCATCTGGGGTGCATTTCTCCAGAGGGGAGCAGAACCCTGAGGGGCTGGAGGCTCGGCTACTGCAGAAGATGAGAAGGAGAAAGGATGCTGGAGCACCTGTCATGTCTCAGGCATCACTGGTCAGAATAGTGGCCAAGACTGAGGTAATTAGAGGATTGGGCCCAGGAAAAAGTGGCGGGATCATAGTGTGGCCGTGTCATTTATCATTCAATCACATTTTCTCCCTTTTCCACTTAGTCCTTGTTCTGGGATATATATTCCTTAACAGTTTAAGTTACTGATTTTAATACACTAAAGGAGGAACTTTATTTGTCCTTTCACACATTATTTTAAACCTACAGGATCACCCTTTATTATTTGATCAGCATCTTGATGTTCTGTAGAGAGCAGTTGTCTGGAAACGAGGAGACCTCTGTCTTGTTCCTGTTCTCCTGGGTCTGAGTTAGCTGAGACCTGAGCTCGCCAGCCCTCTTCTGCCTCCCGTAGAGAATGGAGATGTAGACCCAAGACCAGGAGGTCCTGTCCTGCACCAGTGACCCATGCTTTGTAGCATTAGGAAAACACTATAATTGACAATAATTTAAATACTTTTTAACATTATCTTAAAATTCAAATATGCTATCTTTTTAAAAATATACCTATCCCAAATCATTGAAATTTTACCCTAATTCTTTTTTAAAAATTCAGTCTGATGTCTAATCAGTTAAAGAGACATTGCTCCACCCCTACCAACGTAAGTCCATACCCGGCATAGAATGCTGGTGTCCTTAGCTCCCGCATTGCCTAGACTAGGAAATTTTATAGCCCTTATTTGGGAAAATGGTGATTATTTAGGGAGTGAGAGAATCTTCAGTTCCTCTTCCCCTGGATCCACAGGATATAGATGAAGAAAAAAATTCAATGGGAATCTTGGTAATGAGCATTAGCAACCCCAGAGTGATGATGGTAAGTGGCTTATGAACAACGGAGAGAAGTTAGTTCATCTTGTACAGTTAATGTTGATCAGGACTCATGACTAAATTGTTTTTGATTTCCACTCAGTGTCTTCTGTTTCTCCTGGATTGATGTTAGGTACGATCATACAAATAAGATTGGACTCCCAGTAGGCAAGAGGCTTTGGGACTCTTGCTGGCTTGAGAGGTGTGTGAGGCTTCTAAGAGTGTCTTTGTAGTCATTTCTCCATTGCCAGCCCAGGCTCTCCCAGGAGCTTTGAGGGCCACCCACCCCCTGGACAGACAGTGGTAACCTTGCAAGGTCAGCCTCGTGAAATTTGAAGGGAATTTCCTGGCAGTGCTGACGGTTCCGTGTAGCCATAAAAGGGTCAAGATCAGAAAAGATTCTCTATATCTGAGCTCACTTAATTGCCCAGCAAGAGAGAAATCAGAGCATTCATAGCAGCAAAGAAATGCCTGCTTGATTTCAGCACAGGAGAGACACTTTCATAGGTGGATTTTTTTCATGTGTCTTAGTGAACCTTTGTATCTCATTTTCTCCTCTGGGCTTCCATTTTTATTCCTTTCAGGTTCACAGTTTCTCTTTTTCTATTCAACCTATTTTCCGGAATTTCCCCATAAGGCAATGCCAGAAAACAATTGGGCATCTCCACCTCCTTCTCCACAAGAGTTAAAAGAGATGGAAGGAATAAATATGCCCTGATAAGGAGAAAGCAAGTCTCTCTCCAGCTTGCAAACTCCGTCTCATTCTTTATTTTTTGTATTAAATATTATAAGGCATTCAGAAGTTAAATTTTGATATTTTATATGTCATATGCAGAAGTAAAGGTCACAGGAAATTTGAAATTTTGCTGATCAGCTGCTCCCATGGAAATCTTTGCACCAGAACTATTGGAAAGCCCCCTTCTCTATGCTCACCTGAAGTCAGCTACTACTACCATCACTGATGATAACTGCTGGCATTTATATAGTGCCATATGCAAGGAGCTGTTTTAACCTACGATCTCTCACAATACTATGAGGTAGGTATTGTATTTATTCCCATTCTACTGATAAGAAAACTGAAGCACAGAGAGGTTAAATAACTTGTCCAAATGCAGATGCACTAGCAGAGCCAGAATATGACAAAAACAGTATCTCACTCTTAAGCATTGTGCAAAGATTTCACCCACATGTCCTCATTTTTTAAAAATCTGAAATCTTTCAGTCTGGTAGCCCTTGAATTGAGCATCTGAAACCAAAAAAAAAAAAATCTAAAGAAGTGATTTTCTGAACTTTATCATTAAAATGAAGCTGATAATATTTTTCATAGGTTGCTAAATATAAGGTAGTAGACACCCCCATTTGTCTGAAACACTCCTGATTTATACCTACTATTTAAAACCCCTTTCTGGCTCAGAAGTATACTGAGTCTTACAATAAGTCATATGGCTATCCTAAGTTGAAACAGAGATTGCATATGGAAGAACAAAAAGTAAATTGCTACTTTGATCATTAGACTTTTATTTTTCTGGAAATGGAATCTTTCTCTCCTCTGCCACATTTCTAATTCTGAGTCCTGGTTTGGAGCCAGACAAACTTCTCTTATGTGGAATGGGTGTATTCTTAAAAGAATGTTGGAGTGGGGGGGGTGACTGCCATGGTCTCTTTGGGGAGATGGTTGTTTTGTTGGTGCTGGTTTTGATGTAAGGAGGCTTACTAAAAGAGTTCAAGTATTTTTTGTTTGTTGTGTCTTCTTTCTTAAGGAAGGATGGGTTGTTGACTGAGGTGAAGGAAATGCCTTGATGGCAAAGAATAGAGATCCTGCTTCAGCATGAATAAGGGAACCAAAGCAATAAAAGCAGGTATGATACTTGAAATGTGTGAGAGAGTGGGGAAAAGAAATCTGAGACCTCATGTAATGATCTGGCTTCAACATGAAGGACAGGAAGTTCAGGAGGAATTTCGACAGCAGAGGAAGGTTGACGTGGAAGGGCCTGGTGGTCAGAAATGGGGACCTCTCGTGAATGTATGTGTTGCTTTACCACAATTCACTAAATTGTGTTAACAGTCTTTGAATGCATTACTAAAACAAAACTTGGATTAAAAATTAAGCAGCAGAATTTAAGGAAAAATGGATATTGATGGTATTCTCAAAAAATAATAAATAATATGGGCAAGGGGGTGGAGGTCACTGACTATGCTTCTGGGTGAGAATTTAAGATGTTATTGAACTCAACGTGGAGTGATGGTATCTCTGGAGTGATGAACTAATGGATTTGTATTATTTTCTCACTTGTAGATTTTCTGTATTTTCCTGATTAAAACAGTAACTTATATTTGAGTAAAAGACTTCTGAGAGCTTAGATAAGTATTTAAAAAAGTTCATTGAATATTTCAAGAAGAAGGAGCTTCCACCTCCTTCCACAGTCTTTGTTGAGCAACACCCTCCACTCCTCCAACCCCACCCCACCCCCTCTCAGGCAAATCAGACTGAAGACCACTATTTTAGCCTGGTTTCCCTAGATAACAGAGACTAAGGCTGGGTTAAGTTGCCAATGTTTCATAAGAAAGTGAAATCCCAAGGCTGCAAGAGTGAGAGAAAAGGGAAAAGTCACAGAAGGACAGAAAGCAAATGCAAGGTGATATGTTACTGTGCCAATGGCCGTGGCTTCAGGGTGTTTTTGGGGGGAAGTATGAAAAGCCATGACTCGGACCAGCCGATTTGTGGCAATTCATCTACTGCATTATCTGGGTCCTGTCTCCCATTGGTCTGTTTGCCTCGTGAAGCGTCAACTTCCCCATGTTCTGGGATTGTATTACTCGGCCCTTTTGGAAGTCACTGGCTGGGTGCTTCATCTGGTCCAGAATTGCTTGGAGATGCTAAAGGCTCTGGGCATGTAGCTGAATGGCTTCAGGCACCAGTCTCTGTGAACCCACAGGGAGTCTGTGGCCTTGATGTAAACTGAGGTGGGCAACTGTCCAAAGTCTATGTGACAGTGGAGGTTGAGAGAGTCTGAGGAAACATTTAAGGTATGTCGGATGCAGCTCGTTCCCCCACCCTCCCAGTATAGACGCCACCACAGTACCGAGAGTGTTTTCTGCCTCTTACAGATCTATGAGCTTGTGAGAGCAAGCATCTTGGCCTTTTTACTTGCAGACCTTAGTGCCACATCTTACATGTAAAAATAGTTAATGAATTTTTGTAGAATAAACAGATGACGTTACCTATCATCCCTCTCAAAAGTCAAAATACCAAACCTCCAAATAAGGTGCCTAAATTCTTATGACATTTTATTCACCATATACCCAGACATCAGAAATTCACAGCTGAAACAGGAGTCACCGGATGTCCAAAAAAAGTATCTGCTTTTTGTCAATGCCATTACGCTGAAGTTTAGGAATAATGACCAACAGTTATTTTTTCAATAAATTCATTGCTTGTAACTAATTTTCACACTGTTCCTTACACTTAAAAAATAAACATTTAAAAAATAAATAGACCAAGGTTAGATAGTTTGCCCGGCAGTACAAAGGTAGAGACAGAGGAAGTTTCATGAAGTGCTTATTTTTCAGTATCTTTTCTACAGAAACACAGGCTGACTGGCAGATAAAGATGTGCCCAACATGTTATCTCACCTCTGTTCCCTTACACCCCTGTATAAATCCTTAATGCACTGTATTAAAACAATGACGGGAAATCATCCATTTAGAAAATGGTAGTGGCGAGGCTGGAGAGAACTAGGGGAAGGATCCTGTTTAAAGGGAAACTATGTTAGGGAGATAAATGAAGAAATAAGGTAAGAATGTACAGATAGAAATATTGCTTCCAGCCATACTGACCACATAGTGTGTCTCAACATAGAGACCCACAGTTTCGTCTTTGCAGTTTTTCTACATAAATGCAGAGATTAAAATTAGTTTTTATGTTTTTGAGGGAACAGATGCTCACACAGGGTAAAACAATTGGCATGTTCAAGAAGACGGAATCCGAGAGTAGAATTGGAAAGAAAATGCTTGTGGGTCTGAAATGATTCTATGACTAACAGATAGTCATTTCAGAAATGTACGCATTCAAAAACATGGAAAATTTGGTGATATTAAGTTAGAAAGAGTAAAATAGAGGCAAATCTTTCTGTTTACTACTGGGAAATATATTTACTTGCTGTTGCTGGTCAGCAGATATTCTGTGCAGATGAGGGTTTTAAGGGAAAAGAGGATAGGTTTTCAAGGATTCAGTTATAATTTATATAGATGTTTGTCTTTGGTGTGTATGTAAGAATATGCATTCTTTTTCTGTTCTGAACAAAATGTCTTTTTCTAGCAATGATAAAGCACATGGTGCATTGAGGACCAGAAATGTGCACACCAAGTTCATTATTAACTTCCACAGACCAAATTCTTTCTTCAATGTGCATTAATTCCCATGTTATCAGGCATAAACACTGAAGTGTTTAGGGTCTCTGTTCATTTGTTTTCATTCTTCTGTAGTCAAAAGAAAAATAAATCCACCTTAGTATATGAAAGACCAGGAGGTAAAAACAAAAATAATTCAAATTCAAATCTTGTCCAAATTAACTTAAAGACAATTAATCATAGAAGATTCAGATAGAATACCTACTTGCAAGTCAATGAATTTCAAATTTGGGCAAAGTTTTTTTGAGTTTTAGACTATTAGCATGTAGTCACAGTGACACTTTGTGTTCAGTGTTAGGGAATGCAGCCTAGGAAAGTACCGGATGAAAGGATACAAAAGGCATTGGACCGGGAATATTGCTACAAAGTCCATCTTGGGGAGAACCAAGAAGAAAATGAGAAACAGAACAAATCAAAACGAAACATGTAAGCTCAGCTTGACTAGGACAACATGAATATGGTGTATGAGTAAGACATGGAGAGCGTGTCTCCAAATTCACTGACACTCTTACACTCTTTGAATTGTCTACTAGAGAGTGCTTTCTCCCCTTTTTAAGTTTGCTGACCTACAAAACTTTGTATCGAAAGTATCTGTTCTACATCATTTATTTCAAGATGTTGTTGAAGCTAATTTCAATTGTTTGTTAAAATCCTGATGGCTAGTGGGACTTACATTCTGAAATAAAGTCAGACAGAAACCTATTTCTATTCAAAATTGACATTTTTGTTGAAATGATATAATTCTACTTATATAGGATAAAGTAAATCGTTATACATTTCAATGACTACTAGCAAATGAGACAACACTTTGAGTCCATACGTATAATTACACAACATCTGATTAAGGATATTTTGAACTTTTTTAATGTAAAAGGAATGCTGTATTCTAATATTACAGCTCTCTTTATAAGGCTTGTGTAATATAGATTTAGAGAAAAAAAATCATTTTTAAACCAAGGAGTAAAAATTGAATTTATTAGAATATTTATATTATAATAAAGAAGTTTGAAAAGAAATTTCAAAATCTTCCCACAATTAAATGTCATAGAACTAGCTTTTAATGCAAAGCATTAATCAGCATAGCTAGACAACAAATATTGAACTAATCTGTGTTGAGAAAGAAACATACATATTACATGAGCTAAAAGGCCAAAAGCCAAAGGACAGTTAGGATATCTAAAGCATCACTCCCAGGTGCCTGGTACAATCTTGTCTAAATATAATTTGGAAATAGTTGGAAAATAAGAACTATCTAAAGGGCTAACTAGAGATATTTGATAAATCTTGATAGAAACTTCTAACAATTCAGATGATGTGTATATACATGTATGATATATACATGATGATATATATGCATGTACATATACATGATGTGTACAAAAACATACATGAGTTGATTTAAATACAATATTTCTATAAAATAGATTTACATTAATTTGCATCTATGTATATTAAGCCAATTGTAAAGATGAGTAGAAATGGTATATTAGAGACAAAAGAATAGAATTTTGGAGTGTAAAAAACATGTCAATTGACCATTTCATATTCATTAAAATCATTAGTGGAATTTTACTTTCTCTTTTAGCTTACCTCTGGGTAAATTTCAAAAACCTGTAATTGAAGCTCAGATAATTTAGAAAATTTTCCCCAAAGCTGGTGCCTAATAAGGCATAGAGCAAGGATTCAAACCCAGAGCCAGTTGGCATATTCTTTTCTAAAACATTACTGATACACTTTCTAATTTACTTAGATTTGCATATAAGAAGTTGTGTACAGTTGATGTCTTGTGAATTAAACCTCTCCTTAACAGTGAATTCACTTGAATTTGGAAGAATTCTTACATAGTTCCTTACATTGTATGGTTTCCTTATGTATTCACAGATCCATTGCAATTTCCCACAGAGAGAGGTATTTGTTATTATAAAGAATGTGATTCATTGCAGCAAGGAATCAGTAAGCATAAAGTTACAGCACAAACATAAGATAATGAAACTGTGGTTAAAAAACATTATCCCTAAAACTATAGTTGTATCTTCTTAAACTCAGCAACTCCCAACTTCACACTAAGAAGTAAAAGGCTTGAGGGTCTATCACATTTGGAGGGTAAAAGGGATTCTAACAACAATTACATGAGAGCGACTGGAGTAAATGGAGACAGTCCCCAAACTGATCCCACTATTTGTGAGGGCAATTCTCTGGTGATGTAAATTTCATTCTGCATTTACATCATTGCATGCAATCAACTTATATTTGCATATATTTTAGGAACAAGTTAGAATCATGGAAGTATCAAAATTGTTTTTAATTTTGTAGGCAAAGCAAAACAAAAATAGTCAAACATATGACAAAAAAAAAATACAAGACTCTCCAATCTTGTAAGATAAGAGAGAGGGGTGAAAACGAAAATAACAGATTTGTTTTAAAGTATTATTGTTGATAGGTGAAGGGAGAAAGCACAGAATAAATATAAGCCTAGTAAGAAAAAAGCTATTATTATTGTTCTTCCATTGATTACTTACCATGTACTAGAAACTATTATGTGCTGCACAAATATCTATTGGAATTATCATAAAAATATATGAGCAAACTGTATCATCCATAATTTACATGAAGAAACTGAGGCTAAGAAAGATAGTAATTTTCTAAAGTCAACTTGGAAATGGCACAATTGAGATTTAAAATTAGGTCAATTTTTCTCTAAAGCCCATGCCCTTCATCAAAATGTCCAAAGAAAAACATCTTGGTAGCATACGTTGAGTCGTGCACTCAAATGAATTACCCTTAATGTTATCACATGTGATGTTTGATCTATGATTAAAAGCAGGCAATACACTTACTTAGTAAGGTCATTAGATGAGGATTCAGAATATGAAAACCTACTTCTGGTCTTTAGACTATTTGGGTGGAGTTAGACAAGTCCCTGGTACTTTCCCCGGTTTCCCTATGTATAAAATCATTTAATTCACTCAGTACACATTTAGGGAGCCCATTTTTAATGCAAGGCTTTGATTTCTAACGTTGTGTGGAACCCAGAAATGAATGAGATATGACCCCAAGTCTGTATTAAAATTGCATTTGGAATAGCTGTGGCTTCTACAGAATTATTAGAGGAGTTTTGATGTATGAAGTAATATTTTTAAAAAAATTTGCAAATTATGGAAATCAAATCCTAACTTAGAGAATGTTAACATGTCTTGAGTGCTTAAAATCTGTCATATTATCTGATTAAATCATCATGACTATCCTGTGAGATAGGTATTATTAGCTCTACTTTACAGACTAGGAAACTGAGCCTCACCTATAATCGAGAGATTAAATTACTTTCTCAATTTAGCATAACCTGAAAGAAGTAAAACCAAGGATCAAATTTAGGTCTATCTTAATCCCAGATCTACATTTTCCATTCATTCATTTACTAAACCAACATTTGTTGAGTGCATGATAATGTGTCAGGTGAAACTTACAGTCTAATGGGAAATCATGCATTTTAAAAATATATATAATAAATATAGCAGTATAAATTGTTAAGTGTGAGAAGGCAAGTTTCAGGGTACGATGAGAATGAATAAGAGGGAAAATAACTTAGACTGGGTTGTCAAGGAATGAACCACAAGGAAGAGCTTAAACTCTGAGATAATCTAAATTTCAGTGCTGGCCTCATGTCAGCCTGATGACATTGCCAATTAATTTAAGCAGAACTCTGTACAGTTTGGTCAATTCAATAACATTAGGCCGATGGTAAGGTTCAGGAAATGCAGTTATGTTTGTATTAGCGTATACTCTCCTACCTGTGCAGTGACAGGCAACTTAATTGATATGTGAATGTGCTTTGGATAATATGGGTGTGTATGTCAGGGGCAGGTGGGGGAAACAAAGGAGGGCATAATTCAAGGTAGTCAATTCACTGGTTGACAGTCCCTGCTCGCTTCACCTTTGGAACAAGAAATTGCTATCTTCACTTTGTGTGATGAATTGTTATTTTCCACATGTAGGATTTAGTTTTCTCCTTCTTCTCCCATCATCTTTGCAAATCTGCTTGCCTCATAGCAGGGTTCTGAGGGTTGATCATTTATTTAGTGTGTAGAAAAGTACTCTGGGCATCTCAGAAGAAATATCTTATAGGGTAGAGAATAAATAATACAACAATAACAAGCTAGTGCATTGTAGTTGGTGTGCACCTCTCATCTCCAGTCCTGCCTGGACACCACCAGTTAGTTATTCCTCCATGGGCAGGCAGGGTAAATTACTCAGGTAAAACACACACATTATTCCTGGCTCAGCGCGTTCAGCCAATGGATAAAAGGAGAAGGGCTCTGAAGAGTTGAACTGAAAGGGGGAAGATAAACAGAAAAGCAAGATGATCCAAAAAATGCATTCTTAACTTTTTTATTGTTCAAGAAGATCTTTCTAGACCTTTCACAGGGGTCCAGCAGGGCATGTGGGTTGTGTTTCTTTTTTATGGGTTCTGAACCTCCATTTTTAGCTTACTTTCAAACATGCACTAGTGACCTGCTGAATGTCTTTTAAAAGAGGAGGTGTAAGCACTTTTCTCCCCCAGTGGATTCATATTAGTGATCTCCAGAGACAGATCCATAGACCAAAAAGACATCCTCAGTGGCCGTAGACCCATGAGACTAACTGTTCTCTTCCCCATCACACAATCATGAACATTGCTACCTCAAACCTCTCTTCGTCTGGGACCAGGAAATCCTGCGACATGAGCACAAAACCATACAAAATGGATAAATCACCCATAGAGACCAATCAGATGTGAACTGAAGTTCAGCTAGGGTGTAGGAAGCCTCTCCTCCACTCACAACCCCGTTTTCTGATTCCATCCAGATCCCTCAGAGGGCAAGCCTGCAGTGAGGTCAATTCATGGCCATCAAACCAGCGCAAACCCAGAGTCACTTACAACCACCTTCTTGTGGAGATGCCTCTGTTAAGCTGTCAACAGTCAGAGAAGGTCTTTCGCATTCTTGGAGGAGTTAGTTCAGTTTCTGGTTTCTTTCCTGACTCTTTCCCACTGGGAAAGTAGGGATTTTGATGAAAGAAAAGGGAGAGAAGGAAAAGGTAACTTTTGGAACAGAGGCCATTTGAGAAGGCGAGTAGAAGGTCTAACTCTCTAGAGTCTCTCTTGACATAATGAGAGCCTCATCCGTTTCTAAGAGAGAATCAGAGTCTGAGCCAAAGGTGACACAAAGGCCATCTCCAGGCAGGGGAAAAGTCACACAAGTGCTGGAGAGGGTGGCCCAGGCCCCCGATGGCAATGTTGTGAAGGTTTGAAACTGTGTCTAGGATCAGCCTTTCCTAGTAACCTGGGGCCCAGATTGGGGGCCTTACTCGCAACTGCTCATTTCTACACCTCCAAATAAATAAAAGCGGCTCCACTTCTTCTGTAGCACAATTTTCCTACATTTTTCGCTAACTTTTGCCACACACCTCAGCATGTCCCTCTAGCATCCTGCTCTGAAGGAAAAGAGTGGAGGCTGTGGCCGGGGGTGGTGGGGGGAGGGACTAGTAACCTGTCTTCTGAATTCCTGGAACCCGAGCCATCTGTGCTCAGAGGAGTGAGCCAGCTGTCACCATAGTCTAGCTGTCTGGTGACCAGGCTTCACAGGGGCAGGCTCGAGGGGAACGGGGTAGCAGCAGCCCAGAGCAATTCTAAGGAGGATTTCTAATGCCTCTGGGAGTTGGAAAGGGGTGCTTATTAAGGGAGAGCCAGAGGGGGGAAAGCCTGTGCAGGCAGCTGAGTAGAGTTCTGCTGGAGGGTGGGGCTCAGGATGTGTTCATGGCCAAGCTGCTGGAATGATTTGGGAGCAGAGATGGGAATGAGAGGAGTGAACCTTGCTTCTCCATGGGCCTAGGAAGGTGACATTGCATGTCCCCTGGGCATGGAGATGAGAGAGGAGTTGCATCTCACCAAGCCATTTCCTACAGAAGGTTGACCATCACTGGCTAATTCTACTCAGCAGGGAGGAGAAAGCACCCTCTCTTGAGCTCCCTAAGGACAGGTGGCACTGGCTGAGTGACAGTACACCTTTGGGATCCATCATGAGAATGTGGAGCAGCAGCCTCATCCTGGCCCATTGCTGTGGGGCTGAGTGAGCCCTACAAGAGGCTTTGCCCAGGCCTAGGGGTCTAGCTGCTCCTCCATCCAACACCTCCCACTTTTCTCAAGCCCACTTCTCTCCATGGAGCCATCCATAAAATCACCAGAGTAGATTCTTGTCTATGACATGAAATTATTAATTTTACCCTCCACTTTCAAACAGAAAAGAAAGTAGCTTGCTGTTCAATAGATTAAGTATTTGTGGAAGGAGAGGTGGATTGCAACATTTGTCAGGTGGAGAAATCAATAATCCAAATATTAGCAGGCCTCATAGTCTCTCAATAGCTTCACGTTCAATACTCCTTACTCCAGAAAAACTTCATTTCCTTTGGTGAGAAATCTCCATGTCTGAGGAATATGGATCCCATGCCTGAGGCAAGGGTTACATGATTCTAAAAACTAAATAGTTTGTAGTCATATGAAATAGCCTGTTTAATTTCCAATATTGAAAAATGTTGGGTTTTAATAGTACTGTTAACCTCTTATCATCAAACATAGTTGCTTATTTATTCATTTAATCACTTAAAGCAATGGATTGGTGGGTAAGCAATTATAATATTTCAGTACAATGTAATATTCAACTTTTTCACTCATGCAGATTCCAGCAACGTGTTGGAAATAGCGTGTCTGGGAAAGTCAGATCAAAACTTCGTGAAAGTATGAGAGGAAAGGACTTATTTCTTGTTCTCTGGACATTTCCTTCGAGTACACAAAGCAAATTTAGTGAATGAGTTATGTAAATTGAATTGAGTTTAATTAAGTGTACTTCTGATGGTATTGGTTTGCTGTCATTTTCTACTCCTGGTTTGAGCATCTTGTAGAGAATGAATAGGCTTCTAATGAGGTCCTAGTATTTGCAGATCATTTTAGAATTATCCAAGTGCATTCATAGGTCTAAACTTGTGGGTCCTCTGAAGAACCCTCTTAGGTAGGTAGAACATCTAAGTGAAGCAGTTATAACCATTCCCATTTTACAGCTGATGAAACTGAGATCCAGAGAGGAAGGGCTGGGCAGACCAAACAAAAGACAGGTGTTACCCTCCCCCAATTATTCTGAGCATAATTCAAATGTCTTTTTTTTTTCTTTGTTTTCTTTTTGTCAGTGGTTAATAAGCACCATTTGAAACAAAGCTCATTTTTGTCATGATCAAAAACAATAATTTTGTAACAACTCTGACATCTTCAGATCCTAGCTTTGACTCATTCCCAGCGCCGGCCCCTGTCCTGATCTCTCTTCCCTCTAAGTCACATGATGCTAATCAATTTGTACTTCACTAGCTGTCACGAGTTCCCCATTGAGGCGTCAACATTCTGACCACCAATTTCAAAATAACTTTGGAAAACAATGATAAAAGGTAGATTTTTCTGCTGGAACTAATAGGTATTCCCGGGCAATTCCTTCCATATTTTTGCACAGCATATGCTGTTCATAAATAATGTCAGAAGTGGGCCTTCGCTCCTTCAGTAAGGTGGTCATTTAATGTAAGTAAATCCACATTAAATATTGAAGATCAGAAAAAAGCAGCCTCTTCAAAGAGGTCACATTTAAGTGAAAAAAAAAAAAAAAAAACCCAAAACAACAATGTGTGGAGAGAAGACCAGCCTGGTGCTGGGTGGCACAGAGTTAATGGCTCATAGAGAGCATATACATGTTTTTTAAAGATGTTTTATTGCTTACAAAAGGAAGTAGTCTTGAGAGACTGGATACATAAACTGGCTCCAGCCAGCTGCGGCTGTCGGACCAGGAAGGATCCTGTTCAATTAGTGTTGTAAAATAAAATACTTTGTAAAGGAAATAAACACGATGCGAGCTAAGATTCATGCTTTCAAATATACACAAGGTTTGAATTTTTAATTAGGGCTGCTAATTACAGTCATCAGAAAGCAGAACAGAATAGATTTTACCTTACATTTAGCAGACAAGCCTTCAACCCCAGTGTATTTTTCAATTTCATTAATATTTTATGAAAATGGCCCTTGCAGCTTCAGCCTATTCTAGTCTCCTACAAAACTGCCCCACATTATGGATGCCAATGCCTTTAAGCCATGTGCATTAGTGTGATGACAAAATGCAAAACAGCGTCTTGTCAACCATCGCATCAATTGATTCTATTAGATCGTGTAAAAACAGTTGGGTGTGAGTTATAATCTCAGTGACACTAATGATGAAGCAAGACACAGGCTGAGAACAGCCATTAGCTATAAGCCAGAAATTAATGATTCTAATATTTTTGAACAAATTAACCTTAATGAACTGGTCTTGCAAATACTGTATTATCTTCAGATAAGTCAGCGAGTGGAACAACACTGTTACATGTACCCATGGCGAACATACATAAACAGGGATATTAAACAAACACAAACCCTACAAGTACATGTTTTATAGGTTTACCCGTCTCTAATGCCAGTTTGTACCTCGGATACAATATAGATCTAACTAGTCACTCCCCGATTATAACGTAATTGGTGGTGATTGAATATTTTATAGAATTGGCTGTAACGTAGTAGAAGCTTAAATAAAACATTCACCCAAAGTTAGAGGATAACGGATTGTCAGAAAATTCAATTTTATATTTAATATACAAAGGATGTTCCTACATGTAAAGTGAATCCTTTGGTAAAATAATTACTTTTTCCATTATTGTGAAGAATATCACCTCTCCTCATTATCTGTTCATCTGTTTCGTTAGGTTTGGAGTTTTGTAAATTGGATTTTCATAATACAAGTCTCACCTGCGGCACTCCTTGGACTGAAGCATCCATTTCCCCTCTGTAAATACTTTGGAAAAGTTCATACAGTGATCCCAAAGTACACATTGGTGGGATGACTTTGAAAAGGAAAGTAAAGGACAGACAGGAGCACTTTTGTCAACAGTTTCTACACAAGAGCAGGATGCTGTACAGTACAGTTGTGACCCATTCTCTCATTCCCTGTAATTGTTATCAGTAATAACTTTGACAGACAATTCAAATGGAATACACCTCCCTAAGATGGTTCACTGCCAGATTCAGCTATAGCTTGAAGAAATGATGTGATGCCAGCTTAACAGTGGTTTTGCTCAGAAATTTCCTGTGTTTCCTCCAGACGAGACGACTTTCATTTTCTCCCTTCACCCCACAAGCTGCACTTAGGTAACCACACTTGTTATCTCAAAAGATTTTTATTATTATTTTTTTAACCAGTGTTTAGTACCTACTCAAATCTGTGGTCCAAATGGAATGGTAACCCATTCATAAATCCAGCATGAAACTCAAACAGCTAATTTAAAGAAGAGGAAACAAAGGAAAGGCACTTGCCAACAACAGTTTGTTGGCTTAACTTTGACTTACTTTCCTGGGAAGGAAGAAAACAGAATTTTCAATGTGAACTGTCAGCCCTTGTTATGACAGAAGCTCACTAGTGAGAGCTCCAGAGTTTCCCTTCCATTGGCAGAGAAGCAAAGAAGCCTTCCAAACAGAATTCTTTCAAGCTTCCTCTACAACTCCACTTAAATAATTTACTTTTTATTTTTTCTCAGACTATTCTTTTTAAAGTTGGCTGACATCTGCGTTGACAAGCATGCTTTACTGCCTAAGATGGCTTGTGTATTTGGAAAGGGAAAAAAAATCACAAAAAATCCTCCAACTCTGAGAGTAAGAGAACTGCTCTATTTACTTTGGGGAAACACAGCTAGCCTGAACTCTGTCTTAAGCTAAGGGGCACTAAATATAAATTAATATAAGTAAAATAGCTGCTTTGGGGGAAGGTGGTTTACTAATTTAAGAACCAAACCAGCGGCTGTGTACCTAATTCAGCAAACTCGCTAGCCATAGAACTGTTAGCTTTAGGCAGAAAGACCTTAAATCCGTTCATTAGAACATAACACATTGTTATTTAATCCATGAAAGCTTAATTTTAAAATTCATCCTTTTAAAGTTCTGACAGGTACTAGAGAGTCTGGTAGATGAATAAAATGATGTGGAAATAATGGCTTAAGTGTAGCTGCTGCTGTTCTAAACCCTTGGTTTCACATTTCAATATTTATGATGATGCTTAGTGACTAAAATAGAAGGTTGGAAAGAAAATAAAATAGAAGGTGGAAAGACAACAGGCTATTCAGGTCATTCATATACATTTGGATTATAAATGGAATGACTGACCTGGGCTGGCTAAGTACATTTATATGGATAAAATACAAAAACTCCTGCATATCCTATGGTAAAAGGATTAAAATTATCTTCTTTTCAGAGAGAATATTTTCTAGACTAGTAAAAAAGTTTTTAAAGTTTATGTTTTCTGAATAATAGTTTTCAATAAAAAAATCATTTCACTTCCTTTACCTCTGAAATGTTATTATGTAATGTCTTTTGAAAGAGTTCATAGAATTCTACTTGGTTTGCAACTTTGTATTATATAAGACATGTTTTATAAGATAACATATTATTAAAGATGCCTTTAGATTTCTTTTTCATAACATCTTTCTCTGTTTTAAGTCTTTCCATTGGTACCAGCGGGGCAGGGGAACCTGAGAGGATGATGCCTGGCTAAAAATGTTTGGCGTTAACCACCTCTAGATATCTACAAGGTCTTCACCACTGGATAGGAAAATAGAACACAGTTATTTACTACCAGACCTGAAGTTATATTCAGACCAAAGCAACAAGCTGCAGAGTTGCTCTAAAATAAATTGCTTGGAAATGTACTTTCAACTTGCGATGGAAAATGTTGCTAGAATTATTTTGCGATCATAGTAAATAATGAGCCTACACAAACCCATTTTTTCCTAAGGACCTAGAAAGCATTTTATTTATAGTGACATACTCTCAGTTTTAGAGTTTATAAATACTTTGGAATCTAAAAGCAAATAGTTGGTGCAAACTTTGTTTTTTGATTAGCTGATACTCCAAATACTAAAAGATACTGTAAAATCTAGGTGATTCAAAATTTGACATACACTGGTCCTCATCATTCTATCCCGCAACAAATAGACACTTCTAAAAAACAGCCTTGGTGGTTTATAATCTCCATCTATGCAATAAACTCCAAGTGATTACTTTTATATTTACGTCAATATTTGTCATTCATTCATTTGTTCCTTCTTTCATGTATTCTTTATCACATGCACAAAATGAATATTTAGGCTAGGCTGTCCTACAGCAATGTGTCCTTTGAGAGCTTAAGGTGTGATGAGTCTGAACTGAGATGTGGTATGACAGAAAAAAGCCAGACCTTTCATTAATTTAAAACTTAATTTTACATTGATTCTATGCTGAAATGACAATATTTTGGATCTACTGTGTTAAATAAAATACAGTATTAAAATTAACTTCACCTCTTTCCTTTTCATATGCGATCACTAGAAAACTTAAAGTTACATATGTGTCTTATGTGCTAACCTATAGAGCAGTAAGCACTGTGGTAAGCTCGGGAGAGCCTAAGATGGAAACAGTGATCTGATCTTCAAGGAGCTTAGTTTAGTGCTGACATGAAAAGTCTGCAGCAAAAATTCCAACTGCATTGTTTTTCTGTGCCTTAGACATTCAAAGCAAGTGCCTCTTTTATTGTTCTCTTTGTTAAATCAGTATTACTAATATGGAAAAGTCATTTAACACTTGCAGTGTTCTACAAGACTCCCGGGTTTTGTCAGCACAGAGTTTGGATAAGTTGGGCACTAAGCCAAGCTGGCCAGTTATGCTAACCTCTTCAGGAAGACTTTTTCACTCTTTAGGACCTCAGACTCCTGGGGAGGCACCTGGAGTTGGTTGCCCAGCAGTGGTTGTTCTTGCAATTGGCATTCAACATTGTCATTCTGCTTACAAGGCTGTCTGGGGACAAGGGTACACTCAGTTGTCTGGGAATAGAGTTTTTCTCTGCACAAACCTAGTTGGCCAGTACAGAGACTGTAGCTGTGACTTTGCCCTCGTTAGCACTGTTCTTCCACCATTACTGATCTGGCTCAAATCACTAACAGTGAAGTACGCTGCCCTCCTTAAAAAAGACACATCACGTGGAAAGCTCTCACTCCATGAAAACAGGAATACCATATTATATCATGACATTGCTGGACCACGCTAATTATTTTTTGGAACCGTGAACTAGGGAATATAGCTTACTGAGAAACAGCTTTAATTCTGCTCTAGTCACACGACTTTCAGTTAATTTATGCTTGTATATATACATATATATAAAACTTAGTTTCAGAGAGGGGTAAAGGAAATTTTGACATTCCTACAATGGCGTTGTCTTTATGACAACTCCAAAATGTTTTGCCTGTGGGAAAAAAGGTGGCATTAGTACTTGGTGGTCATTAAGTCTGGGGCAGTCTTGTTAGGATAGACAAACGCATTTGCTCAGTGTGTTACCCTCTGGTCTCCGCTCCCCAGCCTACCACTTGATTGGATAACAGCAGGGATTGACTGACAAGTGTGACAAAGGCCACAGGGCCATCTCTTTGTGATGGGAATTGATGGCTCTGTAAATACAGTCCTTCACCTTCAGTATCTTTCAACACCCAATGATTAACCTGAAGTATCTTAGATTTGCATCTATTCTTATTTATTCCCCTTTTACAACTGACACAAGGCCACCGAAGACCACAGTAATCACTGCAAACATGTTTACTGTTCAGATGGTCAACTGAAATATTTTTTCCTGTAAATTTTGACTAAGAATGCTCATATTATATTTTACTAAAATGTATACTTGGGTCTATGGCTCAGTAGTGTATAGTCAATTGTCTCACTTCCAACATGTAACCAACTTAAAATGTTTTGCTTTCCACAAACACAACTATTAAGAATCATTGCTACAATATTGTTAATAGAAGAAGAAAGTAAGGTTAAGCCCACAATTTATACTTCCCCCCTTAGTTTATGCAATTATATGTTATTTATTCTGGATCATCTTCATTATTTCAGAGAAGGCAAACCTCTTTTGAAGGACTCTTATCACAATGATAGACAGGATAAGGCTTAATTTCTCAGGTTAAAACTTTTATCAATATGTCTGGTGTCAAATGTATAAAAATTAAACATTATCTTCATTTTTATATATTTTTCTATTATAATAAAAATTAGCCGAGCTAGCTGCTTTTCAGACAGATAAAGCGAAGTATTGGCTGAAAGCTTTAGTTAAAACATGCAAACGCCCCTTCAAATATCTTTTATATTCCAGTGGGAATAACACTGATACGACACTTATTTTAGAAAAACTGATCATCTAGAAATTCTGCAGTTGATTTCAATCAAATCAAAGCCAAATTTAGATTAAAAATCTTTTTAGTCACTTGAGAATGAAAGTTTTTATGTATGTATAAAAATGAATCGGTTACATGAAAGCTGTATCAGATCGCATCTTGAGAAAATCTTTCCATTTAAACAAACTTATGTTAGTATATGATAGCATTTCAGTAATAAACAAAACATGAAAGCAGCAAGGTTAGGTTGAAAATCATGTATACTGCCATGCTATTGAGGTGGTTAATAACAGCAAAATTCTAATAACTCAATCACAACCATATTAAAACTTAATTAGAAAATAAGTTAAATAGTTAATTACATGAATGCACAAGCACTTATACTGTATTATCACTAGGTGAATTAAGAATGAATTACTGATATTTTCTACTGTTAATACATGGTTAATTAATGATTAAACAGTGTTTTACTGCTCACTCATTAATGATTTATTACAGTTACTTAAACAGTTTCCCAGACTCAAGGGCCTTAAATAGACATCTTAAGATTACTTTCCAGGTTTACCTTCTTTCTAATGTATTGGTTACTGCATTTTCCATTGTGTTACTCTGATCTCCTTTCAACCGTGAATATCAAATATCTCGATTTCCTGATGAGTCAGAGCTAATCCATTGGTTCATATGAATTCAGCCAATAGGACTGAATATGAAAAGAGGCACAGATCTCCTGGTGTCAGTTCAGCTCTGCTCTGCTCTCCTCCCCATGGCCATGCGCCCTTAAATTGTGACTGGGAGAAGGGACTGCAGGACGTTAAATCCAACTAACAGTCAGCTACGCATCTTAGAATCTGCTCCCTGTTCCGGCATTTAAACTGCCCTCATACTGATGACAGCTCTGCCTGAGAAGAGCATGCTCTCTAGGTCCGGTTAGGTAAAGTGACCCTCTCTCAGTGGTCGGCTATGATACCATAGAGGGCTTCTCTTGGTCATGTGGCCTGAGGTTCAGGTCAAAGTGGTCTGTGTAGTGCCAGGCATTCTGGCTGTGAGAGAGGGCTCTCTCACCATACTGTTCATTCACAGCCGGCCCTTACCGTGAGACAGAACAGTGATGGAACTTGTGCTTGCTGGGAACTGATTCTTTATCACAAATGTGCTTGTCATTGCTTCTGGATTTGCCTAGAGTCTCCCAGAATGCAATTATATCTTCTGATATGTACCTGACAACCAGATTGAGGTGTTTTTCTTCCATTTTGGGAAACTACATGGAAATAGCTTCTGGGGTGTGACATTGCAATCTTAATGCTTGTCTTTATGTAACTATTTGTCCTTATCAGGGGATTCTGTGGCTGCTAGGAGACTGTTTAGTTGGTTTAGAAATGACAGTAATGCTCTGGAAATGGCTTTTCTTTTCTAAAAAGCGACAGGTATGTGATGGGGTGAAGCTACTAAAATTAACTCTCCTCCTCACCTTTCAAAAAATAAAGCTTTAAAATACAGACTGTCAGAGCGAAAGTACTTGTTTTACATTTGCTAAGGAAAGACGGAGAAATCTATTTCTTACCACAATAGCCTTGGAAATAATGATAAGCTTTAGCCAAAGGAAACTTGACTGTATTCCTGCATTATGAGCCATTTTGCAATTAGTTGCTAAATATCTATTTTTTAAAAACATGTTATTTTTAAACTTGATTTATTTTATGTCTGTTCTTAAAAAAAATGAATATAAGTTCAAGGTGATGTGACACTTCTAGGTCTCTAGGAAGAGAAAACAAAACAAAACAAAACATATGCCAAATTTGAATGAAGCAGTCAGTATATTGTAGGATAGTTTCTGTTTTCCATGGAGAGAAAAGTGATAGAGATAGAATGGAAAATAGTTCAGAATAGAGAAGAAAAATCAGATTAAATATTGCTGATTAATGCTGTTTATTCATCACAGTCCCAATCTATAAAAGCTGATCCCAGTTACATATCTGGATCAAGGGACAACAATTTTAGAATTATAAAATGTTGCACTATAGATTCAATATATACATATATTGACTAATTTAGTTAAACGTAATGAAACAAAAAAGTCAACTTTGCTGTACGTTTCTAGAAACTGTTTGAAAAGAGTCATATTTACCTTCACAATTTAAGTATAGTTTAGGTTTAGAATTTCAAAATCATTGAGCTAGCACCCATTGCCAGCAAAGTTCTGCCAGAGTTAGCATTTAAAAAATGTATTTGCATCTTCTTAACTGTCAGCCTCTGATAAGGTAGGGACTGAACATTTGGAAACTTAAAGAAATATACTGAAGGAGGGAAGAAGAGAAGCAAAAGCAAGAGCTATTTAAATATTTTGCAAATTTTATAGCAGCCTGAAGCAAATGGGTATTAGTCAGTGATAACTTTTGAGGGTCAGTTTAGAAATCTTTGCTTCGTTACATCTGTGGGTAAGTTTCTGTTATCTGCTAAGATGGTGTCTTGAGTTATAGAATTGCTCTTCATTCACTCATTCATTAGTTCACTGATTTTTGTTGAGAATCTGCTATGTGACAGGCACTGGACTGATCTGAGCAAGGACAGGACAGTCAGTATGAAAATGAAACCAACAGTTTCAAGAAAAGTGGCAATATTGTGGAATTCTAGACAAAGTTGATATGACTCAGTAGTGAAACAAAATATGAGTTTTGTAGCAAAATATCAGTAGCCAAATGTCCCTTCATATTTTCTTCTTTTGTTACTATAATGACTTACAATGAATCTAAGAAAAGTGATTTCAGATATTGGCAGGCCAACCATCCAAAACAGCTTTCTGTCGTGGCCCCTTCCACTCCAGGAGTGCTAGCCAAGGGTAAGTCCTTTTACAGTGACCCCAGGGAGATGAAGTTCCACATGGTTCAAAGACACAAGTGGACTAGAGTTCTAGGAGGTGTCCATTTTAGAAACAAAGAAGTTAGATCTCTTGTTTCAAATAGCCAGTCCTTTTTCAGATTGCTCCTCACAAAACTAGACTACCGCATGCTTAGTGTGAGGGTCCTCCTCTTTGGGAAGAAACACCTTTGACTGCCATCTTTAGAAGAATAAACCAACTTCGGGGCCAAATTATGTTTTCAATACTAACTAGGTGGGTGCAAATGGAGGGTTTTTAACCTAGAGTCCCTGGACCCATATAGATAGGTTTTAAGTAAGCTGTGGACCCCATTATGTTGTATGCAAAATTGTGAAGACATGTGAGGTTTTCAAGAAAGGGTCTATAGCTTTCATTATATTTTAAAGGGTCTACCTCTCAAAATTTAAGAACAATTGCCTGTAATAAATCATTTGAGTAACAGTGCTATTACATCAAGATTTATTTCTCTTAATTCTGGAATTTCTAGCTTTTATATGAAACTATTTCCTTCAAGTTAAGACTATGCAAAACCCAGCCAACACCTGCTATCATCTGATGAAGCTGAGGAGAACAGAAAGCTAACAACTTTCATTATTCTGAATTACACAAGTTCATTTCCATATCCTGCCCTAGCCTGGGTATGTAGACATTGCCAGAAAGGATTTCCCACTGAGGGACAAGAAAGGGAAGTTTAAAAATCCTGTTTTGGTATACTGATAGGCTCCATCATCTAAAATAATTTCTTGGGTTCTATTTATGCACTTGTCATAGGCCTTTGTATCACTTTCTAAACTTAGCACAGTTTTAATGTTTCTTGGGAAAAAGACCACGAAAAATTTCCATCTTCAAGTAGGGGTAAAAATAACAATTATTTCTATATCTCTCACTTATGAAGAACTCTGGTTTGTTCTTCTATTGGCATATTTTTGTGGCCTCACCCTTGCTATTTGAAAACTTCGCAGAGTAATATTTTATTCTATCCCAAAGGCACCATATGTCACCTTCCACCTTCCTAAGATAGACACCAGGTGTCAGAAAACGGCAGGCTCTCAGTAGCTAACATTGAAGGTAATGGTCTTTGGCATGTCTAAATGCACTTTAAGAAAAAAAAGTTTTTCTATGAATAAAAGATGTGGAAAAGTCAGTCATGCTAAGATATCATTTTTAAGCACATAATTGTTAGCAAAAATGAAAGTTTTCAAGAATAAGATACTTGGATCTTACTTAATAAGAGACCTTGTACACAAACTAATAGATCCAATCAGATTAAAACTGTATCTATATGAAAAACGACCAACAAAATAACAGTCCACGACCCACATGTTATCTTTCGTTGGACTAGATGTGATGGAATGTATTCATTCTGGCACCGACCTTTGACCAGTGTGGTTATGTGTAAGCATTCTAGTAAAGAAAGGAGAAAGTATATTTATTCCAGCCTAAATTATATCTCTAGATAACACGCTCACCCATGGTATTTCCACGAAAGACACCAGATCTAGGCAAAAATCTCCAAGTACTTGTAGGTACAGTATTTTAACATGGGAAGTCCAGTTGGAACTTTTATAGCTTCACAAAGAGCATGGTTCTCTGTACTGGGATGCTGGGTCCAAAGGGCTCACCTCATGTTACAGTTTAGAGTAAAACAGATTTATTAATAATCAAGGCACTCATATAATCAAGAATCATCCAAGATGGAAAACAACAGGAAACTTAAGCCAAGACTCATTTTATTTTTGCCCTTCTTACTATATCCATTGGAAAAGAACCCCATTGGCCCTTTTTAAGCTAGTAATGTCTAATGCAGGAAGACAGGAATAAGCAGAGTAGAAAGCACCTGTCAGCTCTATTTCCCACTCTCCTTGATTAGCATGAAACATTAATAGGGCTTTCAGAAATTCTGGCCTGAAATGGGCTTTGCCTGAGAACGTGTCTGTCTTTACTGCATAAAAGCCACTGTCATTAAAAAAGGGCAGATAACTAAAGAAGACTCTTTCTTGAAATTTATACCTTTTTTTATACAATGACAAATTATTTTAATAATGGGAATCACATACACTGCCATTTGTATAATGTTTCCCATAAAATTCCCCCATTAAATTTGCTCCTTTACTTGACTCATCGCTTTTTAGAAAAAAAGAATGACATACACAAAATGATACATCATGCTTTCTTATAAAGAATTGACAATGAACGTACAGTAATGGGTTAACATACATTTTAATAAAATCTTCATTGTTGTGCATTTCACTTTTCGATCCTGAAAACCAGGCATGTTCCAGTAACCTCAGGCAATGCCTAAGGATAGAACAAATCATATGCTGGTGAACTATTTTCACCTATGTATTCTTCAACTGAAAAAAATATTCATAAATACAAAAGAAAATCAGATGTGCACCAAAAAATTATATTTAGTCTTAATACCCTTTACCACATACCATATGTCACTATATACTAAAACTAAAACAAAACAAAAAAAATGCTCTAAGGATCTCTAGAATTTTTTTGAAGGTTTGGGGTATTTTTAAATTTCATTAAAGGTGAGTGTCAGGTTGATTTTCATTTTCCAAAGTGACCACAAAACTCAAAAGACAGAATGGGATTCAAATAAGAAAGTCAAAGATCATAAAATACAGCTCTATCCAGGTTTGTAATTTGATGCTTGAGTTTTTAGGTCCAGAAACTTTTGATTTGAGTTGAGCACTTGTTATATTTACATAGTCAGTTAGTTTACAAAGAAATATGCATGTTGGGGAGCCTGTCCTTAGATTCCGTGAAGGTGTCAGCCTGTACACTCGACATCCTTGGATATGATTCCTAAGGGGGCAGGCACAGTGGAGAAGTGCCCTGGGTGAAATGAGGTGTCCACCAGAATTTTATTAAATAACAACACTTTGTGGGAAAATGTTCTACTTTCACCACTCGGCTACAATGGGGCAGCCCAAGTGAAATGAGATGCAAATCATAAATGTGTCTTCAGTTTCCTTCTGGTGATTCTCTAAGTGTGGAACCCCTGGAGCATTTTATGGGCAGGTTCGGTAGACACCAATGACAAGAAAAGTTAAAAGAATACATTTACTGTATATTTAGTTAAGAGAAGCTGTTATTTAAAATACTGTGAGCACTTTCCATCCTATTAAGAAATGTCTTTTTTATCAGTGCTCAGAAAGATGCTGCAGGTAATACTGCTGTCAAAACAAGATAAGCAGTGGGTGCAGGAAGGAAGGCAGTTAAAAACAACAACAACAACAACAACAACAACAACAACAACAACAACACTAAAAACTCAGATCTAATCAAATGAAATTGGACAAGTCCCAGTGAACTGCCCAATGACAACAAACCGATAGAGACCATGGAACACACCCTGGGAGGTAGTTTAAAGTCTATAATATTGTTTCCCTTCCAATAAATGGTTTGCTTCACGGATTAGAAACAAAGTATGTAAAGGCTACACAGCTGACCTCCCTGTATTCTTTTAAAGCAAATCTGTGCTCACAATGCATAACACACAGTCAGTAAAGCGAGACACACCTTTCATTGACACCGATGACTGAAACTGACTTGCAGAGCTGGGACCCCAAGGAGGAACTATTTCAGTCATAAGTCTTCATGAGTCCCTGGGTGACACTACCTGGCATCCTAATTGTCAGGGAGGCAAGTTAAGATTTTCAACATAGCATTAAATCCTTTCCCAGTCCTAAAGAGACACATGAAAACCTCATGTATTTGAAATACTAACATGAAAACAGGCTGTGAATAATGGCTGAGGGGCTCCAAATTAATATTATAGAGAGGGAGGGAACGTGTACATCTCCAGCTAAATGCTAATCAATAGGTCTATAGAAACATAACGCTTAATTCCAGAACTATTAATGTGGAGCAATAGAATAAAAGGAATAATGCATATTCACTGCCCAGGCTGCATTTTCTAGTAAAAATGCGTTGCAGTCTGCTAGCTTGTCAATCTTTAATAGAAACTCATCAATTATTTGTGGGCAGGAGATTGAAATGGCTAATAGCTCAAATATATTCCTCCATTTCATTGCATCAGTAGCTCTAAATTAATGCCTGCATTTTTTCCTTAAATTAAGTTTAAAAAATAAATAAAATGGGAATGTGTGCTTTATTTTAGCATACATTTAGCTTACAGGTAAATGAGCAAACATTAGTTATCCATCCCCTGACAATTAAAAAGCAGAAACAAATTTTTTTTTACAAGCAGATGAATGTGCAAAAAGAAAAAAAGAAAGAAAGAAAAAACTACATTTGCATTTTTCGACATTAAAATCCTTATAGAGCAATCCAGCTTAACTAAAATTTCATGAAATAAACATGGCAAAGACAATACTCAAAACTTACTTGGCTGCTTTCATATGACTGACATCATCTGATAACCTGTACTACACAAAGTATATACCAAAATATCACGTAGTTGAAAGGCAGAGGGTTCCGCATAAAGCAAAGTCTACTCGATTCTCCCTAATTAAAAATGAAGCTTCTCTGACATTAATAGGCAGTAAAGCAAATTTATAGGCAGACACAGAACATTTCAGTCAAAAAAGTTAGCCTACAACTTGAGAGAAGGCAGGTTTTGCCAATCACATGCCAAGAATCTACCCTCTCTGACCCCAGCCATCTCTGAGATAGGGATACTGGCATTCTTTGCACATCAGAAATACGCCAGCAGAGACCATTCATGAGGGAAATAGGAAAGCAAGTCACATTTGAGCAGACAACAAATGCTCCCAAACCTTGACCCACTACATGCAACAGTGAGTGAGCCGCGCACCCAGCACCCAGCACCGTGAGCTAGAACAGAACTCTGCAGGCACTGACCTACTCCCCGCCCTGCTGCAGGAGGCTCTGGTCCCTGCGCACAAGCAGGCGGAAAAAAATAAATCAAAGGAGATTTGCATTATCATTATAAGCTAGTACCCACACAACAGCACAGAACAGATGACACACTTACTGTAATGTCCCATGAAGCAAAGTTCCCATCTAGAGAGAGGCACTGTTTGCATTAGTCCACTCCCTGAAAAAGGGTTAACCATTATGAAGAAACATTATGCCAGACATTAGCAGACAGCCTACTTAGAGATTACATTTTTCCATACATGATAAATCCTGAGTAAACCTGTTTTTCTTTTTAAACACCTTGCAGAATGAAGCCTCGCTCTGCATCTAGTTGCCAAAGCACAATCAATATGGAAGGAGCGGTATTTTATGATTGGAGAAGTTGTTGTGTTTTTGGTGGTGAAATTCATTATTTAGTATCTGAACCCTCAGCATTTCAGTATCATTTATTCATAAAGTCCCTTTTTGCCAGGAGGAAATGGATACAGCTGTAGAGAGAGAGAGAGAGTGCGTGAGAGAGAGGGAGAGAGAGAGAGAGGGAGAGGGAGTGAGACGGATTGATGATATTGATCAGGTACCATCTTGAAACAAAGGCTAGGTGCTCTATTTTCGTTGACAACTGTGACACATAAAAAACAAGCAAGAGAGGGGGAAGGCTAGGGCCTTGAACACCACAGGCTTTAAAAAGCGTTTGAAGAAACCATTATGACAAGCAGGTCTAGGGAAGCTGCCGCACAAATGTATTCAGAAGAGTCATTAAAAAATGATGCTTTGTTTGCCTTGTGAATATGAGGTTTCCAGCTCGCTGCAGTACTTGCTGCTACAGAGGAAATGAGGAGGTCTGCACACGGCAGTTACCTCTCTTTCTTGTGGGGTAGGGGATGGGAAAGGGGGCAAGAAGGGGTCTATGGAGGGAAGAGGCAACATTTCCTCCCCATAAGCCCAAATGTATTTCTCTGGATCATGAGTCCTCAAGAATTTTTTCATCACCAAGGGCTCTCAAAAAGTTGACAATTTTTATATCAGAATTATTTATTTCTCATGAAACACTTGAATAATTTAAACACCTTCGAAGGCGTTAACTAACATTACGGCTTCCTTGTACATTTTTTAGTACAGAGGCTGTAAGGAGGGAATGTTATTTGAGCAGCATGTACCTCCTGGCATCAGATCACAGACAGTGTTTCCTCTTGTCCAATCATCTGCATGGATGGATGCCATGGGGGCTAATCGAAATTAGGCAGAGATTCATTATATGCTCAATTGGAAAAGAAGCCTAGAGATCTGACTGTCTTCTGCACTCTGGGAGGTGATGTTCTTCTGCAGATTTCCAGACACTGGCATGGATTTTAACAAAGAAAGCATCCTGGAGGCTGTCCAAGGCAGCCCAGGGAGGGCCTTCTTTGGAGTTCAGGTAAAAACATCTCCTGGCATTGAAGATCATATGAGCACTGGGCACCAACTGCTTCTAGAGCCAGCGAAGGGGCACTTAGTTTTCTTCTGATGACCACTCGTGCTGGCAGGCCCTGATAGTGGAAACAAACAACACTTGGTTATCAGGAATCTGAAGTGGTTTTGTACTATGTAACTTTCCCTGGAACTGAGGGGGCCAGGGAGGAGGGCAAAGGTCATTTATTCACTCTCCTCTTCAGCTACCTTGTGTATATCTACCAAAATCAGAACGTGATTGCCATACACAGGCCTATTTTATAAATTGGCATCTTGGAGAGGGTGTGGAGGAAAGGCGACCCTCCTACACTGTTGGTGAGAATGTAAATTGGTGCAGCTACTATGGAGAACAGTATGGAAGTTCCTTAAAAACCTAAAAATAGACTTACCATATGATCCAGCAATCCCACTCCTGCGCATATATCCAGAAATGATGAAAACTCTAATTTGAAAAGATACATGCACCCCAATGTTCATAGCAGCACTATTTACAATAGCCCAGACATGCAAGTAACCTAAATGTTCATCGACAGATGAATGGATAAAGATGATATGGTATATATATAGACAATAGAATACTACTCAGCCATAAAAAGGAATGAAATAATGTCATTGGCAGCAACATGGATGGGCCTAGAGATTATTATACAAAGTGAAGTAAGTCAGACAGAGAAAGACAAATATCATATGATATTTTTATGTAGAATCTAAAACATGATACAAATGAACTTATTTACAAAACAGAAATAGGCTCACAGACATAGAAAACAAACTTATGCCTACCAAAGGGGAAAGTAGGGGGGATAAATTGGGAATTGGAGATTAACAGATACACACTACTATATATAAAATAGATAAACAACAAAGACCTACTGTATAGCACCAGGAGTTATATTCAATATCTTGTAATAACCTAAAATGGAAAAGAATCTGAAAAAGAATATATATATGTGTGTGTATAACTGAATCACTTTG
Source organism: Camelus ferus (assembly GCF_009834535.1). Taxonomy (NCBI): domain Eukaryota; kingdom Metazoa; phylum Chordata; class Mammalia; order Artiodactyla; family Camelidae; genus Camelus; species Camelus ferus. The sequence continues at coordinate 49,200,476 of NC_045709.1, forward strand.
TTGTACACCTGCAACATTGTGACTCAACTATATTTCAATTAAAAAATAAACAAACAAAAATAATACATAAATTGGCATTTCTGTGTGACCTTGGGGAAGTTCCTTAACTTCTCTGAACCTCAGTTCCTCATATTGAAACTGAGAAATAACGTCATAGGCTTTGTCGCTGGAACTCAATGAGATGTGTATAAGTGTCTGGGATGGTGCTTTGTGTTGATTATTCACATCATAAATATAGTCGCTACAAATTCTATATTGATATTAGTAAAGAAACCTTTTTTGATTGTTATTCTTAAAAGGAAGCTCTCTCCATATTGTTTTATATTTAAATAAAACCATGTAGAAGAGATGGCTTACTGGCACTTAGTTCAGCAGCAGTGACAACAGATCCCATGAGGAGAATTAACAATAAATAAAGAAAATAAGATGGTTTCTACACACAGTTTTTCTGGATTCTATTGTTTCTTCTTAAGCTGTATTCAGTAAAATCACAATGGTATTAAATACTCAGTGTGTCTAAGGTTTTCCTTTTGTTGTGACTTTTTTCAAAATCAAAACACAGTTTGAATGAAACCTGCAACTTCTTTACATCCATTTGCACGTGTTTTCAAAATTTCCAGAGTATATCTCACTTGTTAGATCCAACCAACACTGACATGGGAAGACAATTTTATATCCTAGTTTTTGAGATAAAAAAACCAAGTCTCAGGATGCATGATCTTCTTAAGGCAAAAATGAGTTAAGCTTAGAGCTCAAATGTTCAGTGCTTTCTGTCACTATCTTCACCCATCTATCTATCCCTGCCATTCATAAAACATGAATTAATTAATGTGAGTTAGACACTGTTATGCATTAGACAATATGAAAGCTAATTATAATTCCTGAAAATGTCACTAAATTCTGGAGATGGGTGTGAGCTCAGGTGATCACTTAGGATACTTAGATCTAAGACACTAAACTGGTTGCTATATTTGTGCTCTCAGTCATATCCAAAAGAGAAACGCTGTCACCCACTGATATTTTTGAGGTTTCTGAAGGTTTCTCTAAAACGCACCCCTCCTCCATGAGCAGGTCTTGTGTAGGCCCTACTGCATAAAATAAATAAGATTTACGATCTGAAGGAACAGAAGAGAAATCATTCTCTCTGGAAGCAGACTGACTCTCAAGTAGAAGGGAAACATAAATGCAAAACTTCTCAGTCAATAAGTCGCTGTGTCTCCCCAGATGCAGAGTAAGTGAAAGAAAGCCAAGAGGGTTTAAGGAAAATCCATTTTAATGAAAAACATGAGTTGGGAAATGGGGTTCCCCTTAAGAAGAGTCAGGATCTGAGACTCCTAAAAACCAAATTCGGACACTTCCTAATGAAAAGTCATTGTCTGTCAAACTTCAACACTTGTTGAAACTTCTGGTTTTAGGTAGCATGCTGAATATATGGTAACTTAAGCCTCTTCTCCAGCAAGACATAAAATGCATATTTAAAATGGAATTAATAAATATACAACTATACTTGAAAGCAATCAGGGGGACTCTTGTTGAAGAATTGAGCAAGAATTGAGGGATTAATATAGGCCTAAAAGAAGGAAGCAGATATGCAATACCAGCAGTAAGCCAAGGTTGTAACCACTGACCAAAGCTTTCCCCATATCCACACATGCGAGAGTCTGAGATGCTCAAAGGCAACATTTGCAGCAGAAGGCCAGTGTGTAATGAAGACTCAGGTAAACTTTCAGGAGGGCCAACACTGTGCAAGAGTGATAACAATCCCAGCTAATGAAAGAACTAGCAAATACGTCATGGTATTAACAGAATATTTAGAAGGAACTTTAAAGAAATACGTTTCATATAGTCAGAGAGGTAAAGAAGTAAATCACATCCATAAAACAAAGATAAAAAATGATGAAAACAGACGTATCTATGTATGTGTAATATACATATTTGTTGAAATAATATTCAATGAAGACAATGAAAATATTTGACTATTTAAGATTAAAATTCAGTGCAATTAAATAAAATCACAAAATAAAAAGTAATCTAGACTAGAATGTAGGATTTTTGAAGACAGTTTGTTTCATGTGATCACTACTGTGTCCCCAGTGCCCAGAACAGCACCAGCCACAGAGGGAACTTGTTAAATGAAATGATGGAGGAACTTAGCCTCCTCCAGCCTTCTTGTCAGAGGGGATGGTTCTTCAACTGTGCCCTTCTTGTAGTTTTGATCCATCTATATCCCCACCCTCTCTTACACCTCCGATCTTTCCTGCTTCACTTTCGTTTCCCTGTCCACTGACAAACATACTTAACTAACTACCCCTTCTTCCAACCTCAACTCCTCCTCCTGATCACTTCTGGAATTTCATTCATGAAAATACAGGCTTCATCTGCTGCCTCTCCTTTCTGGTTGCATTCATCCACCACTCACTGCAGTTTCTTCCTTTCATTCCGTTGTTTCTTTCAGTCCTCTCATTACTGATATGTCTGCAGCTCTTTACTGTGCTGGCTGTTCTTGTTTTATTTTAATTGTCCTCTCCGAAACTTGTGACGTTTCTCCTCATTTCTAACTCTGCATCTATTCTTTCTTCTTTCCTATGATTGGTTTCTGCTTCTCTGACAACCCTTTACATTTCCAAGATGCCATCTTCAATTCTCTTACCTTTCATTCTAAAAGCTCTATTCGGGTGATCTCAACAAATCCTTAGCTTCGATCACCATCTACAATATACAATTCTTAAACTGATGTCCCCTGTCTGGAGCCTTTTCCTGAATTTCAGCTTTATATTTCTCACCAGTGTGCCCTTCAGTTGAGAAGGAAGAATGTGATATCGACAACACAAAATCTGATTAGGGCCATTGCAGGATGAAAACTAATTGTTATGGGTCATCTCACTTATTAGCTCTGTGACTTGGGAATATTCCATGAACTCTCTGTCTTCTCATCAGTAAAATGGGAAGAATCATAGTATCTACCTGATAGGGCTTTTGACAGGTTTGTTTGCATTTAGAATAATGCCTGGAACTCAGTATTTTATCAGTGTTAGTTATTGTTATTATCATTACTTAAAATTGTTACACATGAGAGAAACCTTGCAATCACATGAGGGTTTCAAGGAAGGCTTCCTCCGAGGAGGTTACCGGTGTGTTGAATTTTAAAGAATGAGGAGGAGACGAATCAGTTGAAGGAGGGTAGGAAGGCCATTCTGGGCACTGGAAACAACCATAAATAACACAAAGGATGGAAGCATACGCTATGTAGATAGAATAAAAGCAGGTTGATAGTTCTAGAGTATAAATTTCAAGACAGCAAATAGTCAGATCAAAACTAGAAAATTAGATAAAGACCAGGTCATGGAGAGCCTTGAATGTCACACTAAGGAGTGTGGCTGTACTCCATGGGGTTTCGAAAATTTGAATTTTAAACATGGAAGTCATTAGATTGTTTTTTCTTTTTTCTTTCTAGATAGAATCACTTTGGCAACACATGGTAGGATGTAATTAAGATAAAAAAATTTAAAAATCAAAAAATAGTGCATTCAGTTATATAAAAATCTGAAAGGACTGTGTTCATAATAACATGTGAAACATCTCTAAGGAACTCCCCAAAATAGTGGGAGGTCTTGAGGGATGCTGGAGGTGCCACACTAGTTACCTAGGGAAGGGAAGTCTGAGGCATACTGATTATGACTGTTTCCATGGCTGGATCGAACACAAGTTTACACAATTAACTCGACTGTGTCGAACAGTGGTAAGTGCAATTACAGAAATGTAAGTACAATGGGAACAAAAAGAGAGGATTCATTTAGAGAGGCAGAGGCAGATCATTATGGAAGTATGGAATTCTAAGTCATACATACTGAACATGTACCGTGGTTAAAACAGTGACAAATGTGGAGGAGTGGTCTAAAATGAAGCTTATGCACAGCTTGGGCGTAGACTGTGAAAGGCGTTTAATGTCCTGCCAACATTTTTTAGTTTTCTTCCATATAGGTAATAGAAATTGGGATTTTATCATATTTATTGGTTTCTGAATGTGTTTTATTTGTTGTTATGAAATAATGGAATGAAAGAAATGAAATTACTATGGAGATACACAAAATTAAATGCTGGACATCATATCTGAATTCATATCTACATTTTCTGATTATATGTATTAGGTAGTAGGTTTAAATCTCTTTCACTTCAGGAAATAGGAGAAAGAGAATGCCAATCAGATGAGAACTGAGGTCTTAACATTAAAATGTGCTTTACAATATATTCATTACACTTGTAACTGACCCATATAATAGGTTGACTATGTTTTTTGCAGTTACTAATTCAGAATGTCTACAGCACTAAGGTGCAGTAAGATGTCAAAACCATTTAGTGAAGTCTATATTCTGATTAAGAATACGTGTGCTGAGTTGTTCATTCATTCAAAGTAATCACAGGTAATAATAATCCTTCTTATGTTTATATACCATATTTAATCATAAGAGAGTCCAGAGCGTTTGGTAAACTACAATTATTCCAGTATTCAGCCATAACAACACCGAGTGAAATAGCATAATATAAATTACAGGGACCTGGATCTTAAGTATGTATGTGTTAAAATATATGTTTTAAAATAAATGCTGTGAGTTCAAATTAATGATCTCATTTATATACAGAATGGAATCTTAGAATTACAGCATCTTAATAAAGCAAGAGACCTTGGTGACCACCTTATCCAACCACTTCATTTTACAGAAGGAAACTAATTTTTACAATTTTGATTTCTTGCTAGTTCCTACTAAATTGCAACATTATCTTCCAACCATTGCTCATAAAAACAATATCATATTATTTACTAAAGTGATGTGAAAAGCATGTTACTGAATTTGTATTACTACCATCACCACCACCAGCACCCAATTCAGAAATCTGAATCTTAAAGGCTCCAAGTATAAACTACTCAAGATGGTGCCAAGTTCATTGCCAAGAGGAACTTCTAACTGAGAGCCAGAAATGGGTTATGGTAAGAAGTGATATTGGAAGCATAAAACTGGAGTCCCTTCCTATCCCTGTGTTGCCTCCTTAAATGCGCAAATACGCTTGTCACTCTTTAATCTGGCAAAAAGAAATTTAAAATTACTAACTGCCAATAAATATGAACTAGGACTTAAGGTGACACTGATAAAGCAACTGTGCTGGGCTCTAGTGTCCTAGCCACACGTGTATGAGCGCACACCTGCCAGGCAGTTCACACCACCCTCAAGGAGATGGTGGAGATCTTAGCTCAATCCCCAACACCTTTGAGAACAAAGGAATTATTAAATGTTGTTTACTATAATACTGCACTATATAGAGGCCAGGCTGCACACTAAATTCTGGTGTGGGTTCAAAAATTGATGAAAGTAATACTCTAAGTTGGCTCAAGGTGCATTCAGTTTTCTACCAAATCAGCAACTATGTGACCTATGTGTGAGAATGAGAGAAACCAATAAGAAGATGTACCTCCTGGTTCTTTCCAGAAGGTGGATGGTTACCCTTTGGATTCAAGAGCTGAGTTCTCTTCATCAGGCTGGAACACGGGCTTGTCAATATTCAAGGGTCTGGCTTTATTACCTATGTCTGTGCTTGCTTCTGTGTTCTCATCATAGCATCTAAATTGCAAAGAGACTTGGCCAAGCTTGGCCTGCCAGAATATGTCATCATCTACTCTGTAGCACAGCAGCTTGTATTAGACTTTGATCATCGGCTTGTAATAATTTTTGAATAGTTACCCACCTGTAATATAAAGAATTGCAGAATAAGCATTGTTCTTGTTGTGGAGCTTCTGCATAGAAAGTACCCAAGAGTAAAATATGGGCATTTAAAATTAAAGAAATAAAAGATGCATAAGCTGTTTAATGTATAGATAAAAGGAGAATTCAAAGTTTTCTTCACAAAGAATCCATTTCTTAAGAAACAACTTCAATTAAAAACATCTGATAAATAAAAACACAGAGAATTTTTAAGCATTTTGACAAAGAGTTAATAATTTAACAATGTTTCTCTTCTTTTCCTTTGAAAGAATGTAAAAATATAAATCTCATTTACTTAAATGTGATAACGTAGCCCTATAGAATTATTTTTAAAATGAAAAAGATCTTGAAAGTTATTTTACTAAACAAGACTAGAAACTTTACATACAACAAAGAAAAGTGAAATTGAAAGTATTGTGGAATGAAATCAGGTACATGATTGACAGATAAATTTACAAGGAGAGAGCCTAATGTTAATGAGGAAGAATTCAGAGAAAAAGAATATTTCTACAGTCTTTGAAATTTTGTAGTTTTTGTGGAGATTTAGGGGAATATTAAACATGTTAAGCCTTAAACCAAGAGGTAACAGTTTAGAAAAGCTTTAAAAAATTTTAAAACATTTCATTTGAAAGAAACATCTTGATAGGTTTTGCAAATGTAGTTAGGTATTCCCATTCAAACCATTCAGCCTCCATAGTGACTGGTCAGGTGAATGTCTCACCCTTGTTGACTCTATGACAGAAAGAAAGTTTGCGGTCAGTCAATATGCACCAGTTTGTTACAAAGCACACGTTTTCATCTGTTCTTGGAAATGGGGAAAGAGAAGAGGAAAGGGCTTTGGCTATTTCTGTTGCCAGGACTTTGCTTACTGTTCCTGATTGTGTCTTACATGGACTAAGTGCTCTAGCAGATCAGAAAAGAGAATGGAGCAACATGTGACACTTGAAATGGCTGTGGACAAACATCTGCCAGCATATTTGTCAAGTACCTGGGTTTGCTAAGGTCAAGGGATTTCCGTGAGATAGTTCTAGCTCCTCAGTGCTGCTTAATTACATTACAAGTGCTTGCTTTTGCCACAAGGATGAGTGTGAATCATTGTCATCATCAGCCAATAACCAAAACATTTTCCATAAATAAATATTTCCTTTTTATCAACTCTTGCATCAAGAATCTGAGTTTATATTGTAATTTCATTTACTGTGGTCAAAAAAATTAGACATAATATATTAAATGTTTATTTAGTGCGAGACCATTACTGATTTAGGACAAAATCTCTTTATCATGAGGGTTTTTTTTTTTTTTTTTTGTAAAGAATCTGTAGAAAAGACAAGACTAAAATAAGAGAACTTAAAAGACATTTCTCTTAATTTTATCTCTCTTCTTCATTCTTTAAATATAGAATAGTTCCTGAAAATGGAACAAGTATTACATTAGTTGTATAGACAAAATCTTATCCTTAGATTGGTCTCAAAATAGTCAGGGACAATATCCCCAAATTTCTTGGATATTCTTAGCTCAGAGGAAACCATATTCATACACAAATGGTCTCAAACAAGTTCTGCCAGTATCAGCTTCTACCAAAAGGGAAGAAAAATTCAAAAGAGAAGCATAGAGCATGGTCTCTAAATACTATTTCCTATAAAAATGATGAGGGATTCTTGAAGAAATAACTGATTCTAGGCCTGGGAAAGAAAAGACAGAAGGTGAATCTGAGACATCTTATGTCAGAAAGGGAGAAAGATATCAGACTACAGGGGACATGTCAAAGAGGGGCAGGAACCTGCTTTAAGAGAACACACAAACCATAGGTCAGACAACTGCAGTATCAAAAATAATAATGACAGCAGTAGATTAAAATGTAACTAATATTTTAAATTTCCATGAGTTTATAATTCACAACAAAAACAAAAGCGCTTAGTGATCACTACTCAAGGTTGTTGGAGCACAAATATATTATACTAAAAAGCGTTTTTAAAGAAAGGAAAGAAAACTTGGAGTAGGAGGAAAAACTGAACATTAATACCAAATTTTCAGAATGAACTGCACTATATGGTAAATAAAGAGATGATGAAAGAAAATTTTTCTAGCTAAGAACTCTAGCTAATAAAAAACAGAAGGAATGATAGCAACTTCTAATGAAATAATGTATCAAGCCAGTAACAATCAATGGCTGTTAAAACTCTTATCTGAAGAGGGGAGGGTATAACTCAGTGGTAGAGTGTGTACCTAGCATGCATCAAGGTCCTGGGTTCAATCCCCAGTACTGCCATCAAAATACATAAATAAACCTACAAGTTAAAAAAAAAATCTTTTACAAAAGCTCTTATCTGAAAAGCCAGTGGAGAAATTTGAAATGGACAGACCAGACAATATCCAACACAATTTTAACAGTACTACAAGTGGGACAACCAGACACTATGTTTCCCAATGTGACATAAAGGGAATATATGGCATGACTTACGAAATTCCTTGCCACCCAAATAGCCTAAACCTAATTACCTCCCAAATTTAAAATCAATTAACAGAAAAAAATTTGAGGATAGAGGAGCATGGCACAGAGGACCATGAGGATGCAATCAGTAAGATTCTGAATATGAGTAACTATACAGTGCGAATGACCTAGATATTTTGACACACCAATAATATGAAAACAATGGAGACTGGAGGACATGTGATTGGTTCAAAGAGACATATCATAATATCAAAAAATGCAAACTTTGCATGGATCCTAATTTGAACAAGTAGCTTAATAAAAAGCATCTTTGAGAAATATGAACATGAGCTGAACACTAAATAATTGTTAAAGTATTGATTTTGTTAGGTGTAACAATGGTGTTGAAGTCATGTTAAAAAATAATCTTTATCTTTTAGACTTCAGTACTGAATCATTTATGGATGAAATATAGGGATTTGGACTAAACTACTTCAACAAAAAATGGAGGGATGATTGAAACAAGTTGAGAAAATGCTAACTATTGAAGCAGGATGACAGGTACAGGGAGATTTATTACACTAGTATTCCAACATACGATGTGTGAAATTCCACACAGTAACATTTAAAAATAAATTTAAAGTAAAACAAAAGCGGGGACAGGCAACTGCTTCAGAGACCATGTCTTCCTAATATGGATCCTTATTCTTTTTCATTTTAAGTTTTAACGACTCCAAGCTCACATATTTGGGAGTTTGGACTTTCCTTGAGTCAATGTCTTTTCTGCTGACTTTCTGGTTCTCACATTTCATAGCCTGCCTACCTGATACCTGGCTAAACTCCAGGATATACTGGTTTCTAAATACTGAGATTCAAGAGGACTCTGTGAACTGTCTATATCCTTACTATCCAATGGCTTTTTAAGGAATAATTGAATTGTGGTTCCTTGACCTTCAGGCAATCTTCCCTGAATTTCCTTATCTTGACTCTGAGACAGTACCAGCTGCATACTTTGTGGGCCCCCGTAAAGAATGAAAATGTGAGGTCCCTTGTTAAAAAAAAAAGTATAAGACTTTCCAGACAGTGACAACAGAGCATTAAACCAGGTGTGGGTCTCTTCTGAGTGTGAGGCATTGTGTGATGACACAGGTTGCACAGCCACGATGCCAGCCCCGTCTGAGAGTCACCAGGGTCTAGCTCGATGTCTCAGAGGAGCATTACAGAGCACGCACAACATTCAGTTCTGCACAGCACAGGTAAGGGAGTAAATGAATGGATGAAATAAGCTCTTGATAAATATTTAAATGAATGAATGAATTAAAACATTAGTGAAATATTTGTTTCTGACAACTATATATATGTACATTAGCAACAAATCTAAGAATTTTTAAAACATTATTTTGAAAGATGATCTTTCCATATTATAACAGAGAATCTATACAGTCTTTCAACAGTGATTCAACAGTGATTCTGTGTACCTGGCCAAAGGTTCATATCCAGCAAACGTGAATATGCTACTTGCTGTCATTTGAAATGCTTATTTACCAGGCTTTAAGCCATTAACTGCCAGCCCCTTCCAGCCATTCTGTGGGAGCTCACTGTTTTCGGTTCATTTAGCTTCTAACCCGCAGATGAGTATGATCGCTGACCCTGTCTACCGATCAATATGACCAATCACGCTGTAAACTCAGACTAAATGCAGAAGCAACATCTCTGCCCTGGGGAAGAGAGGAAGGCTATGAGAAGGAAGGAGAGCAGAGGGAGGGGAGCATTTCACTTCCCTATGGCAGATTGCAAATACAAATAAGGAAGAGTTCCTGCCCTCAGGGAGCTTTCCACTCACTAGCAGAGAAACAGATACAACAAACTATTGCCAGCCTCCCAGATGCTAAGATATCCTGCTCCAGTTTACTTTCTCAGTTGTCTTCACTTTGTTCCTTCCTGTTAATCCCACTGTTACCGAGTCCTTTATCCCATTCCCACTCTTCCTTCATTACCAGTCTCAAGCAATGATTCTGAATTTTGTAAAAATAAACCAGACCCCCTTCTCACAGATTTGTTAGGGAGCTCTATTCAGACCATTGCTTAATATGTGAAGCCCAGGGTAACAAGCAGAATTTCTTCTGGCAAGAAAATGGGTTTGAAAGACTCAGCCATTCTTACTCATGGGAGGAAATGGCAGAGTTCTGTCACCCACTGTGGAAACATACCGGGGAGGTCTGATGCTGTCCCTGGATTTCTCACAGCTTTGCTGCCTCCTGAGATGGAGAAGCTCTGATCCACCATCATATATCAGACTGTCTAACTTTGTGCTGTTGTGGCAACAGCCTCTCAATAAATACTAGATAAAACAGAGGAGACACATGTGTAACTCACAAGGCTTTGGAAGAAAAGTGCTGTTAAGTTTTCCATCTGAGATCAACATTCATTAGTATGTTCAAAACACAAGATTTGAATCTGAGAACTACATTTATAGTTCTTATCTGTAATTATCACACTGAAACATTTCCTTCCTGTTGCTGTCCACCAATAATTTCTCATCAGTTCTTTCTCTTGTATAGCTATTTTCTAGCTGCTAAACAGATTTATTGAAAGAAGCAGTTAGTTGTAAACAAACTTACGGTTACCAGGGGGAAAAGGGGTGGGGAGCGATAAGTTGGGAGTTCGAGATTTGCAAATACTAGCCACTATATATAAAATAGATAAGAAACAAATTTCTTCTGTACAGCACAGGTAACTATATTCAATATCTTGTAGTAACCTATAATGAAAAAGAACATGAAAACCAATATATGTATATGTATGACTGAAACATTATGCTGTACACCAGAAATTGACACACTGTAACTGACTATACTTCAATAAAATAAAACAATTAATTAAATTTAATATAAAAAGAAGCAGTTAGTAGAGATAAATAAGGGAAAGGAGTTTTAAAGTTTTGGCTTAAATCTTAAATGTCATTCTGTTACATCCTTCTCAACTCGCCTTATAATTACAAGCTGACCTATTATTCTGGAATTCCCTTATAAAGGAAACCATTAATTTCCCCCAGGAGCAAGTGTCCCTGCCTTCCGGGGAGCAGTGTCACCAGGTGCTAGATAACCTAACTGGATGGAGTCACAGGGAGCTAAGACCTCAGTGCTGGTGTCTCCTGCATACTGTCCATACCAAGGGCAGAAAAGTGAGAAGAAGATGAAAGGAAAGAGAAACATCACGTTTTAAACAGTGGCTAGGGATTTGAATAATCTCCTTTAATAAGCAAATCCACATAATTCCACACAATCAAACTGAAACAACAGTGTGAATTAAGATTAAAAAAAAATAACGAGGTATTTTCTCCTCTTTGGTTCCATACTTAGTGGTAAAGTGGAAATGTCATAATTATCTGGTAAATTGGTTCTCTCTATACTAGCAAATTGAACCATTCAGGGGTAGGATGGTTTCTGAATTATCTGGATGGCTTACCCACACTCATCATGAATATTTATGAAATCTGAACCTCACTTTGTGCCCTGTAAACACAGCTTAAATTATTCAGATTGTTTGTCTATACTGTAATAAATGGAAAACTCTCCTTGTACCTGATTTTTAGTATTGAAAAAATGTGCCCAATAATGTTTCGGGTATAAGGACAAAATAAGACAAAGGCATTTACCTCCCTTATTTTAGCACCCCATTAGCCATGTTTGTATCTGTGAAATGATTTGTTTATGTTAAACATATATTTGGTGTTTGATGGTTCAACAGTGTTTAACCTACGGCTAGGCTTCAAATCAGTTAAGCCTTTAAAACATATCAGTGATGGTGTAATTCAATCAGATAGCCTGGCAGGAGATTAATTGGAAACATATGTGACACAGTGGCATCACAAGTGCCTACCGCAGAAGAGGGAGGGATTTGCTCTGTGCTGCCCCAGAGCTGCGTGGGCAGAGCAATGGTCAGCGCCTGTGTAAGGCAGCTACACGGTCCCATGGTCAGAGACCCCAGAAACAAGCTTCAACTGAACATTTTAAAAATTAGGCTGAAAAAAAAATAATAAAAACTAGGCTGAATGACACATCATTTTATAATTAAAGAGGCAAGAAGACTAAACGATCTGTTATTTTATTCCAAAGCCTATTTAGTTTGTGGGTGTGTACCACCTATATAAAATTTATATAGACGGACTATATATGCATATAATTTGTTTTCTTAGCACTGTGCCTGTGAAATGGCCTTAGCACACCAGTAAAATAAAGCATCGTTTTGTTTTGCAGGTTTTGGCAGGGAACTGGACAGCGGTTAATCTGGTGTGAGTTGTTTTGTTTCTGGTTTTACTACCATGAGATTAATTGTTTAGATGATTTAAAGAGACAGGGTGCCCTCTTCTTGAGTTACTTGTGGATGACATTGCAGTTTACGACTAAGGGAGGGGGGCAGCAAGTGGATTCTTTGGGCTCTTCAGTAACACTATAGTAACACTATATTTAAACTCTGAAACTTTGAGTTTTAAACAAAGAATGAGTAGACCTAGGTCTATTCAAAAGAGACGCATGTTCAAATTCAAAAGCCATGTGCTCTCTGCCTTTGCCTTGCTATATTTGGTGTTGTTAGTTACGGTACTTGTGTTATAATTATTTATGTTATGTATATGTGATGGGGATTAAAAGAAGAAAAACTTCCCCCGTGCAATCTGCTGCAGAGCTATATGTGTGTTTGTCGGTCCTACAGGGTCTAGGCTAGAAATGCTGACCCTCGTCGGCTGTGAAAGCAAAGGGTTGCCCAGGTCGCCTGGTGATATAATTTATAGACGGAATCAGGGAATATCTACCTCTACCCTCCTGAACTTACCCTTTTAAATGCTAATGAGTGATGGGGCTATCATAGTAGTGTCTGAAAAAGTCTTCAGAAAAGAGAAAAATGCTCTGAAAATGTGGGAAAACACACTCAGGTTATTATGAATTGGAAATAAACTGTCAAAGATATTCATCCCCCTCCCTCAACACTGTTAAAAGGTTCAAGAGAGTAAAAGAAACAGTGACGCTATTCTCTATTCCTCTTGACTTAATTCTAAGACAGACTGGTACCTTTCCCGAATCTAAGATCAGGGAGCCAGCAGGGTCAGGCTCTGCTGAGGGGCCACTCCCTGGTTTACAGGAATAAATAATTGGTGCGGGCACACATTATACAGGTCACCAAATCTGTGTGCAGAGGAAACACGAGTCATAGAGGAAAATTCACCACATCTGAAATAAGCCTTTCTCAGGCACCTTTTGGTCCTGAGCCTGCTGACTAGAGGGGCAGCCGTGGCCCCCTTTAGGGCACGTGAGATAAAGACGAAGTTCCAGCAGTGACCCCCCTTCGTGTACTCCGTGTATCAGAGACCGAGGCAAAGACTTCCTCATCATTACAGGCCTTCAGCTCTCCTCACAGACTTCCTGCAGAGACCGCCAACACACTTCAGATAAATTCCCAACAGTTTATTTGTCGGATATTTTATTCCAATTGCTTCCTTCTCCTTGCAGAGTACGCAGAAGAACAGCAATATCCCGTCCCCTCTGTACCTCCTAACTGCTGTTTCAAGGGATAATGAGCAAATTTAGATCTTCATTACAACGTTAGTTTGTACAGCAGACCCTATTTATTTTCTCTACCTTGCTTTTGTAATCACCAGAACAAGAAGACTGACTCTGAATAAAAGTATTTGTTTGGGGCCAATGTTGCAAAAATATTCCTCGGTTGAAATGGTAGGAAGTGCCTACTACTGTTCGGTAAGGAGGGGATGGGAAGCTCATGATGTCTCAGCCACATGGAGCATCAGTGATTATCCATGTTCAGGTGGCATAGAAAGAAGAATGTTTTTAAGCAAAATCTTTTTCCCTTCAATGTTTTCAAACAGGAGACAATTATCCCCACTTCTCTTTTTTTCTTTTTGGAGCTGGAATCTAAATTTAAAGTGTCACCTTCTAGGACCTCATATAAATCTTATGGATAGAGTACACTGTAAATATTCAAGATATGACCTAACAGAAATGCTAAGACAAGAGAAAGTAGGGAGAAAAGGAGGCCTGGAATAACTGAGGCTTAATTTGACTCTCATTAGAAATGTTGGTTCTAAGGACTTAGTCTGCAGCATGGAGACTAGAGTTAACACGATGTTGTATACTTGAAAGTGGCTGAGAGTAGATCTGAAGCATTCTCAACACACACGCACACACACACACATTAACTATGTGAGGCAATGGATGCTAATTATTATGATCTTGATAATCATTCCACAATGCGTATTTATTTCAGATCATCACATTGTGCACTTTAAAAGCACACAATTATATTTGTTAATTATTCCTCAGTAAAGTTGAAAAATCTGGAATGTTGACATTTGCAGAAAGAACGAAAGCCTCCTGAGATGACAGCAGTCACAGTGTCAACATAATCTCGACAGCTGGCACTTCAGAGTTGGCAGCGCAGTCGCAAATTGTGCAGCCTCAGGAAACTGCTTTTCAGTGGTTCAGGGAAAAGTGTATATTTCTTACAATTAAGTAGAATTCTAAAATTCAGAGGGAAATTCAGAGGGAGAGCTGGGTATTTTAGGGGATAGAGTTCCTCTGGAAGCAATTCCTGCTTAATACTGCCATTCCACAAGGTAACTGGCCATCTTTCCTTTTCTCCTGCTCAACCCTAAATGGAAGTGTTCTTGGCTTCTTCCTTTGGCTTCGTCTCTTCATAATGTATACACATTCTGTTTCTTTGTTCTCCTGACAGCCAAATCTATATGCCTTGCCTGAACATCTCTCACTCACATCAATATTCACTAAGTGCAATGTTCACTAAGACCAAATGGTAGATATGAAAAGTACAATGAAGATTACTCATTCAAAAAAAATTCTAGAGGAAAAATTTCCTGACGTAAAGAAAGACCTGAGAAGCCATCATACTGGGGCTATCTGATGGCCAAAAGGAGGGCTTGAAAAACGTACCACAACTAGACCTTTAGGATGTCAGAATTACAAGGAAGAAGATAAACTCCTATCGTCCAGAGAGAAAAGAAGTTACCAACAGGCAGATAAAAATGAAGCTGACATAAAATTCCTTATCCATAACTCTTGATTATGGAAGAAAAAAAGCTGTGTGTCTAAATTTCTGAAGGAAAATGCTTTTTAAACCTGGGCAAATTAATGGCCCCTACAGAGGCTCAAAAGGTAATCTCCAAAACCTGTGAATATGTTACCTTATACAGCAATAAGGATTCTGCAGTTGTAATTACATTCATGGACCTTGAGAAGGGGAGATTACCCTGAACTATCCACATGGCTTCCACTTTCTTAGGAGAACTTTCCTGGCTGAATCAGAGAGAGATGTGACCTGGCATTCAGCCCACCATTGCTTGATTTAAAGATGGAAGCAAGGGGCCAAGAACCGTGAAATGCCATGGTCTCTGGAAACCAGGAACAACCATCAGTTTACTAACAAACAGCAAGAAAATGGGGAACTGGGTCCTGCGAGCGTAAGAAACTGAATTCTGCCAGCAACCTGAATGACAAGGAAACATTCTCTTCTGGAGACTCCAGAATGGAATGCAGCCCTATTGACACCTTGATTTTAGCACAATGAGAACCCTGTTGGACTTCTGATCTACCGAGTGGTATAATAAATCAATCTGTGTTGTTTTAGGCCAACTTTGGTCATTTGTTCCATTGGAATTAATACAAAATTTACGCCTGGAGTCTGAGTTGGCGTGAAGGACGAGTAAGGCATTTTCAGACATCTATAGAATCAGGGTATTTGCCTTCCAGTTGCCCTGTCTAAAATAGTCATTTGATAGGTGCTTCAGAAAAAAAATACAAAAAGACAAATAACAAGGTTTGATAAACAGTGGAACTAACTCAGCATATGTTAAAAAAAAAAAAAATCCCGGGATGACAGCTGTGCATCAGGCTTGGAAAACCATTATCAGTCCACGTGAAAACACTGACAGTGATTTCCAGGAAACTGTTAAGGCAAACAGAATGTATTTCTTACAAGAGAGAATAAAGAACAGCTGAAAGATTTTGGTAATAGTGTGAAAAAATTATGATTTTTCCCAAAACCAAAGAAAACTGAGAGGTGATAAGAAACTGCAAGAAGAAAGCACTCCATAAGAGATGCCATAGCTTATATGAGAAACAGACTTACATGTGATGTGACATGAAGCAATCCATGGTGCATAAGGAAATCCACACAACCATGTTGATGGCCTCCTTCACCTTAGAGTGGTCCAGGGATGCCCTTAGTTGGTAAATCTGTAGAGAAATCCTTGCTCACCACTTGGCTTGGAAGTGAACACTATTTTACTTAATCCTGATGGTGTAAATATCTGTATTTGGCTTTCAACTTTTAGAATCAGGTACAGACCAGGCAAAGGAGAATTCATTATCCTCCCAGAATGGCATTTAAATGTTACCTGTCTTGACAATATAAGGGTAGTGTATGTCTGATCGAACTAAGGAAGGTGGGGATACATGTGGAGAAGGAGGAGAAAGGGGAATAAGGTGGTAATGTCCCTCCTCCTCCGTGTGAGGCAGGGAGGGGTCAACATTAATGGATGTGTAACTATCCTAGCCTATGGCGGTAGAGACATACTTAAAGACATAAACAGCTACATCTGCAAGGGAGATGAATACAGGGGAAAATGAGGAGACGCTTTTTGTTGTTGTTGGCAACAACTGAGCCCCATTTATTTTATTCATTTAATATTATTAGTAGTAATATTATTATTTTGTCTTGTGCGGCTACCACATGCACATTTTGTAAACCACCTCTTCATCACTGAAGACTCAGCTTAAGGTCACCTCCTGTGTGAACCCTCTGTTACAGGTTCAGAGCGAATAGTCTCACTTCCTTACCATCCTTGCACTGAACTCTGTTATAATTGGAATGATCACCTTCTGAAAATTTTTGTTTACATAGGTCTTCCCTATAAACTTTAAGTTCCTAGAAGGCAGAATTTTTTAAAAATTTAGTCCACAGCCTGGATCATACTAGTCCTCCACCCCTTCTGCCTTCCTTTCTTCCTTCCTTTTTCTTTCCTTCTGTCTCTTTCTTTTAAATAAATTAAATAAATAAATAAGCAAGTATTGAATGAATAAATGCCAAGTGAAGCCCCAATGTTCATGTCATCTGCAAAACTGGGTTCTCCAAAGTGTGTGCAACAGATAACATAGTAAATTCAGGAACTTCCTTATATTCAGTAGTTTTATGTTTAATCTGAAAATCCTAGCTTTAGAAGACACCTCCAGCAAGTAAGGTCAACTGACTCATTATTTGATTGTCAGAGTTTCGCTCACATTTAGATCTGCATGTCCTCATTTTTAAATGACCCAAAATATTCACAACCAATATTCTTGTGTTTCATATTGTCTAAAAATCCATTTAACAAAGTGAATCCACTTATAGTCTTAGAAAGTTTACTAGAACTATTTTACTATTAAAGGAGACAATTTTGATCTGAAATTGCCATCAACTACATTTAGTTTGTGCCTCAGTATTCAAACAGTAAACTATAGAATGATTGCAGAACGGTGGTTGTTCATATAACAGTCCAGAACATTCTATGATTTTTTACTTTCTGGAAAGTTAATAGATACAGTTTTAAGCAAAATGTCAAATCAAATCACAATGCGTAACTACTAAGCTTGCCTCATGTGTCTTTGTAGTGCATCAAATACTAGATAGAGGAAGAAGTATTTCCTTTCTAGGTCCAAGCAGATCAAAAAGGTTCTGGAGAACAGAAAGTGGACGGGTAACCCACGAGACTCTGTACTTTTGAGGCTTCCATCTGACTAATTCTCATTTAGGGATTAAAGTGTCATGCCTCAGAGATGGTTCTGAGGTGACATTACATGAGCGCCAGTTCTTACGAAGAGCATCTCTAAGAGGAAGAGATGCCAAGGTACGTTCTGCCCCTCGACATCTGGCCGAGCCTTCCTTGTTTATCGAATGTTTTTTTTTTTTACATCATTTAATAGTGGAGCCAAGTTGTATTTTTGACTGGAGATACCTCTCTTTTGGAGAATACCATTGATTTAATGAAGACACACTCGCAAGTGTTCTACAGCTGAAATTTCACTTACCTTTTAGCTTGAGGCCATTGGTTTAGGTCCAAGTTGACAATTTCAGCTTGTTAAGTCCCTGATGGACAGACGTCCACCACATAAACCTATTGTACATAATCTTGTAATTTTGGTAGTCTGTGCACTGGAGAGCCTGAAAAGGACATTAATGCAGAATACATTACTCTGAACAAAAGACAAGAGGGAGAGTAGGAAGGATGGAAAAACTCATTAAGAGCAGCACAAAAAACCACAAGAAATCTGGTATCTCTCTCTCACAATTACAATACTTTCTTTTGAATATTGACAACATTTTAATTAAAAGAAAGAAGAAAACTACTTTAGTTCTAATTTTACACCATAAATATTTAAAATATAGATAAAGAGTCTACACAGTGTGTACACACATATTTCTATGTGAACTGATGGAAAATTATGCCTCATAAATTAAAGTATCATTTTATGTAAATAACATTTGTCAAGAAAATATTGAAAATCACATAAAGCCACACAAATAAACTAAATTACAGTCAGGAGGAAACTATAAATTTAACTCTAAATGCAATTATAGAACCAATGAAATGCTAAAAGTAGAAAAGTAAGTTTCTAAAAATAAAGTCATTATATCAATAAATTTATATCACATTTTGCAAAATGAGGGAGACATATATTTCCTATCTTAAAAATCTAGAAATCTCATCAAAATAGGAAACTGAAATTAATGATTTTTATTCTTCAGCAAAATACTTAATGGAGAACCAAACAACATTCCATTTCTAGGAATTATTAAGTCTAGATCAATCCTCTGGTCCAAGATACTTACTGGCTTTGATCATAAGAAACAGCGATTACCAATCATCAGAGAAACTGCTGACACACAACTTCATTTCACACCCTGTGCTGAGATTTGACTGAGAGGTCCAATGAAAACAGTGCTGCAGTCCTAACTATGAACCAGTTTACCTCCAAGCACAAGCTGGAGATGGCTTTGGGCAAATGACTTAACCTCGCCTCACTGGGCCTCAGTCTCTTTATCAATCACATGCAAGCTTCATATACCGTAATGGAAATGAAACAGCTGGAGAGGCTGCCAGCGCTCCCTCATAAAGGGCAGAGAGCCCCACTGGAGCCCAGGTTCTCCTGAGTGTAGTAGGAAGTTATCCTTTACTAAACGTTTTCTCCTTCCTTCCTCTGCTTCGTTCTCAAACTTCCCTCTGCAGCTTCTCTCCAGACACACAGCTTTACCTGCAGAATGATCTTTACCTGTAGAATGACCCAGCAGGGGAACCCAAGAACTGTCTTACCACCTTGCAGATCTAGGAGACTAAGATACAACTGCAATCTTTCTAACTCTTGTAGACTTAATTCCCCTTATAGCAATAGTTTTCCACCCATTTATCATTCTCCTTAATAACGGATGTAAAACAAGAAACGGGGACTAGCTAATGACAAATTCACTAGTCGCCTTTTCAGATGGTGCCTTTTCCAGGGTCCCCTATCGTGATGTGTATGATCTCCCCCTTTAAGCCTGGTGCACCGTTCCTCGTTTGGCAAAGGCCCCTCCAAGGCCACAGCTCAAACCTTACTTTCCAGGTCATTTCTTCCTAGGCCTCCCCAAATAGGGTGAGCTGTTCTGTCCTTACTGAATCCATACCTGGAGGACCTTTCCAACCTTCTATCCCCTACAAGTAGTTTATCATTTATGTTGATACATCCAACACCTGTAAAGACTTGATACAAAGGAGAAACCTCAAAACACCTTTTGAAAGTAATATTGAGTAACTAACATTCAATATGGATTCTTTGAATAAATGAATGCTTTATACTCAATACAACTTGCTTATAGAAAGCAGAATATTTCTTTTCCTTGAAGACTTATGGTTAGTAACTGAGAAAGCACTCGCTGAAGACATTTACATAAACTATCTCTGTGTCCCGCTATACTGTAAGATCCTGAGACCAGCCACCATCTCTTTTGCTCACTAAGGAAAACCTTAGTATATACAAACATGTTCTGTAATGAC
This sequence comes from Camelus ferus, assembly GCF_009834535.1. NCBI lineage: Eukaryota > Metazoa > Chordata > Mammalia > Artiodactyla > Camelidae > Camelus > Camelus ferus. The sequence continues at coordinate 49,220,760 of NC_045709.1, forward strand.
TAATCACAATAGATTAAATGAAAGTTCTTATATCCTTAAGTGCGAACTACATGTTTATTACTGAGTTTTAGAAACCTATGATCAAATACACACACAGACCAGTCTATTTTAATTAATTTAGCCTTAAGCACAAAAATGTTAAAGATCCTTCTCTAAAGGAGAGAGGTGCTGGAACGGTCAGTATGATATGTCAACTAGGCCAGGCTATAGGTACCCAGTTATTCAATCAAACCTTAATCTAGATGTTATTCTGAAGGCATTTTATAGATATGACTAGCATCTATCATTAAAATTGACTTTATGTAAAGAAGATTATCCTGGAAAATCTGGGTAGGCCTGATTCAATCAGTTAAAAGGCCTTAGGAACACAACTGAGATTTTAGCTCCTGCCTAAGTTTCCAGTCTGCCCTTCCAGATGTCCTTACCTACAGATTTCAGACCAGCCTCGCCACAGCTGTGTGAGCCAGTTCCTTGTAATAAATCTCTTTGCGTATATATCCAACTGATTCTGTTTCCCTGGTGGAACCCTGATGGATACAGATGTATTGTCCATTGATTTTGACAAAATTTATTAGATCAGAATTTCATGCGTTAATTCCTCAGAGTCATTAAATGAAAGCTTTGCTTTTTCCTTCACTTCTCACCCCGTGGAGGAAGCCCCTTATTTAGTCTTCCAGTTAAGAGAACACTTAGAAGCCATTTTCAAAAGTTCTTTGCTGGTCGCTGTGTGTCCCTATGTGTAAATCTACATTCTCTCTTCCTTGTTGACTAGAAGACGGTAATGATAGCTTTGGTAGTTTCTATCTGTAAAAATTTGTACTGAAGAATTAAGAAACCTAAGCATTTTGAGAAGGTAGTCACAGTTGAGAAGTAAGCTCCTGTTATGCCATGCCCTTAACTCTTACAACAACCCTTGTGTCGTTGCTATGAGTAAGCTTTTATTTTTAATGTCTACTCATCCTTGCTGTTTCTTCAGTAAATTTCAGAGAACCTGCTTTTAATGGCAGAGTTATTACCCTGGCGTTATGTTGACACTGCTAAATGATGATTTAAGTGATGTCTGTGGTTTGAGAAACTTTCAGGAGAGGCATTCTTAATGCCTCTCCATCTGACTGCAAAACCCCAAGCGGAGCTAAGTATCAGAGTGAAACAAGCTCAGAGATTTCCTTTCCTAAAGATGTTGTCCTTCTTCTACAGAACTGGCAGACTCTCTTTCAAAATCCAACTTTGGTACAACTACCAGATGTGAGTCAGCATCTCATCCAACACAGCAACAATAACAAACACACTGAGAAGTGGTTTAGCTGATTTTAATTCATCACTGCATAGAGTCCAAAGACTCTAATTTGCCTCACTGTCACCTTCATCGATCGGAAATTATGATTATTATGCTTCTGTTTTGCTTGTTTTCCTATGATTTCTAAGTAAGTTTTGTTTTTGCTAGAGGAGGTCATTCAATATTCATTAAGCATGTTAAAATTTGAAGGGACTCATCACTTTATAAACTCTGGTGGGAGAATCGTGTCAAACTTGCTGAACATTACAATAATTTATCACATTGGGTAGTGCCTGAAAACAATAAAATCACTAATCAGTTGTTGAAATGGTGAACACCGTGGAGAACAACCCATTAGGCACAAATTGAACCATCGGTACATCCCAATCCCTGCTTAATTGGACGGAAGTTGTTTGAATTTATACAACTTTCATATTTACCTTTTCTCTGAAAGAGAAATCCTATTCCCTATTTAGAAGACTTTATTGCTATCATCTGCAGAAATACGCAAATTTTATTCTGAGAAATACTTCACATTGGAACAGTTGATGCCAAAAATGTTAGGCAACACTAAAAGTTTTTAGACTTTAAATGAGGTTGGGGAGGGTAATAGCTCAGTGGTAGAGCATATGCTTAGCACACCTGAGGTCCTGGGTTCTATTCCCAGTACCTCCATTTAAAGAAAAGAAAAGAAAAGAAAGAAAAGAAAAGAAAAGAAAAGAAAAGAAAAGAAAAGAAAAGAAAAGAAAAGAAAAGAAAAGAAAAGAAAAGAAAAGAGTTGATGAGAAAAGGATAAATTATACATGGTGAGATGGCGTTTTTAATAGCAGACCTTCTCGGAGTCTCTAACATGCTACTGTGCATCTAAGTCTCTAAGAGTGGTCTAGGGTTGACAGATTTTTTCCAATTATTTAACCACAGATCTCTATCCCTAACAGGGTTTGAGAGATGCTGATCCATAGGAATCAAATCCATAGTTTCTTGTTGACATCTGAGGTCTGTTACTTTTGCTTCAAAATTAACTTCAGCTACTTTCTTACGGTTTCTCCATTGGAGAAGATTGGCCAAACCCTGGTTCCTCAAACCCAACACCTGTATTGCCAATTTTAAGTCTCTGTAGGTGTTTATCTCTAGCCTAAAAGTCTTCTCTTTTCTCTACTTACCAAAATCTAATATGCTTGCAAGAGCTATCTGCTTTCTGATTTCCTCTAGAGACTGATATTTGTGACATACTTAATTTTAGTCATATCTTGGTTTTTATTATTTTTCAACTTGAGGGTGTGTGTGTTTCCTAATAAGACAGTTAATTCTTTGAGGCCAGGGACCATATGCTTATATTTTCTTTGGAATTCTACCTGAATTTGATACAACATTTTTATGAATACAGCCATCATTTAGTTTCTTTGTGAATGATTAGATGAACACTTGAACATAGATACTGAGAGTCTCAGACATGTTTCTTTAGTTTAAATTATTTTAATTTGCTGTCTACTCAGAAGGTAGCTTATTATTCCTCACTACCTAGTTTAGTTGCTTCTTATTTGTTAGAAACTAAGAAAGAGAATTTAGAAAGAATTTCAAAGATGCCAAGGAAAAGCTAAGTCTAAAACCACACATTTAAACATGAAAGAAAAGAAAACAAATTTATCTCTTCATGTATAATCTAATTCACATTGGGTTTCAAATGGCTTCAATTCCTCTTTACTCTCATGAAATGGTCCCCCAAAGTAGGAAATCTATCAACACAACAGAATGGACATTGATGTGGGAAGTATTTGTTAATTCTGTCTATATAATGACAACTAACAATTGAAATTACAGAACAAAATCCTTTTCTGCTAAAAGATTACTTGGAAGTGAATCTGTAAAAATAAGTAACAGTACAGATCGGTGTAGAAGGAATGTTGAACTAATGTTAGGAACTGAATGCTGTCCCCTCTGATTTAGCTCAGTGATCCTAGGCAAGCAAGAGGGCTGTGGAGGACCAAGTCCCTTTATGACCTCCAAAATTGGTTCCAATGCTAAAATTCTCTGACTTAATGAATAAAAGGAATTGTTGCTTCTACTCGTTAGAGGCCACATGCACGTAGACTTTCAAAAACGATTATACTAACATCGAAAAACAAGAGGAAAATTAACCTTTCCAGTCTGATTGTAGCATGCTATAGATAGTGGATGAAATGGGCACGTGGGATAGCAAATTGCTCTTCTTACCACCTCTAAGCCACAGGGACATGCAGTCAGTGACCCAACGGCAGACACGTCCACATCTGGTCAAGTGGCTGCAGAAAAGGAAAGCAAGATTGTATTTCACAAAATACCCCCCTGAAAGTGCGGAGTTCGAGTATCCCTGGCCGCGTTCCTATCTCCATTTATAAATGAACCCTAATTAGCGCTGCTCTGAATTTCACCATTCTTAAACCTTTTACATGGACACAAACGAATTGTGGCTTTTTTTTTTTAATTTTAAAATAAACCTTTCATATGTGTTTTTTAAAAATCAGCCTGTAGTGTGATCTCCAAGATCAAGGCAAAACCCCACACTCCCCCCTAGTGATCAAAGTTTGACGACCTCCAAATAACAGAAAACACAATAAGTGGACTTTAGATCACAAGAACAAAAAAAATGCCCAGAAGCTACACAAGTCATGGCTGGTGTTCTTTACTTAGGATCCTTTTTATGATAGAAGAATAAAGCACAGGCTGTCAAGAGGCAGCAACTTCCAATTCCTTGGTCTGAAGCCTCCGTCTGAGTAACCAAACAAATAGGTTTTATATATATATACTCAGGAGGAAAGATATAAAACCACAGAGGGTGGGGCAAGCCTCAAGAAATAAGATTTGAAGAAGAACATAAAACAAGGTCAGAAGCAGAAATTTAAACTTGAAATTAGTAATCATGTAGCTTGCACAGTTCAGCTGTGCTGAAGAACTTCAAAGTCCATGGGAAAGGGTTACTTTAATAATTCTTTGTTTCAGTGATATAGATAGGACTTTTTATAATAATGTGATTTGTGAATTATGAGTCCTTTGTTCTTTTATTTGAAAAGTTATTATTTCATTTCCGGAATAATGTGGTTACTGCAGATGAAGACAGTATTCATGGAAGTCCGTCAGCCTCTGACAGATATGCCAAAATATTCTGCAAATTTTAAAAACATTTATTGATTTAAAATGTGCTAATTTAGAATGAGTGATTTCTTATTTATACAATGTTTAGACTTCAATTTATCTCTGCCTTAAATTAGTAACACAAACAGGGAAATTCTTGTTTGACTGAAAAAAGTACTTTTTTAGAAAGAACTTTAAAATTGCTATTAACAAACAACTGGACTATATCATTCTTATTTTTTTCATGAAAGTATGTCTGTTTGACAAAATCTTACACTTCCTGAACATGGTTTTAGTTATGTTTCTCACTACTACCATCATCACGGACAACATGACCTGCTCTCTGTAATGACAGAAAGACATCAGAATGTTCAAGTCCTGGTGGTTATGAAATCTAGGCAGGGTCTTCCACGGTCCAAATGTGGTTCCCCTCTGGTCCATCTTGCACAGTTCTGACATTTTCCTCTCCCTCAAGGGCAACTCATCTAATACACTCTCCGATTCGTCAGCATTCAGCATTGTATATAAAATAAATTATAAAAGCTGGCGATGGCAGGTGACACATTTCTCCCCCTGCTCTCCCAACAACTCTGAAAAGCCAGTAAGACCTGCTCATCATTTCCCAAGTGGTCTGTACTCTCTCCACATGCTTCCTCTGACTCATCTCTCCATCGGAAATGCAGAACTTTTGAATTCTTACTCGTCTATTAAGGCTTGTATGTCTTTTATTCCAGAAAACCTTTCAAGCTCTTCCCCCTTCTCCAGCCCCCTCACGCCCCCATATCATCTTCCTGCTCGGTCTTCTCATCACATTATGTTTGTCCTCCGAGTGTCTCCCACAGCTGGCTTGTGGAGGAGCTTCTTGGTGAAGGATGAATATCTTGAGGGCAAAGTTCCAGGTCTTGTTCACTTAGCATCTTCGGATACCTGGGACCTGGGACGGACCCTAGTCTCAGTGCCTTCCAATGCACTGGTATCAAATTGAATTAAATAGAAAATATATCATTCCGTTAGTTTCAAAATATTGCCATGAACTTCTAGAATCATATACTGAGCATTTTAAAATAAAGGCTTTAACTGGCGATACCAAACAAAAAAGCCTGCCCATCCCAAATTCTGTTGTAGGTACTGATGATCAAATAGGAAGGAAAAAAAAGATCCATTTTTTATTTTTCTAAGAAAAATCATTACACTTAAATGATACAATAAATCCTTCCAGTGAAAGAGACAATATAACTAAATTATTGGTGTTTTGTCTTTCTCTTTTTCAAAAATAAAAAAAGAAAGCGAAAAGGAGCTCAGATGAGTAATCTGATCCTGCTTTGGAAGCAGTTTAAGAGTTTTCAGGACAAGGCTCTCTATAAATCTGACATTATTATTGTTATTCTATCCCCTTATGAACTTTCTTGTGCTCACATTGAAATATTCAAGACGCTAATGGCATGCCACTGAAATGAAAATGTATCCAGGGACCAGTCTTCCATTCTGAGCCCTTCTAACAGAAAACCGCTCTCTTCTTACTGAAATATGTGGAGGTAGAAGACCAGCAAACATTTAGGACTTCTCAACAGGGTTATAATACAAGGTAAGGTGCAACCAGAAGTGAGAGCTAGACGCATTTTCAGCCTCTGTTCTAAAGTGTCATTTACAAAAATCTCTTGGGAATAATGAGAATTATATGCATAACCACCTGAAAATACAAATTAATAATAAGTGCTGAATTGTAAAAACAGTAAATTGTAAAAAACCCATCAGTAAGCATGTACGGAAACCATAGTGCTTTTAAAAGTGAAGCGGTAATTCTTCTTCTCTAATAAATCTTTTGCTTGCAATGGACAGATGGGAATTGCTTTCTGTATATATATATAAAATGTTCATGGCTGCTACTTTTTTTCTGACACTTGGAATCCTGTGCTTATGTAAAATAAATATTTATGTATATTCACACACATTTTAAATCAGCATATTTTATTAAAGATATCATTTTTCTTTGGGATTTATACAGGATACTAGGTATCTTTTCATGTAAAGAAACAAATATGATTTTAACATTTATAGCAAGTTCAATGCAGATTTCTAACTATCCCTTTCCTCCAGCAAATATTCACTGAAATTGGTTATTGAATCCCATATTTTTACTGACGTGAAAATTTTGGATTAAAACAATTCAATTACACTTACAACATGAATTCATTTATAAATAAACTATACTTTTTACCATAAAATTCAGAGTACCTTAACCTGTATCACCTGAGGCAGAAAAAAATCTAAGTTCTGTATAAAACATAGGTCTCATCCCATAAGGATGATATAAATTTACACAGTTTCTCCAAAAAAGCATAATATTTGAATATATACTATTGTTCTTGTTGTTATTATTATTATTTATTATTATTATTATTGTCACCATTGATGTTTACTCCATAATAACTATATCTTACATATATACAATACTTTGTGATTTAAAAATTTCATGTATATTTTTTCATTTTTTCTTTACAAGTTCACTTAAAAATAGACAGTGTAAGAATTCTTAGTTTCATTTTACAGATAAGCAAGTCAAACTTAAAAGAGGTGTGAAACTTGCCCAAATTTGCTATGAGAGCGGCAGAACCGGGGTTTGAACTTAGCTCTTCTGATACCTCATTCTGTGATTTACTCACCTTTTCCCCACATCTCCACACTGATTGGTATAGAGAAATTAATTACCTCTTTTTCTAATGGGAAAGCAGCACATAGCTCTCTTAAGAGTAGATTTCTCAGTCTTCCTTCCCAGAGTGAACATTTATGCCAAATCATATTATCATCAATTAGGTGTAGTTTAGACCCCTGTTTCACACTAGGAATCAGGACTGTCCTCATGGACCTACGACCTGCGTGGTTGCACAGTGCACCTTCCCTTGAGTCAATGCTCTCCTGTTAGAGTTTTCATTCTTAGTAACGTTTGAACATTTACTACATTTTGCACTGGGCCCCCAAATAATGTAATTGGTCCTGCCAAGAAGCAGTCATCCATTTTCCTAAACCAAAAGTAAAATAAAATAGAAAACAACCAAATGACAACCCTAACCCTAAAATGTATGGATGATCTCTATGGTTATTTTCCATCACCAAATTGATAGGAAGGCTAGAAGAATATTTCTACATATGATGCAGGTTTGCCATCTGTCCCTAGGAACACAAGAAAACCGCTTGAGAAAAAGTTTTTCCCCTCAATTCATAATGGATGCCTTAAGTTTCCTTGGATATTCATGACCAAGTTGAGACCATAAAGAAAACTGGCTGTCACTATAACATTATAAACCTATGATTTGACCTTAATTTTGATGTATTTGTGACCACTTTTTATCCTCCACATTGTAGAAGAGGCTTGTTTGTTGCTTTTTGATGCTGTAAATTGTCATTTGTTGTGTCCTTTTGAATATCATTTTTTGCTCTAAGGCCATACCACCCTGAATGTACATGATCTAGTCTGAACATCATTTTGTGATTTGGGTAAATTTATGTTTGTTTGTTTCTTGGCTATTATCATGCCTGGACAACTCAAAGTAGAGAGAACACTAAATTCCTGTAAAATGATGGACTGTTTCGGTATCAGTTCTATTTATCCAATCATAGTTTTAATTCATGAGCTCTTTCTCCTCATCTGGGGCTTCCTAAGTATCTTCAGATTTATGTAAAATTTTCAGTGATATTTTATTTTGTACAGTAACCTTATTTAATGGCTTTCAGTTCATTGAAATACATGCTCTCTTATACATTGAAATACATGCTCTCTTGTACCTATTCTTCCCTGTCCTGCCCCAGGAATCCTCATCTCTTTCATCAACTTCCACACGTTTTTCAGATCTAAGCTCAGTTTAGATATTGTCAACCCTAAAAGGCCATCCTTGACATCGAGGACCAGATTAGGTGTGTTCAAGCGCCCCGAGCTCTCTCCTGTCATTGTACTAACCACACTGCATTTAATTGTTTGTTTTTCTTTCTTCCTACATAAACTCATTCAACTTTGCATCTTTAAAAGCCAACTATCTTACCTTGCCGGTTAGTAAGTGTATTCAGAACACAGCTGGTGAATAGCTGAATATATGATGTGGGTATGATGATGAGTAAATGAATCTTTAAAACACTTCCCAGAAAACTGGTCCATTGCTTACCAGATGATACTGTCTGAGTAGGAATGAAACATCAACCCTATTCCTGGTTTTGACTCAATTATCTGTTCATTCATTTTTAATTTATCCAAAATTTTTTGATTAGGCACCTACTGTGTGCTGAGTATGCTGCTAAACACTGAATTCATGAGGCATGAGCCCTACCCTAGGACACTTCAAGTAAACTGCATGGTCCTTTCTGAAGACCATACAAAATGTGCTCCAGCCACCCAGTGAACAGATCAAGATCAAGGACTGCAGAGATTTTTTTTAACCTTTAGTTAGGTTGTATAGTTCAATAGCATGTGTCTCCACCTTATGTCATATTTTATATCTCAAACCACTTATGAGAACCTACTACACTTTTGACGCCTTGGATTTAACACAAATATATTCACGTTTCCTATTCATAAAAATGTTACCATAGAAAATGCCTGCTTTTTGGGGAAGAAATGGTAATGAAAGTTAGGAGGTTCTTACCTTGGAAAGATAAATAAAATTAGAACTTTTCTTAATCTAATGTGCAAGTGAGGTTTTAGTGACTCATATATCATATTAAATGAAACACAGTTTTGTTAATGGCGCTCATGGACGAGCAAGAAGTTCTATTTATAGTAAGGTCATTTCTCAGACATTGAGAAAGCAAACAGGACCAAATCAGAGCCCCGGTATGGGGGTGCCCCCTTCCATATGTACTCAGACTCGGCACAGCACAACTGGTCACTCTGCCCCTGGAAACTCCTACTCTTAACATTTGTGTTGATGTTCATTCCACTCCCTCAGAGACTGGTTTTCCTCTTCTTTTGACTTGGAAACTGAGCAAAACAAGTTATTTTCTATATTTTTCCCACTTTCTTTGAGATGGCAAGGCAGCCTACGCATTAGACAAAGAATAGCTCAGGAGACTCCAAACAGACTCAAAGTAGCTAGTTAATTTATTACTAAATTCTTTATAACCTATTATCACATAGCTACTATGTTAATTATCCATAAAAATCTATGTCTCAAACATGAAAAATACATGCATTCATCTGCTAACAATAAATGGAGTGTGTTGCAGTAACAAAATAATGGTATTTATAGTACAAAGAATGGGTTTAATTTGGAGTTTCCCTCTTTTTTTTTTTTTTTTTTTTTTGGCTGTGATGAGTAAACATGAAAAATAAACTCTGACGCCCTATAGAGATTTTAATAATTTCTTATGGACTAATGCCACTTCAATCTTCACCTTCCACAAGTACTTTACTCAACACTCAACCTGTTAATAGTCTTGTAGATTTATTTTACACCTTTCCTAATTTATCTGTTAGCAGCTAATCTGAGCCTGTTGTCAAGGAATTATGCCACTTATGGAAGAAACCCTACAGAATATTTTCTATGTAAAAGTAATTGAAGAAATGATAGAACATTATCCATTTCTGGATAGAAACACAGGAGGTATTCAAGAGTATCAGCAACTTTTTACCCTAAATTTAGATGACTAAATGAAGAATATTAACTTAAAATAAAATTGAAAAAGAATATTGGAAGGAAAGATACAATTACCCAAGTTAGGATGCCGATAGGACACCACTACTTTAAAAAAAAAAATCAAAGTATCTTCAACAATTAAAATCTCAGTCTGACTGAACACTGCACCCCAATTTAGCACATCCAGCAGGGGAACTCATCCTGAGGGAACAGGTCCTGCGGGCACCCGGGCCAGTGGAAGAGCGCCACCTGCTGCAACTTTCTCAAAGTCCTTTCTACACCACGTGAAATTTCTTTGGAGGAAATTGCTGACGGATTGTGTAATACCGTAGTAGGAAAGTACCTTTCCTTTCTGTTTTAGCTCCATCATCTCAGTACTGCCAACATATTAATACAGCTTCAGAGAATGCATAGCAGTTGAAAATAAATAGCCAACAGCAAAATTAATAACATCAGATCAGTCAACATACTTAAGCTTTCCAATACAATAACATTGCAAAATAGGTATTTTGTTTAATTCTTTTTTCCTCCCTGGAGTTCTAGCTGTGTCATCCTATATTTCCAACTGATAGAAATTTATTTCTCTATGTCATTTACCCTGTGGTCTTCGTTGGTTTTGCCTTCTTCCCACCAAGAAGCAGCAACTCTTCTTTGAGCTGCCTTCATTTTTAGATGCTGGGAACAAAGGTTTTTACATTTGGAGGATTGGAGTCCAGTGAATCTTAAAATGGTATTTTCTCAGCAAATCAATAGAAGATACTGTAAAGCGAACTCAGATCACCTCCTCTCTTTCTGCTTTTTCCACTTGGTGCTGAATGCAGAAAATATAGTGCCTGACAGCACTTTTGGAAGAGTTGCAGATGGAGGGAGAGGTTAATTGGATTTAGCAGATACCTCAAAATGAAGTTTCTGCTTCAATTTGGGCCTCCAAAGGATATGGAGGGGAGGATCCGAGTGTTGATGTCTCTTTGTGAAAGGCTGATGTTTGGGATGGAAAATACAGTGTGTCAGAGGTATCTCCCAATGTGTGAGGCTTTAAAAACCAAATTACCCAGAAAACTTTAATGGCGCCTTATCTTCTAGTCAGGGCAGTTTTATGCTAGTGTCACCCATGATGGGAAAATGGAAAAAAGAGCACAGAGGAAATTTAAAGTTTGGTCTTAATTTACACCCTAAGGATTATAGTCTTTAAGAATGTTGATATTTCTGATTGAAAATGAAAATTAACTATTACCAACCAGCATGTGAGGGGACTCACAGAAAGCCCTTTGGATTAGACCTCCACAAGTTGCAACTTTAGATAGACTCTGATTTTGCCTCTTGATTTTTGTGACAAAATCTGAAAATATGAAATTTAGTGACACCATTCACATTACACTGCTAACAGTTACACAAAATATCTTTGTTTAGGGACCTAATAAAATTGGTCATATAAAGAGGAAATGAGATTTTTAATGCAAAATGAAGCTGACAGTGCTCTTCTATTACCAGGGTCTTATTAGGGAAAAATTCTCTGACATCTGTTTATCCCCTGCAGCCAACCTTGTATTCAGAATGCAGTAATTGATTCACAGCATCCACTGGGGATCTAACTGGCTCACTTTTCCACACCGCACTACACAGGTATCTCTGCAGCTAATTCTGAATGTACATCTACATCGTTATCTCCTGGTGAACTGTGACCCTAAACACTTTGGAGGCCCAGATGAAAGTGCTCCCTCCACCCTCTAGTGCTAGGGGTGTAGCGGATTCTGCAGCATGGCAATTCACACAGGACATCCAATCAGAACCATCCCCTTTGAAGCCCTTCTCAGCTGGGAGACCATGAATGATTCATAGCTTCTCTACACAGACTAAAGAGGAAGAGCAAAGCTAGTGTGTATTATTCAGGACTGCATCCTCAATAAGTCTCCATGTTCAGCAAATTGCTACAATGTTGTTTTTTCTTTTTTTTTTTTTTTTTTTTGCTTAGTTTTTACTTCCATACAACATCTCTTTTGTGTACAAGTTTTAACAAAGAAAGATCGTCTGTTTAAGCAAACTTTGTTGATCGGGTTATTTTTCCCTCCCCTTTAATGAATGTTGATGTAGTCACACATTTAATGCAAAGGAAAGTACCTGGCAGGGACCTGGTTTCCAAGGAGAATCCCAACATCCCAACTTTGCAATTAACTTATAAAGTGTATTTGATGTCAGCTTCCCATTTTTTCATGATTAGGGTCAAAATATTAATTTCACAGTGTACCCATGTGCAAAACCTAGCTTCATAATGTCACGTGTAAAACTAAATAAAATATTGTACCCATTGGAAAAGACTTTCACCAGCCAGGACTGCTGAGCTGCCTAGGAGACCAAATGCAAGATCCTCTGGTTCTGCAGCCACACCGAGCAATCATCATGATAACGATTACTAAGCTTCTTCTCTATCCCAGGATTCTGCAGACACAATAACTGAATATTACCTCCCAAAAAACATCAGTTCTGGAAGCTTCATTATTAAGCAAGCAAGGTTTTCCTTGTGTCATCATTCACAGAGGGTTTATTTTCCAAGCTGAAATATAAGCACCAGGAGAAAACCACAGAAATCCTCCCCAAAAGGGACAGTGTCATTCAACTTCCTGGAGGTTTTGTTCTAGAAATACTAGTTTTCTCTTACCCATGAATAAATCTATGGATCTGATGTTAGTGTTCATAACAGTAACTTTGGTATTTCCAAGCCTCTTTTAGCAATCCTGAATTTTAGGATTTTGCTAAACATCTTTAATTTTGTTGCTTTTGTGTATATAAGAATGTTTTCAGAAATAATACATGCCTAGAGTTTCTTGGAATCAGTTTAACCACAGAATATCATTTGGTAGTTGGAAGTACTTTAGCCTTGCTCGATAATTTGAAGAAACCACCAAAAAGACTAAAATTTAAAGTACCCCCTCAAAAAATTTTCCAAAAATGTATGAAGAAAATTATTAAAAAATGAGAAACCATATTTGTTAAGACACCCAAATTGCTCATATTCAGACAATGGAATATGCTTTTTTGAAAAAGATTGCCTTAAAAAATAAATACATGAGGGTTTTATCCACCTTAGATCACCTTGTTGTTTTTTTTTTTCTTTTGGCCCAGGTTCCCATGTGGGCTACCTGATTTGCTCATTGCTGGAGCTGATTGACAGGTATGGTGACAAAAATGCAAATGATATGCAAATAGACATATTAGGGCAGTTCTTTGTAAATAGAATTGCTGCTTATGTACACATGGTACTTTTTAACAATGGGCTTCTACCTTTGTAAGTTCAAAACAGTCAATTTCTACAAACTATAAATTGCTCAAGTTTAGTTCTACTATTTTGAAAGCAAAATGTAAGATAACTAGATAACCAGATATGACTCATGGGAACAACTTCAATATAAAGATTTCTTTCTCTATAATTATATACACTTAAAGTGTCCTCACTTCTCTTATTGTATTTATATATTTGTGTGTATGTGTGTGTGTGTGATGCTTATGGTTCTGTCTTAAGATATGGTTATAAATGTGGGTCTGTTAGGATGAACTTATATCTGTATATTGCAAATAGAATCAACTTAATTTTAGTTATTGTATTTTTTTTTAAATTTCCATTTCATTCTTCTGTATCTTCTATTCCTTTGCTAAGACTTTCTGTTTTTCTTTTGGTTTCAATAGTGTTCATGATTGTTTGAAGCAACAATTTTATAATAGTCCTTGCCAGATCATTTTAACATCTGTGTCATCCTAACATTGGTGTATGTGGATTGCCTTTTCCTGAGATCTGAGATTTTTTCTGATTCTTCATGTATTGCATAATCTGGTATTATGCACTGGATGCTTAGTATGTTATTTTACAAGACATGGAGTCCTGTTTAGTCCTAAGGGTAGTGTTGATAGTTTATTTTAGCAGACAGCTGATCTGGCTAGGTTCAGGCTGTGAGTTCCAGCCTTCATTCCATGGACTGCCAGTTCACACTGCATGGCCTTTGTGGTTCTATTCGGATGTGACCCACAGATGTGCCACCCAGTCTAGGACACGGGGGTTGGTCTCTCTGTTAGTTCAGATCTCAAAGTCTTCAATTTGATAAACAGAATCAGTTTCACATATGTGAGTTCAGAGCTGAGCCCATAAATTCGTAAATGACTTTATGGAATCACTTTCCCAAATTCTTCCCTGGTTGCAGTCTCTTCAGTACTTTCCCATTTCTGACTCCATCATTTTGGTCTTCTGGCTAGGAAGATGGGGCTCTCCTCGGCCTGCTCTCCTGAGCACTTCCCAACTGTGTCTGCATCTGGTGCCAAATGATAGGAAGAAAACATTTTAAAAAGAAAAGTGGCTCAATCCTCTTGTACCCAGATCTGGTCCCACTGAATGTACAGAAAGTTTCCTTCCCTTCAGAGTTTTGCATCCGATGGGCTTCTGCTGCCAGTTACCACCATTCCTACTACAGGACAGTTTGGGAGAATGGAGATAAGAAAAGGAGGAATAAATACAAGATTCTCACATCCTCTCTGAATCAGGAGTTTATTTTCCTGCTCTTTGGACCAGAACTGAGTGCTCCTCCTGGAACTCCCTTGGGCTGCACTCCAGTGGCCACTTCCACGTTCACTGAGAAATAATGGAAGGATATTTTTTTATTGGCAAAATCATTTTTAACAGTAAACTCATGCTAGTTTAGTGGTTCTTTAATTCTGATATTCATCTTGAAGCCCCCTGCAGCTGTTTAGTTTCAGAATTCTCAAATAGATACATGATTTCTGTCCTGTATTCAGTGAAAGAGACAAGGTAGAGTATGTTTTCCATCCTACCTGGAACCAGAACTCCCTGGAATTACTTTAAATGTGAGGATATCCTTGGTGTCAGTCACGAGAGAAGAAATTAGATTTTCCTGTCTAGAAGTCAGAACTAAGAGGGGAAGTGATGATTCAAGTTACAATGTGGGAATATGCTGGTGTTGGTATTGCCCACAGAGATGGAGAAAGTCTAGGAGGAAGTTGCAAGGTGATTGGGGAAGAGATGAAGCCTTCCACTTGAAATCAGACATGGAGCCAGGCATGGTTTCTAGAAGTTTAGACCAACCTGTTGCCTATCGTAAGACAGCAGATGGAAGGAGCCCCGGCTCCAAGCTAGTTTTGGGTGAAGGAATAAATTGAGGGGGATTAAAGCAGTAATATATATGTTATGAACTTGCTCCTTTATCCCTTTTTTCCCCTATTTCTTGTTCTCTGTGGGAAAGGGAAACAAGGAAAGAAGAATTTAATTCAACATTCATTCCACAGAGATTCATGAAGAATTTGCAAAGTGTTCACATTGTTATAGGCATGCAGATAGACTAGTGAAAAAAAATTCTAATTTTGTGGATTTATAGTCTCAGGATATTCTAGGCTTTTTTTCCCCAGAGGATTTGCTCCAAAGTGTGATCGAAATGATAGTGTGATGACCCT
This sequence comes from Camelus ferus, assembly GCF_009834535.1. NCBI lineage: Eukaryota > Metazoa > Chordata > Mammalia > Artiodactyla > Camelidae > Camelus > Camelus ferus. The sequence continues at coordinate 49,236,222 of NC_045709.1, forward strand.
AGGGAGTAAGTGTGAAGCAGTGATCAAGAGAATAAAAAGACACCAAAGAGAGTGTGGACCTCAGGTGGAGAGAGTGGATCATATGTCAGCCACCATGGCCCGCCCTGCAGAGAGCATTTTTTTCTCCGTACCAAACCTTAGGCATTCTGGATCTTAATCAAAAAGAAAAGCTACAGTTTTATTTTTCTAGAAAGCATGTATGTTCACTGCTCATTAAGAAGTCTTTATAATGATTACTTCACTTCTCCAATTATGTTTTCCCAACCTGCCTACAATTTGCTTTACAAATGCATTGGCTCCTTACTTACATTGTTCAAGAACCAGAGTTAGTACTGGGACCAGAGCGGTAAGTCAAATACAGCTCCAGCCCCCAAAAGAGTACATTCTGATGAAATGGTTTGAAAGAAAAGGATTATTTCAATGAAAGGTCTAAAATCTTAGGTTTTACTGAACATTAAGAGTGTTTTGAGGAAGAAATGTTCATCAAATCTAAGCTGATCTGTGAAAAAAAAGAAAAAACAGCTGAAGAAAGATGGGAAGAGCATTTATCTCAGGCAGTACCAGCAATATTTTGAAAAAAAAAAAACACAGAAAGAAAAACCAAGGTCTGTGACAGTACTGTGTTCTTGTATGATAATATGAGTTTTGGTGGAGAGGAATTAGAATCTTTGAATTCCAGCTTAATTACTTACTGGCTATGTGAATACAGGCAAAAGAATTCTCTTCTTCAAGCCTCAGTATCTGCAGCTACAAGCTGGGGAAAAATTAACATCATTTCAAGGACTGTGAGACTGGAATAAGATGATAAGTGTAAAATATGAGCATGGAGACGAGCATTGAAAACACGTGTTCATGGTTTTGCTTTCTTTTCATCCTTTTCTCCTCTTCCCTCTCTTCCTCCTTTTCTTCTTTTTGATTTTCATTTTTGTATTTTTTGGTTCCTTTTAAAATTTTTTTTCTTTAAAAACATTCTTTTTTAATGGGGAGGAGGTAATTTTAGGTTTATTTGCTTATTTTTTTAAACAGAGGTACTGGGAATTGAACCCAGGACCTTGTGCTGCTAGTCACATACTTTACCACTGACCTATACCCTCCCCCACATCTCTTCTTGATATTTTGATAATACTAATCACTATTGTTGTTGCTGCTATTATTAAAGCAGCTAGTGAAAGATGGGAAGAGGTGGGATATAAAGATGGAAAGAGGTCAGGGCAAGGGCATAGAGGATTTTGTATATCATCTAAGGAACAGAGAAGGGATCCTGAAGTTTACGGGGAGAAATTGAAAGGCTTTAACAGGGAAAGAAACATGATCCAATCTGCATTTTCTGCAATGGATTTAAGTTGGAAGGGGCAGAGGGTGAAAACTGGAAGTAGGAAAAAAACACAGAAAGTAATGGAAATAGTCACTTTCTGCTTAGAAAAATTAAGCATCAAAATTTTTCCAGAAATTTATAATTTTTCAAGACAAAATGATAACAATGAAGCCTCAAGTGAGATACTGGGAAAAGAAACAGAAAAGTGAGACTGACTTAAGAAACAGTTACAAGCAGAGTTGGCAGTGATTTGTGACTGGATGTGGGGAAGGCAAGGGAGAGGAGAGAGGAGAGGCCGACACCCAGGATTCTATTTTATCTGAGTGTGTAAGTGATACTATTGCCTTTTCCCAGTTTTATTGGGGTATAATTGACAATTAAAACTGTATATATATACTTAAAGTGTACCATGTGATGACTTAATACATGTATAAGTTGTGAAATATTCACCACAACCAAGTTAACTAACGCATCCATCACCTCACATAGTTACCTGTGTGTGTATGTGCCTGTGTGTGGTAAGAACACTTAAAATTACCCTCTTAGCAAATTTCATGTGTACAATATAGTATTAACTATAATCACCATGCTCTACATTAGCTCCTCAAAAGTTGTTTACCTTATAACTGAAAGTATGTACTTTTTGACCAGTATCTCCTCATTTTCCCCACCCAGAGCTCTGGTGATCACCATTTCACTGTCTCTATGAGTCCAACTTTTTAAAGATTCCACAGATAAATGGTATCCTATAGCACATTTGTTTTTCTCTGTCTGAGCTAGTCCACCTGTTAAGTGAATAAGGGCATATTAAATGAAAAAAACATTGAAAGAGGAACAGTGTGTGAGCGAAAGGTCATGATATCAAGAAAAACAAAACAAAACATGAGGTCGAGGTCAGCACAAACATATACCCAAGCATTTGCTATCTGCTAGTCTGGAGCTCATGAGAGAGGCGAAAACTGGAGCTGCACATCCAGGAGACAAACAGATGGTGGAAAATCCCATAAGTGGGTGAGGGACAAATAGGCAGGTGGAAGGATAGATAGGTAGATAGAGTGAAAGTTATGAAAATTACATTATAAGTGAGGTGCTTTAGAGATTTAAGAAGAATTTGGATACACACATATAATACAATATATATGGATAAAGAAATTAATACAATAAAGTATATATTCATTAAGTCCTTAATTGTGTGTGGCTCTGTGCCAAACAATTTTGTGCATCATCTAATTTACACAAGGTCATTCAGTGCATTAGTAACAGACTTGTAAGACAACCAAGAACAGAGTCCAAAACCCATCATCATAAGCACTTCTTTATAGTGAAGAATGCTGGGTACATGCAGGGTTAAAAGGATGGGAGGGAGTCAGGCTGGTGGATGGGAGGCAGAAAGCAAGAAGACTTTTGGAAGTTAATGTGATAAAGGTAATAAAGACTTAAAATCCGTAAGTGGCAATTTATAAAGTAATGGATTTGAGAGACATGTCAAGGAAGCACATGTGCCTTGAGCAGTGCCCTGCCCCCATAATGGTGCCTGGTAGACTGTCACTGCATAATGAATGAGTGAATGAATGAATGAACGAATGAGTGGAATGTTTTGGAAGCAAGGGTAATGAAGCACTGGAGAATGACGGAACCACCAACAAGTTGTGTTAGCCATAGAGCCTAGCAGAAATATATCATCCTTGTGATTAAGTCAACTAATTGAACTGAGCGTGTAGCGAGGGGAGAATCTGATCCAGATGTGAGCAAAGATGGGTGTATAAAAACAGACTTTATTCTAAGGATAGAATCGTTTGAGATTTTAAGTGTACTGACATATTAACCAAAGGACAATGATTTCAATGAGTGTATGATGACTTTTACTGGTGCCATTATGTCACTTGCTTGCTTAGTTGATAGAAACAGTGACAGGAGTTGGCAGTGCTGCACCTGTAAGAGAATAGTATTTTAATTGGTGGGAAAAAAACGTGAAACAAAATAAGATTTTTCTCCTTTGAAATGCTACTTCACTTCTCTTCTTGATGCAAACTAAGAAAAAACAGGAAAGACTGTATCTGCATGGCTATATGGCATCAGTTCTTTTACCCCAGGAAAATTTTAAAGCATATATTTATAGTCTGAAATAAAGCAAGAAATGAGAACCTGTATTCTGGTGCCACAAAGCAATATTGCATTAATGCACCAGATTTTATGTTAGAGCCAAAGCCATATTAGGAGGGAAAACATTATATTGCATACAAATATCCTCACTAAACATATAACCTTATTTTAAAAATCTCTTGGTTTCCATTTAAGACTTAAATACTTGGCAAGATTTTAAAATATATAACAGGGGTAATCTGCTGACATTTGTCTAGATTAGGAAACTCCGACTTTCATAACACAACTCGATCAAGGCCATAGACAAGAGAAATGGTGCTGTTATCATTTTGTCTTGAAAAATTATGAATTTCCAGAAAAGGTTTGATGCTTAATTTTTCTAAGTGGTTTCCTGAAACGATTCTACTTCACACAAGAGTTTTAGAATCAATGAAGTAGAAAATCTTTTGTGTCCAGAGATAAAGTAAGTGAGTTGGCTCCTACTGTACACTTGTTTTTCTTTCCCTACCTTAACTACCACTCATCAGAGCTGTGAAAATGATCAGCCTGGTGTGTATTAATTATTCAATGTTTATTTTTAAACTGTAGATGGGAAATAATTGTGAATTAGATCAATAAAAATATACTGTGAAGCATATTTAAATCCATGAGTTATAGCATTCATAATAAAGCAATATTCATCATCAATAATTTTTCATTTCTCTTTGACACAGGAAATGCAGATAAATTACTGCATTTAGGAGTTCTCTTGGGTAACAATGAGGAGTGTGGTGGAAGGTCCACTCGGCCTCTCAGAGAGCCCCACAAAGAGTGTGGCCATGTAAGTGACCACCATCAGGATCATTGATATTCTGGCACTGTTTCACGTTAAAAGAGCCAACTTAGTAGAAATGGCAAAGTGTCTCTACAGAAGCAAAACGAAATTCACAGTTGAACAGCACTTGGAGGAACGTGCGTTATGACACTGAACTGCTTTCTTTCTAAACCTCTATTATAGTATTTGTACCTCTGTCCCAGACTTGGATGGGACAAAGACTGCATCTGATTTTGTTTTCAATAAGGTATTCTGTCCTGCAGTGACAATGAAGAGAACCAATAACATATTGAGTTTTCTGTAATCTATCTGACATGCATATTTCACTGTATATTCAATAAAAACTCAGCTATAGTTCTCCCTAAATCAGGAATCTCATTATTGATATGCTTTATGTCTTATTAAGGGACATATTTTTAGAGAGTCATTTTGCTGTTCATATTTTAGAATATTAAGATCTTATAAATAACTGGGTAATGTTCATGGGATAAAGTGATGAAGTAATAAAGTGTTTTAAACAGCATTAGAAATAAAAGAAAATATTAAGTATAAATGTGTTCTATAATAATATTCATTCTTGCCACCAAGGTTATGGAATTAGAAGAAAAGCATTGAAGGTTCAAAGAATGGAAAGAGAAAATAGATAACTCATCCATTTACAGCTATTATTTAAGGTCCTAATCACACGGTCTCTCAAAATAATGGATTCAAGCTAATGATCAGAGTCTTGACCTTGACAGCTTTCTACATTTTGTCCTTCATCCAAACCAATACTCATTCATACTTTCAGAGGGCTCTGCCCCAATATACCAAATGGCTTGCAAACAATTTTAAAACCCTTGCAAAAAAAAATGTATAGGAGCAGGATTCCATATACCAGAACAATTCCTGGAAACTTGTGAAATTGTATTTTTGTCTAAATGTTGAATAATATTCACAATATCTGTGAGTCTGAGTCAAACCACCACTAATAATGACTAGTTTGCTTTATTTATCCACATACGAGTTCCAAAAAGAATTTTCAAACTTATTTTTACATATCACACACTGAAGCTATCCCTATCTGCATGATAAGCTGGACAGTAACTGTTACTCAACAAATTGAGCACTACTTACATTGACTTATGAGTAACCTGTGTTTAATTCCTCGTACCACCCATTACAGATCATAATGAAAAAAATTCTTAAGTGATATTACATATATTTGTTATTAGAAACACTGAGGTGTGAGCAATTCCTCCACCATTTTATGAGGCATATTCAGAAACTGGAATTCTACTTGTCATCATAGGCTATTTGCCATGCTGTAATGGATAGTGGCTAATTAAACTTGCGATGACCTTGTTGTTCTAGTTGCAAATACAATAGTGTCTTGAGTCATTTACTGAGTTGTCAGTGATGGATGGAAGTGCTTCTCAATAATTAGGTGGTAAACAACGTTAACTGAGCAGTAATTCACATTCACATTGCTAAGGTACTTTATAGTAACGGGGCAAATGACTCATCACCGCCATCTTTGTGAGATGGCGCTCGCTCCCAAGATGAACCATATTCTTCATTGGTACAAGACACATTAGAAGATTGTCATATTTCAAATAGGACAAAGAATACATTCCTCTCTCAAATTTGTCCTATGCACGGAAGAGACTTCCTCTTTTAAGCTGTTCTGGTTTGCAGTACAAATTGGCAGCTTCTCCAGAGTGGCGAGACAGACAGCAAACAGTTTTAATATACTGGCTCGCTTGTCATGGTTGACATGAGGGACAGAACAAGAGCACAGTGAAGAGAACTCTAATGGTCCAGATGAGTGTTTGGAAAAATAATAAATAAGAGAAAATAAGTTTGCTGATTAGAACAACTATTTTCCCTTTTCATGATATTCTGTTTTTTTCCCCTTGAATTATCACACATACTTTGGCATCCAGGTCTGTTTAGTGGGTGCAATTTTCCTAATATTCCTCTTATTTCTCTCACACTTATGGTAAACAGGATTTTTTTCCTCTGTTTCATAGATTAAGACACTGTGATATAGCAAGGTTAAATGGCAAACTGTGACTAAGTTAAACTGTTGGTGTAGGAAAAACCAGCCAGATCTTTAGATTTCAAGTTCAAAGTTACTGTTCATGAGAGCATGTGATGGATTAAAATTATGACTTCTGTAATAATTACACCTACACCTTTAAGCTGATTCTGAAATCAGACTTTGAAGAAGTGTAGAAGAAATGAAGTGCTACAATGTGCAGACCATCAGTTCCTAGGCTTCAAATGAAAGACTCCAGGAAGATCACCCAACCCTTCATTGTGAGAGGAAGAAATGGAAAGGCAATACTTTTTGCTTGCCTTGCAGACTTGTGGACAGTTAATGGCACAATTTAACCACATGGAGGAGAATGGAATTCAAATGACTCAGTGGCCAGGCAGGTAAGGGCATGAATGAGCTGGGTATTAGACCATAGGGGTGTGGTGCCCACCTTAGAGGAATGCATACTCTGACACATTCAAACATAGCCCACCTTCCTGCCACCCACCTGCTTGAAACATTTAGGTAGAGCTTGAATGTTCTGACTTCCAATCTACAGTTGCATCCACCTTCTTATCATACCATGTGAACTGTCTCAGCCTTCAAGAAATTTTAATCAACAATTTTACCCCTTTCTAAATAATACAAGAATAATGTGCTGGTTTCTTTCTCACTACACAAATTTTTTTGAGCCAAACAATATATGCTCCCAAAGCAAATTTGGGAGAAACTAAAGAAATGTCTTTATTAATGTGATAAGGCATTCTGAACCTTCCCAAGACAGCAGTTTTAACCTATCCTCCATTGTCTTCCTAAATAGAAAAGTTTATCAAATTCTGTCACTTTTACTTCAGATAGAAGTAAAGCTCCTCTCCCCCACTTCCTCTTAAAATCACCCCTCTATAGCGACTGTCTGGGTTCAGGGCATCATTTTTCACCTGAACTGTCAACATTCATTTCCTAACTGGCTTCTCCATGGAGTTAGAAACTTACTCTCCTGTCAGCATGCGACAGAGTGCCTGACACATGGTAAGTACTCAAAAAAATGTTGGTTAAATAAAGTTCAAAACTAGCCAGGTGCCAAAACAGATAACAAAATGCCAATTTCTATATGTAGACGTCAGGATCCAGAGACCTGATTCTCAGAGTGATGGAACATCGCCCTGCATCAATGAAGCCACAGAGGAGATGCTCATTCCATTATTAGTTTCGACTGAGACTGATATCTGGGGACCTTGCTTCAAAAAGTTTAAAAAGTACATTTCTCTATTAGTATTAGTATCCATTAGTAAAAAAGTATTAAGCTTACTGGGGAAAATCTTGATAATTGCAATGAAAATTGTAATTTAAAATTGATTTTATAGAGATGCATGCTGCTTTAGCATGGATATAAGTGTCAGGACTGTGTGACTTTGTTGTCGGAGCCTAGCTCTTCATTTGGGGTCACATGTCTCTGGGGTCATAAGGGAAGATTCTCTCTTGGTATTCATAATTTTAGAGTTTCAATGCTGCTTTCTTCATACATACACTTAAGTCTGCTCACTAGACCTAGAAATAATTGAGCTGGAAAAAATAATCATGCGTTAGTTTCTTTAGGAAATAAAAGGGCAACTATCTTAAAATCATATGCTATTAAATTCACCAGGGCATTTTATGGGTCTTTGAACCCAAGAAGGAAGTTAGAAGATTGCTTATCCAATAGAAATGGCATCGTTTCTAAAAATTCCTCAGATTCTCTGCTGAGAGCAATTTAACATGTTTATAAGATCTGGTTTTTTTTCAGTTTACTTTTCATGTAAATTTGAAGGAAAAAAAATTCAAAGCCACATGAAATTAGCTAAAAGATGAATACTTTACATTTTAGGATTCCTTCAGTAAATATTTTGGAATAAGATAATATGTCTTAAAGATTTCTAGAGGGCAGGAACTAAGCACCACTCAGCTTTGAATTGCTGGGGTTATTGTAATACCTGATACATACCTGGGATTTACAAATATATTTTAAGAATAAAGAAACAAGGGAACCAGGATGTGAAATGAACCCATTGTGGCAGGTAACAGCCAGGGATACTGCACCGAAATTTAGAGCAGGCTCAAAGCCAGAGTAAGGTATAAGTTTTCCCCACTCCTGACACCCTGGACTGAAATTATGTAATCATGGCTGTAGCAAGATATTTTGTTTATGGTAAAAGAGTGGACCCCTGAGAGCTGACATTTCCAGCTCCTTTCCTTTCCCAGGTTTAGATGATATAAAAAGGCAGTGAGCTCAAACATAATTCTCAGACCTGGTGATTCCCTCTTCTGCGTGGCTGCTGTGACCACTAACTTCAGGTCCACATCCACAAGCAACAAATGCCCTGGGGACCTGAGTTCCTTCCACGCATCCTTAATCATGAGTATGCCCTTGGCACGGCTTGCTTGCTAACTTGATAATAAATAATAATAATCCTTAATCCCTTCAGAGTTAACATTCTTGCCTGTTCTCAAATCTAGACCAAACTTTGTAAGGTAGCCAAACTCACACTTCAGGAAGTCAGGAAGGATCAATATTGATGCACCTAAAATAACCTGAATCTAGCTCACTGAAAAGTTTTATAAAAATTTTCAATTGGGACACATTTTAAGAATAGTCCTCACTTGAATCAAACAAGCTACCAGGAGACAGCTGCAGCTCAGAACACAGCTCATGTGTTTGTTTCAAGGAACTCTTGTTCCTTAAACTCTGTACTCTGTTCTCTTTGCTTCCTAGTTACTCTGCAACTCAGGGTCATATTGGTTTCATAGCTGATGGAGTGTAGAGCTATTTTCCAAACCAGCATGGATTCTTTTCCTTAATACCCTGATTCCACTGGAATCAAGCTGAATCCATTATTTTACCTTTTTTAGTAGAGTGTAACTGATATGGAGAGAAGTGCAAAAATCATAATCAATAAATTATCACAAAATGAACACATCCAGGTGACTATCACACAGGTCAGTACCCTGAAATTCCTGTTTAGGCTCCTCCTACTCCTGTACCAACATCTATTTCCTCTTTCTTCTTCCATATTAATCACTATCCTGACTTCTAACACCATAGTTTATTTTTGCATATGTTAAAACTTATATAAATGGAATAATGCTATATATATATCTCCTTTCACATCTGGCTTCTTTGGCTCAACTTTGTGAGATGAATTCCAGTTGTTGCATGCAACTTTAGTTTTTCTCTTCCATTTTCATTGTTGTGTAGTATTTCATAAACATGTCACCAAGTTATCTAATCTACTGTTTGTGTGTAGGAATGAAATTCCCAGTTATGTAGTATGTGGTTACTTAATCATAATAACCAAATTTTCAAAATGTTTGTGCCAACATTCATACTATACAGAGAAATGACCTTATCTACATCTCCGCCAACACAAGACAATGTCCGTCTTTCATTTTTAGCTTTTCTACTGGACATAGAGTCATAGAACCATTTTTAGTGGGTTTACTATCCACTGAGATATCCTATTTTGTGAGATTACTTTTCAAGTTTCTTGCCCTCATCTTTTTTGGGTTGTCTCTCCTTTTTCTATTAATCTGTAGGTGTTCTTCATCTATTCTGGATATAAATTCTCCATCATTTATATACATTTCATATATTTTCATCTGTGGCTTGCCTTTTTGTGAAACATAAAGGTTTATCAGTTCAATATAGTCTATTTTATAAACATTTTTCTTTATTGGTTTGCCTTTCATATTTAGATCTATCATCTACCTAGAATTGTATATGGTATGAGGTAAAGGCCAAGTTTTTTTTTTTTTTTTTCTGTATGGATATCCAAACTGCTAAAGATAATTTCTTTAAAAAGTTGACTTTTTCCTCACTGCTCTGCAAAGGAAAATTTTTTTATAAATAAAATGTCCATATATTAATGGAAGCTGAAACATTTATCCTCTAAAGCCTAGGACTGGGATGAAAAGGCACATTTTATCTATGATCAGTTGATTGTAAACAGTTGGGACACTGTACCAGGAAAGACTCTGAGGTCACATCTGGACTCAGCGAACAAGAACCATTATTGAATAACAGACACTTAAACCTTCTTCTCCACCACCTGGAATCATCTCAGCCTTGCCCTCCAACTATCTACTTATTGCTCATTTTTCAAATCTTCCTTCAAGTGATGTCTCTTACGCACAGTATAGTTGTGCAGTAAAAATGTCTTGTGCTGTTTTGTCAGAATTATCCATTTTAGTCTTATCTTTATAACTAAGCTCTTAGCCCCTGAAGAGCTATTTGAGGTAAGCTATCGTATTTTATAATATTTAGAATCTGAATCACCTAGTTTTGTGTTAGGTACATATCAGGTATTTAATAAATCTTTACTAGTTGTTTGTCTTACTCAGTAATAGTGATACTGTTGATAAACTCTCCTTAACTAGCCTATCTATCACCTAAGGAATCACTCTGCTGTACACCAGAAACTAACTCAACATTGTAAATCAACTATACTTCAATTAAAAAAAAAAAAAGAACTTAAAAAAAAGACGTATGCTTATGTGTGGGTGTGGGATGGGGCACTGTATACCATGTCCATTTGGATGGGGTGATGTTAGAGGTAAGATACAGGGAAAGAACAATGTAAGCGTCACTAAATATGACGTTCCAATTACAAATAGAAATAAAGATAGTTATTTAGACATAACTTACCAATAGGATAGCTACAGTGGAAACTTTAGTTTAATGATTTATAAAATATTATTTTTCTTTCTAATTTCCCATGGGTCATAGGGGTACTTTAGTCAAGACTGAAGCAAGTAATGGACATTTCAGTACAGTGTGTGTTTTTCCTTGCTTCATGACTTCATATTGCACTTATAAGGGCCAATTTTAGCCCATTTATGCATATGCATAACTCCCTCTTTTTATGAGGAGCATTCAGTTCCCTATGAGTTCTACTGCTATCTATACAGATTTCCAATTAGAATATTTCTTAATTATTAGAAATATATTGCATACCGAAGGACTACTGGCAAATCTTACCAGAAACACATCTAAAGGTGCAGATTATAAGTATCATTTGGGGAATGAGTTAAAGGAAAAATATAACAAGAAGTATTCTACAGGGGTCAGTTCCCAGTTCAGTGCTATTTAACATTTTTCCAATGACCAGGATGATGGAATATCAAGTGGGCTTGTTAAGTCCACAGATGACATAGAAATAGCCAGTGTCTTGGAGAACAGAATTAGAATGAAAAGTGACCATAATACGTGTGAACAGTGGTCAAAAATGGAAAGAACAAAATTGAATGTGTATGCATTCCTGTTGTATATGCAACATAGGGTGCAAATGTACAGGTAAGATAACAAAGGACAAAGAAAATATAAACCAACCAATAACACTTTATTTTTTTAAGATCAGAGGGAATAAATCAAATAGAATATTATTTCAGTCTGAAGATCATCTGCTTTTTTATAAAAAGGGGCAAAATAACAACTACAAGAGCAGCAATTACAACTAAGAGTTCTTAGGGACAAATATGAACTGTTTCTATAGGAACCTGTCTGTAGCCATATTGATAAGCCAAAATAACCAATTACTATAAAGATATCCTTTCCTGGTGTCCTGTGATTTTAAAAGGTCAATTATCTTCTTAAAATGGTAACAACTCAAGTGAAAAAAAAAAGTAAAATGAGAGAATTTACACAAATTTTAAAAAGTTATACATATGCTTTTACTCACCTGAGTTATCATATGTAAAATTTTGACTTCACAAAACAGTTCTCTGTAAATTTTCATTCATATATGCTTTGTCTCACCAACTAGATTGCACAATTTTCAGGTGCAATTGGAACTTTTAAGCATGCAAAAATCATTGAATGTAGGGATTACATTTTTAGATAGTTATTGGTTTGAAATAGTAGAATTTTCTAGTTAATTAGGTCACTCTTTGAAATAGCATCCATACTGGTATAGTCTAACAAGTCACCTAGCGAATGGTAATGGACAGTATTTCTTTGTGCATCCAAGTAGTTCCTTGGTCTTAGCCTTTGTAGGGGGTGATGGGGAAAGATTTGCTATTTTTGTGTTCATCTGCACTGTGGAAGTTACTTTCATTACACTAGCAGTTTTCAAGGTGTGGTCCAAATACCCCTTGGTCAAGGCTCATTCTGGAGGTGCATGAGGTCAAAACTATTTTCAAAATAAAACTAAGATGTTATTCTCATTTTTCATCCTCCCTCTCCCACAAGTGCATAGTGAAGTTTTCCAGATGTGTGCTATGGCAACAGAGTAAACGCAGAAGCAATAGGAAAACTGAGCTGTCTTCTATAAAGCCACATATTAACAAGATGTGCAAAAATTCAAAACATTCCTTCATTGATGTTTTTCATTTTGTAAAATACAATTATTTTTTAATAAAAGTTATGTTTATTAACATGTAATGGGTTCATTGCTTTTATTTTGAAATTAATTAGTTTGTACTTTAAAATTTCTGTTTTAATTTCTAATAAAGTGACTGTCAAGAGGTAGAACAAAAGTTCTTCAGGGTCCTCCATAATCTTTAATTGTGACAGCAGGATCTGAGGGCCAAAAGTGTGAAAACCGTTGAATTATCCTAGCAGCTTCCAAGTTGTTAGGAACTTCCAATTCCATGAAACCATTTAAGACCGTTTTCTAGGATACCAGGTAGAGAGGAGGGCTGGTATAGATCAGTAGATCTTCACCTTGGCTATATAGTAGAATCAGCTGAAGAGTTTCAAAATGAGTATTTATGCCAGGATGCTTCTAAAGATTTATTTTATTTATTATCATTATTTTTGGAGGTCTGCACACTTGCACGCAGTAAAGCCAATCTACTGACATCAGGTAGTGGAGAAGGAAAGTTTATTGCAGGGCGCCCAGCAAGGAGTCCAGGCAGCTGGTGCTCAAAAGGCCCAAACTCCACCATTGCTTTCAGGGAAAGGTTTTTAAAGACAGGGTGAGGGAGGAGGGGTGTAGGGTGTGTGATCAGCTCATGGGCATTCTTCTGATTGGATGGTGGTGCGGTAATCAGGAGTCACCATCATCAGCCTTTTGGTTCAAACCTGTCTACATGCTTGTGGGGAGCACACAGTTAACTTCTCCCACCTGGTGGGGGTTTCAGTATTTGCAAAACAGCTCAAAGGATATGGCTCAGAATATTATCCATAGCCCTTGAGGAGGAACTGAGGGTCTTTGATTTCGTTTCATGGCTAAACTATTATTTTTTTGTTTTGCTTGACTGTGTTTCTGCACTTTCTCACTTCTCTGATTAAATTTAATCTTTGGAACCCAGGGAAGGCCTAGGAGGCTAAAGTTTTGCTATAAACAAGAGGCAGCCAGAGGACACAGTGGGGGGTGGGGGGTGTCTGTCCGAGGAAGGCTCCAGAGGGCCCTGCTCAGTTACAAAGGGACAGAGCCCACACCAGCCTCAGCCATTTCCAATGTCTTCACCTCTGGGTAACATCTGTGATGTCCTAAATCGATACTTGCTTTCTCTCTCTCTCTCCTTTTCCTTTTTTACATTTCTTATGAATTTCAAGTGGTTTCTGATTGTTTTTTCCTTATGTTTCATAGTACAGAAACTAAATTATATTAATCATTAAACTAGTTTAATGATTAAATTACAACAGGAAGGTTAAAAATCTAGCTCCCATTTTTCAACACAAATGCATAAGTATGTATATGCATAACTGAATCCCTTTGCCATATACCTGAAACTAACATCACTGTAAATCACTTAAAAAATAAATAAAACAACCATGAGATCCCACTACATACCCTCCTGGAATGGAAAAAAAAGCATAAGGAATGGTTTGATATTTTGCAAGAGTGTAAATAAAATAATCTTTCCTTTGTTAGATCAAATGTAAGAAGTCAGACTGAAATTACATTCCTGAAAGCGCATGTTATTTTTAGTAGAAATCAAGTAACTGGGTGAATTTCACCTCCCACTTGACATTTGGTGATTAAGGGGTTCAGATATACGGGCTCCCTCAAGCAGTGGCAAATTCCATAAAGTCATAAAATGACAACTTCAAATTTACTGGGGAATTTAAAGAATGTGGTTTTGGGCTCAGTACCTCTCACCACTTATTTTTCCCTGTGCCCTTTTTAATATCAACTATTCATAATGAATTCAGTCACTGTCTGTAAATCTCATCTTCCCCTTCACATTGGCTCCATATGAGTCATATAGTACATATGTTGTCATTAATTTATTCTAAGTTCATAATCTCCAGTACTTAATAGAATAAACCATATTTTACATATTAGAACAAATTAAGATTTTAAAAATGATTGTACATCTTTATCAAGTACCATAGCCAAGCTGGTAATTGGCTATGATACTTATTAAAATCCCTTTTTATAAAAAATTCCCTGTTTTGAAATTTACTCTTCGGACCATTCACACAAATCTGTGCAAACACTGCTCATATGTCAGTAACGTATGAGTATTGCGGTGTGGTGTTTTCTGATGAGGTAGGGTATCTCTTGTGAGATTACATGTACAGATGAAAAAATATGATTCCATAAGCTGTTTTCCATTTGCAGTTGAAAAGAAAAAAATATTAGATTCATTTAATTTTCCCATATTAATGCTCAGTTCCAAATTTCTCTGTTTTATGGAATGATTCCTGATGACTTCTGTTGTCCCTCAAAATCCAGTTTACTGCAAAAGAAGTATCTTTTACTAAAAGATTGTTAATAAAATATTAAATTGCCTATTAAAATTTTTTAAAATGATTTTTCTATATGTGAGTTTGTTTATGACGGAAATAAAAGAAAACTTTCTCATATGCGGCAAATTAACCCTTTTAAAGTATTAATGCATAATAGACTGAGGAGAAATATATCTACTATGCATACATACTTATAAATATCTATATTTTATTAGATATAATCTTTGCATAATTTACATTTTATATCAGTTTTTAAGCACTAGCGAGGGAAGCAAAGATCTTACTTTGTGATTAAACCATAATATCATTTTAAAGTATATCTTGATTTTAGTACACTGTTTTCTTTCCCTTTTTCTTCTTGATTCCTGTTTTCTTCTTTAATGTGTTATAAAAGATTTTGTATTCCTTAAAACAAAATAAACTCCTTCATTCTTTCTTACGCTAGTTTAACTTAACTGCTCATGAACTGTAACCTAATTTTTCTGTCCTTTAGTAAATAGATAAGCATGAAATACTAATTGTCAACAAGTGAAGCCTCTACATTGTATTGCACACAATTATATAAGAGCTATACAGAAAAACTTTGTCTTACAGTAACATTCCATGGGGTTCATAAGAAAGTTTTCATTAACATATAATTCTCTGGCAAGATGAATGGATAACATTACATAAAGACAGTCAGATAATGAACAGAATCAATACCCAAGTAAAATATATTCATTAAATAAAAAGGTTATGAATTGCTTACTAGTGAGTGTCTGGAGTCAGTATTTTATTGTTACTCTTTATTGTTTTCTCTTTCATGAGAACTGTTCTCATTTATTTGTGTATCCTCTATTGCACGATGGTTTGAAACATTATAAAAGAGCAAAGACAAGCTTCTTTCCTGACTTTTGACTAGCTCCTATTTACAAATCCATTTGGGGGGTTTCCCCTAGTTTTGTGTTGGCTTATGTTTTGCTATCACCAACTGTGTTTTCCCCTTTTTATTTCTTAAGTAGGAAAGAATGCGTTATACTCCTCGTGGTTGCTTTTTCCTTACAGAATTCCCCTGGCTCGCCACTGACAGATCTTGATATCCAAGAGGGAGTCGGCTTGCAGGATTAAAGGCAAGAACCTCAATTAGACACTCTCTGATTTCTTCAGATGTTTTTTCTAATCTTTTAATATGGGATTATAGGCAGCTAGAACCTATGCTGCTGTTATAAAAATAGTGAAGACTCTTTGTTCTAAATCATAAGCACCCGACATTTTTAAAATGTCTATTTTTCTTAATTTGAATTAATTCTGGTCTAGATGAGGATAATGAACTTTGGTCAGCTCTTTGCGGTTTGGAGTACAAAATAGCTTGATGAGCAGTGTGAAGCACTCACACTCTCCTCAGAATCTGTTGGAAAACTCCCTCAGAGACTGATTAGCTCACGCTTGTCACAAATAGGGGAGATAATTATGGGGCTTAACAGTCTATGTGGTGGATCTTTTGAGAGGCAATGGGTAGATCTAAGACTGTCTTTGGATCAACCCTAATTCTTATTATTGCACATTTCTTGTGAGGTTTTTTGTGCTTTTTCTTTTTTAGCCCATCCCCGGAGACTAAACATTGTCTCTTCCCAGAGGATAACATCACATTTCTTTTCCAGAAGATAAAATTGTCCAAATTAGATTATCTTTAATTAGTCTAATCTTATGAGCCATTCCATAAAGTTTATTGCACCCGTGCTGGCACCATGTTACAAGATTCTTATTGAATGAACTAATCTTTCGCCGTGGAAATGATGTTTATAAACAGTATTGCTGATTCCTTTATTACAATAAAGATTTCCTTCTCTGGAGCTTCAGGTTTCAATAGCTGTTTTATGGTTCTCAGTAATACCAGATGACTTTGTTTTAATGAGAATGTTGACTGATTCCAAATCTCACTTGCTACTACGTTATTCTACTGCAAAATGCCTCTGCAGTGACAAAAGGCAAATAATTAAGTCTCAGGAAATTTCATTTTTATGAACAGTTATTGGGGATGACACTAGTTCTTGTTTAATCGTAAGGACCCTCCTCTTCAGTTTCATTCAGCCTTGCCTTTTGGTGAGAGGAGAACTTGAAAGGCATCTACTCACACATCGCGTGAAAAGATCCCATTCATTAAAGGGAAGGTTCTAGATAGAGGGATAAAGTGAAATATCATTACTCGAAATTACGTCTTAGGGATATTTTATTAAATCCATTTTCTGTCTCAATTGCCATCTGCTTAAAACTTTCTGTAGGATGTTTCACAAAACTGTGCTAATTTTTTTAAAACATCATGAATTAAAATGAATTACAACCTCTGAATTACAATTGTTGACCTGATAATCCTAATGACACTGCAAATCTGATGAAAACGTCTCTGGTTTAAGTGTTCTACTCTTTCAAAGATTTAAAATCTTCGACATCAAGCTTTTCACTCAGTTTAAAGAATTTCAGTTGGTTTGTGACCTGAGTCAAGTCTCTTACATTTTTGGGTCTCTGTTTTATGCTCTTTGTAATTAGAGGTTGCAAAACATGGTTTGAAAATCTCTGAAATACTCTGATTCTGTGATATAAAATGTTGTTGTCCTCTGGGGATTTTCCTCTTCCCAGAAAATACTGCGCAGTTGTTGAGGGTTAAAGGACCTGCTTTTGCCAATGGGCCTCTTGGTTTTTTGAGTGACTACAGCACCTTAAGGTGCATAACTTCTGATAGAATTATTCTAACATCTTACTTAACAGTAGATCTAGTTCCTTAGACCCATTTCTTTAAACAATAAGCATTGTTAGAGGAAAAAAAAATCCCCCTTTAAAGGAAATAGATGATTGTCTCCTTCCTGTAAAAACACCTTCAGAATGAAATCAGATCATTCTCCTCCTTATTTCTAACATATACAAGACAATAATGATCATTAGTATATTTTGCCCCATTACAGTGTAAACAGAGGAAAGAACATCTTGTTGCATCAGAATAAGTACATTTACTTTACAGAACGCTTTATAGGATGAAAAATTAGGAAAGTCATATCCTTTTTTTTTCCCTTTATAACTCTAGAATAAAAAAATATATCAAGTGAGAAGCTTCCTTTTGGTGGCCTGTGTTTGTAAATTTGCTCATTGAAATTAGAAGGAAAAAAATGAAATGATCATTATTGGGAGTTTTGAGTGCTTTAAAATTAAAAAGAAAACTATCTCATCAGAGAACTTGAAGTCTTAGTAAAGTGATGAAATCACGTTACTTCTTTGGGCACAACGCTCATCTCTTTACATTCTCATTTCTTTATATTTTTGTTTTTGTTCTCTCACTCTCCTTCTATTTCCTTCCTAATGTTTGGATTTAAAAGGAAGAGGTCGCGGCTGGTTTCTGTCTGACTTGGTTTGCGTACATGGAGAAGGCCAGCGTTAGGCTTTTTCCACAGAGTAATTGAGACTCAGTCAATCAGACTCAGTTCATTGATTTTTGGATTTGAGCTGCAATGGTGCCTGTTACTGTTAGCCACCCTGGTGAAGCTGACCAAGGCCTCTAATCCTCTTAAACAGCAGTCAAGAAATTGAGATAAAAGCTGGGAATTCAAATTGTTCAAATAACAGATTTGACAAATTAGGGGGGTTCAACCCTATGATGAAAAAAATTCAATCTTGGTTATTACATGCTATGGCTCAACAACATAGATAAGATGCAAATCAGGTCACCACAAAGAAATTGTTAGACCTACTAATATGAGAAGTAACTTATTTTATAAATGTAATGAAAAAAAAGTCATAATATAAATGAAATGATAACAGAACAACCATCCTCAGAATTCCAAAAGTTAAAAATTACATATGCACACTGACAATTTCTATGTCCTCTTTGACAGGAAAAAAAGGAAACATGAAAAGTAAAAGTAAGGTTTAAAAACTATTTATTTTGCATATTTTATATCTTTGGCCTAATGACATTTTTAATTTAATTCTGTTAATAAATGAAACATGATAACACAAGTAATTTTAGTGTCTACATAATATTTATGCTGAGTTGATCATTCAAATATAGTAACAAACCCAGCCAGGCAACTTATTTGGTAACTTCATCAAATTTACTAAAATTACTGTTCAATTCAGTCAAAAAAGTTGAGATTTCTGTTTGAATAGAAACAAATGAGGGATTTTTAATGAGAACTTTCTTCTTCCCATCATAGATGTATTCTGAAATAGTTTTTACATTTATCCTAAATTTGTTCACAAGTAGTATAGGATGCCCTATATGTGTGTAGGATGAAAACAATCTTAAATTTTATTCTAACATTTTATATCCTTACTTATCTTAAGGAAGAGAAATAAAAGCAATGTATCCATATATCCAGTTATTTGATTGCATGTGGGTAAGTCTGTATCTCCTAACCTTAATTATTTCAAGTACCTTTCATTTATCCTGTGTTTCTATTGTTTTTTTTCCCTTTCTTTCTTTGTATACCCAACACTTAGAGTATTGCCCAGAACATCATAAGTTGCTTGATAATTGCTTTTCTTGCTGAATGGATGAATGAATCAATTAATGAATGAAATAAAATTTTATAATTTAGATGAATTTTAGGAAAGAAAATATTTGTGTGAGGCACTTCAGAGTTCCTATTTGGCACTTTTAATGCCATTATATCCTTACTACAAGTGAGGCTCAACCTATGGCTCTATATATTTAAATATCAAACTATTCTCTAATGATGTGGAAATTAACAACTGGCCAAACCTGGCAGTCATCATTCTATGTGGAGCCACTACTACTGTATGCTCCTTATGACCAGGGATTCAATCTAATTTGCCCACTTATTTCTAGCACCTTGCATGTGGTAAGAACACAGTAAATATTAATTAAGTGAAAGGATGTGAAAATGAGTAAATGATTTTGTGATCAACCGAACACCCCAAATATTAGTCGTATCTATTACACAATTGCACTGAAAAGCTGTGGCTAATTGGTCCAAATCTGCTGCTTGGGGAGCAGGGGCAGTTGAGGGCAGTCAATGCTTATTCAATTTAATTTTCCATACATTTATTGAACCGGTATTGAGCATGTGTCCATCCTACACAGAATTCTATAGTTGACCCTATAGGAAGATACATGGATATGAGGATTTTACATATAATCAAGAGACCAAATGAATATAAAAATGTGCTTAAGAATATATTAAAAGTCACCAGATGGACTACAATGTGAGAAAGGTGAGAAACTATATATAACTAGATTTTCAGGTAGCTGTTTTTTTATCTGAAGTGATTTGACACACAAAGCTGGGCCCCAACATCCTATATTTATACTCTTCCTAATTAGTTATTTTATTTGACCATTATTCTTTTCTCACAGACCTACATTTAGGACTGAAACACCTTGAGGCGGGTAGCACAGCAAACCTGCAGGACTTGGGTGCCTCCTTTCCTTTGTTAGACTTATATCCCCCACCAAGGAGGCTTTGAGACTTGGCACAGAGGAAACAAAAAAGTGTACTAGTAAGGGCAAAAAATAAATAAATTTGACAGAGGAGACAAAGGTTTGCCATGAGTAACTTACTTAATTTCCAGATGTTTGGCCCTAGGTGATAACAGAGGATAATCTCATCATTAAGAGCATAGAGCACTCTGGGTCTAGTCCATAGCTTTCTCAGAGTTGGAATATCCTTGCCCCAGGCCACTGAGGGGCTGTCACAAATGGAAAGAAGATTAATATATGTTTGATGCCTATTATTTATTCACTTACCTATCAAAGTTATGAAAACTATCCAAACTTCTCTCTTTCCTGCTGTGGATAAAAATCACTAAAACCTCAAATAATGACACATTCTTTGTCTTTTTAATCTAAAATAGGGGAAGAAAATTTGCTGAATGTGCTATTTTCACCACCTACTGAAGACAGTTCCAATAAACAGTCATCAACTATTCCCAAAGGGGAAAAAAGGCACCAATGTGCTGATCAAATCAATGCAAATAAGGACAGTGCAGCTGATGATATCTCTGAGGGAAATATATGTTTGTACAATTTAATGAGAATAGAATAATTTGACAGCAATAGAATTCTATCAGTGTAGCTCATTATTTGGCATCATAAACAAAATTGCCTGAATTATAGAATGACAAAGCCTGATGTAGAAACTTGCCCTAAATCATTTGAAAAAATTAATGTGTGGGAAGAAGAAAAAACTCATTGAGAGGAACCAACGTAGCATGAAATTACCAAGGTCACTAAACAATGGCAGGGTTTTACTATTTGAGACAAAAAAGTAGGAAGTATTAGACTGTGTTTGGCTTTATGACCTAGACATTTTAGGTAGTCATAAAAATTGATGATATCTCAACCGTCAATCACCTTGCATCTTGTCTTTTATCACCACAGTGAGAAGTCAGACTGTTTATTGAACACCTAATATATACCAGCTGTTCACATTATCACAAGAGTCATGCAAGGTTGCTTTCATCATCCATGTTTTACAATATGTAAATAGCAAAGCCAGGGGTTCACAGAGGCACTGGCAGTATGAGCCCATTCTGTCCTCTGCTTCTTTGACATTACTTTTCTCCTTCAGTGGAAGACACCATCCATGAAAAAAATGCTAAGTCCAAATATTAGTGTTAAATGTTAGTGTTAATAATTAGTGTATAGGCATATCTCAGAAATATTGAGGGTTCAGTTCAGACCACCACAACAAAGCAAGTCACACAAATTTTTTGATTTCCCAGTGCCTATAAAAGTTATGTTTACACTATACTGTAGTCTATTAACTATGCAATAGCATTATGTCTAAAAAAACAAGGTATATACCTTAATTAAAAATACTTTATTGCTAAAAAATGTCAATCATCATCTGATAATGCAGGATTGTCACACATCTTCAATTTGTTTAAAAAAAAAAAAACCGCATCTGCAAAGCTCAATAAATCAAAGCACAACAAAATGAAGTCTGCCTGTATTAATAAACAGTGTAAATATTAGTGTTAAATAGTAAAAACTGGTGTCCAAACATTTCTCTAATAGCCTAAGAGAAATGAGTCTTCCTAGAAGGGATGATAGCTCAAAGCAAAAAATAATTTCAGAACATACAAATAATTATTTCCTCAAGTCAAGTCTGTGTTCCCCCTTCTAAGGCAGAATAGCTTCTTTTCATTCCCTAATTCCACTCATTACGATGTCAGCACAGTGACTGATTGGTGTAGGCTGAGCACCGTACTAAGCTCGACCAATCATAGAAACTTCATCCTGCCCCAATGTGAAAAAAGCTGCTTGGTGGTGGGAGACCTCTGAGAGGAACAGAGGGTGGGGAGGCAGAGAAGGGATTGCTAGCTTCCCAGTCTCTGATTCCAGGCTTGCTGTTTCATGACTGCCTTCTGACAGTTTGAAAATAAGAACTAATACATTCCATGTTTTGCCTAATTTAATTTGCCTAATTAATTTTATCTGACTCTGTGACACTTGACAATCAAGGCATTCTTATGTACTGACTAATTGTTAAAACAGCTATTGTTTTAAAATGTACTTTTCTGGGTCTTCCATTCATTCTGCTCCATCAGAAAAATCTGATGAATAAAAGTCATGGAATTAGAACAGCAGTGCTAATTAGCTTGCATCAGAGACAACTGGAGGGTTATTTTAAACACAGATAGCCAGGGCTCACCCTACAGAGTTTCTAACTCATACACTCTAAGTGTATGGGGGGTGCGGCCTGAAAATTTGCAATTCTAGTAAATTCCCAGATATTCCTGGCCTATGCCCCCACACTTTGAGAAACACTGGATTCTCCTAAGGTCTATGTGACTTCAAAGCTCAAACCTGACACAACATCATGCTGCCTTCCCAAAATGCGATTCATGGAGCTCCATGTACCAGTATTTAGCAGTGTTGTTGCATAAAAAAGAGAGGATTAAATTATGTTTAAAGAGATATTGTCAGTGCAGGACTCTTCAAAGTCTTTAATATACTAGTGTGCACATCTTCAAGAAGTAAAATATAGTATGCAGTATTTCCCAAACTTAGCTGACTCTGGAAAATACCCCCCCCCCTTTTTTTTTATTGAAGAGCAGATCCTAGAACTGGTGTTCTACAAGAGCTGTCTAGAAAACACCCTGAAACATACAGGTTTTAAGGAAGGCAAATTTTTTTTTAGGGACTAGTAAAGAGAGGGCTTCCGAAACAGAAGATGGAAACAAATACTATCACTAACTGTCGCTGATCAAGGGTTAAACTGACACACACGAAATGAGATTACTAACATTTGCTTAAAACTAAGGAAACTGAATTCCATAAATTACAAGCATGGGCTCACAGAAGTTTAAAATACAAAGTGAAACTTTTACTCTCCTGTTACAGCTCCTTCATCCTTTTAAACCAATAGACAATTTCAGATCCTTTCCAGATTTAATTGTACTTCTCTGCTGGTTACAGAACAGGAAGGATCTGAACCGAATGGGGAACTCGGTTGTCAACAACACTCATGACCTGGAGTATGACACGGGCCCAGCAATGGCTGGTGTCGGGGCAGCAGCTGCCGCGCTTCATTAGCTCAGATTTAGTCCACAGTAAGTCAGACTTGACTTTAAGCCAAATGAAACCAACAGGTTATAAGAAAAATCTAAAATTTCCATTAAATCCAGTTTACCTCCCTGGACAAAACTGGGGATGAAACAGCTAAAATGGATACCTAGTTTTAAAAATCCTTAGGAAAAAGAATTGTTTTCAATTAAAACGTCTTTTAAAGAATTTAAAATAAACATTCTTGTACCTTAGGTATAAATTTTATTGAGAAGTTAAGTTTATTTGGAAGTTGTGCTCCCTCATCTTGTGTTGGTTCAAAAAGTAGGAAGCCCATCATACAGAATTTCTCCCTATTTCAATGAATAGACATATTGAAACACTTCTTGCAGATAAAGTGTAGGGTAAAGAAAGGGCCTAAGGAATAGTAAGTCTCCAGAATGAGAAGCAAAATCTCATCATGTAACAATTGGGTTGATCAAAAAACAGTATCATCAATCTTGAGAGAGGATCTGAGAATTTAAAATATGCCCTAGAGAGTACAGATGTCCTAGAGAAGACTAGAGAGCACCACTGTTGGCATTTAGACTTAATTCCTTTTTCCTCTTGCATCAGAAGTAAGATGGCTGGTCTCACAGACAAACCAAGGATTCTACTAAATTACCAGAAAGTTCCTATTACCAGCCATGAAGGTTTATATGTGTTGATTTATACTTTATAAGGTGCTCCAATGGCAAATCTCTTTTATATAAGAACCAAGCTGAAAATTCACTGTGTTTACCCAGAGGGTTTAGCAAGTAGAACTGTCTAAAAATCAAATGATATGCAAATTATTGGAGATATGAAAATTCAGCAGTTCAGCAGAGTTGATAAGAATTTCAAACTAGTTTTTAAATGTTAAAGATTCAATACGATGGAAATAAGGTGGTCCAAAGAGAAGTTTAATTCTTCACCAATGGTTTTACTTGTGAATCCTTTTCCTGAGCTGGTATCTTATCCACAAATTTATATATTTTAAAACAATAGCTAAGGGAAACTTACAGAAATTTAACACAACAGAAATTTAAACAAAATTATGACTTGTTTTCAGAGCAAAGTTAGTTTTTCAATGTATTCTTTAGATGAAATTCTCCCAGAATGAAAAAATAAAGTGGCGGGGGGTGGAATTAACTACCTTTGGGAGGCTTTAGGACAATATTTGAGTCAGAAAAATACCTATGCTAAAATACAACTACAGATTTGCTCTAAATCTAAATCTACACACTCCAGATTCAGTTTTCTTGCTTGTGAAAAGAAGTAATTGGCCTAGAAGAATCTTAGAGGCCCTTATAGCCTCTATAGGAGTAATTATTCCATTTTTTCCCCATCAAAAGAAGTTTAAATGAAGAGGAACTTTCACTTCAAAAAAGAGAGGTCATTTCAAGATTTGGAGTCTGCAGTCTTTAACAACACATTCTCAAGCTTGCTACACGAACGCTGTACAAAATAGCTTTTTACCTGCTCCTCTTTACTATTTATTCCCGCCATCATTTCTGGAATTTCAACTCTTACAAAGCAGAAGATTAAGGTGGGGGGAGGGGGGTCACTCTCACTGTGAACTGAAACAAAAACACGTGTGGAGGACAATGTATTTCATCTATCTGCTTTCAAATATATTTCATCTATCTGCACTCATTTCCTCCTGATAGTCCTGGTTTTCCATATCCACAGCTGTCAAATATGTAGTAGTCTTTCTAAAATAAAATAAGATCATTTTTGGAACTATATAGATATAAAACATAGAAATATTTTAAATATATTTTTACATTTTGTATTTAAGAATATAATATGGAATATTAAAATTTTATATAATATAAAATATAACAAAAGTAAAAGCCTTATTTATACAACGAAACTATAAATAGGGAGCTGTAGTTTTTAAAAAATATACAACTTGAGAATTCAATGAAATACAGTATGATAAATACCAGAATAATTATAGGGCTAAACCAAATCCCTTGTTTCATCAGAAAGTATGGGGAATTACAGAGACAGGGACCAGTTTGTCACTGAACTGAACTGCTTTCAAGTGATGACTTCAGGTGGTGTTGAAATGGTAAGAGCCCATAAAGTCGTTAACACTAAATCTTATCAGAAACGACCACCTAATTCAAGATGCCACATTTCCCACCTCCAGGGTCTTCAAGGGAGGTGGGAGAAGGAGCAAACAAAACCAAGCAAATATTTCTCTATGGGACTTATGTAAGCATGTAGGTATATGCGTGGATAAGTGATGGCTCTCAGCAAGGGGACTACCAGTCTGAGCAGCAGTGGTGGAAAACCAAGCTCATATTTCCAAAACAAAGGCACGCTGGGCGGCAGCAGGAGGCCTGACAGAGAAGCAGCACCGCTTTGAAAACTGGAGGCGTGCGTGCTATTATGGTTCCCCTCCGCAGAGAGATTGTTCTGGCGAGAGACTGTGGTGCAAAACACAAACCTTAGCAAAAGTCACATAATCAACTGGCGAGCACCTCTTCTCCCCTGTATATGAACACCTGCAAGGAATGGACGTGCAGAACCAAGAAAGAGGACCCAGGATATCCTAAGTCTGGAGTCTATGTCGGTTTCTTCCTTAAAGAGTTGTATAACTTTATATGAATATTACACTTTGAAAATCATCTCCATGCTCAGCTAGAAATAGAGTTGCCACTCATCTGACTTTTAACTGCATCTTTTTTAAATTCAGAGAATGGAACTATTAAAAGAAACTTTAAAGGAACTAGATAGCCAAAACCTCTTCTGGTTACAGGTGAGGATACTGGCATCAGAAAGGTAGAGGAGCTTTTATTTTCTTCCGATTCTAAGGCTACTTAGGTGCACAGCTAGGTCCAGAACCCTCTCTGGGCTCCTTTCTCTAATCCAGTGCTTTTTCTACATCACTTTACTAAGACATCTTATCATAGATATGCTTCATTAAAATTTTAAAACTGTTTACTGTTAATATGATATGAGGTACTGTCAGATTATTTTTGCAACTGATGTCTCTTTTAGGTTCTTATAATGTAAGTCACTACCATTTAAAATTTAAGGGACCTAAAGAGGAGATCTTAGCCTGATAAGCCTTGAGGGCATACAGATTCCTTTAAAAAACTATTCACTGAAAGTGATGAAAAGTGGCTTAAACTTGGTCTGGGCAGAAGGCAGGTGGACAAAGAACTTTTGCAGCTCTGGATATAGACTTTAGATTGATTGTTCAATCAGGAACATGGTTACAACATTGTCCTCACAAAGGTCTATAAAATATTTATTCCGTGTTATGTTCTTTCTTAAAGTTACAATAAAAAGAGGTCTCTTACACAGTGCCCAGAGCCCATAGGTGACAATGGCTGACGAAGAAGCAGGTCTCCGTGTAAAAATGAAACGGAGACTCAGAGCAGGCATTGCCAGGTTTGCATATGAAATCAGAGCAACACCGTAAGGAAATACGTAGCCCAAGGTTGTAAGACATCAGTGATTCATTTATCAAGAAAAGGAGAAAAAAAATAGAAAAATCTCATTGAGTATTATCGGTCTCAAATTTTGCCGATAGATTTATGACTTTATGTTAGTGAGGAGGGTAATAACAATGTCACTTATGATGCTATATGTGATATGTGTAAGGATGCCCGTAGTTAATAGAATTCATCAGGCAGTAGGTTTGGGTACCATTTAAAACATGGGTCAGAGGGGCATTAATTCTATTCAAAATGTCCATCTGTTGCTGCCCAACCTGCACAGAAGGTTGCATAGCAACCCGTCAAACTGCATGGATCTGGTTGGCCTCCCTCTGTTGCTTTTGTTTGCCCTCTGAGAGAGTTGCCCTTGATGGAGAAACAGTAGGTGTTCTTTTATTTATATATTTATTTATTTTTTTGGCTGGAGCTTGGCCTGGTGAGTGGGGGCTCATTATAGCCTGCTGAGCCAGATAGCATTGTGAGGCAATACCTGACATATGAATGTAATTTATCTTCCTGGCGTGATTCTTAGTCCCAAATTGACTCCCAAATTCCTAGAACTGTGGAAGTAGAGCAATTAAAAAGAAAATACCAGGACCTTTTCCTTTTATGCCACAGAAAAACACTCAGCAGTGCAGGCAGAGAGAAGGTTCCGGAAGTTTGATTCCGTTTTGTGGCGCTTGGTCACAGTTTGACGATTCCACTTTAGTGTATTTCTGAACTTATGGCCTTTTCAACTCTACCTACCACAAAATTTGTTAAATTAGAAGATTTCTCAGGAAATTAGACATTTTTGGAGGCCTCTTTGCAACATGTATCAATTCCAAATGCTTACATTTTTCTTGATAATAATCACTTTTTCTTTTAGCTATTCAGTAGAATTTGCAATGAATTTAAGCATCTGTACTCTTACATAAATAAGCATTTACCTGGCTTACTTTTTTCCCAGTATCAGCTGGAATCTGTGGGAAGAACAGAGTTCATATAAGCTCCTTAGGTATCATGAATATAACTGTGGGTCACTGATAGATAGCAGTCTAACAGACGTTTTCAATTCAAAGCCACCAATAAACTGCTCTTGAAGAAAGCAAAGTTTTGACAAACTGAAAACACAATATTTTGAGAGAAAGTATGACTTTGCCATATAATATATAATCATGACACCAAAATACTTCATTTTAATTGGTTATAAGTTGACTTAATTGTTTATATTTTATTCATGGCACAATCTCACAAATGCCTTCTCTTTAACTCTGAGGAATCTATATATTTCAATTTTAAGCAATTCTAACACCTACTTTTTTTCAATTAATCATCTTTAAGCTAACTTTTAATGAAGATCTAGTTATCAAGGGAACCCTTGAGAACACTTCCTAAGTGTTTTTTGGGGAAGTAGGTAATATGAATAATACTCTTTACCCTACCTATTATTAAAACTAGAGAGCCCAGAAATGAACCCACACTTATATGGTCAATTAATCTATGACAAAGGAGGCAAAGACAACCTCTACATTAGGGAAAACTGGACAGCTCCATACACAAGAATCAAGCCAGACTACTTTCTGACACTATATACAAAAATAAACACAAAATGGATTAAAGACTTAAACATAAGACTTGAAACCATAAAACTCCTAGAAGAAAACATAGGCAATATTTTCTCTGGTATTGGTCTTAGCAATATTTCAGGGGCCTGTCTCTCCTCAGGCAAGGGAAGCAAAATAAACAAATAGGACTGCATCAAACTAGAAAACTTTTGCACAGGGAAGGAAACTATCAACAAAACAAAAAATTTGTCTACTGAATGGGAGAGATATTTTCAAACTATATGTCTGATAAGGGGTTAATATCCAAAAATAAGCAAAGAACGCATACAACTCAACATCAAAAAAGCAAACAACCTATGTCCATTGCAGTATTATTCACAAAATCCAAGATATGGAATCAGCATAAGTGTCCTTCAAAGGGCGAAAGGCTAAAGAAAATGTGGTGTGCATGTGTAATGGAATATTATTCAGTCATGAGAAAGAAGGAAATCCTGCCATTTGCAACAACACAGATGGACCTTCAGGGAATTATTATTAAGTGAAATAACCCTCCAAAAAGGCAAATACCATATGATCTCACATAAATGCAGAAGTTAAAAAAAAAACGAATTCATAAAAACAGAACAGATTGGTGGTTGCCAGAGGTAGAGGGTAGGGGGAATGGATGAAGGTGTTCAAAAGGTACAAACTTCTGGGTATAAGATAAATAAGTACTAGGGATTATAATGTACAATGTAATTAACATAATTAACACTGCTGTATGTTACCTATGAAAGTTGTTAAGAGAATAAATCCTGAGTTCTCATCGCAAGGAAAATTTTTTTCTTTTATTTTGTATCTATATGGGATTATGGATATTCACTAAAGTTACCATGGTAATCATTTCATTATGCATATAAGTCAAATCATTATGCTGTACAACTTAAACTTATGTAGTGCTGTATGTCAATTGTATCTCAATTGAAAGAAAGAAACAGTAACTTAGGAAGTTTGAAAGGTTAAGTAAATGTTTTTTATCTAATGTTACATGTAGTAATAACTCCTGAAAAAATATAAACCAAGTTGTAGCAACATTTGTCTCTGGGCTTCTTATTTTCAACCAAAGACACAAGGGGACTCTTCCAACGAGTTCTGGATATTTCTCTCTCTCTCTCTCTCTCTCTCTCTCTCTCTCTCTCTCTCTCTCTTCTCAGTCTGCTCTGCAAATTCTAGTTGCATGGACCTCCTCAAAAATCTACTCATTCCCTCATCTAAATAAGATACCAAGCCTTGTTTTCTGGTCCGGAAACTGGCTTTACGTAGTAAGCTGGGCAGTGTAATTCTTGCACTCTCTCAGCTAATATGTCTTGGCAAGAATCAGAAGAAATACTGAATTCTAGGAAGAAATAGAGAGTTGCACTTCCTTAAGACTTAATAGATTCCAGAGTGGTAGTCTCCATTATATTCTCATCCAGTTCTCCATCTAATCACTGCAAAAGCCAGATGGACTGTGGTGGATGGTGATGAACTATCATAAGTTTAAAAGCACAGTAGCTGCTGCCATTCTAGACCAACACGGTCAGTGCCACTTGGTTTGCGGATGTTGCTCTGGCAAACGCATTCTTCTTGAGCCCCATAAGTAGGGAGATTCCAAAGCAGTTCACTTTTACATGGTAAGGACAGAAGCACATTAGTCTCTTGCCCCAGACCTATGTTAACTTGCTGGCTTTCTGTCAAAACAAAGTCTTCTTTGGAAACACTGAAAATCCTGACTTCTGGAGAATGCCATCTAGACCCATTATATTGATGGTCTAATGTGTAAGCCAAAAGTGAAAAGTATGTTAAGGTCTTACAACTGTGCACCGGAAGTTGGAGATAAAGCTAAGAAAAATTCAAAAATTCACCTGTCAGCACTGGTGGAAATTTTAGTGGTCCAGTGGTCCAGATATGTCCTGTGTATCATCTCTAAAATAAACCTCCTGCTTCTAAGAAAAAAACACAACACTTAACTGAATTTGTTGGATTTTGGAGGTAGCATACAACATATTTGTTAATGCTGACCCCAACCTATTTATCAGGTGACTTGGAAAGTAACCAGCAAGAGAGGTTTCTGCAGTAAATACAGACTAGTATGTAAGTTTCCACCTCCTCACACTGTATGACCCTGCAGATTTGACAGGATAAGGATGCTGTGTGGAGTCTCTGGTAAGCCCCAGGAGGAGGGTTACAATGCAAACACCTAGGTTTCTGGTTCAAGGCCATGATTTCTGAGTCAGAGAAAGTCTTGCTACTTGAAAAATAGTTCTTGATCCACTACTAAGTACCAGATTCTGGGACACCAAGCAAATTGAAGGACTTAACAATGGGGTGAACTTTTGACCAAAGGGCCATCGGAAATGGAAAGCTGGCAGGTTTATTCTTCTTCCCTTCTCTTCCCAAACAGATTGTCTTTAGACACAGTTGTTCACGTGGCCTTTCAGAGGGCAGTTCTGTGAGACTGAGTGATTAATTGCACTAGGTACCTTTGTAGCATCTCAGTTCAGTCTTGCTTCTGTTCTGTTTCACTTTCCTTTTCTCTCAACTCCTGCTTTCCTGTGATATTTTCTAATGAATTAGTAGCACAAAAACTGCCTTAAGCTATGCTTTCTGAGGGAACCAAAGATAAGACATCTCTCCGGCTTAAAACTCTTCTGTGCTTAAACTCAGCATTTCAACTTGACATTTCCAGTCACCTTCCCCAACACACCTTGCCTTACAGTATATGCTCTAATGATATCAAATTCTTCACAGACAACATGCTGTTTCACATCTTTAGACCTTGGTTTATGCTCTTTGCTCCATCAGGAATGACATGTTTCATTCCTCCTTGATTATCTTATAGTAATCAACTCAGGTTTTTTTTTAATCAACTTTAGTGGTTTTTTCTGAGTAGTAATAGGTATGAGGTGTGACAACCTATCACTTGTCTTAGAGGGAATTGTCTGCTATGCCCCAGACCACTGATGCACCTGAAACTTCACCAGTGTGGCAGGACCCTCATGGCATTTCTCTCCCATGCTCTGCTGCCACACTAGAGCCTCGAGGATAAACTGGACAGCCATTAGGAGACAATATGAGGGAGAGGGGAGCCACCTGTGAGAAAATGTAAAGGGTATTTTGAAGATGTTGGTTTGGTTCCTGGACCACAGAATTCAGACTGTTGATTGACGTAAGGGAGGTCAATACTCTGGACAGGAAGGCAAAGAACTCACTTGAGGGGGGTAAGATTCAAGAATATGTGCCCTTCTTTGGAATGAAGGAAGTACTTCTGAGTATGATGAGGTTGTTTCTGTCTCCTGTTCTGTTTTGTGTTCTGCTTTGTGCTTGTGTTTGCTTAGTTTTTTTCCTAGCATTTTTTTTAAATGGTCCACTCCAGTTCTGTGATCTTAACGAAGTGGCCTATTTCACTGATAGAAGTACACCAGCAGTCCTCTCCAGGTTCGGTATTTGAGATTCTGACACTGCTGCTTTTTAAACTCTTTTTTTTTCTCCTCCAGAAAACATCTTCTTCCTGCCTCATTTCTAATGCTGTTTACTTAAAGTCCAACCTCTGGCTTCTCCTATGCTGTCCTATGTGGTGGGCAGTGGGGAGAGATCTCTGTCATTCTGGATTCTTGCCCCTTTGAGTCTGTTCCTCCCAGGAGTGAGCATACAATTATTAAGACTATAGACTTCCTTGAATTCTGTCTGATCCTGAATAGAGTTGTTTACTTCCCAGGTGCGGAGATTCACACATCTAAAATTGAAGAGTTCACGTAGTCAGAGGACTGTATGTGGTTGTGGTCTGAGCTGGAGTACATTTGGATGGAAGGCGTTTATGTCAACTGAATGTAGGTAGCAATAAACACATGTGTTCTCAAGACAGCCGAGCACAATTTGCCTCCTTACTTCCTGCTGAACATAGAGCCTCTTTTGTCTCAGGCTGTCTTCCAGCAAACAAAGAGGCCACTTGGCCACCTAGAGCTCACGTTTTATTTATTTAGTTCCCCCCTGTAGTGTTCTCAGACCAGGCTGCCCTACACGAAGGAATCATGTCTAGTGATTAGGCAAGTCCAGACTGTTGCTTGGGAAGTTTCCTTGTGACCTCTGCAACAGATTAACTGTTTGCCATAAGGAAGTCCCTTAACCTTGCAGTATTTCCCTTTATACTCTCCAAATGGAGGCTAATAATGCTGGGAAAGAAAAATGACTTGCTATCCACAAATGAGAAGCATCTCTTCATTGTCTTTGTACATACAGGCTTCCTGTTACAGTAATAATTCTATTTTGTGCCATTTAAAATAATTCAGGAGAGTTCAAGAACACTGCTCTCTGGATAATAAAAACATTCTTTCAAGGTTTATATCCTTATATTCAAGTGTTTTATTTCATATGATGAGAAATTTGTGATAGAAAGCATTTTGACTATTCTTACTCTTCTCAAGGCATTTAAAAAATAATATAACTTTACCCATGGCAAGAGGTTCATAGTATACAAATGCCATTTTTCAAATGGAAAATAAATATGAAGTCCATAGCAGCAGCTCACGCCAGAAATGTAAACGATGACTACAACCCTAAAAAGGCAATGTTTGTGATTTGGTCCATGACTTTGTGTTATAGGAAATCCTAACTAAGGAATAAGTGCCAAAAATAGAAGAGGAAAAAACAATGAAGGGAAGGAAACCAAACAATCTATTATTGTCATGGTGTTTGAAATTGCTGGTTATAATGCAATTTACAGAGGACTATGTAGTTTACAAATAAAAGGCTTGCTGTGTGACGGGGGCAATGGAAGAAGCTGTACAGAAGTAGCATTAAGGAGGCCAAAGGAGAGCTGTCACCGTCAAAGAATCCTGACCTAGGAAAACATCACAGAGCCATAAAGCTGCCAGACAATCACAATTTTTTAAAATCTAAATTTTAAAGTTAAAATCCATTGAATTGCAAAGCATTAGGAAACTCTTGTTTATCAACAGAGTTCCTTTATTTAAAATTAATTTTTTAAACTGCAACAGCTTTCTGCTACTTTTTGACAAAATGTTACAGAAGATTGTGCACTGTCATCTTGGAGCAAAGTGCTGGTTGGATGAAATAAACTTCTATCCACCCATATGAGCTTTTTTTTTTCTTTCAGACTTCTGTGCAAATTCTTTATACTCCAAGGGCATCAATCCCAATGTTAACAGGTTTACATTTTGTATTTTTACTAGAATTTTCTTCACAGTTTACATTACAATGTTGCTCTGAGTTGATGCCTCAAGATTTTCATCACTACATTCATGTTTTAAAAACTATTTTCAAGCTATATTTTCACCATTTGTAAGCTAGAGAAATAACAGTAAAACCATGGAAAATCAACAAAGCTCAATAACATATAAATGGGATGAAAACTGTTAATATATATGAGCTTACACTATTAAATAAGTACAGTTCTTATAGCACAAGTGCAAAGATTAAGAATATAAGAATTATTAGTACATATGTTTGAACCTCGAGGACATTATGCTAAGTGAAATAAACCAAGTATAAAAAGACAACTACTATATGATTGCACTTACATGAGGTAACTAGAGTAGTCAAATTCATTGACAGAAAGTAGAATGATGGTTGCCATGGGCTGGGTGGGGGTGGGGTAGAAATGAGGGATTACTCTTTAATGCACATAGAATTTCAGTTTTGCAAGATGAAAAGAGTTCTGGAGAGGAATGATGTGATGGTCACACAACAGTGTGAATGTATTTAACACTTAAATAATAAGTCTCCATTAACACAGAGCATTGAAACATATTTAAAACCTACAGAGGCTGTACTAAGATTTACACAATCAGTAGGTAGGAAGGTTTAAAGAATGAGGAGGCAAGGAGAGCTCAGAAGGGAGTCAGAAGTCCCTAGTTTTGATCTCATCTAAGTATCAAACCCCACTATTCTTCCTTGCCTCAAAACACATAATAATTCAATCTCTAGGGATGACCAGAGTCAAGGACAGCTATGAACACAGTCAGCAATGAGAGCAATCACAGATATTCTCATGGGTTGGTTTGTTGTTCCTGCCCTTGGAGGCCAAGAAGGAACTGCTTAGATAGCCTCTAAGGCTGGAGGATCAAGAACCAGAGGCATCATAGAAGCTTCTTTGGGGAGCTTTGACAGGAGATTGACAACCAGTCTGGTTATATATACACTCTCAGTCTGGCAGAAGGGTAGCTCTGTGGGTCTCTGATGATTTCCTCATTTCAGTGATCATCATCTCTTAGGAACTCCGACACAAATACCTGAGCGCTAGTGAACTGAGAGAGAAAAGTAACATCCACCCAAGGAAGATGAGTGAGGACAAATGGAACCCATACCCAGCCAATAGACCAGTTTGACCAGAGACTTGACAACTGGAGTAAAGAATTAATAAGAACACTTCAGGAAAATCAAGTACAACACTTAGCAGACTTTGTGAGATAATAAAATGATTTCTCATCTAAGCAATTTAATATGTGAATTAAAGGAGATATGCAGGGGTGGTCTGGAAAATCAAGGGTAACAACTATTTCCAAAGATATAAAGTGAGAACATCAAAAAATAAAAGGTTCAGGGGAAAAGATAAAGTTACAGGGGAAAAGATAATACTTCAAGGAGAGGTCCAGGAGACTCATCATGCAAGTAATAAAAGTTCCCCAAGGAAAGAATGTACTGAGAGAAGAGAGGAATAACTAAAGAAAGGATAGGTGAAAATTTCTATAAGTTGAAGGAGGAATTTCCCTCGTCTCAGGACTGATTGAAAATAAAACTTATGCATTAGGACAGAAATTTTAGATAAAGTTTCTAAACTCTAAGGACAAAGCAAAAATCTTAAAACTTCCAAGCAAAACAAGTTACAATGAGAAAAGAAACCAACAGACACTGGGCATCTCATCAGTAATACTAGGTAAATGACACTTTCATACGAGAAAGGAAAACTATTGCAAGCCTTTATATCAAAACATTACAAATCCACTTTAATTAAATAAATATGTTGTTGGTATAAAAAGAGACAAACATCTGAAGAAGAGTCTAGTATTCTAGAAATAAACCTATGTACAGAAGAAAATTTGATGTAAGATAAAGGTCATTTAATTTTTTGAGAAAACTGTGTATTATTTAAATTCTGATGACACAATTGCCTACTGATTTGAAATAATATAAAATTGCATCATTACCTCACACTACAATCAAAACTAAATTCCATATGAATGAAATAGTTAAATTTTTAAAAATCTGGACAAAACATTTACAATTCAGATGACAGACAAGATGATTAGTATTCATAATATACAAAGAAATTTAGTTTCCTCACAAACTGAAAGTAAAGTGAGGTCGATCAATAGGGAAACTTAAGTGAAAATGTATGGTTGATATTTCAAAGATTGTTACAAAGTCACTAAATGTGAATTAGAACTACATCAGTTTACTCAAAGGGATTTTTGCTAGTCGTTAATTGGCCAAAAAGGAAAGAAAAAAAAAAAAAAGAAAAATCAACAGAAAAAATGAGCTTATATACGTTAAGAGAAATTTTAAAAGATTGATGACATGTATTACATTACTTAAAATTTCGTGTGTCAATATCTTTTGTTGAAATTATCTGGATTAAATTAAATTGAACTAATTCAAATTCAATTAAATCAAAAAGAATCAAATATAAGTTCCCATTCTTTCTCCCTCAGACTTCATTTTACAAACAAAATGATTGAATAGAAGTAAATAACTACAAGCTACATTTGGAAAGTATAGCAAGGAGGTCTGAACTTTTGACTATAAACTTTTTGGGTTACCCAAGTTGCCTATTTGAAAAATGGGGTAGAACATTTTCTTTGATAACAACTTTCTCAGTTTCATAAATAGATAACAGCAAACACTGTTCTCTAGGAGTCTACTGCAGTGGTAACACCTCATTACCTAAAAGCACCTTAGATATTTGCATCTTGTGAACAATGCTTCTACCTATGTTAGCATTATAGACACACTGTATCCACCAAGTGCTATGGGCTTATTTTTTAATTTGTTTTTATTTGAGTATTAGTCAGAATAGACAAGGTTATGCTGCAGTAACAAAGTAACCTGGGAATCTCAATGACCTATCAAAACTAAGGTTATTTCTCACTCATGCTACATGTTCAAGGGTCTGCTCCAAAAAGTCACTCAGGGATTCTGGTTCCTGGGAGCTCTACCATATTTATTTTCCTTAGCTGGAACACCCAGCCTCTTCATCCAAAAGCCCACGGGGGACCTTTGGTAGGGGAGAAGAATTTGGGATGTTCTCTCACTGGTAATTTTTTGGCTTGTCTACTCATAACTTACTGGACAGAACTAGTCACATGGTGCCACCTGACTGTGAGAGGATGTGGAGAATAATTCCCCATGTTCTCAGAAGGAGACAGAAACCAGAAATAGGTGACTCCATGGATTCTCCACCGAAGTTTGTTTTGAAGATTTAGGATTATGTTTGTGCTTTGTTCTGTTAAAACATAAGTCTAATTTGTGGGTAGTGGTCATGGAGGAAATAAATTTATAGATAATGAATAAACAAATAATATAGAAAGAATAAATTTAATAAATAAGATTTTTATAAAGGAACTTTGGATACCCGCTCAGGTGATTGAAAAGAAAGGAGATGGAATGCTTCAGGGTGGCAGTCTAGAAGAATTGGAGGTCACATATAGTGACAAATAAGGTGTGCAAAGGAGGGGCCAAAGGCAGCTGATAAAGATGTAGAAAGCTGAGGAAGCTGCTATCAAAGTGATGCAGCATAATGTGACATTTTCAAATGGTACAGTGGAGAAGAAAAGAGCTGAATAGGATTTGATTGTTTAGACTGACTTTAAGCAACTGTGGCTGCTTCTGAGCCCTCATTTTTAGGAGAAACCTTCAGTACTACAATTTGGCATAGGAGGTTTAAGATTCAGCTTGAAGTCAGGCAGTTAGCTACGGCCCTGGATTCTGAATAAGATATTAGTTTGCTTTTACTTGAAGTCTTGATATCTTCCTGAAGTTCATTTTCTCTAAAAATGCCACAGTTAAAAAAGCTTGACCAGAGAGGTCACTTATGTCCTTGAATTAAATGTAACAATGTCATATTTTCATTTTTCAAAGAGAGGTATCTTCAGGCATATCTTTACACCCTGATATGCATCTGATATGAATAATCCATATTTATCCACTGAACTATGACTATAAACAGCAGTAGCCAAGAGCAGATTTCCCAGGAAAACTAGACTCAAATGGTAGACATCATCCCACAGACTCTGCAGTTAGATAGAATAATATAATCCAAAACTTTACAATACATATGGATCTTATCACCTGCTATTAATTTCCTTTCTTATAATGAGTGTCTGACTCCCTTCTGCTATAATTATTTTAAATTATATTTAATATGTTGCTTATCATCTTTATCACAAAAAATTATTAAACACATCCATAAACATATTATACCATTAATGCTATAAGAGGAAAGTTTATTAAGTTAACTTTAAAATCAAATTTGAGAATTTATGTTAATTCATTACCATGGGCAAATAAATGTAAATGGTAACATTTTAATACAAATATTTGAACAAACATGTTTTTAAAAATAGGTAAATCTTTACCAAAAGCACATTTTTTTTTAAAGTAAAAGGCACAGGGCTAAAAGCTAATTTTAGTTATTGAAATAAATAATTTCCTTTGTGGGCCTTTTGACTTTTGAACTATAACCATTGTATGTTCCCCCAACATAAAAAGATGGTTATGGATTTATAAAAAAGAAAATCTTATAAAAGGAGAATGATCTGAGTCACTCATTGTCCCAGTAGTTATATGTCTTGAAAAACACACACTTTTTTTCATGTATTTTTGCTAACAACTAATAGCTTCCATGTATTTTACAAATAAAGCTGAATCTTGATTGTAACAATGGAGGGATAGACGTATACTATTTCTAGCACATCATCTACATGATGAGGGATTTAAAGATGGAAGAATTGAAGGGAAAATTAAGAATTTTATCTTTTTTAATTATATGTTTAAAAAATAGGAGGAATATAACTAAAAACATCATTCCTAAGATAAAACTGTTGATACTATTGTTAGCTTAAAAAACTGGCATTTAGCCATAATAATTTGAGAAGACATAAAATATCCTCTATGAAGATCCTTTTTTCTCCTCACCCCAACACCTTGAATCATGGTGTTCATAAATTCCACAGCATTTCCCCCTGGTCCTATTCTACCATCACTCTCCTTATATTCCTAGGGAGATCTAATCTACTCACCAGCTTTTAATTAGTATCTATGTACTGATGGTTTTCAAATCTTACAGCTCTTGAACCCGAGTTTCAAATCTTCAGGAAGTCTCCATTTCACTGGCCTAACGGTAACTCAGACTCGGTTGCTTCAGAGTTAATCTCATCATCCTCCATCTCCCATCAGTACCTTGGCCACAGGAACCATGCTCCTTCACTGACAGTTCAGTGAAATTGCACCATCTTACACTAAATGACTCTGGAATTATCCTGCTTTTATTCTCCTATACATACTTGCCCCTCCCCAAGACATATTTAATCATAGCCAAAGCTAACTGTTAATCTCCCAAAGAAACCACTATTTTTTCCCCATTTTCTAGTATCAGCAAACACATTAAGAAAAGGACTCTTCTCTGATGAATAATAAACACTTCCTGAGACATCTCTTAGCACTCAGGTGTTGTCCCTTCTAATCTATTCTTTGTATTGATATCCTCAAAATGCAAATTGGATCGTGCTAATCATGTGCTCATTACAATTCTTCAGTGACTTCCCATCTTATCCAGGATAAAATACGAAGTCCTAAATGCATCGTACATGCCCTTCATGATTTTTAACCTTCCCCGTTTGCACTCCAGCCACATCAAACTTAATTCTACTATGCTCTTTCTTAACTGGCTGAACTAGAATAAGAATTTTCTCCTGTTTGGAATATTCTTTCTTTATTTCTTCATCTGATTGGTTATGGATCCTGATGTTAATATTAATTCTTCAGGGAGGCTCCTTTTTTAAAACCCTCTCCAAATCTAGGGCTATCATTTTCTCTTATGTCCAAAATAGTGGACAATTCTTCATAGCATCATGATTATAATACTTTGTTTTAATTATATATAAGCAGTCCTTACCTTGCATGGTTCCAATATGCACAAATTTCAGTCGCCCTGATTTAGTTAAATAACCTCAGTCCCCCAACAACATGGTTCAAATTTAAGTTGCCAGAACATACTAACAATTTATTAATTGTATAAAGTAAAAACTTCACTGCTAGTGCTTCAATCCACAGGTCACTATATAAATAACAGGTGTGCATCATGATCAGTCACCAACCATGGCATTTCTTTCAAAGGCTGTCCACGACTGGCCACTGTGCATCTGTCATTCAGTTCACATATAGGCGATAAAGCATTTTGTTGTGCTGCCTTCTTGTCTCCCTGTAATTAACTCATGTTACATTTTATAAAAATGGATAATAGACAAAAGAAATTGATCAAAACACTGAAAAAACAAAAAGTGATCATGTTAGAAATGAAATACAAATTGTATGCAAATGGAATTTTAGAAAAAAAAGTCTTACCATGAGAAAAGTTATAGTGTTGCTTCTTAAGAAACTACAGAAGTGCTGCCAGAGGCACTTAGCATAGGTGAACTTATCAACATACATGAGGAGAATGGCTGTTATGAAGAGGATACGTGATGTCCCAGCAAAAATATTAACAGTAAAGGAATTCTCAGAGATACTT
Organism: Camelus ferus; assembly: GCF_009834535.1. Lineage (NCBI taxonomy): Eukaryota > Metazoa > Chordata > Mammalia > Artiodactyla > Camelidae > Camelus > Camelus ferus. The sequence goes on from NC_045709.1 coordinate 49,276,429, forward strand.
CATAACATCAAAAGTACATAAGACAAACCTGATCCAAACTTACAAAGGGCCACGACAATTTACCAAATAATCAAAAAGACGCCTGTTCTACATCATAATTTATACAAGAAGTAGTCATGATATTTTTAAGTTTTTATAAAGAAGTAAAATGCTTTCATTCTTACTGTTTCAACGTTTTAAATTTTGATGTACTAAAAAATACTAGTTTTACTATTTATTCATCTCCCAAACATTTATAAAAAACAGAAAGAGAGGTTTTAATATTTTGACAAAAATATTTAAAAGTCACAGAATAATCCTGATTTTTCCCATTGATTATAAAGATTGCTTTGTGCATTTCCAGCTTGCACAGTCCACACTATGAGGCAAGGGAGGACTACTTGTAATTAATTTTCTCTTTACTCCATCAACTTTTATGATGGAGTCCTAACGTATAACAGAGTGCCTGGAATGTAGCCCTCTATAAGTATTTGTTGAAAATTGAATTTTAAAATATGCTCTTTAACATGTAAGCTGGTTAGCCTCAAGCCATTGGTAAAGAAAATCATCTAAAGTGCAGCATTATTTTCCAGAATAAAAAGTTGGAGACAATTTAAAATCTAACACACAGGGAAAGTTTCAATGAATTATTATACATCTTTGTAATGGACTATTAGGCAGACTGCATGATTTTTACTAAGCTTTTATAATAAACTATTAAAATGAAAGAGAGGTTACAAAATTACATGTATAACATGATTTCAAATATATAAAAATGTGCAAGTATATAAAAATAAACTAATGAAAGAATATAGCATAAAGACTTAATAATTTTGCATCAGCTTAAGTTTTCTAGAAAGTTGATGCTGAGACAAGTGCTAGAGGTTTGTTTAGGTGAGGCTGAAGCTGGTGGGGCAGGGAATTAGATTCATTCCAGGAATACAAGATTATAAAATAATTAATGTAATTCACTATATTAATATATTAAAAGAGTAATTAAATAACTATTTTGATAGACACAGAGGAAGAATACATTAAAAGTCAACACTCAGCTTTAGAAACCAAGAATAACTTACCAACTGACATCTACCAAAAATAAGTTTAAAACCTCTACAGTAAACATTATATTTAATTGTGAAACATTGAAAACATTTCCAAGATTAGGAAAAATCAATGTGTCTCCTACATAATTTCTGTTCAATATTATAAACTAGATGTCCTGTCCAGAGTAGAAAGGCAAGGAAGTCAAAGCACGTAAAATTTGGTAAGGAAAAAACAAAATTGTTCTTATCTGAAAATGGTATGTCCCTAATTCAAAGTTTCTACAAAACACAAAAGAATCTACAGATAAATTATTAGAATTAGAAAGAGGAAGGCTTAGCAATATTTCTTCCTAAAAACATATATAAAAATCATCACATTCCTATACACCAGTAATAAATATTTAAAAATAGAATTTAATAAAGGCTATAATTTACAATAGCTTTGAAAATTTTCAATTATATCATGATAAATCTATCAAAAGATGTACAAGATCTTTACTGGGTAAATAGAAAGCTTTTATAAAGTTATTACAAAATACCTAAAAAAAGAGATACACTATATTCATGGATTGAAAGATTCAAAATAAAAAAATGTTAATTAATCATCAGTTATCTATAGAGTCAAAGCAGTTGTAATAAAAATCCCAACAGGTATTTTTTGTGCAACCTGCTAGGTCTATTCTAAATTGTATTTGGAAGAGAAAAATGACAAGAAACTCCAAGACATTCACAAAGTATAAAAAACAAATGAGGGGACGACTTACTTTATCAGATATCAAGGTTTGTTGTAAAATCATAATAATTAAGTCAGAGTAATAGTGGTGGAGAGATAGTTAAGTTGACCAATAGTCCAGAATAGAGCACCTAAAATTATTCACAGGGACTGAAAGCCTGCACAAACTAACTAGTTCATGTGTGACAGAGAGGCATTAAGGATCAGTGAGGAAAGATTAAATTTTTGAAACACTGGACTGGGATATTGAGTATTTACATGGAAAGCAATGAAATAAACATTATTTCCAATTGAACTACTGACTTAAATGGTTTTATAGAAATTAAGATACTACAGTTAATATCTTTATAATCTTGGGGTAAGAAATTGATTCGTAAGTAGGACAAAAGAGTACAAACAATAAAGGAAAAATGCAGATATATACCACTTCATTAAAAGGGAGAACTTTTTTTTTCATTCAAAGTCACTATAAAGAAAGTAAAATGACAAGCTGCTGACTGGGAGGAGATACTTTCTGTACCTATAAGAAAGCATTCTGGTTGGAATACATAAAAAAGCTCCTGCAAATCAACAAGAAAATGGTAGCTAGCCTAATGTAAAAATGGGTGAAAGTCTTGAAAAAGCACTTTGCAGAAAGAAAAATCTCAATGGCCTGTTAAAATATGCAAAGATGCCCTCACTAGTAATCAGGCAAATGCAAATTCTAAGCAGAGTAACATGACACTTCATATTCACCACATCGGTAAGAGTTGTGAAGTTTGACAATTTCACACATTGCAGGCACCTTGTCCCTTCCTAGTGGGAGTATGTTGAATAGAGCTGGCTAACTCCATAATAAACAAACCCAACAATAATATCATGGTTCAGAAACTATAGAAACATATTTCTTGTTTACATAAAAACCAGACTAGATATCCAGATTGTTAAATGACAGAGACCCAATCGCCTTTCATCTTGTACCTCTGTCACCTTCAATACATGGCTTCCAAGACCATCCTAGGGTGGTCTCCTGCTGGCCAGTAAGAAGAGGAAAAGAGTTTAGGACATGCCACGTGGAAATTTTACGGACCAGATTTAGGAGTAGCACAATCACTGCTGCTTAAATCTCATTGTTAACTCTTAGTCCTATGGCATCCTGGAGGCTGCCAGGTGTTGTTTACCTGTATGCACAGCAAGAAGAGGACACAGATAGCTGATCTCCATCACAGTGTGTAAGTTGGTAGAACCGCTTCTACAAAACCATTTGCCGTCTTCTGGTAAAGCTGGTAAAGCTGTGTTATGTACACAACATTGCACACAAGTGCACCAGCAGACATGGACAAAAATGTTATATATTTATAATATTACAGTATTATCTAGCATAATGGGAAATAACCTAAATGCTCATCAACTTCAAAAGGGTAGACAAATTATAGTATAGCCTTAAAACTGAACATTATATAGCATGGAAAATGAATAAATTCCAGTTGTTTTCAACAATATGGATGAATCTCAGGAAAGTACATTTATACATAAAGCCCAAGTAAAATCATCCATTTTATAAAGTGATCAATATTCAAAACAAAATATGGTTCATGGATATAAATATATATAAAAAAATCATAGACACAAAGTTCAGAACAATGATTAATACTGAGGAGGGCAGGAATGGGATGGGATGAGGGAAAAAGCAGAGCAGCCGTGTTATTTTGTCTAAACACAGCACTAGAGATGTATGTGTATGTTATACCATTATTCTTAATCTTTATATTGTACATATATTTTGTAAGTGTTCTTTTACAATTATTCAATATTTAATTTATAAAAATAGTATTTAATAAAATAATACAGTTCTTAAAAACCATGTTTAGTAAAAGAACACACAAATGAAGTGTCTGCATTTTTAAATCTGTAGAATTGTGCTTCTTTTTTTTTGACAATCTTCAGTGAATATTTTATACTCTCACAGGCATCTCTGTCCTGAAGGTTAATAACTACTGTTAATTTAGCCATCGTGCTTTAATTTAATGCGATTACTTTTACACAAGTTAGCATCAGAGTTTCCTTGGTATTAAAACTGTGTCCTTGTTGACCATGGACCTGATTTTGATGAAAATCATATCCTTATTACATTAAGCCAACAGCATGTCCCTTATTTCCTTCTCATTTAATACTGCTTTACTTTACTGGCAACCAGCTTTCTCTCTAGCAAATTATTTTTATATTTCCACTAAAACTTTTTCCTCTTTCCCCTCATTTTAATAATTATTTTAGCAAAATTCTTACTATCTCCAGTACAAGAATTTTAGGAAACACAATCAATTCACATTTTAATATATTTTGATGTCTTTGTGCTTAGTAAAATGTAACATGATGTCTTGTATTTAATGGCATGTTACTATTTTATTTCTGCCACCAAATGGCATCTTTCCTTCCATGCAGTCTCTCATTTATCATGGTGAAATACTTTCCTTCCAATTAATTATTAATACAATTTTAGCATGAAGAGACCCTGTTTTATATCACTTGATTTTATAATAACTACACTCTCATGAAAATAATCTTTTTTTGGAAAACTGAACATATTTTAGTGACAGCAAACAACACAGTCCTCTTAATTGCAGATGTTGTTTAGAAAATATGAGATTAAGGAAAATTATAAATTAGGTAACAAAAATTTTCTGGACTAGACAAAAATCTTGTTTAATGTCTCTTTCTCTTAGTTTAGATATCTAAAAGAACAAATATTTGAATATTTAATTTAAAATTCTTTACTTACATAAACAAAAAAGGAGAGGGAATTCTAATATTTTCTTGCTATTTGTAACTATGAGAACTACTTAAACTAAATCGCTACCTTAGGTCCCTAAGAGGACATTAAGAAGAGGATGGTAAGGACAGATTTTAGAGAGGATGGATAGATAGAGAGATGATAGATAGATAAATGATAGATAGATAGATAGATAGATAGATAGATAGATAGATAGATAGGTCATTTTCTTTCACTTTTCTTATTCTGATTTTAGGGTACTGCCAGTATGTGAGGGAATCTAGTGACCAGGAGACTTATCTGGTTTGGAAAAATTTCATGATAAAGTCTACTTGCAAATTTCTCACCCCAAAATGCTAAGCCAACACCCAATAGCATTGAGCTGCTGGGTGATGAAAGAGACATTCTAATGCAAGCAACAAAAGAGACCCAGTCAGCTCTGTGTCAATATCCCATTAACATCCAGAGACAGCCTTGGGGGAGCTATAAAGTTGCTTTGATCAAGCTTCCCTTGCATGGTCATGTCAGACTATTCTGGAAATAACTATTCATGTCTCTTAATTGTAAAGTCAAATCAGCTTTCTAAGGGCATTCCTCACCTGCCCATCCCCTAGAACCACCAGATGACCAAGGTTAGCCCCTGCAAACCCTGGGAAGCCCAGAGCTCTTCACCTGGGTATAGAAATGCAATGAGACTGATATTAGGAAGGAAAGTCAGGGCTGGCACCTCACTGCTTATGCCCACTACGTGGAACATTGTCCTTAAGCCAAACTTTGACCCAGTGTCTTTTATATTCCAGGAGAAAACTTCTGTGAAGAGAGTGTTACCATAATTTGAGATTTCTTCACCAGGACACTGACCACATTCCAAGCCTCTCTTTTCTTCCAGATTGCTGTGAGCATCTACCATTATCTCAAGAAAATACCATGGAGGCTCTGTTCCTAGGCTTGGATGGCTCTAGAGAACCTTGGAGCAGACCTTAGTAGCCTGTGGCACCTTCTGAATAACGTAAATGCTCTGAACAGATTCAGGAGCCCACCCCATGACTGTTGCTCCTCCTATGGGTTGGTTGTCTTTTCTCTGTCACTAGCCCGAAAAAGAAACCCCTGCATCTGCTGTGAGTCATCACTCTTTTGGATGAATCTTGAGGAAACACAAAGAAAAGATGGACTTTTCTGCGGATAAGCATGCTCTTGCTTTCTGGGTAATCTAGTCCTATCTGTCAGGTTTATTTAACAACAACAACAAAAAAAAGAGACATCTTTCTTTTCTTTCCTCATCTGGTCCCTTCCTTCTCAAAAACAGAATCCCAGACACACATACGTCTGGATAAGGGGCAGAAAATTTCAATAGGCATGTGGAGAAAGAACAGGCAGGCTAGCCATATTTAAAAAGCTCTCTGTCCCTGCGTCTCTCTTCTTTCAATGCTATGGTGCCCTGACTCCTAACTCTTCCAAAGTTCATTTCCACCCTCTCCAATGCCTCAGGGTACAGGACATGTTTTCAGCAAAGGGATATTTGCATGATTCTTTAGACATGTGTCATTGTCCACTCTGTGTATTGAAAATAATTAAAATGCCTCAGAAAGGTCTGGCCCAAGGCACTAACTCCCTGCTTCTCACATTCACCTGCCTGTAAGAGAAAAGCTCAGGCTCCTCTGACCAGCCATGAAGGAAGGCTGAGCTGTTATAAATGATTTTAATAAATGCAAACTACAACCAAACATTGTAGGTCTTCTAGGGTTGGCCCTTTAAGTTGATTATCAGTTTATAAGTTATTCTGTAAACTGCCTATGTGAATTTTATAGAAGTAATGATATTACATGAACCCAACTCACATTCATCAGTGAGATGTCACATGACCCAGTACTTAATGTTTATGGCCCAAGAAACGCTGAAGGTTTTAAATAGTTAGAAACTGAAAAATTAAAGAAAATTCAGCCCTGATTTGACCAAAGTTACTGAATGGCAATATTTCAGTGCAGTTGCTAGATATATATCAATTTATCCCTTTTTGTAGATGGGTTGGTAAAGGTCATTCATATTTACTTACTGTACAGTGGCCCCTATGGTTTTGTGATTCTTCTTTTTAAATTTTTACATTTTTTATTTTTACAGTTTTTAAAGGTTACTTTCCATTCTCTTTTATATGAACCAGGAGCTCTATTTCTAGTTTTCCCTAATTGCATATTTAACTCTGTTCACATTCCATCTTGCACATACACCATTAAATTTATGGGGTTCTTGTTCAAGTATTTACATTTTTCCTTCTAGACACAAAAGAAATCTTTAGCAAAACTACATTCAAGGAATTGTATGTTCATTATAGTTGACTTGATGGAACTGGGAACCAGAAGCAAAGATTAGACTGGATATCCTCAATTATGTTTTCCTCTGTACAAGGCATACAGTACATTTTGTCTATATTATTGAAATAACTAGGATCCATTTGAATTTATCTAGCTTTATTTCAAGAGAAGCATACCAACAGAGGATGGTTAGATATTTTATATGACCATATACTCACTTGTAATTAATTAAAGCTTGGGTACAAAGATGTTAAATGGTTTTAAAATGGTTAGCTTCTTTTTTTTTTTTTTTTTTTTTTACTGCTATGGTTAAAAACATCACAAAGAAAATATCTTCTCAAAATGAATGTTATTGATAGTAGTAATAACATGTAGAAAATATTAAAAATAGATTAAATTGGTGGGGAGAAAAAAGTCATTTTAAGCAATGCCTCTGTGTTGGTCTCCCACTTGTTATGCTCCAGGGTGCGCATCTGAAGAAATACACACATAAATCTTATTAGTGTTAATAGTCCAGATACCTGAATTCCTTGGTAGGTCTCTGAATATTTAAGCCAGATTGTAACAAAATCATGTACTTGTTCACTTTGCAAAGATGCCCTGGGAAGATAAAATGGCAATAACTTATTTTATCTGTAAGGTTTGAGGTTAAGCAATATTAATGGTTGGTTAATGGCTTAATGAGTGGGCTACAAACCATTTAAGCATGCAATGAACCTTAGCTTTTCAATGACTTTCCTAATGAAAGATCTATATGACTGCATGTCTTGTGTCACAGTAGAGATAGTAGGGAAGGTACCTAATCAATTGTGATGGTAAATCAATTGATCTGTAACCCTGTTTTCATACAGTGAGGAAGATATGGAGGGAACATTTTACTATAGCCTTATTTCTAGCTGAAGATCAATAAATAAAAAAGACAGCTCACTATTTGAAAATGTTCCCTTTTACTTTGCTTCGAAAGCCAAGGCAGGCAGATTGATGTCCTATTTCATAGATGTGTCGGTTTCCTTTGTCACTTCTCAGAGATTTAAAGTTCTTCAAAATTAAATATATGACAGAGAATATCTGTGAATCTAGACTTTATGCCATGACTAAGGTTCAAATTGAAGATAAAGCTGGGGCATGATAAAAAAATTGCTATTTGGTTTTTAAATATTCATGAACATCATTTTAAAAATGTCCATCAAGGAAAAGATTCAATTATTCTCATTAGTTGATTTTTCTTTCAGAAAAAATGTAGAACACGTGAAACTAATCATACTAGTGCTGTTGGCATTTCCAAATGTAATAATTTGAGATATTGTTAAAAGGGAAGCCACAGACAGGGAGGAAATATTTGCAAAACACACATCTGGTAAGGGACCTGTATCCAAAATACACAAAGAACTTTGAAAATTCAACGATACAAAGACAAAACCCAAGTTAAAATTGAACAAAAGATCTGAACAGATACTTGACCAAAAAAGATATGTAGATAGCATGTAAACACAGGGGAAATACATTCAACACCATTACTCATTAAGGAAACAAATTTAAACTTCAATGAGATACTGTTACCAACCTACTGGAAAGAAAGACTAAAATAAGAAGAACTGACAATACCAAGCACTGGAGAGGATGCAGAGCAATTGAAACTTTCACACATTGTTGGGAGGAATTCAATGGTACAACTTTTTGGTAAAGAGTTTGGCAGTTCCTTATAACCTCAAACACCATACAACCACAGATCTGACCCCTGGGTATCGACCCAGGAGAAATGCAATCTTACATTTAAACAAAAACCTGTACACAAATGTTTATAATGGCTTTATTCACAGATCCCCACCAAATTGAGACCATCCAAATAGCCTTTTATTGGTGAATGAATAAAGAAATAGAAAAAAAATCATGCAATGGAATAAAGTAATAGAGAGGTATAAACAAACAATACAGACATCTTGTGTAAATCTCAAATGCATTATGCTAAATGAAAGAAGCCAGGCTCAAAAGGCTACTTAGCGTATGATTCATTTATAGGACATTCTTGAAAAGGCAAATCAAAGGGGACAGAAAACAGATCAGGGCTTGGCAAGAGCTGGGAGTTGGGGGAGAGGTTAGCACTAAGGGACATGAAGGAAGTTTGGGAAAGATGGAACTTTTGTATATCGTAACTGTAGTAGTATTTACCTAAATGTATGCATTTGTCAAAACTCATGGAATTTTACAATAAAAAGGGTAAGTTTTATTATACATAAATTATACTTCAAATCACCTGAAATTGCAATAGCTTGGAACATAAAAAGTGGTCAAGAATTGTGATTTTTCAAAAACTAAATATATAAATGCTTTAATCCTTTAACTGTAGATGAGACAGTTAACCTCTGATTGGTCTAGGGTAGGGATTGGCAAACTTCCACCCATAAGCCAAATCTGGCCCACCACTTATTTTTGTAAATAAAGTTTTATTGGAACATAATTAAACTTTGTTTATGGATGCTTTCACATTCCAATGGGGAAGTATCTGGCCCTTTGCAGAAGAAGGTTGCTGACCTCTGGTCTAAGGCTAAAGAACATATTCATTAAAACTCTTGATCGTCCTATAAAATTTAGCATTTTCTTAAAGATACCCACACTTTAAACAAATGCAAATAAAGGAAATGCCATCAATAACACAATCAATCAAGCTTTATAATAAATATTTATTAAGCATCTACTAAGTACATAAATTTCAAATACCTATTTTTGACTGAATCACAGAACTTAAAATTCAATTGATTGAATTTTTCTTAAAAAGTGAAATTTCTATATAGAGATTAAAATTGAAAGAGTTATTTCACTGAATATTTTATTCTTCCTTTCAATTTCCATTTCCACTGTTCTGATTAGGACTTTGGGTCTTCAGTGGATTCCTGGCCTGGCCTCCATGCTGATCAACTAGTTGACCCTCACACTAATGCCAGGAACTTAAGGCTTCTCATGCCTCTTCTCAGTGAAGTTCAACAGCTCTGCTTTGGTCTTGGAATTACTTCCAAACCCCTTAGCATTCATGTATGGCCCTTTATCATCTGGTCTCAATTTATTTCCATACTAATTTCCTAATTTACTTCTTACATCCATGTTTCTACCACTCTAGAGTAGTTTCAGTCCTCAAACATGCAATATTTTTTCCTATTTACACATTTCCTTCTTTACCCTGGAAGATCCTTTTCTAGCATATCTGCCTCTAGGATTCCAATTACTTCTCAAGGCCATATTCATTTACCAAGTTCCCTGTGAAGTTTTGTTTGGTTTTATATATGATGTAATTCCTTCTTCCTGAGTGTTTCCACAGTACTTTGCTTAGACGTGTAACTCTAACCCTCCTGTCATGTAGCCTTATTAATTGTCCCGTGTTTCTTTCCCCCTCTCACTCATGTGCCCTGACATGAAGGACCACATCATGTCACCTTGTGCCCTTCCACCACAGCCTCTAAGATTATATACATTACACAAAGTAGGTATTTGATAAGTACTCCTTGAATTTAATTAAGTTCAAATTTTGGATTAGCTATTTTTTGTAAATTTTTATAATAGTGATAAAAAGTTCAAAATTCAATAATATTATCTTATATTGCCTGCACCTTCAGCTATCTTAGAAGCTTATTTTTATATCCTCAATATCCACGGCAGTCCAATTTATGGAATTTAGTGCTTCTGTTTACAATTCTTAGTCAAAGCTCATCTAGCCCTTTAATCTTCCTGATCATTTTTATGTTCTAGTCTCTCTTTCAGTCTCTCCATGTTCGTAAATTCACATGGATTTACAGAGCAGATGTTTAGGTATAGTTTAACTAGAGGCAAAGGAAAAAAGAGCCAAAGAGCTTTTAGAATCTAGACAGATTAGCCTTTTCCCTCCTTCTCCGGTGGGTGTTTTCTTTTTCAGCCAAATATGCCCAAGCTGGCAAGATCGTTTCCATGGGTACAGACCTGCTTGTGCAAGTGGGTTATGTCTAGAGTCACTCTCCTCTGTCCTTTACCTTTAGTCCCCACTATCATGGTAAAAGTGTCATTGCCATCAGGATTTTCTCTTTCAACGCAGGACACTTTTTTTTTTCATTAAAGTAAAACCTCCTTTCATTAATTGATTCAGGGCACTCTTCTCCATCTTCCTATTCTCTGAAATGCAATGGTCAGCCTCACCCACCTGGTATGTGGCAGAGTCTGAATTTAAACCTACAGCCAGAACTGCCAGGAATCACTATGCACATGGCTTCTACATACTGGATGTCCCCTATCTCACTCTTAGCATCAAGGCTTCTGAAGACCAAAGTGAACAAGACATGAAGGACCTCTTTAATTTGTTGATTTTGAAAACACATTTTTCCTTGATACATTATGTGTTATCTCGTCACCTCTCATTTCTGTGCTCCATGTATGTGTCACATTATAGTTAGCTATTAATAAAGCTAAATACCTAGTATATTATGGGATCCTTTAAGGTCTAAGATTTATTCATATTTTCTTGGCACTTCTAGCATTGGCTGACTTTTAATAAGTTCTCACTATGTCTTGGTAAATAAATACATTCAATCATGCCTTTAATCCTAAGGATGATTCAACCTTCAGAGGTTCTCAAGTTATTCTTGAGCTCCGGAAGAAAGCCAAATCTTCACCCTCCAATGGTTAAAATTAAAGGGTCGGTAGCTAAGTGTTCCCTATGAAGTATTTTTGAAACTTATGCCTAACAGAATCATATAAAATAAGACTATGATGAATTTGCCTAAAATACTCAATTTTAATTCAACAAGCTAATAAATGATCTATTAATTATTTTTTGTACTATACAATACTCAAAGCATTAGTACACTTTATTAGATCAGCTCCATGATATTTTCACCTTAAATAAAGCCATGTCTTGGCAAGATTTATTTTATTTTTATGTAGCAAAAGTTGTCAATCTTTTCTTTTATGGCTTCTGAATTTTGGGTTTTAGTTTTGTTTTTTTTTTTCCCAGTCCCAGGTTATAAAAAAAAAATGAACCTATGCTTTCTTCTAGTACTTCTAAGTTTCTCTTTTTACATTTAAACCTTCTATTTATCTTGATGTACAATACAAATAGTTACCCATTTGCTCCAATGGCATTTATTAAAATAGTCCATTTTTATTCCACTGATCCGAGTTGCCACCCCTATTACAACCTGAATTCTCATGTATATTCCATCCTTTTTCTATGCTTTCTATTCCATTTCTTCATTGGTCTCCTTGTCTAGTTTGCATCCTAATTGTGTTTTATACCATATTTTTCTTAATTAAAAGCAGAAATGTCTCGTGATGTGGGGAATATGGCCTGCATTTCAAATTAACAAGAATGACAATTATTAGTCACTTGGTCTCCAGTTTTTCCTGATGTTTAGATTACCACCTAGATCTCATTTTCCAGTTTTAGTCTGGCACATATATCATTATAGATCACATTGCAATATAGAAACATTATTTTGGAGCTTTAAGCCATCTATCACCTTTAGAGATCTTTAGGCATGTATAGGGTTTCTCCAGAACAAGCTGGTGCATAACTTCAACCTTCAGAAGTCAGATTGTGGGTCTGCAGCCCCATGCTGACAGTGCAAGAGCGTCAACAATACATTTCATGTCATCCTACGTGTACCAGAAGGCTGGAAACATAATCTCTCCTCAGACCACTGGAGATACAGAACAAGTCATACAAAATACTATCAACACAACATAACACAACTAGCTGTACCTCTCACATTCCCAGCAAGCCCAGACTGATTGATGAACATAAACCTCTAGGTGAAAGCAAGCCAGCCAACTGCCTGAATGTGGGCTCGTGGTGACAGAAGAAAAAAAACAAAAAGCTTTAGTCAATTTAATGACAATGTCAATGCTTGGAGGCTGTTGCTGGCATTGTTCATCTGACTGACATCCTGCTCATATCACAGCCCTTTACCTCACTGGTACCTAGGATCACCTTATTAGTCTGATTTCAACAGAAAGCATTTGATAGAAAGAACTTACAGATAGTATTTGTGTGCAGGATAGAAGTATTGAGGTGTTTCAATATAACATTTTTTGCCATTTTTTTTCTACTGATGACGATCATGGTTGCTTTGTCAAAATAAACCTTTAGGAAGGTACCTAATAATATCAATAGGAGTCACCATTTATTTATTTTCTGTCACATGCTGAGCCCATCTTTACTCATGCATATTGACTGAACACTGACAAAATGATTCTAAATTACATAGCAACCTTAAAACTATGGGCGTCTGCATTTTCTCATGGTTTTTTTTTTTTAAACTTCTTTGACTTGTCAATAAGACGTGCAGATCATCAACTTTGTGCTAAACATGTTTGCCCTCTAGTTTCTTAGGTTGAGAGCTTACTGAATCATCTTCAGTCTCAGCAATTGAATGTCTTCAAAGTCTTCTGACTTCAAAGCTTTTAAGATTTAGAAGAGTTTATCTATGTTGCATACGCACTCTAAAGCCAAAGCATTATGTTTCGCCACAAAACTGAAGTCAGTTTTATAGCTTCTGAACTTTCTTACTTGAAATATCAAATTCTGCAAGTGTCTGAGCACTGGATATCTATAAGACAGGCACATGTATTTGTGGGAGGCAGAAAGGGAGTAACAGATAATCCTCTTTCCCCTTTAGAAGCTTATGATCTAATATCTTCATTACAATGTGTTTCTTGCTCCCTGCTCCTTCTGCTCCATGGTAAGGATGTGACCTACTCACAACACAGCTAACTGTATCATCACAACCCAGAAAGATGCGCTTCTCTGAAGTGTTGACTGCTAATAGTATCAGAAACTATGTTACATGGGATCTCAAAAATGACTCATATTTATTGAATTCAAATACAACAAGCTATCTATAAATAAGTCATCTTCTAGGACAACAACTATGGTCTAAGCCAAACACGATATAAAGAAATCGGAAACTTAACCTATGGTTCCTCAGTCCCTGTCTTGTTGTAAACAAAAGATAATATGATTAATAACAGATGATTGTTGTAATCTGAAAATAGACCTTCTGTAAAACTTAGGAAGAAAATCCTTCAACATTTTCAGAACTATACATCTCAAGGTCTTTAAGATGCCTGGAAGCGTCCAAGAACTCTTTGGAAGAATTAACCTGGGGATAAGTAGCTAAGATCTGATTGCTAAATCATGGGCTATAATGCAATGGCTAATTTTTAAATGATGGTCTAAAAGCCTTATTTACATTCATAGTTAAAATGAGAGCTTACCCCTTTCTTCTGGTGTGAAGAAGAATAGGGTGGAGATGTTATTATCCCCATTTTGCAGATGCGTAAACAAGTTTAGAAAAGGCAAGAAATATACCTAACGTTCCAACACCGCTGGATAGTCTGGCAAGTTAGAATTCAAAGTGAATCACTGGGGAATGAGGAAGGGGATGAGGGAACAATTGAGAAATAATAGAATTAAAAATTAAATGGAAATTTGTCATCTTGACAACCAGATAATATAGCAAAATACCTCCAGAAATTACTTTCAGAAATATTTCCTAATATTTAAGTATGTAGAAAAGTGGAGATTTTTCCATGCTGTAATTCTTAAATTTAACCTTTATGTATAGCTCTTATTAATATGATAGCAACATGGAAAATTAATGTTTGAAACTTTCTTTTCTTTTAGAGAGGAAACAACATTCAATGTCCGGTGACTTGGGCGCAAGGGTGGAGGTGACAGAAATGTCCTCATGTGTTCGCAGTGGGAATCATAGTGCATTACCAAGTGCATCTGATTTACAAAACAACACAATACTAGAACTATTTTAAAATGTTATATAATCTAAGCTAAGATAGGGAATCTGAGACCCAGAAAATGAAGTTACTGATGTAGACCTGAGCTTTATTCATTGTGTCATGATTACAATGTTGATTTGTTTTCCTTAATATTTTCCTTATCTTAAGGGTGGCCTCTTAGTAGCTCCTAATTTACAGATGATGTGTTTCATAGTTAAAAGTGGTTAACAATTAAAATTTTCAACTAGACCAGTAGGTCCTATAAAAGGAAAGTGTTCCAAATTGCATTGTCAGTGCAGCCAGTAATGATGTGAAAATGGACAAGGTAAAAACGGGCATGAGGACTGACCATTTGAAAAAATGGTGAAAGAGACCAAAGCTACTCCTCTGCACCTTCCTAGACAATGTTCTCTTCCAGTCGAAGCCTAGAAATTATCTGACAGTCATCATCATTTGGGAGGAATTTTCTGTCAAGGTGGTTGTAAACTAAGATTAACAGACAACGGAGGAATGGCTGGTCTGGGTCTATGTCTCCCTGTGTATGGAATGGGAGTGAGGGTAGGGGTGGATTCTAATCATTCATTGACTCTCAAAGACAGAAGAAGTTTTTACCATCTAAAGGAATGGGAATGCATCCAAAATGATGAAATATCGAGCAATACGATTTGGTTCACAGCCACAAACATGTCAGTTTCTTCGAGACTGAAATGTTTCAAGTTATATATACTGAGACGAACAAGACCTGGCTTCCACTTTAGCACTGATCCATTGCAGGAAGGCTCTCTGACTTGTTCCCCTCTAATCATGTCATAATTGGGAGACAAGAAAATCACCAAATCTACCGGGAAAGGGTAATCAAAAAGGTTAAGCCCTAAATGCGTGGAATCCAATTCTGGCTCTGCCATTTTCCAGCTCTATTACTTTGGTATATTTTCTTAATTATTAGCCTCTTATCCAGGGTGGCAATGCTCTGATCCCAGGGAAGCCCTGGTTCATCCTTGTCCTTGATTGTCCTGTCTTTCCTTTTCAACAGTTTCTAATTATTTATATTCATTTTTTGATCACCCCACATCTTATTTCCTCTTTAGAACTTGGATTGATGATGCCAACATCAGAAGTGGTTGTAAGAATTAAACAAACGTGTGTGTGTGCACAAAAAATTGCCAAGCTGTATATATATACGGAATTTAAAAAACAAGAAATCCAAGAAATGAATATGAGGTTACTTCAGAATGGACATTCAATTGGTATTTTAAGATATAACCTCCTCAGCATAGGCAGAAGTGTATTTCCTGATCCTGGCTTTATTTGTCATAGTATGAACACATATGCTAAGTGTTTTTACCAGTATCCCTGTGTGGCAGAAATACACCCCATGTCCACTCAGGTATCCGATGACATGGATTTTTTTTTTAATTTATTTTGAAGTCATTTAATATATAAAAAGTCTAGCAATGTGAATGCCAATTTTTGTGTGCAATCCAATGGGCTTTGTGATTGTTTATTTCTTTTTCCATCACTGGAAGGTGGGTAGCATGTAATATTCTCTCTGAATCACATGTGAAAAAGCACAGGTCTTGCTTCTTAAGCTGCAGAACCCCAGAGGATTCTTCTGCTAGAGTAACAGCTTGTGAAAATTCCTCCACAAGATAATGTGACTTAGAAAGGAAGACCCAAGATGACCCTTTAATTACCAACGTTAGAACTCAAAGCTCTTGGAGACTTAGGGGTTTTTCCACTCAATACTTAGCTAGCTAGATTAAGATGATGAAATAGCCTAAACAAACCAGTATTGATATTGTTTATGAAAAATGGAAAGGTACAAAATGAGTACTTTTGCCTCTAAAAAGACAGCCGTAAAATATTCACTTAGGTGAAAGTCAAAATGGACCCCTCATCTTTCTGACCTGTGTAGCAACAGCCTAGGTTTATGGCTACCTGCCCATCTCAGGAAGTGGTAATAACAGCCATTATTTTCCGTGGAAGCAATGCCTGTAACCATGTCATCCTCTGATAAATCATACCAATTGCATCTTATTATCTCACCAATAGTTCAATTAACTCACATCACCACTCAATTTATCAAATTAAAAAGGAAGGGTTTTGTGTGTTCTAATAATTGTTTCATTAACATAAAACTAGTTAAGAGCCACGAAGCTTCAGATCTTGATTCATGTTGTCTCCACGCAGTTTTGTTTTGATTTGCTCTGATGGTCGTACTAACATGACTCTTGTATTCTATTAGTTGTCATGATTATTCTTTCATTAACATATATATGGCTATTGAATGTGGCAGGATTTCACAGAAGACAAACACAATATTATGGAACAAAATGGTAACCATCATTCTGAAAGGCTGGGCATGTTTTTAAACTTTCTAAAGGCTTTAAAACAAGCATCGTTATCAGTTCAGTTATGGGAGTGTGGTCTTTATGAAGCAGCTATGTTGAATAATATATTCGAGGATTTTGAAGTTTGGAGCTGAAGCAATTTCACAGTAAATGTGGACTGTTTCTTAAAACTTTTTGTCTCAGCAGAATAGACAACAATTCTGTTGTTCCATTTTGCATAAATAAATCAAGTAGAAGCAATATTTGAGAGGTATTTGGCCAATAGAGATAATTTTGGAAATTTTAAGTCAGGTTATTACAGAACGTGACCCACATTTCAGTCACTTCACAGCTACCTCTTCTAAGCAGAGTTGTACAAACACACGTTTAAAGCCGTGTGCTGATCATCACGCACTGATGATAACTAAGATGTCCCAGTATACAACAGTTTACACAACTCTTCCCATTATTTTAATCTTAAGACAATCATTTCACTTAAAAATTATCATTCTCACCTTATAGATGTAGGAACTGAGGTTCACGCTGAGGGGTTACATTGTTCATGCTGAGTTGCCCCAGTACATTAAGACAAAAGTCTTAAAAAGTCTAGTTAAAAACAATAGCCTTGGAATCAGAAAGTCAGCTTTGTTGCCTATTTTAATTGAGAAGTCTTGGTGAATTCACTTAAAATCTCTGATTGACATATTTTTCATCTCTAAAGTGAGGGTCCCGCCACATAGCATTGTGATTGTGCTAAATGAGCTGTGTGAGTGAGAGCACTTGATACATCAGTGTGCACTCTCAATAAACACTCGGTTTCTCCATGTGTGATGCCTTGTTGCCTTCCTTGTTTATTTAACCCACTACCAAACAGACCTGGACACTTGGGTCATGTTTCTGGTAATGTTCAAGGCTGATTCTATGCTGGTCTCTGTCTCCTGTATTCCTAATAGTGGATTTTCATGTCTACACCCATGGAGATCAGTGAGAATGGTACATTTGGCCACCTGCACTTGGGTAACCATAACCTCAAGATTCCTCATAGTGAATTCATCACTTTAACCCTGTTAGTTGTTATTTAGATTTCCCCTTCTCAGGACAGCCCTGTAATCCAGTATTCTTATTCCTAGTTTGAAGTCATTTTGTTACCATTGTCTCAGTCTTTGAGACTCAGAGCTTTCATGCTATTTTCAACTCTGCTCCCTACTTCATTCCCTGAATCCAGTTAGGTACAAAGTCTCATCCTGACAATTTTAGCTTTCAATTGCCTCTCACATCCTTCTCTTTCCTCACATTTCCAATTCCCTAACTCTAGTGCAGGCCCTTTGGCTACACAGCTAGACTGTTGCAAAACCTTTCAATTTGTTATCTTGCCTCTAATTAATTTCCATATCAACCTTATCGTGATTATTTCTAATTAACCTTCCAAAATAATACTTGACTCATGTCATCCTGTTCAAAACCTGTATCTTCCCAGTGCTTTCAAGACCAAGTCTAAACTCCCTAGCATGGCACTAAAGATCTGCCCTCACCGTTGTAATTTTGTTTCCCCACATGCCCGCATAAAATAGGTCTACTGCTAGTCCCAAGGTGCATCTGGCCATCAGTGTGACTCTGGAATTTTATTCTCACCATAGTGTCCACTTGGAATTACTTTGATTCTTCTTCCAGACTTTCTAAAACCAACCTCTTTCCACAACTATGATGACATCTTAGCAAAATAATAACTGATAGAGTGTTTTTCATTTGGCCCTATTTTATTCATTTTTCCTCCCTTTCTACTACTTCCTTCTCTCCACAACTCTATACTAAAAAATTTAAGGACTCTGAGTTTCACTCCCTTCAAACCCCCAGACCTCACAGCGCACAGAGTGTGCACCACCAATGCATGCTAATTAAATTCTGAAAAACCATGCATGTCGCTAAACAAATACAGAACAGATGCTTAATATGTATTTTTCACTTAATTTAAAATTAGCTATAACCCCTTTATGAAGGACCAAAAAAAGAGCAGGTTTTATTTTTATAATGGAAATCTCAATTATAAGACGGAGTAATCAGCATCAGGAACTGCTACCAGTCTGTTCATTTACACCCGACATTGGCCCAGCACAGAGCACTCTCTATTTGAAACATGATGTAATAGATGGTTCAACTACAGTGCAGGTGTTCACAAGCAAAAGAGAAGAGTCAGCATAATTATCTAGTCAATTTGAGAAAAGACTCGTAATTTTGTGTCCCTTAGCTCTCATCTCCATCTTGAGGCATTAAAAGAACCCTTGTTAATCATGACCAAAGTGGTGGATAACACCAGCGAAGACCTATCAGGTGAATCCCGGGACTTTCATCTGCAGTGACTTGCTCCTTCCGGGTCACTGCCAAATCACACCCTTGGCAAGAATATTTCCAACAGCTCTGTCAAGATAATTTTTTAAACAATTTTAAAGCCCACCTGTTAGAAAGTTTTTTGACAAGTTGCTAAGGCTGCGCTCTTGGTCTGAATGTGCCATTTCCTTCACATCTCTCAAGTGAAAAATCACCAGAGATCTCACCAGTGGTTTCGCGTTCATCTGTGCTCGCGAGAGGCTTCAGTGGTTCATTAACAGTAGGCTGATTCCCACTCCTGCTGCCTTTGATTCTGAGTTTAATATAAGCTTCCTATCTCTGTGACTGTCACGGGCATAACGCCAGCACAGAGACGGCAGCTCAGAAACCAGAAAGTTATTTGTCAATCACATAGAGGCGGCCTCATTAGTCATACTGAAAGAATAAATTAATAATGGTAATAATAAGGGTAACCTTTGCATATCACCCAAGTGACTTCTGGGGGTATTGTTTCTAAGTGGCTGTCAGTGTATAAAGACATCTCCTGTTACACATGGAATTAAAAGGGATTTTGTCCTGAGATCCCTTTTAGAAATGTACATTGATTCCGTATTACTCTTCGCCATTCTGTAGTTTTCTTCTGCCAGCTAACAATTGTTCTGCATGACCAACAGAGAATTGTAGCACCTTTGGTTGTGTCCATACTGAATGACTCATGATGCTGGAAAAGTAGCAAGTAAACAAAATAAGGCAACTGAAGTTGGGGATATGTGGATTTTACATATCAGAATCTCTTGATGGTGAGGAGACCTCTTTGGTATTTTTCCCAAAGAAGCAGTGGTTCGTTCACTCATTGGATAAACCGAGCACTAATGAAAAGCAACAGGGTCAAAGGATGCTTTAAAAATCCATTTGTCTCTCCTCGATGACAAAACACTGCCTAGAGATTTTTTTTTTTCCAACAGAAGGGATGAAAAGATCTCTTTTTAAGTAGCTCAGTGAGGTAGGGGAGCAGAGAAGTTAAGAATGAGTTTAAGACACTAGTATAACCTGAGATGTCCCAGGTCTAAATCTGATCAAGCCAAGTTCCCATTTGACCCCAAATCCCTGAGATTTGCATTAAATATCTGGGCTTCAGGTGGTTCACATCAAAGCAAATAAATGGGCAACAGAAGACGGATGGCACACTGCTACCTCACATTTCAGCACTAATTAGATTAAAAAGAGAAGGGTACACCATGAACCTGGAGCAAAGAAACAGTATCAGTGGAAAAGCCAGTGAAATCTGAATAGTGTTTATAGTTAATAGTATTTTACCAAAGTTAATGTCTAAGTTTTGAGAAATTGATCGTCTTAAGGAACGTGTGTTAACATGACAGAAGACTAGATGGAGTGTTGACAGGAACACTCATGCTATCTGTGCAACTTTTCTCTCAATCTAAAATGATTCCCAAATTAAAAGGTAACACAAAGAGAGATAGGAGAGAGAGCAAGAATGATAAATCCCAATCCCTCTCCTGCTGTTGCATTGTTATTACAGGAGAAATAAAATCTAAAACAAGATTATCACTCACTAACATATCCCATCGACATACACGGACATTATAATCCCAACAATTTCCATAATTGCCAAAGTAAAGGCAACTGACTGTTACTAGGCTGGGTTCACGCAACCTCTCATGTCCAAGTTTCCTTTTCCTCTTTCAGCTTTGTATATACACGCCCTTCCCCATTTGTCTAGAAAATACATGCTCAATGTTCTAGATCCCAATTCATTAAAATAATTGAGAGTCCACAGCGTATAATAGCCATTACTCAGAACATGCATAAGGTTCGGTGACTAATTACAAATAAGGGAAAATACAGAATTGACCCTAGTACGCAACCATTAAATAGAGGTGTTATGTTCATCGTGTTCAAATTCAACTAAGGAAGGAGTAAAACTTACATGTTGCTGAAGGAAATCCCTTTTATATGATCTCTCCCAGTTTCTTAACTGCTCTATGCTTCAGTTCCTTCACCCAAAAATCGGAGCTGGCAATAACTTCAGGGTTCTAGGTTTGCCAAAAAGATTAAATGAGGTCATGTCAGCCCAGTTATATTGATAGTAAGCATTCAGTAACGTTTTATTAGAGTTTCTTTGTCACTTGGAATCCCAGTGCTGTAACATAAAAGCTATTGGTAAAAGCAAGGAGTAACAGATAGGAGATGGTGTAAACTTCAGGCCCTAAATTACTCTGTGTGCCTTCTGAGCAGCATAAAACTGCTGTTAAATAGAATTGGCTACATGTAACAAGCCAGCATAAGTGGGTACATGTGAGATGAGCCCAAATTAGAGCTGAGCAAAATTAGCGTGCATTTCGAGTGCTGAGTTCTTACATATTTTTTCATAATGTTTGTTTCAGTCTTGAGGTACTCTACAAAGCTAATGGATGCAGACAACACAGCAAATAACGTGCCAGTGTAAACCCAGCTGACAGCTGCCTAGATCATCTGTCCCATTTCCAGCTGCTTAGGTTGGGACAATTTAAAACAGGATTTAGAGTTCGTAGACAACATATTCTCTCAAAATAAGAGATGTTGCCAGTATTTTTCTTGGGAAGTTAAACAACAGGTGTTTGGCTTCTTGGATCCGTAGGTGTGCTGGGTCTTGGGTGCCTCCTCTTCCCAAATTAGAGCCTTCAGGGGCCTCTCTTAACCTCCAGTGACAGCATCACAGTGTTTAACACCACTAACTGGCACACACGATGATGTCCTGCCCTAAAGGGCCACTTCCTTTCTGGAATGCAAAAGCTGTATGGCCAAGATGAGCTCAGTCCCCTATGGGTGGGTTGGAAGCCTTATTGGGAAAGGTAGAGGCACCCGCTCTTCAAACATTCTCTTCCCATCTTGTTTTTGTTCCGAGTCACAGCCTTAACACACCATCTGCTTGATCAATTCTGCCATCTAGTGGGCACTTCCCATGCCACCACTTTCCCGCGTGGGCTTTCCCCGTCTGATACACTTGAGGGTCAGGTAGGTGTCCGTGCCAGCTGGTAGCGGGTGGGGACGTGGGGGAGGGAAACAGTAACCCTCCCACAAGAAAATAATCATTGGATTAAAAAAGGGAGAGGTTCCTGGGCCCTTACCTCCCGAAAGCCAAGCAGGTAGGAGTCACGCTGTGCGATGTGGCTTCAGATCAGCCTGACAGCAGCAGGCCCAGAGACCACCTGTTAAGAGAAAATCCCCAAATCTTCAAAGGCCTTCCAACGCCAAAAACCTGAGATGAAAATCCTCCTGCGTTTCAGACGTCTTTGAAGGCAGCCCCTAGTCAGCCCTGCCCGCTCCTTCCGCTGAGTGTGCCCCCTCTTTGGGCTCCACGCTGATTTTTTTTTTTTCCTGAAGAAAAAGAAAGGTTATTTGTACCTCTACAGACATACAGGGAAGATGTATGATTACCTCTAACTCAACACCCTTTGCTCCCTAATGTAGTTTACCTACCTTGTGTTGGAAAACTCTGATATTAGTGAATTGTCATGTATTTTAATCATCAAATTAAGACAATGTACTAATAAAAATACCACTCATAATTGAGACTGCAATATCATTTATATTGCCATTCAAAAACAGGTATGGAAATCTTTGGGATTTAATACTGAGTTGGGAAAATAATTATTTCAGTGGTTACTGAAGTATTTCCAGAATACTGATTTGAAAAAGCAAGCAATGGAAGGCTTAGTCAAGAATAAAAATTAAATTTCACTACAAACCAAAATATCAGGATAGTTCACAGAATTTCAAATAAACACAGAATTCAACAGGAAATTTTTACATTATGTCATCACTGATTGTAAAACAACTTAAAAAATTTCCCCAAGAATCAGCATGGTGAAGGCTGCAAAATAAAAAAAAAAAAATTCCACAATATTTTTCTTGTCATAAAATAAATACCAGTTACTGATGGGACATTTTATAGAGTACAAATCAGAAAATAATGATAAAAATAATATAGAAAATAATCATTTGTTTCCCCACTCTCCTGTTCTAAATACTGTTGATGGATACATATTTTGTACTAACCTTTTGATGGTTTTTAATTGAGGTGCTTCTTGTTTTGTGTTTCTGCTGACTTTCACTTATTGCTATCATTTCCTTACAGTTTATAATTTTATTATGAGTTCATCTTTAGTTGGTATTTTATTATTACTACTTTTGTGTGTGTGTGTGTGTGTGTGTGTGTGTGTAGTTTATTTGTTTTTCCTAGGGAGGTCTCATACACTCTGCATTATGGAAGAGTCCATGTGTTTGCTTTCACAGGATGCCCCAGAGATTTTGTCAGTCTAGGACTAGATATTGCACTAATTTCTCAGCTTGGGTATCATACACAACATGGCTGTATAAATTTGGACTCTATATTTAAAGTTCTTATTTCTCACGGGAGATATATTTATTCATCCATTTTAAGAAAGTGGGGGTCCTTCCCGGCTCCTGGCTTTATCTTCTGTGCTTCTATATTTGATTCCATGGATCTATATTTGATCGTCAGTATCCCAAGGACCAGAGCCTTAATTCACATGCTTATAACTTGACTATGGTTACTCTCCTTAACTCTGCACTAGGCGTATTTTTGTCTTTCTTTCTAACTCATTTTGTACTTTTGCTAAAGCAATACTGTTATATTTTACATAGCCTTTCATGAGTTTTAGTTGAGAGGAAGTGGTTCATATTAGGTCAGTCTACCATTTTGCTGGAACTCAATTCTTTCCCTGTTTGTATGTTACCTCATATAGTTGAAATGGCACCCTTTGTCCTTACACCAAATTACTTCTTAAATTAGAAGAAAAATAAGTCATGTCATTCAACCCCTTCCAAGCTTCCAGGGTCAGAATCTAAGTCCTGCTCCATCTGTCCATCTACTTAGACGTATCCAGCACTGCCATCTGTTTCTAACGTGTTTTATATTATGGTGTTGTGACCACTGCTTTTTGACATTTATTAAGAACCACTAGAGTGTAAAAGCACCAAAATGTATAAATAACAGACTTAATATTCTTATAAAAAGCAAGTCATTCACCACACAATTATAGGGAATTACATTAAAATCTATGCACTCAATATTTCATAGCTGGAAACTACCTTAAAAACCATCTCATTGTAACCATGTTTTTATAAATGAGAAAAGCAAGGCCCTGAAGGTTCAAGAACAATTTCCTAAGGTCTCTGTGATACCTCTACCAAAACAGCACTAAGGCACTAAGTCTACTGTTCAGAATCAACCTGACATTCTCATGTTAAAATAAGTACCTCTTTGATCAAACTGACTCATCTCTTCATTAAACGTATTAATAAATCTTTGTGCAATTATCTGGGGATGTGGACAATGGTCTATGCGATGTATAACATTTCTGTTTCAGTTTTCTAAACTTTTTAGAGCTCACTCATGTACTTGGCTCAAACAATTTCACCATTTTCTTTTTAAAATTTCAACATAATTAATGGAAACATGACAAAACACCAACTAACAGCCTTTATAAATGAATACAAGTCATTCTGCATGTACATTTGTAAATGTTTTATCAACATTATATGATATTATTAAAACCCCTGATTATATAAAATCACATAAATTTTTCTTCTCTCATTTTACTCTTAGTTTTACTTTTGTGTAATCTGTGTTTCTTTTTATCTTTTGTTTGTTCTGATGTGTATTTTATGGGAACACAGAATCCTATAAAGACAGCATGATAAGATCAGGACACAGCTAAAGCGATTACTTTCACAGCCATTGCCTGCTCCTAGACCTCAGTCAGAAAGTTTTCTGTTCACCAGGATTTCAGGATAATATTTTATCTTTTCCCCAAGTGACTCGACTCTTTTTTTTTTTTTTTTCCTGAAAACCTGGAGATACTTTAAAACTTTTAATGGCCAATGTTTTCTCTAAGACAAAAGTAATAACTCTATACACAATTTCCCTAAGATGTCAGTTATACCAATATAAAATTAGCAACAAGGTTTAAGTAGATTGATTCTTAATTCTGAGTATCTGAAAAGAATACATAAACAGTGATTTTCCCAAGGGCCTACGCTAGTGCTGGGCTAGAACGGCAATCTAAAATTCATTTGGTATTTAGATGAGGGCAGATATTAGTTTCTTCCCCAAACATATAACCCCCTGGCAGGCATTTTGAATTTACTCACTCATTCAAGAGATGGTATTTAGGATGTGATTTTGGTTTTTTTTTTTCAAAAACTGGCACAAAGATTAGGTAACTAATATGTGAAAAGGCACATTGATAATTAAAATGCTACAGGAGGCCTGGCTCTCCAAGGTTTGGTTTTAGAAAGTGGTGCATGCCAGATGTTTCAGAGAAAAGCATAAAATCTACATTATGTGCCTAATTGTACTGTATTGCATCACAGAGACGGGGATTTTTTTTTTCCCCTGACCACAGCTGGTGATAGCAATATGCCCTGAAGCATGAAAGAACCAGGCACCCTGAATACAGGGCTGCTCCTCACTATGCTTTTTCTGGAAGGGTAGGGGGAAATTTTAGGCTTCAAAAGTCTCTATCTACACAAACATAGCACTCTCAGTTTAACAATATCTGTGGCCATGGGTTACATACCAACCAGATTAGCCACTATGGTGAGGAATGAACTGGGGAAGGAAGCACCTGGCAGGAAAGCAGACACTCTTGCAGATCTGGGTACTGGACAAACCATGTTTATAAGGGGGTACCACTGGGGCTCCAAAAAGTCCCTGGTATTCATGAGGATCTTGCCTTGTTAAAACATGTCACAAAATTGAGCTGGTCCCCATAGGCTACTCTTCTCTCATTATGTCAGGAGCTGGCCATACGAAGGAGGGAGGAGAGGAGGGGAAAGTGTTAACATGGAGTAGTTGTGCCTTTCAAACTGACACTCACTGTTGCCCTAGTAAAACCAGAGTAGAGCCTTCCAGCCTTGCTCCCTGATACATTCTTACCTAGAAAGAGAGCATTTCCATGTCAGCAAAGAATTCTATCTAGATATGGTGTCTATTGCATCTTATACAAAATAATTTGGGGATGTCCAAATGTCTGGGGTTAATTTCTCCATTTTTTCCTTTCCTGTTAAAAACATAATGCAAGCTATCTACAAGGGATATCCAAGTGTTCGAGGGAATTGCATTCCATATGCCATATTCAAATTTTGTATAGGATAACACCTGTCTCCAAAAAGGAAGTGGATTATTTTTAAAACACTTATTAAACTTAAATTTTTTCTTTAAAAAATTAGTCTTTATACGCTAAATTATTATTACATAAAATTGTACATAGCTAAATACTCAGCTTTTAAGGTACTCAAAAATTTTAATCTGTACACATTTGATGATAGATGGAATATAAGTTGCTTTTTATTTTGAAGTTAGTGAGAATGTCCTAGAGGAGTTAAATAACTTTCCTTTTCTTTATGTTTCAATATAATAACTTTGCCCCTCAAATTTACCATATTCTGCAATATTTGCATTACGTAGTCATGGAACCAGCATGGCGGGCAGAGGTCCTGTTTGCTTTCCCAGGATACATCATCAGCTTTCATGTTCCTACTGTTCTTCCTCAGTCTTTTCACTCTCTCTCTGAGTTCTGTCTCATTCTCCTGTATCAGAATCTCCAATTTGCATTTCACTTTTTTAACTTTAAAAACTTTACTATCAATGCAATGTAAATGAGTGTAAAACTGTCAACTTTTAATGGGAAGAATAGTTTTGTGTCATACTGCCACCTAATGGTGTCCCGATGCTTGACCCCTTTCAAAATTAATTGCACATATTTAACAGAAGAACCAGTTCTTAATTAAAATGCAATCCCCAGATTTGAAGGATTTTTAGGGAAAAAAAAGTCTTATATAATGCAAAGAATGAACACATTTAGAAACAGTTTTCACTTTTTAAGCTGTTTGCATATTAAAGTAGTGTATTTTTTAGAGCTGATTTTAATATCAAACAGCGTAACCCAAGACATTTACTCCTGTGCTTGTACTCTGACAATTTCTCTCTGAGCTATAGCCAAAGACTTTCAATAATTATCAACCTGCCTATTACTTTGATAATTCATATTTGTGTACATTTCCTGAGGTTTGTCCACTGGGGCTGGCCAAGACCCGTGGGTATTTCCTCTTAAAGGACAAGCCTGTATTTCCTTCAGTGCTTCTATCATGCTCAGAGGAAACAGTTATCTTTATGCACGGAGACTGGAAAAACACTGACCAGCTCTCGGTCTAGTTTCTTCTAGGTCTGTAGCTGCTATGAGCACTCTGTAGTACCTTAGCTGAGGAACTGACTTCCTGAACTTCTGTTATCTTACCTCATCTCTTGGTTGAAAAGGTAGAGTAGTTTATTTCTAAGTTGCCTCATAGCTTCAAAAATATGTCATTTTCATGTCATATCCATCTAGGATGCATTTAGAATCATAGTTTAATGCGATGTCATGGACCCAAAGCCTTTAGAATTATAGCTCTGTTTCTGAAACCATTTGATACAGCTAGAGGTAGAAAATAGTGACTATTTATCAGGTAAATAAATTCTGTTTAGCTGTTAAGAACACACTTATCCCCACGTTGCTAATCTGGTCTATCAAATTATCTGAAAAATAAGCAATTGTAAGATGATTTTTTTAAGCGCAAAGTAAGAGAATGTACACAGAATAAAAATGAGTCTATTATGATTAAAATAATATTCACAATAATATATTTTATATATGTGTGTATATGCTGTGTTTACATAATATGCACGGAGAAACAAAGAAGCATGTTAATTATTCTGACATGGTGTATTTTAGGTCTAACAGAGCTTTACTGTAAGTCACTAGCAATGTAAAATATCAGGGAGAAGAAGAAAAGAGTATATAGTCAAAAACAAGAATACAATAATAACAAAGCAAAATCAGGATTACAGAAGCTCATTAAATCTGATGGAGACAGGTAGCTACCTAACACACAAAGAATAGCAGAGTTTGGCACAACACTGACAAAATGCTCTTCAATTTTATTCAAATTTATATTTAAGAGGCTTCCACTGAAAAAATGAAAACAATACTTCTGGGTCCACCTCATGAAGTTCGTGATTTCAGAAATTTTCAATGTGTAAAATTAACTCTTAAAGCAGTTTACATGTCTTCAATTAATCACTCTATTTACTAAGGAGACAAAAAGGAGGAAATGGAAATTTTTACGCAAGGAGAATTCAGGAGATTAGGTTTAAAAAAAAAAAAGACTAGTAAAGATAGTAGAAAACAGCTGGGGAAGTTTGAGTTTGAGATTAGAAATAAACTCACACACTCTCACGCTTTTTCTCTCTTTTCTCCTTCCTTCCTTCTCTCCTTCTTCCTTCTCTCCTTCTTTCTCTTTTCTTTTTCTTTCTTTTTTTTTTTTTAAACCTTTTGATAATTTTCAGTTACGTTACACAGGTCTTAAGGAAAAGAAGAGAAAGAGTCCCATTCATTTGGTCTTATCTGCCAGGAGGTATCTAAGAACCAGTGTGGGTAAAAATAATCCATCATTCCACAGTCATGTATACACCATAAACTCTCAAGGATTTATAGTGAAATAAAAATGTTTACTGCCTGCCTGGATGTGTTTCCCAGAAACAGAGGAACCGACATCTAGCCCAGAGTGGTAGGCATGTTATCTGCTACTACAGACAAAAAAGGAATACATTTCTCAAACACACAAATAATAAAACCCCTGAGTAAGTTCTGAAGGGAGGGAGACAAGCCAGAGGAAAGGGGCAGGGGCTACAAATCATTAAGAAGATTTAGGTTATAAGCCAGAGCCCAGTACACACGCCCAAATTAAAAAAGGAGTCCCAGAATGGGAAGATGAAAGTATTTCAGAATTTGGCAGTCATTAGAAGCACAGGCTGGGCATTCATGTGTCCTATTGTGCTTTTCTGACCTAGATTAGTCTAGTTACTTAGAACACAGCAGTATAGCTTTGCAGTAACGTTGCCCCATGGCTTAATTTCCCAATTAAACTTAAACAAATTTCTCAAACGCTCATAAAACCCTTGGTGGCAAGATCAGTGCACCTGAATATTTAATTATTTGAATGTCAGTCTGAGACATAGATAATTGGCAGCTAATAGAAAATGCCTAAGACCCGAAAACAAAAGATTCTCCTACTGCTGACCAGGGAATAAGTGAATAAATTTACCAAAATAGAGATACTTTTTTTGTTGTTGTTGGTACCTTTATCCTAAAGAAGTAGAAAGGTGCTAGAAAGTTGGAAAAATACAAAAAATAATTAAGAGAGGAAAAAAGATCATTGAAATGTAATTTTATATTTAGGGGCTGAACTTTGGCTGTGGTTAAATGATAGAATTAATATTTAGAGATTTTATATATATATCTCCAGACTAAGTGATTGTCTATCAGAAAATACCAGGGTTAACCTGGATGAAAATACTTTTCCCTTCTTTTGCTATAATATTTCAGCATAAGTAAATATGAAGCTAAGCAAAATAAATAAATGCACCAGACAACATTTAACAAAATAAAATTAATCTAGTGACCCTCATAAATCAACTTAATTATATGCCTAGTGAAATGGCTTGAGACTTGGCTGGGAGATGATAAACCAGAGGTGGTGGAAAAAGAGTTATTGAGCTCAGGAGAGGTCCCAGTGGGAAGCCCAGGGAATTAGTACTGGGCTCAGTCTTACTTTACATCTTAATTACTGATTTCAAAGAAAGGCTAAACTGCACATTAACTAATTTGCAGATGGTACTAAACTGGCAAACACTGGGAATTGCAGATTAAAAATCCAAAGGGATTTTAAGAAGTTAGAAGTAGGAATCAGTAAAATCCCATCCTTTAAGTCATGATAGCGATGGTGATGATGGAGCTAAAACAAAAACTCCGCTTTAAATTCTTTTGTGGAAACATCATGGAGAGAGATGAGAAAGAAAACAATTTTCTTCACGTCATTGCGTCAGGAAACCTAACGTGCAGAAGCACTGACAGAGCAAACAGGGAACCAGATGTGATTGAAAGGATAGGGGTGAGGGATTCTAGTAATACTACGAGTGGATTTCCTCGATCAAAAACCAGCTAGCCCACT
Organism: Camelus ferus; assembly: GCF_009834535.1. Classification (NCBI taxonomy): domain Eukaryota; kingdom Metazoa; phylum Chordata; class Mammalia; order Artiodactyla; family Camelidae; genus Camelus; species Camelus ferus. The sequence continues at coordinate 49,306,728 of NC_045709.1, forward strand.
TCTCTTCGAGAGGCTGAGAACTATGAGTAGCCCACTGCCACTATGTGTTCATTCCCTTCCTACCGCTCGACTCCTCAAGTAGCAACCTCGAATTCTTACCCTTCGTGCTGCCATTCGTCTCGGAACCTAGGGATTCTTCAATTGGAGCTTCTAAACCACGTGGTATCTGTGAGAATCAGAGGACGTGATGATTGACATCCCTGTCTGCCTCCCATCTTTTTTCAAACACCAGTGGCAGCAGGCTGAGGTGGGGTCGTAGGAAGGACAAAAAGGATATCCCTAGAGCATCTGAGAGAACAAGATGATGACTGGCCAACACTGTTACCGAAGGAAAAACATTTCCAAAAATTGTCTGAAAGCCTGAAAGGATGAAAACGAGTTTTGAAATGAAACAATGGATAAAGTCAGCCTAGAATCTATCACCAGGGAATGAAGAATATCTATCTAGTGGAACCTCCAAGTGACTCTGAATTCAGAACTAGCCAATGACCAAGTATAAGAAAGGGAAATGAAGTTGAAAGGGGAGTCAATAAAAATCTTTTCTGGGACCACTGTACCAGTCCATGCACCCATCACAGTGCCACACCCAGCACAGAGCACAGGTAGTTGGCATTCCCTCCAGGCAGAGCATGGCAAGGCTACTGTCTAAAGAAACTGAGCCGAAGCATAAGGGGAAACTCATAGATTCCAATGCAGCTGTTACTTTTCCAACCACTGAAAGTCTTTCTAATTCTGGAATTTAATGAGGGGGCTGGAGGCAGGCAACTGATTCTCTGTCTATTTGTCCTGAAGGGAAACGTCTTAGCCTTGAGGCTACTGGAGCAGTCTTGTTCAGGTGGATAAAGGTGGAAAAGTGTGGTTACCATGCCCTCCTACAGCATGGAAGGGTGGAACGATTGATATGCAGACTTGGCAGGGACCTAAGCATCCCCTTGGGCTGGATCAGTCCTACATAGAATTGCCAATTATAATTCCCTCTTAGGAAGAACCTTTAGTTGAGAAATGCAATAGCAAGGGAAACTCACCCAAGCTACCCTTTTCTTCTATATCAGCCCTGAATGGGTAACCAAGCATCACCAGACATATGAAGAAACCATATGCAAACCAGTACCAAGAAAGAGAGTAACAATCCAGTCTGTACCCTGGAGAAAATAAAGATATTCAGAGGATCCCTAATATTTTTAGAGATAAGGACATATTAGATGCATAAGATAAGAGTAAGGAAAAAATAGGATATAATGACTATGACCAACGCAAGTTTAAAAAAAAGGCAATTAAAAACCTCAAAGAAAACAAACAAAAAATCCTGATCATGAAACACATGAAATGTACTTAATGCTTGACATGAACTTAATAATTGATGAAGTACTTAAAAGGATAATTGAGTTGACTTTCACTCTAAAACATTTTCTTAGGGTGATCAAGAGAGGAAGGCATTGAACCTATAAAGAGGAAGCTGATTTGAACATACAACTTGGCTTGGCAATGAATAGTAGGGGTATGATCAGACTGGTGTAAAGATTGGTTCTTGATTTTCATGTTTTATCATCAATGTACTATCAAAAGGTGAGACTTAGTTGGGGTTATTGGAGAGGTTGCAACTGTTGATAATCTCAACAAGACCAAAGTAAACATATAGCTGCAAGTTGGACTGTTAGGAGGAAGAGTATTTGTGCAGAAGAAGGGCCAGGACACCCACAACCTCATCTCACAAAGAGGAAGTCGAGAAGTATTGCTTAAAGTTGATGAAAAAATAAAGAAATGTTAAGATTATTATTAAAAGTGACAAGAAGTTTCAGAAAGAACTAAAATAATGATATACACTAGTAATTCAAGGAAAAAAGAGTAGTCTGAGATAAACCCTTTTATTTTATATTAAGAAGTCAAACGATAGTTTTGAAATTTTGTTACTCAAGAAATAAGGGTAGATGTACACCATCTGGAGTTATGAAGGGAATTATCACTGCAAACTAGAAGAGACAGGTAGAAGAGCTTACCTCTGGGGAGCAGAACTGGAGGCGAAAATCGTAAGTTCTTTCACTATATTTGATATAACTTGCATGCATGTTCAAAAAAATGATGTTCAACACACTTCATCTATGGTACTTTGTTTTAAATTAAAGAGCATGGAAATCAAAGAATAGAATAGAATGGAATTAACACTGTTAACAGATAATCACTTTTTGATTAGGCAAACAGTTGATTTACACAAAACTTGAGAAATCGTATCTGCAGACATCACAGGAAGACCGCCGCAGATAAAATAACGTGTGTACCTGTGCCTGTGTGTGGGTGTTAATGGTCCCTCCAGCTGCTATCTCTGCCTCTATCTCCTTTAGGCTTTAGATAACTTCCACTGACATATATTGAAATATCCTACAAACATTAAGGATGTCTTTCTGCCTATAAGATACATACAATTTCCTCGATAGGGATCTTCATAATTCTGTGGCAATTAGCCTTACCTGCCTCATCTCCCAATGGTCAGTAGCACACAGGTTCTCTGTCCTGGCCAAGCTGGACCACTTACTGTCCTTAGAGATGAGCTTTCCACGTTTCTCTGACTGGTCTCTCTAACCTGAATATAAGCTCTGTCAGGGTAAAGGACCACCTTTCCTACTACTTTATGTATCTCACAACGCTTAGGACTGCGCCTCCAACAAAGTAGACTCTTGACACATGTTTTTGGTTAAGCAGATAAGCGTATTATAACTTGCCTTTATAACTTTTGAAATAGAATGATGGCATTCAACTTAATGTAAATGACCTTAAAGAACTGTGAAGTTTGTTTTTTCTTATGAGACAGAGTAGCATAGAAACAAACACTGAAAGAGGGGAGAGGGTATAGCTCAATGCTTGAGTGCATGCCTAGCATGCATGAGGTCCTGCATTCGAGTTCCAGTACCTCCGTTAAAATAAATAAACCTAATTACCCCCCCAAAACAAAACAATACAAAAAAAATTAATAAAATAAATAAATAAATAAATAAATAACACTGTAAGAATTTGGAGACTAAATTGATTCCTGTTTCCATCACTTCCTACCCACGTGACCTGGGATCAGTTACATAGCTTACCTGTGCCACAGTTTTGTCATCTATATAATGTGGTGACAAAATACCTAAAATACTCTGTAGTATTGTTGTAAGGATCAAGTGAAGCACACAGTGTTCAGGATTGGGCCTAGTATTTTGCAAGTGTTCTAAAAACAGCAGCTACTTTGTTATTTTCAGGACAGAAGAACCTCAACATCTCCATTGCCTGACTGCTAACACAGATGTCTGGCTCACGCAAAGTCCGCTGTAGGTCAGTGGGAGGAGGAGGTACACAGAGGACTTGGCTCCATGTGGGCACTCAGGTACCTAGGTCAATGGACACTACCTGAGATATCCTCGTGACGGCAGCAGTGACAGAGACAGCTGGGGGTCTTGGGCTGGATCTTTTATTTTCGGACCTATAAGTGGTAACCATCACTGCTGCCCAACCTCAAGAACAGCAAGGGGTTAAGAAGTGTGTGGGAGGGCATTAAGTAACCGGGACACCTCCTGTTTCTGCCGCACGTATTATAGATCTATGGAGGGCAATGACAACATGCAGAGTTACAATCTAAAAGTCCAAAAGATCAGAAGGTTATTCTGAATCAGATTTCAGAAGTACAAATTTTTGAAGCTATGCTACTGAACTAAATACTTTCACAAGAGTCATTATTGGTCTCACTTATGGAAATCAGTATCTCCAACAAATCTGAGTGTGACTTTTCATGTTTTTAATGTTTTGAAGTTATTCAGAGATCTGAGCTGGAAGAGATCTTGTTTTTAAAATAAAAAGTTAACCTTATATTTAGCCATTATTTTCAAAGTATATATGCTGAAGTTTACCATATTAAAGCTGCACTTCTTATTTGCTGCCAGCAAGGGGAGTTGTAAGAACTCCGAGCTTCCCCACTATGATGCTAAAATGAGGATCTAAAAGGGAATGGAGAAAGTTATAGATTTAAATGAATCACTTCCCTAAATCAGCAGGGTTTCCTGCAGAAGAGCAGCAATGGCTTGGAAAGCTTTTGAGTATTACATCCGATTTAGTAGCAAAGGGCACTTTTTAAAAAAGCTTTTTGTGTAAAGATGCTCCTAAGGTTTTTCTCCAGTTTCTTTTTGTTTTTCCTAAATAAAATCCTTGACTGTGTACCCACTCACTTTTTGGGGGGGAAATAGAAATACCAAAATACATTACTTTTATCTGAACCTATAAACTCCCTGATTCCGGAGGGGGCAGTGTGCAGCAGAGCTGAGCCCTTCCCTCTCTCCTCGTGTTCTTCAAGCTTCCTTTTGCTTTCCCAGCAGTGACTTCTGATGTCTTATAAGTGATTGCACAACTGCTGTCCAGCTGATTTTTCATCAAAGCCCAGTTTCTGTGGTTAGGAGGTAAACACATTATCCCATGTGGTAAACTTCCTGTCTCTTAATGCAGGCATTTAATGGAAAGGATTCATCTCTGGCTCAGAAGAAAAGGTATCTGAATTGTATGTACATTTCATGTTTTCTTTAGTTAAACTTCAAAGTGTGAGTGATATGAAGAAAAGATACAACTATAAGAGAGAAAAGAGATATTAATAAAATCTGCATCTAAATTAAAAATTGTTTTATTCTACTTTTTCATTTCACTTTTCCGTCTTACTTTTTTATATTTGTCATTTATGTAATTAATTCAAATAATTAATTATTTGAAAATTAACCACCTTTTCTCTTTTTTGTTTCGTATTATGGTGCATTTATTTAACTGTTTGTCATTTTTATCCAAATACTTTCCTAAGCCTCCTATTCTTTTTGGTGTCTATAGCCATAAACCATATCTGATGTACAGCTTGGCACGTTGCTCATCTTTTCATATAAAACAAATTTAATGTCCTCAGTGGATTATGATATTATCTAATTTGTTGTGTAAATACATAGGGAAATGTCTCTATGCTAGAATTACAAAAAGTTATGCTCCATTATTCAGAATTTAAAACGGTGTTTTCCAAAAAGCTCAACTGACTAAATAACTCTATATTCTACATATATAGTTTTGGTGAAAATATTATCAAAATAATTTTCCTTACTAACATATTTACTCAGCAATTATAATTTTTACCTGGAATTTGCCACATCTTCCCTACTTTCTTTTAAAAGGATCACCTTAAATGCTTTCTGCTAGGAATGAGGTCTTATAACAGGCACATTCACTTAAAAATAAAAAAAAGTACCTCAGACTAGAGTCACCTGAAAGCATAAAGGATCCTCCATTCAGCAAGGCGGGGACACCTAGTCATACGGCTGGAGCCTAAGCTAGGCAGACCTGCTTGGCAGTTTTCTCCTCTCAGACTACTGCTGTGACATCAGAAGCATCTGTCCTGCCTCTTACCTCATTCCTCGTGCCAAGTCTGGTTCCCCAGTCCCCAGCACACATTCACACACAGACCTCTGCTCAACTTTTCACAAATCATTCTTTGACATTCTCTCCTTCTAATATATCTATACTAAAGAGGAAGAGGAGGAGGAGACATAGGAGAAAGAGAAAAAGGAGGAGGAAGAGGGAGGAAGGGGAGGAAGGAATCTCCACTCATAACCACCCATGTCAGTGGTGCAGAGTCTGAGCCAACAAGCTCGGAACATCCTAGGATCTCTGGAGAAGAGCAGTCACCAGTGCCTTGAATGCAGCATTTCCAATTCCAGGTGATGCCGAAAGCCTTCATCATATTCTGTTTACTTGACCAAAGAAAGATGATGGCCCCGAACATTCCATGGCTCAGTAAGCATCCATTCAGGCAGTAGATGCCAGATTCCCCCTCTGTGGACATCCTCCAAAACTACGATTCTGTGAGAGCCCTCTTGTCACTTGGATAGGAGAATCCCTTTTCCTTCGTGAGGTGGGAAGGTAAAGTATTTCATTACTAACACTAAACTCCCCTGAAGGCCCACATCCCCAGTGGCCTTCTCTTTTCTGATTCCTCTCCTCTGGGAAGTCAGGAATGGTTGTGCTTGGGGTGGCTGTGTTGGCTCTGCTGCATTTAGTCAGCACTGGGGCTGGGAGGGAGAGCCCAATTGCTTTAAGCTCTCTTTACAATGGGAGTCTTTAATGCCTCTTCATTTTCATTTGTGGATTCCTGACTTCATTCTATAGCAACAGAAAAATTCCACGCATTCAGGATTGTTTTTAATTATTTTGACAGTTCTGCAAGGTGTGAAGTCTTAATATTCCACATGAGAAAGTAAAGGGACAATGAGCGGAATTAACTCTCCTAAGGTCACACGGCTAAGAAGCAGTTGACTCCAGTTCTGCCTGACTCCAAAGCCCACGCTCTCCCACACCTCAGTACCTCCTGGAGCAAAGGATTCGTTATCTCTGGATCTCACTCTCACGTGGGCAAAGCTATGAGGATGACCGTATGTTTCTTGCCAATCCTTCAATCAAAAATAGTTCACTATTACACTGATGCATTTTATTAGATATTTAAAGATTCATTGTATATCTTTAGCTTCCTTTAATTTGCTGAATATTATTTAAACAAATAATTAGTGAGGACATACACTAGGTGCAAGGCACTGTGCTGAGCATGGGAGTTACAACACTGAAGAAACAAAGTCCCTGTTCTTATGTAGCGTATTTGCCTTCAAGTGAGTGTGGGAGTGTGTGTTAGATGATAAGGTAACATATATATATATATATATTTATATACTACTGATAGTTATTTATATATACTGATATATATCAAATGTAGAATTTACATAATATATTTTATATAAAATAAATATATATACTACATATCTAAATTATAGCTGGATATGGTACATTTTATGAAAAAAATGAAAATGAGGTAAAGACAGAGAGTGAAAGGTCAGGGCTTTTATATTTTGAGTGATCAAGAAAGGCTTTTCTGCTTAAGTGATATTGGAGCAGAGATGTGAATTAAGTGTGGTCATGAAATGCCATGCAGCTGTCTGGAGGAAGACCATTCCAGGCTGGTGGAATAGTCAGTGCAAAGGCCTCAGGTAAGAACATGCTTGGCATGTTCCAGAATCAACAAGAAGGCCAATGTGGCTGGAGGGAGGTAACAGGGCAGAGAGAGGGCAAGAAGTTGGAAAATCCATGTAGGGTTTCATGGCCCTAGTAATGACCTTGGATTTGATTCTGAGTGAGATAGGACACCATTTAATGAAATAGAATGAGATTAATTGGCATTTTTTTAGTGATCATCCTTCATTGAGACAAGACTCTCCAGGATGCGGGTGCAGATGTGGAGAGACCAGTTAGGAGGCTCATATTCTTAGCCAAGAGGTGATGGAGATTTGGACCCCGGCACTAGTCTTTGAGATGTTGAAAAGTAATTGGATTCTAGGTACATTTTGAAAGTAGAACTGACAGAATTTGCAGATCAATTAAACATGAAATATTAGAGAAAAGCAAAATGAATAAGCATAATTACAAGGAATTTGGCTGACATTTACAGATATGCAGAAAAGTTAGTTTGGGGGGAAAATTCTAGAGGTTGCTATCTATTGAACATGTTGGATGTTATGTGACTTCTTGATATCCACATAGAAATTTTGAGAAGTCAAGTCAGAGAATGAATAAAGACAGATAAAATATTAGAAATCATCACCATGGATATGATCTTTCTGACAGAGATTTCCCCCAATCTCAGAAACTAGAGAAAATTGAGGCACAGAAAGATTAACTAACTTACCCAGGAACACACAGCTAGTAAGTGGTAGAGTGGAGATTCAAAGCTAGGTGAAATTTGCCCAGAGTCCATACTTCAGCCATCACAGTTTGCTATGATGACTCCCTGTTTCTTTGACCTTCTTCAAGATTTTGTCAGCTGTATTACCATTTCAGTGTGTCAAGGAGCATAACATTTATCTTCTATTTCATTACTATATTTCCCACAACTAGTCCTTATAGTTAAATATATTCAGTTATCCCACAACTTATTTTACATCAGCCTTTCCATTCGTGTTTTCTTTTTTCTTTCTTTCTTTTTTTTTTTTTTTTTTTTTGTCTAATTTACTTTTTGGTGAGCTTGATTTCATCATTAAGTTGTTTTTTTGTTTTTTGTTTTCCAGAAAAAACTCAACAGATATCACATTCCCTGAGATATTTCCTGCTTGCAAATGTCTGGCTGTGATGTTTTAGCAAAGGGCAGTTTACTTTTTCTTTCCTTGAGAACTTTGCAGACATGGCTCCACTGTTTCCTATTACTGAGTGTTGTTCTATGGCTGTTACTGCAGCTTCTCCACTTATATGTTGGTTGGCTGCTCTTAGTCCTCAAGGATTTGTTCAGAAATCTTTTATAGATATTCTATCCTTGTTTTCATTTTTATGTTGAAATTTTCTGCCTATTGCCTTTATATTTACATTGACAACATAATAGTTATACTATTTTAAGTCACATTTTCTTCCTCAATATTTTCCATTGTTTTCTGGCATTAATTGTTAGCATTAAGAAACCAAGCTCCAGTCTGATTTTTTTTTTTTTTTTTTTACCATTAGAGGTGACTTAGTTTGGATATCTACTGCTGGGAAATTTATTTCTCTAGCGTTAAAGTTCCACACATTAAATAAGATATTTTTCAGTGTTGGTTTATTGATAATAAGGAGGATTATTTCCTAAAACACACTACCTTCTTTTAAAACTAAAGATGCAATATTCTTTTTATTTTAAAAACAGAAAAGTGTTATCCATTATTCTCTTGAATGTTTTTTTTATTTCATTTACCAAGTTCTCTATTTCATTGATACAGATTTTCTTTAGTTTAGATTATCTTTGACTTCTAAATTTATCGTCCTATCCATATTTGTTTGTCTTTTTCTTTAGCATTCTCTGTGATTATCTTAAGACTTTCTAGAATAGCAATGTTATATTTAGCCATTTATTCTATCCCTTACCACTATTTTTTATATATTATTTCTGTAATGTCACTTACATCCTTAGTTCACCAATAACTTCCTGTGTTACTCAAGTTATATTATTATTAAAATCTTCTATTGTTTGATAAATTTGTAAGGAAATTTCACCTGTTTCTTGGAGTATGTTTTTTCTAGAACTGGTTCTATGAGATTTTTTTTTTTAATGTAGCATATTTTCAAAGTTGCCACAACAACTCTTTGCATCTTATTTCTGCAACTTTACCCAGAACTATTTCATGGATATAATATTGTAATATTGTGATATATATTAAGAAACATATATTTAGTCTAAGTCCCAGGTCATGGCACAGAACTCCTAAAACACTTGTAAAATTTTGAGTGAGATTTAAAGACCCTTAGAATCTCCAGAGTGGTAAGAGTGTCTTTTTGTATGTCAGTGAGCTGACTGGTGGCTGGTGACCCTTAGATAGCTTCAGGAAGAGGGCTGGTTTGCCAGAGGAACCAACCATGTGATTAGAGGGTTGGAATGTTCTGCACCACCCCTGACCTCTAGGGAGGGGAGAGTGGTTGGAGATTGAGTTTATCACCAGTGGCCAATGAGTTAATCAATCATGCTTACATAATGGAATCTCCATAAAAACCCTAAACAATGGAGTTCAGGGAGTTTCTGGGTTGGTGAATGTATTCATGTGCTGACAGGATGACACACCCCAATTCTATGAGGATAGAAGCTCCTGAGCTCAGGACTTCCAGACCTCGCCCTGTGTATCTCTTCATCTACTTCCTCATTTGTATTTCTTATAATATCCTTTCTAATAAGCCCATAAATGGGTAGTGTTTCCCTGAGTTCTGTGAGTCTTTATAGCAAATTAGAGAGACTGAGGAGGGGGTTGGGGGTATCCCTGAATTGTAGCCAAAGTGGACAGAAGTGTAGGCAACCTGAGAACTTGGGACTAACATCTGAAGGCAGGGGATTATCTTGTGGCACTGAGCCCTTAAAATCTGGGGTCTGTGCTCACTCCGAGTAGTTAGGGTCATAATGGAATTAATTTTAAGACACCACTTGGTGTCTGCAGGGAATACCAGAAGTGCTTGGTGTGGAAAACCCACACACTGGATGTCAGAAGGGTTGTGAGCAGAGTAATTTTTTCTTACTGGATTTTGAACCTATTTGTCTGCCTTTCCTCGCCACCTTGAAAGCTGAGCACTGTGCTCCATCTGCTTTTCTGTAGCCTAGAGGCCCTGGTGAGTGCTGAGGGAGGAAAGTGGGAGCAGGGAGTATGCAGCAGGGTCTATGTGCATCTTTCACTGAAGGTCACCAGCTCTGCTCTCTCCTTTGGGATTTTCTGAAATGTTCTCTATCATTTCACCTAGTTGGGAAAGGATTCCAGTCCTGAAAGGGAGTCTACTGGGACTTTGAATTTTTTCCAAAACTCATCAGGAAGTCCTGGATAATCTCCAGCCTCTCCAGTGATTTCTATTGGCCATTTCTCTACAGGGCCTGTCCTTGACTCTTCCTAAATTAACTTTCTCATCTTCCCAGCTAAGTCTGCTTACTGCTCTGTAACCCAGAACTGGTGGGTTCAGATCTTAATGAGAGTGCTGAGAATTTTACTGATTCAACTTTTCTTTTTCCAATATGACTACTGGAATTGTGGAAGTAAAGTTAGGAGCCACTATACTCGCCTCCATGTGAGAAACTGTGGTTTTTGTCTCAAACATCACATTTTGAACTTTTTTGATTGTTGGTTAAATTTTGTACTTTTATTTATTTATTACTATGTTTGATTCATTTTGTTACCTACTAGGGAGAGATCTTCTGAGTTCAAGTTTTCTTCTCCCATTTTAGCCTGAAATCTATAATATTTTAATATTAATTTATCTTTATGGCACAAAAAATACGTATCTACAGACACAAATACACACACCTATATGTAAGAAAATGAAAGAAAAAAAATCTGTAATTCTATCATGAAGTGACAATCATTAACACAGAATATTTTTCTATGATAATGTACTGAGAACTCTTAATATACATATTTGTATTTTAATAAACTTTCATGTTTGGATATATTATTTTAACACATTAATATATAACTTTGTTACCCTTTTCTCACTTTAAAGCTCTTTCAAAATTGATTTCATTTCAACTTTTAATAATAATAATAAAATAGTATCTTAAATAAATTTATATTTATAAAATATTATTTTAAATGAATTTTATGAATCTAATATAATTCTTTTATTACATTGGTTCATCCTTAGATTTTTTTCCTACAAGTCCAATTGTGTACAATGTTTAAATACACATGCTTATACCTTATATTTTGTAGTATTGTTTTTATTTCCTCAGACAAAGTACAAAGACATAAGCTCAAAGGATTATTTGAGAAGGAATCCACATTCAACTGAGGCTGCAAATAGATCTTTCTCCAATTTCAGTTGGCCTACCTGATTTGGCCAAATCCTGGAATAACTATCTATGATTTTTAAAAGAACTAACTTTCATCATGAATCAACTATACTTCAATTTAAAAACATAAGAACTTTTGGAGCTAAAGAGGACTATATGAGAATATGTAGTTAGAGCATTTAATAAATTTCCATGTAGTTATATATCAATTGCTTTGTACCCCAAGCCTCATGACCAAGACCTTGAATTTTTTAAATGTTACTACACAGCTGGTACTTGACTCATGTGTTTTATTGAATCAAGAGACTTCAGGCTTTGGCTTGTCTTATGATTAGTTACTTAAAGTGGTATTAAAAATCCTAAGACTGCATTTAAGCAACAAAAAAATAATGCTGTGTCATACCAAGACTGCTAGCCTAATGAATGACATTGTGCAAGAGCCCCTAGAAAAACAGCAAACTCATGACTTGTTTCTTGTTTTGTCTCAACCATCAGGACACTTCTCTTTCTCCCCAGCACCATCAGCTGCAGGGAAGGGGAGGAAAGGGAAGAGAGAGGAACTCATGAACTCATAAATTTGTCCTGATGCAGCCACCTGCAAGGTCATCCCACAAACACTAACGTCTGCTGGGACACAGGGATGGCAGTTCTGAAGGGAAGTTGGAGGAGAAAAGGAGGGGGTCTATTGCTCAACCTTGACTTTCTTTACTAGTGCTGGTTCGTCCTCCACAAAGCACCAGCAATGAAACGAGCCTCTTCTGGCCAAGATGCTGTCATTTTAACATCCCTCCAGGAATCTGGAAATTCCCAGTCACAGGATGCACGAGTCCCCTTGTTCCAGGTAGGACTGAGTCATACTGGTAGCAATTCCAGAGTCACTTTATTAAATTTCAGATGCCTCACAGAAAGAAACAGCTCACGTACTTCACTTTCTGGGGACAGGGAGTGCATCTCCCAAACCACAGAGGTGTTAGTGGGGATCCCAATTTCTGTCCCTCAAGGAAAGCATCCACTTCTGACTCTAAAGGTTTTTTTCATGTTGGAACATAATTTTTCTCACTCAGTATTATATTGAGGGCTTATCCTACATGTTTTCTTATCCTAAAATTCCAGTCCCATGTAGAAATGTCCCATCAAGTAGCTGTTGAATAGCTTCCTCAGTAAAGTCACAAGATGGGCAGATGCATCAATGCCTCTTCTGAGAATGTCATGTGCACTCATGCATCTTTGTCTATCCATCATCTCAAATAAAGCCAAGTTTGTTGAATGAACAAAGCAGTGAAAGAGAATCAAGAGGCCTGAACAAGCAGATAAGTCTGCTTCCAAGAACAGAAAGTAGTGATCTCTCAAGAACACCCACTTTTTCCAACCTACGATCATCCTCTGCTACCCACAACACTTCACTTCAGCTCTGGCAGATATGGGAAGATGAAGTAGTCTTTGTTCAATCCACCAGTGAATGTATATGTTATTGAGTCCAGCCAGCCCTGGGATAGATGTCTTAGGAAAATTATAAACACAGCAATACACATGTTCACACACATACATGTCTCTCTGTTGTCATCGAGTCATTTGAAAAATGTTAAACCAACTTTGGGGGTAGTGTTTAATGTTTGGGATGCTCTTAGTTAAAACTGGGGTTGTGCAGCAAGTGCAATTTTTGTTTCAAAGGACCCTGAGATAAACTCAAAAAAAGATAGGCAATCTTACTGAATAGAAATAAAATTAAGATTAAGATACAGCTGAAATCCCATGAGATCACCGAGTAGAAGACACTAGCCACGCATGTAGACATGTCGTGGACAGAGGAAGTCAGCAGTTGTTTGATGGGAGGCCCAGGTTAGAAGACAACTGGGCAGATACACTAAGATAGAGTCATTGACTTATGTGCAATTGTTGGAGGTCTTCATTGTGAGAAACAGCAGGGTTGTATAACCTGCTATAGCAAACAGACTCAAGAAATGCATTGTGGATCTTACTCAAGAGTAGTTTCTTTCTTGCAATCTTAACCAGGTAGATGAATAGTTTGATGTGGTGACAGAGGCCCCACCATCTTCAACACGGAATTTCCACATCTCAGATCATCTCCATTCCAGCTGGCTGGTAGTATGGAACAGTACATGTAGGAAGTTTCTAACGAGTCAGGCCTGAAATGGCACAGATCACCCCCCTCACATTCTATTGGCTGGCTGTCAGGCCCAAAGGGAGGTGGGAAATAAGGTCCACTGAGGATGCAGAATGAAAAGGAGGACTTAGGTTTTGGTGAGCAGCTTACAGACTCTGTCTTTAGGATAATTCTTTTAATTATATAAGGTTGGATAAAGATTCTCCCACACAGGGCTGAGTAATATAGAGAAGAGATGACAACAGATAACTTTATTGAGGGTTCACAATGTGCTAGCTACTATTCTATGAGCTAGATTCAATTCTCACAGACCTTTGAGGTATGTAATGCAATCATCCTCACAGCCACACAGATGAGGCAACAAAGACCCAGAAAAATTAAGCAATTTTTTCATGGTTGCACAGCTAGCAAGTGGTAGAGCCAGGAATCTGGCTAGACTCACTCTGGAGGCTGCACCTATAAGCAGAGAGGTAGATCAGTAGGTAGATGGATATATCCTCTCTCAAGACATCTGCAATCTTATTGGGGATATAAAATCAACATGCATGGAAAAATAATAAGCCATATATATAGACAAATCTTGTGCACTGTGCTCTGGAATTTACATTAGCAGGAGTTATGGAAGGGAAAATAACCTGGGTAGCTGGGGATCTGTGGAGGCAATAATGACTCCAGAATGATCCAGTTTTGAAAGGCAGGGGAAGGAGGGATGTAGGGACACAGAAGAGAGCTGTGATGAGGACCCTATATTCAAGGGATGCATTGTGCTGGGGCATACAGGATTGCTGTCCCAGGCAGTGATGGTGACGACACAGGGCTGACTATAGAGGTCAGTGTATGATGATTAGATGTGAGTGCAGGGTAATAACCAGACAGCCAGATACCCTGGGTCTGTGACTCAGACTAGACCCTCCCCACTCTATCCACCATGGGAAAAATCCCTGGGCCAGAGTTCAATGTATGGCTTTATCATTTGTTTAAGGCTCTTAATTTTTGTTTATTTTTTTTAACTAGCCACATAGTTTATAATACGCAGTTTTCATAAAAGCACATTTGTAAAAAAATAATAATGATTTTGTTGTTAAAGATCACCAGCTAAGAGCCACATGATAATTTGCTCTCAGAATTTAGTCCTGCAAACAGTTCTCTCTCCTGATAAACTAATATACTCACTTTCATTTCATGATAGAAGTTACGTAAACCATCATGGTGCTTTTGCTAAAGATAGTAGAAAGCGGAGATTAAATTCTTTTCATTTTTACCCCAAGAGCAGTGGAGGGGGTAACTTTGATTTTTTAAAGCAATATCTTCTCTCAACTTCTCCCTGCCTGCATCTCGCAGCTATGGGCTTTTATCTTTATTTTCATGGGCTGACTCTGTGTGCACTCTTTACAGACTGCCTCAGACTATTTCCAGAAGGAAGCTGGTTAAGACAGTAGGGAATGGATAACTGAGAACTGGGATTTGAAGGTCCCTAAAAGTTTGCCCAAATGACATCCAATGAATCTTTAAAGAAATTTCGATGAAAGATCTTTGCAATGTGGTCCCTCCAGTTTTTAAGACCGCCTTATCTCTGCCTATCCAGGGATTTCATTCCAGGGAGAGCCAAACCAAGTGTTAGAGGTTTAAAGAGCTCATGAGAGAAACTTGTTAAAGAATCAATGGAAGTGGGAAATTTTCCTCTTTGGGCTAGGAATTTTGGTATCTGATCTCATTCATGGAAAGTGCCTAATTTTCACCTGAGTTTTAAAATTTCACTTTCAACTTTAATTATAGATTCACATGCACTTGTAAGAAATAACACAGAGAGATCCCCACATCCTTTGCTCACTTTCTTCCAGTAGTAATAATATATTGCAAAGCTATAGCACAATATCACAACTGCAGTATTGACACTGATACAGCCAAGCAGAGAACGTTTCCATCACCACCAAGATACCTTGTGTGATCCTTTTAATAGCTATGCTCATTTCCCTCCCCACTTTCCTGTACCCTCCTTAGCCCCTGGAAACAAATAATCTGTTCTTCATTTCTACGCTGGTGTCATTTCAAGAACATTTTCATCAGAATGTAACCTTTGGTATTGGCTTTTTTGATTCAGTGTAATTCTCTGGCGATTCGCCCAGGTAGTCACATGTACCAACAGCTCATTCCTTTTGATTGCTGAGCACTACTCCATGGTACAGACATGCCACCAGTTATGTAAACATTCACCTGCTGAGGGACATGTAGGCTGGTTCCAGTTTGGGCTATTACAGATAAAGCTGCAATGGACATCTGGACAGAGGTTTTTGTGCAAACATGAGTTTTGTTTAGTTTTGTTTTTCTCTAGTGGATGGTTTCAGGGGCAAAGCATGGCAAATGTAGAAATCTAGGGGCCCCACTCAACTTTGGCTGGTGGGGAGAGAGTGGGGCCACAGTTGATTCTGTGTTGTTTGCCTGGAATAGAGGGTTACTCTGTAAATGTTTTCTGTTTTCTGTCTTGCTAGGTTGTCCTTTGCCTGGCCCTTGGTCTGAGATCTGTGATAGCCCTGGTTTCTGGTTTCTTCAGCCCCAAGTCTAGAATACATGAGGCAAAACCACCCACTTGGGCACTAACCACTGCGTCATTCCTTGGGTCCCCAAATCCCTAACTGATCTTCCTCTCTACTTTTCAAAGTCTTCTTGTGTTAGTTTTATGTACAATGTTCAAGATTTTTTTATGGATTTTCTTTTTTTTTTTTTTTTTTGGAGGGGGGATGATGAGAGGTAATTAGGTTTTATTTATTTACTTTTAATGGAGGTACTGGGGATTGAACCCAGAACCTCATGCATGCTAAGCATGCACTCTATCACTGCAAAGATTTTTAATTGTACTTAGTGGAAGGAAAAGGAAAAATGCATTCACTATATCTTCCTGAAAGTGGAAGTGTTCTGACATACTTCTAAACGTGGATTAATGTCTCCCATAAAATAAGTAGAGACAATATATTATCGTTTTCGTCTACTTCACTGATTGACCTCTATGAAGACATAATAAAGATATAAATAAAGATATTAAAAAAGTATAACTGAATCCTTTTTAACATCAAGATATACCATACGTTTCCAAAGCATCACATCTCAGCTACACGGCTGACTTACTGTTATTCCACTTGTTTCAATGTTAGTTTGTATTAAAATGGAGCTTTGATGGGATAGCTAATTTACGTTGAAGAAAACTCTCTTTTGTAGCAACATTTTCAAGTCCAGTAAATTCAAGACACTGATGAATTCAAAGCACTGTGGATACATTTACTTGCAAGACTTCTTTCATACGAACACTGAACTGAGGACCGTCCCTTACTGTGTCACATACTAATGAGTTTCTCTTTTAGACAACTCTCCACAATTAGCTAACAGCTGCAGGCTGTCAAAACTAAAATTAACTTAATAAAATACATTTACTTCAAACCTTGCTTCCTCTGCCTTAATTTAAAAGTATATTCAAAGTTAAAAGATAATCTTTTTTTAGACAACCACATTAAGGAGATAATGAAATGTTTAGAGTCTAGTCACTGAAAATTTGCAACCATTCAAGAACTGTATCCACTTTTAAAGATTATCCACAATAAAGGACAAAAGAAAAAATGCAAAGCGTAATTAAGAATAAATGCATGGAAGACACCCTCCAAAGTAATGACAACATTCAATACTCTTTATGAAAAAATAGGAAGCATATATATAGAGAAATGAATTTTAATTAGAAAACCACAGTCCCATTTATTCTTGAAGCTTACATTTCAACTTTTTATTATCTATAAGAAAAATTAATTTACAAATTTAACTGGATGGTCTCCATCATCTAAATGCCATTTTCCCCCTAATGTCCCATTGCTGTATGTGATGAGTCTATGAGAGCAGATTCTGAGAATCTATAAAATATACTCAAAATTTTGAACATTATTTTTTAAGAATCCTTTCAATACTGTCCACAAAGTGTCCCATATTTAGTTGCCAATTAAAATGTGGGTCAGAAAACACTACAGCTAGAGGGTACTGAACACAGGTAATTCACTTATACATCTTCATTGATTTAACATTTATTTTCTGATTTCCTCTTATGTGCCAGGTACTGGGCCAGAGGCTAAAACACCAAATAACCAGCAACCTTTATCCCTGAAGAACTCATGCTACAAAATGCAAAGAAAAATCTAGGCAAAATAATCCAGAAGCACGACTTCAATTTCTAGAAATGAACCTTAATGATCACTCTGAGTCTACCTTCAAATTACTTGCCTGAATGAAACAGAAAATTGCAATGTCTTTATTCCATTTTGCTGCTCTAGAGAAAACTTTTTAACTAAGGTAAACTCTCCTAAGGACAATGTAACCCAAAGCAGTATATGGTGCCCTAGCATTGAAGCCTACACCTCACTGGTTGTGTGCCGCAGAATGTGTAGGTTCTACAAGATACATACAGTACATCTTCCAGACAAACTGATTTTACTTTAAAAGGTTGAGGGAAACACTTAAATAATTGTTCATAACTAATTTGTGTGTAATTTATACATTAAAACTCATATGATTACGCTAGACACAAAAGCAAATTTCATAAGAATTGTTAAGATTAAAAATGACCCTTCGAAAAATCTTCATTTGTGCAATAGGCAAGTTAACTTCTGTAAATTCCTAGATATTTGCATTTTGGTGAAAAATATGCATAAGGCAGCCTTAAGTTATTTTTCCTTGATACAATTAATCCATTAGAATTGAAACCATCAGAAAGCAAGGTCTGCAATGCTTTTTAATCTGTAGTCCTGAATCCAGTAGACTTCCATATCCTCCTCCTTTCTTCTATCCAATCATAAAGGGGCTAGAGATGCCTTTATATGTTGTGGGAGGGTGATTTAACCTGACCATCTCATCACCACCCACCATGTCCACTATCAAACCTGCTCTAGAGTTTTATCAGGAACCTAAGCAAGTCAGGATAAATTAAATAAAATAACTTACATATGTGTGATCTTTTTTTAAAAAATATGATCTGCTTTACTCAATTTGCTTCTTATTTAATCCAAAGTTTCTAGATTGCATTCCTGGAAGTTCTTCTTAACCATTAGAGTCCATTTGTTTCTAATGAAATTTTTGCAAATTGCAGTAATCTAAGTAAGAAGTAAGGTCAGTGCATTGTCGAATTTTGTATGCAGTATAAATCCCTACAAATTCTATACTGAAAGAAATGGCCACGTATGAAATAGAGTTTGCAAGAAGATAGTACAGGGAAAGAAAACAGGAAATTATAAATCTTTATATTAATTTCACTCTCAGGCCTGCTACAAAGGGAAAAGAAAAACACAGCAGAAACCATGTACTGTAGACCATCAACACAGGATAATGCAAATTGAGGACATTAATAAATCATTTCCAAAAAAGTATCTACAGCCAAGTCTCAGTGTATAAACCCTTAAAGAATATGAATAACATTCTTCCACAAAAATAATTATCAAAGTGTATTACCAAGGAATTATCCAAAGGATCTTTAGAACGTAATGACTGTCATTTATTGCCTTGTTTTATAAAATTAGAATGGCATCAGTATGTTGAAGATAATGGGGAAAAAGTGATCTATAGGCTAAATCTTTAAAAGGTGAATCAATGACTATCAATATGGAGCAAGGAAACTATTTAAAAGTAGTAGTTATAAAAATTACAGTATTTAGATGTAGTATTATATATACACACATATATAGTGATTTTACATAATATTTGTATAAACATATTAAATATGAGTCTGTATGTCTAGTACCTACATGTAGTACTTACAAGTACTTTCTATTACTTCAGCAGTACTTATAACCTAGCTTTTATCATATCTTGTGTGCTATTTTTTAATACATACAGATATAAGCAGTAAGAAGGGACTTCTTTTCCTGTTCTCCTGAAGTGATCTCTTCCTCAGCCATAGTTAAATTATTATACACAGAAAGATGTCCCGCAATTTTATATCTTCATCCCAGGTCTCACTTCTGAGATCCACACCGACACCTCACCTGTCAACTCTGCACCATTTAGATTCTTTGAAAGCACCTAAAACTCAGTATGTTTGGAAGCAAATTCAAGCTCTCTGGTTAGCCTCCCCACTACATTGTCAAACCACAGCAATGAATGGTGAAAACTTCCATCTCGTCATCAAAACAAAAATATTGGAATCATGTTTGGAAACTACACTTTCTCCCTTACCTCCCAGGTTGAGGACATCATGAAGTCCTGCCATTCTTACTCTCTGAATGTTACCTGCATCCATCCACTTATCTGAATGTTCACTAACATTAACCTGGTCAAAGCTCCCAGATTCTCTAGTCTGGACTACCCCCAATGCCTCCCACTTGTTCTATCATACCTACTCTTCCCAGCCCCCTCCCCACCATTCTCTCTCTAATACTGTACTGAAAGTGATCTTTTCAAAATGCAAATAATATTACTCACTGCTTTGCTTAAAACACAACAGTGATTGCCCTTTGTTCCTTATGATAATGAACAAAATTCTTACGGTGACCTACAAGGCAACTCCGTCTTCAGCCTTGTCTGCACTGGACAGCCCCTCGCTCAGGGACCTCTCACTGCACTGGCCTTCCTTCAGTTCCTCAGACACATGTGTCTCTTCCCACCAGAGAGCTTTGAAATGTTTTTGCTCAACCTAGAACACTCTCCCGCCTCCTTAACTAGTCAACTACCGATCTTGCATCAACTCCCAGGACGGTAATTACTTCCTCAGGTAACCTTCCCTCATGCCCCTTTATTATGTAATATAACATTTATGAATGTGATCCTTTGATTAATATCTATCTTGTCCACATCTGTAAGCTCCTGGAGGGCAGGGTGCATCTGGTTTTGGTCCACATTACATCCCCAGCACCTCGTTGAGTATTGGGCACATAACAGGCACTTAGAATGTTTGTTGAAAACGTGACAGTGCAGAGAGGTAGGAGTGAAGTGAGCAATTAATGAATGCCTACTCTACACTGTATATACCTTCTCCATTTAGTTTCCATAAGCCTATATGGCAGATGAAGAAGCTGAAGCTCAAAGTTAAAGGCTCTCATTCAAAGTCACAAGGCTAATATCAGGTTTGTTAGGGTTTTTACATCTGCATTTCTTCACTCCATGACCAGAATCCTTACGTGGTGGGCACTTGTTGTTTCTAAGTGTTCAGTATCCAACCACCTTGCTCTGCTAATGGGACCCTTAATTTTCTTTGGAGAAAGAAGCTTTCCCCACTCCCACTCCGTGTGGTTTTGGAAAGGCTAACCTAACTCTTGGTTCCAGTGAAAGAAATCCAAATAAATAAATAAAATAGGAATATATGAGACAGAGAGAGAGAGAATAACTTTAAAACAAAAAATTGAGGGAGGGGATAGCTCAGTGGTAGAGTGTCATGCCTAGCATGCATGAGGTCCTGGGTTCAATCCTAGTGCCTCCATTTAAAAAAAAAAGTTCAAAAAATTATTTTAAAAACTGACCATAAAGAATTTTAAAATATGTATAATATAATTCTTCTTATGTGAAATTATGCTTGCTATTTATAGAAAAAGACATATAATATGATAGTCATCAAAAATTAATGTTGGTTACTTCCAACTATGAGATTTAAGATTTTTTAAAATATACAGCCTTTTAAGCTTTGTTTGACTTTTTAAAAATCAAGATATGCTATCCATATAAGCAGGAAAAAAAAAGCAAGAAGTTTGGGGGTGCCCTGGGAGAGGTAAAATATTTGGGAGATGCTGAGTATTTAGAGGTCTTTGTTTAGACAGAAAAGCCCATTCTATAGCTGGGATACCATTATTGACGCTGAAACTTCACTTAACAGGCACCATTTCTTCCCAGTTGTTTCTCAGCCAACAAACACATACATTAAGCCAAGAGCCAATGTGTTTTTTGTACAAGCTTTTTTAAATGAATTTTTTAAAGTTTTATTCTTGTCACCCTCAATCTCTTAATCATCTTTGCTTGTTTATCTGTGAATTCTTAAGTATTTCCTTACTTCTGTGCTTTCAACCAAAATTAATAATTATATGTGAAAATTTGTAGAAATTAAAATTTTCATTAGCATGAACAGGACTGACTATAACTGAGGAAAAACCAAATAACTTTGGAAATGAGCAAAATTTATTCTGATACATGGTGTCACATAGATTAATTCATGCTAACGGTGATGAAATCTCTAAGTATCTAAAAATTAACTGGAAATACACTTTAGAGAAGTAGTGACTTAAATACTAGAAATTCCTTAAGTCTGTGATTGTGGAAATAATTGTTTTTTATCTCCATATCCAGTTCCTGGCATAATACCAGGCATAGAGGAAACATGTAACAAATGTTTGCTGACCAAATGAATGTTTCAATTAGTGTTCAAAAATAACTGAAGGTTATAAACAATCTTATTATGCATAGCTTTGTATAGTGACTTCCAAATTTTTCCAGATAAAATTGATTATTTGTTAAATATTAAGAAAAGAGACCAATTTCTGGCCAAGATGGTGTCCAAAGAACCAGATTTACTTTTCTGCCTTTTTAAACAATGAAAAAAAGAAGGAAAAAAATACATGAAATTATAGTTTTCAAACACTGGACAATAGGCAGTGTAGGGCAGTGATCCTTCAAAGAGAGCATACAGATGAAGTGAGTCCTATGATTGCAGCAGGTTTTATCAGGACTTAGAGCAGGGAAGGGGAATGTGGATGGATCCCTGTGGCCTTCCTGAGTTGATGAGATGGACTTGGGAGTCCAGGGAAGCCAAGGAGACTAGCGTTCTCAGGACTGAGTACCAAGGAGGAGAGAGACCCAGTGAGAGAGAGCTCCAGAGACCCACAGGGAGTTTTCCTCAGCCTGACGCTGGGGAAAGAACCACCAGAAAGGAACAAGAACCACCCTCGAAATAGCCATACAGACTAGAAATAGTTTCTTGCCAGCTGCCATAGTGGGAAAACCTCATAATTCACAGGTTAAAGGTAGAAGACAAGATATTGCCTTAGGAATGCAGGGAAAAAATTCAGCCCTAGATTAAAGACTTCCCTGGACCTGTCAGAAAAAGCTTAAAAGCAATCCTTTAGAGGATCAAACTCTTTCCAAGTAACTTAACTGTGTCCCAAATCAAAGCTCAAGTATGGATATTACATAACACACACAAGTACACACACATGAATACCCAGTGCCCACTGAGGTGAAATCTAGAATGTCTGTAATCTAATAAAAAATTACAGGCAGGCCAAGAAGCAGGAATATATGTCCCAGAATGAGGAGAAAAATCCATCAATTGAAATTCCCCACAAATGACACAGTCAATAGAATCTGCAGATAAGAATATCATGAGAGCTATTATGAGTTGTAACAACTATATTTTGTATGTTCAAGAAAGTAGAGGAAGAGGTAAGCATTTTAAGTAGAAACATGGAAGCTCTAAGAAGACTCAAATTGAATTTCCAAAGAGAACACAAATACAATGTCTAAGGAGAAGATGTATAGAAATTATCTTAGGAATTTCTTGGCTGTAAATATGGAGGCTTGACCAATTTAAAATGAAATGTCCCTAAAATAACTGAGCCAAAGCATGCAGTAAGGACATATTTTCTTTTTGGTTTTCTATCTTTTATCCGACCACCCTAATCTCCCAACCTAAAAAGAAGTTGTCTTAAGAGCCCCTTGCTCCCCCTTGGAGTGGAGGGGAGCTGAAGGGTCTCTGAGGATCAGCAGTAGGGGCTCTGGTATCCCAAGAGCCTCTGAGGTGATGGTGTCACTGGCTTTCTAGGTCCCTGCTCATTGTTTTGGCATCTCTTTCTCTTAGAAGTATCTACCCTCCCTGCTTCCTTAGGCAAAACAGCATAATGGCTTCCAAGGAAAATGATTTGTGGAGGAGAAGAACGCAAGACATCAAAATATTGTTTTCCAAATATTGTCACATAATCATTTGTTTACAAAGAGTCCCCATAAGCAACTCTTCCACACAGCGGTATACCAGAACGCTGTTTTGTAAACTGTTCACATTGGTGTCTACCACCTACTATGGGACCCTGTAGAGACACCTCTAGTTTTTCCACTGACTGTGTACAAAAGCTATCAACAGGAAAGGTCCTGTTGTAAACTAGCAAACAGCTACAATCAAATCCTCCGCTGGTTGTAAAGAATGGGACTCAGTAACATTTTGTTTGTTTACTCACCAAAATACTTCTTCCTTGCCAAGTAAATTCAATTATGTTTTAACTGGTTTGAATTCAAGTTCATGCTCTCAGAATTGAACTTTCCTTTGCTAAAAGATGTCACCTCATCCAAAGTTCAAATGTTTCTTTAACAAATAACAGAAGATAACTCTGGAAGATTCTGCCCTAAAATGTGAGATCCTTAGGGACACTGAACTATATTTTACTTGCAAGTTTTTTTAAAAGCATGTCACATCCAATCCAAGATTGTTCTATTGAAATATATCGAAGAGAAAAATAAATATGCAAATTTTACTGAGTGATTTATGTTTTATGATATATACAATTATGGAACAGGCTTTTGAAGAAAGAACTATTTTGGTGTATTTTGGCATCAAAATTGAGTTATGAGTAAAATAGACGAGTTTGTCAGTTTTAAAACTGTTTCACATGGACAAAACAGTGATTTTCTTATATCTTATAGTTAAATATAAATAACAGAGTTTTTCTTTATTTCTCAAAAGCCAATGATACAAATTAAAATAGAATTTGGCCTAAGCATTTCAAAATGGTTACTGTGAGCAATGAAACAGTTTTGGATTCTTAAAAAGTTTTGTAAATTAATGCTTTTATAGTTAAATCCTATTAACTAATGACCTCAAGATTAAAGAAATGACTGATATTGACCTCTGTTTCACTCAGGCAAACTGCATTCTTCAGACTTAACTATTCATCTGGATCATGAAAATGACCATAAAATACACCTAAATAACCATAGAAATAAAGTTTAAACAAACCATCAAGCAAAGTTTGTCCAAAAGTACTACTTTTCAAATAAGTTAAACTCAATTAACATTTATAGAGCATTTAACAACTGCAAAGCATTGTTCAAAATCTACAGGACGCACAGAGATGAAAAAATATTTCCTGCCACTGAACTTAGAATCTGTTAAGACAGACATAAAAATTATTAATGCTACTATAATGTAGAAATCATGGTTATACAATTAAAATATTTATTGACAAGATTATATTGTGAATTACTTTGACAAGTGTTTTTTATGAATTGATGTATTTGAGTTCCCAAGAATCCTATGAAATAAGCACTCTTAATAGTCTTGTTTTACCAGTCCCTAGTTTTACAGGACACTGAGTCTTAGAGTTAAATGATCCAAGGTCAGAAAATTCAGAGGCAGGATTTGAACCAAGGCAGAAAGTTTGCAGAGATATGAATAAACTACCACAAGTAGCAAGTACAGCAAAGGAGAAAAGATTAGAATGTAGAATCTAATTACTATATAGATTTGAATTTAAATTGTGGCTCTGTTTTTCACTAGATGTATAAACTGGGTAAATACTCAAATTAGCCTCTACAGTTTAATATTTATAACAAACCTTGTATAGCATACTATACTTGGCTCTTTCCTCAAAAAATCATAATTTTTTATATTTCACACAGGGTCTTATATAGGTTAGGAATAACAGTAATGCTAAAATAATAGTGACTCAACCGGTACTAACTACTATATATGAAATAGATAAACAACAAAGTCCTACTGTATAGCACAGGGAACTATATTCAATATCTTGAAATAACCTGTAATGAAAAAGAATATGAAAAAGAAAATACATGTTTAACTGACTCACTATGCTGTACACCAGAAGAGAACACAACATTGTAATCAACTATGCTAAAAAAAAAAAAAAAAAAAAGACTCAAATTCTCAAGTGTGTATTTTCTCATGCAAAAGAAGATGAGGGTTAAAAATTCCAGGATTTGTGTGGTAGCTTCAAGAAGTCACCAGATACCCAGACTCTCCTGTCTTTCTGCTTTACCATTTTTGATGTGTTGCTTCCAGAGTTAAGGTGACCTCACGATCCAGAATGGATGCTGGAGTTCCAACCAGTTCACTCACATTCCAGGGAGCAGAAAGAAAAATTGAAGAAAGCAAAATGAATCTGCTTTTAAAGTCCCTTTTAAGGGTCTCCTTGGAAGTCTCTCACAACACATTTACTCTTACACATCTAAATTGGATGTTTCAAGCTTCCTGGGAATTGTCATTATTTGAAGTGGCCCCATGGTCTGTTAAAGATTGGCATTCTGTTCATAAGAAAGGAGAGAAAGGATATTGGATTGACAACTGGCACTGTCTCTCATGACTCTGATGACAACACATAAAGTAAAAATAATGTAGAATCTTGAGGAAAGAAAACTAGATACAATTTTCACTTCCTGAACACAAAGGGAGAGAACACACAACTTCATAAGCATTTATTTGTTCACATAAATAAATTACACAGACCCCAAAGATGGCAACAGAGAGAAGAATTTCCTCATAAAGTATGATAGCGGGCATTCCTATGACATTGATAATTCCCAGGAATTACCATTCAAAGCTTCCAAGTAGGAAGCTTCCCTGGGCTGCCAGCATCAGGGGTAACTCCAGGAAGATGCAGCAGGGGGAGCCCATGGGACAGGAAGGCCCGCCTGGAAGTCTCTCTAGGCCTGCAATCCACCACCAACTCCCTAAATCCCCATTTCAACCTTTGCAGCTGTCCTGACCATTGGAAGGAAAACAGAATGATCTCTACACAAGGGGTTCAAAAAGCCTTGGAACTGTGGCTGACAGCATCGAGTTAGTGTCCCCATCTCCCTGAAAAACAGTCTAGCTGCCAACCTTTGGCACCATCACCCATTATAAGTCTTGATCTACTCATCATAAAGCTGGGGTGGTAATACTAACGGTGCCTACCACATGCAGTTGCTTTCAGGATTAAGAGCTTGGTAGAGTACTTCATACTTAGCAAACACTCAATAAATATTGGCTATTCTGCACGTTGGAGTAATACATGTTGGTAGACGGTGGAACCCACTTACTAGCTAAGTAGCTTAAATTTCTAAGTCTCAACTTGAGTATCTGGCACCTAGCAGATTTGGAATAAAATGTAATGATTTTTTGTGATAATTATAATACATATTTAACTTTGAAATGTGTATATATATGTATGAGGAAGAGTAACTGAATTTTCTCAGGATGAGTTCTGGAAATATTCTCTTACAGATTATTTAACTGCAAGTGCATTTTATTATAATATGCCAGTGAACTCATTTAATATATTTCCTTCTGTCTTCATACTTTCTCAAGTGATGATACAATAAGGTATATTATTTAAAGAGCAGAAATGCATTTGACTTGGTCATAAACTAGTGTAACTAGTCAGATCTGCCTCTTAGATCTGACACAAACTGCTCTCTTTAAATGGTAATACAGAATGTTGAAATAAGTCTGGACACGTAAGCTAACGTTTTGATTCCACTAGCATGTGCAAAACTCATTGTATTTAAGCTACAGTCTCAAAAGAGATCATCTTTTATCTGCCAAATTTTAAAGGCTCCAGACTTCTGAATTCCAGAAATGTGTTCACTGACCTAAATATTTGGAAAGGGGGTAAATGCATTTTCCCAAAAAGGGAATAAATCTACCACAGAAAAATCAGCCAGGGAGTGAGAGAGATTACCCTTGGAACAAGCACGGTTGGATTTATACACAGTGCATTGCTTGATGATGTATTTAGCGCACTGTTATAGTCAGGAAAGGTACAGTTAGGCCAGGACACCGCATGCCAAGAGTGCCAAGCAACTGTTTTCAGGAACCAAGTTATTTGTCTAAGAGTTGTTGGCAAAGACCAATGACAGGTTTTAATGGTAAAAATCCAGATATTAGGGAATTGTTTGAATTATTTTGCAGATGAATTATAAATCCAGAAGTTGATAACTTCTAATACCAGAGAAAGTCTATGACATTTAGGGTAAGATCCCTTCCTATGCACTACGTCTGAAAACCAGCAGCCACCAGGGGACAGCCAGCATGTTCCAGCAGTGCTACTTTCTTACTGCAGTTTTGGGTCACTGCAGCATCGGAAGAGATTGTTCCCGCTGCTTCAGTTCTAAAATGATACGTGCGAGAATCATTTGAATGCAAATACTCATGTGCTATAGATCTCTTCAACCTCATCATTCTGTGAACATTCAGAATATGAGCCCTGCAAATGGAACACAGTAACTTGGAAACATATCAGCTTTGTATTTCAAATCTTGACACTCCCACTGATTATGGGTTTCTCCCATGCCCTCACCAACAACTCAATCACCCCCTTCCTTTCCCTAAAGGTCTTCATCAGGCATAGGAAGCTGTCAGAATCAGGTGTTTAAGACTAGTAATACTCAATATTATTTTTCCAAGAAAAAATTACTCATATTATAATCTCTTATTAAATAGCCTAATAACGAAAAAAATCATTTAAACAAATAATTGTGACATTTTTGATATAGCAGGAAGAACACTGGGTTTGAGTTAAGAAAATTAGAATTCAAATTATGCTTCTAGCTCCACGGACTGTGACCTTGAGTTAGTCTCTTAGTTCCAGATCTTTGTCTACTAATTCATTCATTCACTAAATGCCCAATTTACATTCTGTTCTATTCTGTGGGAGCCCATGATTGGGCTAACAAATTGTAACATGCTTAGTACCTGCCTTGAGGTTTTAGCAATGACCCAGGTCCCAGGCTATAAACGCTGGGCGTGCTTGCTGTTAGTCTTCTATCCCCAAAACAGCCTTGGGCTGGAATGGTAAAAAGCTGCAGACTCAGAGGTGAGAAGGCTGGTTAGCCAATGACGGGTAAGATCCCCTGAGGGGGCAACCTAAGACAGGCACAGCCGCCTGAGTCCAAGAAAAATCTTGTTAAGCAGCTGATTCTTATACGTTCCGCCCTGATAAGCAGAAAGGCTCAACACAATTATGATTCACCAAAAAGGGTCTTCTGACTTTGAGTCAAACACCAACAATAAACAAAGCCTTTGTACTCATTGTGATCCCACCCTGTCCTTCCCTAAATTCCTGCTTTGACTGTACTCAATAAATATGAGAGATTTGAGAGGCTCATGGAGTTGGCTCCCAACTCCCTCTCGCTCTCTTGACTTTTCCCCAGAGTCTTGAGTAATTCATTCCGCCTCAGTGGGACTTCTGCTGGCCAGAACCCACAACTGGTGACAAACCCACACTATTCTATTCTAGACCTAATTGTACAGAAGTAAAGAGACAATCGCCATTCTAGACTTAGCTGTACAGAAGTAAAGAGACAAATTTCCTGCTCCTGAAAGACATTTAAGAACTATAACATTGGGTCTGGAAAGTGCCATGATGAAAAATATAGCAACGTAAGGAGTCAAATGTCATAGGAGGTAGCATTCCTGAAAGGGAGGTAAACAGACCTGAATGAGGTAGAGATGGGGATGTCTAAGGGAAGAATATTTTAGGATTTTCAGGAACAGTAGAAGTGCTCCCATGTTTAAGGAAAAGCGAGGAGTCCCATTCTGCTGAGGTAGATAGAGTGAGTGGGAAGGTGCAGGCAGGAGGCTGGAGAGCGGGTCTGGTGCCGAATCACGTGGTGCCTGGAGACTAAGGGAGGGATTTGGACTTCATTCCAAGCATGAGAAGAAGCCACTGAAGTGAGCTAAGTGAGTGGCATTCCTAACTGATCAGTTTGAGTGCTGTGGGGAGAACGGACTCTCAGGGTCCACAGTGGGAACAGGGGGATCGGGATTTGTAGAGCAAAACATGAAAATGCCATGCACACTCTGTGATGATCTTTAAGTCTGTTACAGCTGACCATGAACAATATCTTGAAGGAAGGAATGGCTTCTTCACCAGTGAACTCGGCTGTCATCAAACACTTGTCTATTTTCTCCTGTAATGCTGTCCCAGGACCTTTAGATTCTTGGGTCTCAGCTGTTTATGCACTGGAAGGTATTAAATACTTTCTAAAGGCTGGTCTGAGAATACTGGCCTCACTCTGCCCCATCCCTACAAGAAGACGACCCTAAACTATTTTCCTAAATGAGTGTCATCCCTGGAAATTCTGTATTCTGCTCCTCTCTGGGCTGTACCTTCTGACGGGACAAAACTTGCTCCCCTAACACTCAAGTAAGTGCAGCACACAGCAGGACCAGAAAGAATAATTTTAAGACAAAACTTAAAGGATACTACATAATATTTTGTCTATTCTGGCAACGGGTTCCTGACTCTTTTCCAGTTTGAGTCCATATGATTCAAGTATAGAAAAGATCCGCAAAGAGACTCTTTTAGAAGTTATTCATTTTAATTCCATAGAAAATACAGAAATAGCTTTTCTCCTGGTCAAATTAAAAAAAAAAAAAACTAAAATGCACTAGATTAGACCAAGTCCCTTCTGACTACCACCTCTAGTCTCTGTCTCTCTTCTGGGTTAACCACAAATAAGAATTTGGTGTGTATCCTTTCAGAACTTTTTCTATGTCTATATTTTTCTGGTATATATCATGCCATTGGTATAATCTAGTATTTATTTTTCTTTTCACACATTTACATATATGGCATATTTTGGTGAGTTCTCTTTCTTTTTTATATATTCATTAAAAAGTATGCTGCAAATTGCGTTGTGCTTCTAGTAACAGTAGAACTTTCTAGAAATATATGTGTATCTTATTCCTTTTAACTGCTGCAATGCCTTCTACAACACAAGTATACCATACATTGTTCAGCCATTTCCACTTTGATAAAATTTCTCTTTTGTTTTTCTATTAAGGTTCAGGCTGCAATAAACACCCTTATATGTAATTACTTGTTCACATGAAAACGTCATGTGTATTTCTCTAGAATAATTGCCAAAAGTAAAGTGCTAGTCATATGCTATATGCATTTTGATTTAATTAGATAATAGCAAATTAATCACAAAGTAGAACGTATTTATAGTTTTATCAGCAGAGATTTACCTATGTATTGGCCAAGACTTTGACTGATTGATTGATTGAGTTAGTTAACGCCATCCTAACAAGTGAAAAGTGCTATCTCATTTTTGGTCTAAACAGTTTCCCTTATTCCTAGAAAACTTGACTAGCTTTACATAGTCTTATTGATAATTTGTAATTCTATATATCTCAATTATATATTTAATTCTTTAACCATTTTTTATTGTGTTGCCTTTTTCTTATATATTTGTGGAAGTTATTTACATGTTTTAAATATTAATTTTTTTGCCTATTATCTACTTTGATAATATTTTCTCCTGATTTATTTTTTCTTTAATAGCTTTAGGATATCTTTTGTCACATAAAAGCTTGAAATTCTGATTTAAAGAATCAAATTTATCACTTTTATCTATGGTTCTTCCATTATAACTTTGTTTTTAGTTTTTTGTTTTAAAAAATCATTCCTACCCCAATTAATATGTACATATTTCTATGCTTCTTAGATTTATTTGTCAGTTTATTCATTTATTAATCTGTCTAGTATTTACATTTAGATATTTAAGCCATTTGGATGCATCTTTACTAACAGTGAGGAGTAAAAATCCAAAAATAATTTTCCAAATGGAAAGCTAATTGTCTCAAAACTGTTTCATTGGATTGTTCACCTTTCTACTCAGATTTTAAATTTTTCATCTTGGCTGTATACTGGATTTCTACACACACAGATACATGTTCAGACTAGTTTTTCCATTAATGTAACTAGCTTCTAGGTCCCCTTCCCAGACATTCTTAACTTGAGGCTCACCTTTACAACTGTGTTAATATGCTTTAGGTTGCAAGTAGTGGAAAACTCAATTGAAATATATAAACAATTAGTGGAACTATTGAAAAGTCTGATAAATTGAAGTCACTGAAAAAGTCCAGAAGTAGGGTCAGATTCATGCCAGACCTGGTCTAGTGCCTCACGTGACGTGAGCAGGAAACAAGTTTCTTAGCTGCCAAACAGCTCCTCTCTCCCCATTTCACAGCTTTGCTTTGTTAGCACTGACTCCATTCTTGGCAGCCCCCTTGCCAGGGTACAGACAGGTGAAAAAGAAAAATCTGTGTCCAGAAGTTCAAGAAAAATTTTCTGAAATTTACTATTACTGAATCTTTGAATTAAACTCCACCATCAGGAGGGTAGGGAAAATCTGAATGAAGGCTACAAATGGGACGAGGCTGGCTACACATCTTAACTCAAGCATTTTTGCTTCAGCAACTGGGTGGGATGGTGGTGCTACTAACTGATACAGGGACAACTCCAGGAAGAAAATGCTGGAGTTGGGTGCAGTGAAGTGTCAGGAGTTTATTTCAGATGGGTTCATGTGAAATGTTTGTGAGATATCTAAATGGATATATCAAGTAGGCAGCTGGATACATGAGTCTGAAGCTTAGGGGAAAGCTTTGGGTTACAGATAGAAATATGGGATTTATCCTGGATTTAAATTCTATAGATGAAACATAAAGCTATGGAAATAGATAAAATCTAGGAAGAGAATTTAGAAAGAAATCAGAAGAAATCCTAGGATTTCCCTTTGAGTTACTCCAGAGGTTAGAGGTTAGGGAAAAGAAGCCATGCTACAAAAGACCCTGAGAACGTGCCTTCAGTGAAACAGAAGTTAAACAGAGAGTGTGAACCACAGTCTTGGAGTATCTCGATATATAAAGCAGGTAATCTAAAATATGGAAGCACATTTGTGATGCTCCAGACAAGAGAGACAAATAATAATTAACTAATTCCCACATGGACATTGCTATACATTCCTTTAAAGTTCATGATCAAAGAATGTTAGAAGGCACCTAGATGCACTTGGTGAAGGAGCACAGTCTTGGAATCAGAGAACAGTGACTGTCTAATTTTACCATGTGCTAAATGGAACCAATCTACTTTATAGGGTTGTTGTGAAGATGGATTATAAGACATATGTGAATCCCTGACAGGTGTTTTATTTTCTTCTCCTCACCAGGAATAGGAAAGGAGGGGAAGGGAGTGCACTGGGGAGAGTAGCTCTGCATATCCAGGTCTACACTGAGAGGTTAATAGCGCTCTACTCCCCACAGTAGGGCTTCATGGAGAATGTGGCTGGTCAGAAGCTGCTTACATGGCAGGGAGGACATGACCTGGCCTGGCTGTTCTTTCTCAACCTTTTGAAATCTTCGCTCCTCCTGTTCCTCCCACACACAATAGCTACGGAAGTCATCTCACATTGCAGTATAATTTCTAATCATTTTAATCACCTGTAAAGGAGCGACAGTGTCTACTGTGAGGTGATACCTTCTACATCTTGAGTTTATGTCTGAGTCTCTCTTGACTCCAGGTCATTTAGACATTGCCTCCTCCAACTCCATACCCCTGTGGCAGCATTTTATAGTCCTTATTCTTCTAACAATTGCTTTTCTCAAAGACTCCTTCATGCATTAGTAGACTTCTTGGCATAGACCTTGCTTTGGGAAGTAATCGCATCTCCCGTCACTTTGATTTACTTCACAACTCCAGGGTTACAAGATATTTTTGCTTGGACTTAGTCTTCTAGAATATTTTGACATTGCAAAACACTGAAGAGTATATTGTACCAAACAATGCTGTCCTCAGTACGGGGAGCAACCAAATGACCTAATTCATCTTTCCAGCTTCTAACTTCTATGGTATCTTATAGTATAGAATCTATTCATGGCATAATAGTCCTTTATATTTAGAAATGAATATATCATCTAATTCTTTATTTCCATGTTGAACCACAATGAAGTTTCTGATGAAACCACACATTAAAGTTAGAAAACAGATGAATATCCTTCAATATCTGCTGGAGTCCTTTGATTAAAAAGTAGAATTGAAATTGATGAGGTCTATACATTTTATAATTATCTGAGTTATTCTTCTGCAGGCAGTAAAAAGAGAACAAGAGCACATGCTCCTCTTCTAAGTCATATTTATCTTTCACCAAAACTTTTCACCCAGCCTAAAATCAGGCAATCATCTGGTATCTTTGGCTGCAGTACATCAGTCCCACTTGCTGTACTAGATAAAGTATATGAATAATGTTCTGATTTATCATTATCAGGGTTTAAGTATAGCAAGCACTTCAGATCTTCAAAGATATTTGTCATTGTTAATTACAATGATATAATTAGAAACAACAGGATCTGACTGATCCAGTGGAACTTTCTTGCCAACAGTTTGTTAGCATTTTCCAAGCAGTTTAAGAAATTCTTCATTCATATGTTGAAGAAAAAAATACATCTACTTTCTTGGTTTGCTGTTCTACACATTAACAGAGAGAAAAAACTAAATTCCATTCATTGTTAAATGGTATACTTGATCTGTGAAGAGGGCCCATTTGTCTTTTATGTACCACATGAGACAAATGCTCATCCTAAAATCTGGTTCCCAGGACAGCCCCTGACAGATGGTGATATGGTTATATATACATCCAGGAGTGGTAGATATTTACTGGATGATTTCCATCAAAGTCATTAAAAGAAAACTATTTATCACAGATGATTAAAAAAATGTGATATCTTGTTAATCATTTTTAATAGACTTTATATTTTAGAGCAGTTTTAGGTTCACAGCAAAATTGAGTGGCAGGCGGAGAGATTTCCCATTAATAATTTTTTACACCATGTGAGACTATCAAAAATGCAAAAGCAAGACTGCTTTCTACGTGGCCCATAATTAGTAAATGGATTCAAGGGCAAAGGCGAGAGTAAAGGTAGATATAATTGACGCAGTTGTATCACTGCCGGGCTCCTGGTCCACTTGCACAGCTGAGGCAGACTAACCCTGTTTAGCAGCTGGAGTACATCCAGCAGTCAGCGTAGGCCCTGAGCAAGTGGCTGAATCCCTGGGAGGAAGGGTATGAAGAAAGGGTAGCCTGGCTACCTGAAGAGGAGCAAAGAAAGGTCTTCAGGAGTCTGTGAGAACCCAACATCAGAATCATAAGATTTCCAGATCATTCCAGCCAGGGATATTTTAAATAAATATTTTATAAGTCATTCTGAAGTTTTGTTCTATTCTGATACTCCGACCACCTTGTAAATAGAGGGCTTCTAGCAACCTGAATAAAGTATATCAACTGAAAAAGATACACAATCTAAAATTGAGAATTCTGTTTCATTTTGTGGACTTTCTGAGGACTCAAGCCTGGGAGTTAGCCTCTCAGATTGCTCTAAGGGACCTGCTACAAAGAGGCAAGGGAGGAGCCAGGACTTACAGGCTTTTTTTTTTTTTTTTTTTTTTTACAACAAAGACCAGATAGTCAGATCATCGAAAGATTAGTTAATTAAAGAAAACCAGCTATCTCAAGGAATTTAGTGCTTTTCTACTTATGGGAAGATACAAGACTCTAGGCTCATTGAAATCATTCCTTTGGTAAGCACCTTAGCTACCTAGGGCCAGTATCCTGCTCTTTCCCATCCTAAGTCCCCTCAGGGGCTCCCCCTCAGGGGTAGGAGGGGGTGTAGTGGCTTGATGGCTGCAACATCCTTTGCTTACTGATACAGCAGGCAATATATTTTATTTACAAGCACCTCAAGCCTTTACTTATAATCTCCTTAGGACCTTGAACCTGAGAGCAGATCCACTCGGTAACGCTCAGTAAGACTCCTGTGATTCAGGGACCCCTTCTCACTTCAACAGTTATCAGGTTTGAACAATGAGAAAAGCCAGTGGGCCTGCCCAGGGGGTCTTCACAACCTGCCCTGTGAAATCAGGGAAACTCAGTGTTGTGGTAACTGATATTATCGGTGTTTATATGAAAAAACGTTTACATTTTATTGCCTCTTTCTTTCGTTTACCACATTTTCTTACCATTGACTTAAAAATTATTCAACTAGAGCTGATTAGTAGTCTATAATTTTTCTCTCTATTTTACCCACATAAGAGAATCTTCTCCCCATTTCTCACTCAGATCTCCAGGGCACGTGAAAAGGAATGAAAAATGGCTAATCTGAGTGTCGAAAGCCCATCTTCACATGGTGAAGATTCATAAATGCTTCAGAAAAATGAACAATTTATAAAAGCAAGAAGGTCCAAGCTGTTCTTTCTTAAAACCGTGTATGCAGCAGTCCAGAGAAGATTAATTTCAAATCCCTCTATTTTTTCAAAAGCACAAGTTATGAAGCACTATAAATAATCTTACGATATCTCTTAATAAATAAATAAAATTAGTGTACCTCCAAGGCCTGAATGTTCTTTGCATTTTTGCTTATTTACCACATTTTCTCATGACTGCATCATATCACTACTCATAAATCACTGCGTATCTATCAAAATCTATTATGCATATCCATCATGATTCTAATCTGAATAAAGCATAATCTTCCTAAAATACAAAAAGGTATTTCTAAGATGCAAACTGATTGTGTTAATTCCCTGCATAAAAATCTTCAGTGACCTTCCTCCATGCCTATAGTATTATACTAAATCTTAACATGATTTTTCCAGCTATAATCAGAACCCAACCTACCTCCTGGGCCTTACAGTCCTTTTCTTACAGTCTAGGTTTCCTAGACAGCTGACAACTGTTTCTTTTCCAGATTTGTTTAGGCCCATTCCATCTCTCTGCTTCGGGTCAAATTCTTCTTACTGATTTATAGCTTCCTTTCCCATTGCTATACTTTCCACTATCAACATCCTTACTCACTGTCAGTGTCTTTCAAAATCTATCAAGTCAGTGTCTTTCAAAATCTACCAGGTTCAGTTTAAGTATCATCTCTTTCAAAACCCTTGCTCCCAGAGGCTGTCCCAACCAGAAGTAATGGAGTCCAAGTTTGTACTTCTTGCATCATGACAGGCTGATAAATTGAGGGATATGTTGTTTAGATAAGGAATAGCAACTTTATCTGGAAAGCCAGCAGACCAAGAAGATGGTGGACTAGTGTCCCAAAGAACCATCTTGTCTGGGTTTGGATGCTAGTGTTTTGTTTTCTTTTGTTTTGTTTTTAATAGAACAAAGAGGGGTAGGTGAAGAGGTAAAATAAAAAAGGCAATAAGTTGTTGCAAATATTTCTTGGTTCCAGCCAGACTCCAGAGGGGATGTGCTAATTAATTTTTTCCTGTAGACATTCACAGATGGGCCTGGTCAGGATGTTTCCTGAGAGCTAACCAAAGGTATTTTAACTTAATGCTAAAATAGAACCATGGGAGGCAGGGTTCCCCAAAATGTACCATAATGTAGACTTTAAGCTGTAGGCAACATCCCTTTAGTGATTAACTTGTGGCAAAAGCAATAGAGTACAAAGATTAAAGTAAAAGAAACAGATCCAATATGGAATCAGATTTCTCATCCTTATATGGTAGTATCTTCATCCTTCGGGTTGCCATAGCAGTTGGCTCCTACATCTCTGACATTATTTATCATTCTGCACAACTTTGTAATTATGTGTATAATATCAGGCAGCCTTCACACAGCCTCTCATCTCATAGGGCATGTCGTCCACCGTAGGCCCTAACTGAGCTTGTCTTGAATCTGATTGGCACTACCATTAAGAACTAAAGCTCTTAGACTGTATTAACATTCTAAAAGACTTTGGTCCAATGTTAACATATTATTTTCTCATAAATTCTGTCATACTTGGTAATGACAAAGAAAGTCTATTATTAGGGCCAAATTTAAAGACAAAGGAGCCCAATAACACAACAACAAAAAAACAATAATTACAGAGTTTAACAAGAACCACTCTCTGCAAGTTCAAAAAAGCATTAAAAGTTAATACTCAATTAGTGATTAAAGGGAAAATAATGTGTGTGTTACAAGGACCCCTCATGTGCCTCCAGCCTCTTGTCCATCTGGTTTCCTGAGGAAGCAATTACAATATGAACTGCCCTAATGCTATCTGGTCCTATCAGAAGTTGGGAAGCCTTGTGAAAATTCCAAATGTGCCTCTAATATAATCACTATCTGGGTTGCAATTACACTGAGGCTTGCTATCTGTTAGAACCTTTATATCTTGGATTCCTTTGGTAATTATACAGTAGTTTCCATTTAGAAATTGACTCCTCCCTTTGAGTTTACTTACACCAAAAGCAGTACAGTTGGCCCTTCATATCCACGGGTCCTGCATGCACAGATTGATCCAACTGCATATAAAAAAAAATTTGAAAAATAAAATTCCAGACAGTTCCAAAAAGCAACATTTGAATTTTCCACACACTGACAACTATTTACATAGTATTTACAACTATTTATACAGAATTTACATTGTCTTGGTTATTATAAGTAATCTAGAGATGATTTAAAGTGAATGGGAGAAATTTCATAACATCTGCCACCTAGAAAGCTCATAGAACATGTGCATTTTTGGTTCATTTTCAGTTCTTCTTGTTACTCTTTTTCTTAATGAAAATGAGCATTCCTTTTCTGTTTAAAAAAAATTAAATAAAAAAATTAAGTATATAGGAGGATGTGTGTAGGTTATATGCAAATACTATGCCATTTTATGTAAGGGATTTCAGCATCCAGGTATATTGGTATTGAGGGTGCTGTGGAGGACACTGGAACGAATCTCCCCTCCCCCATACCAAGGGACAGCTGTACTCAGTAGTACTAAGGCTGGAAGCATTGGGGAATTCCCACAGCCATTAGAAGCATCCTAGCCTATACTCAAGCCTAGAGACATCTTACCTCCCAATAAAGCTCCTAACTTTCCCTTCTTTACCCTTTTGGAAGCACAACGCCTGGTGTTTACTTTTCCCACCCTTGAAGCCTAGAAGCCATCTCAGAAATATTAAGGAGATAAGAGTACCTATAAAAGCTCTTAAGATACTCTTAAATTTACAGCAAACAATGGACTATTTACTTGCCTTATCTGAGGATGGGTGTTCCCTTTAGTTCATTAGAGGAAAGCCTGGGGCAGAGGAAATTTGCACAAGGGACTCTGGGCTTCCCAAATCTCCTAGGAAGTGGCCAGACATTCAGGGCGCCAGCCCCTCTGACCTCTGCCAGTCCGGCCAGATTCTAAACATGACGTATTGTTTCAAACAAAAACCCTCCCTCTTTTTTATTGAAACTACAAAAATTTTTTTATAATTAAAGACAAATGTAGGTGGATCAGGTAGATGCAAAGAGACTACTGCATCGATCAAGTGTGAAAATGAAGACTTCCAAACAGAATACTCTGAGGCTGTTTATTTGTAGCTTGCTATAGCAAGGAAGTCAGCCAGCCATCACTTGTGTTTGGCAGAGGACTCAAGAGATAGGCAGGCAGGGGGCAGGGAAAGCTTTCTGATTAAAAAAAAACGAACGTTTCAGGTATACTTTGCAAGTTTTTGAAATCGGGAAACTGGAGGTGGGCCAACTAGAAGCTGGGCATCCTATGTGATTAGTTTGGGGAGCATATTTGGCTTTTTCTGGTTGATCTTGAGATTTATGAAAGTAGTGACAAAAATTCGGGAAGCTGGCCTTTATTGAGCAAGTCCTAGCTGTCTGGGGCCAATTGCTGCAGAAGCTGTGGTTTGGTTTCCTGGGCTGGTCATAGAGGTCATGCGTCAGAGATCTAGTCTATGTGCAGTCTGGCCATTATCTGTTTGTAAATTCAGACTCTCACAGGACTTTTGCTGTTGTTCCTTTTTAAGTCATTTGAAAGTAAAATAGTATCTAGGAAATCATCAGAAACTTAAGAGTAGAAACAAACTAAATTTGTCTCTGGATATTATCTCTAGAACCCAGCACAGTGTCAGCCCTCAGGACGCTCTTCTCATTTAAAATATCCACTTTAAAAAGAAATTTTAAAATCACTACCACATAGTCATTAAAAACCAGAAGTTGCCAATGTCCTTAAACTTAGAAGTCATTAACGGTAAACATTATTAATATTTTCCTCTTTTAGCATGAATTTGCTCTGTAGCCACTGGTAATTGGATGCTTTTCTTTCTCTACAAATGTTAGTGAGTGAATAGCACAATTTTTTCCCTGAGTGTAGTGTTAGTGTATCTTGCTCATTGTCCTTGCCCTCCAAATTCTAGTTCCGTCATTCCACTATCACCTCAGTAAAGATGTGCCCAAGCAGCATCCTTTTCACTCCCAATTAGGCAAATTCATTAGGTTCAATCTCTATGTTACTGATTTTGATATATATTCCTAATATTATATATATATAACTTTATAGGTATTAACTCTTATGTTTCAATTGCCTCCATATTATTGTCTATGTCCAAATCATCTTTGTGCTCCTATCACTTGTCAGAGTATATGGAACATGTTGAATGAATGATTAAATGAATCCAGCAAGTCAAGTAAACTTTTATAAAGTTTGAGTTCTGATAGTCAACCTGGAGATTGATTGAGATGAATTGAGATGAATATTGTGGGACCATATCACAGGATACCAATACAATAGGACGCAAAATGCGAAACAAAGAGTTTACGTTATTTATTCATTTATTCAACAAATATTATTAAGACTGATTTTATTTTAGCCACTCTGCTAGGAAATGGGAAAATATTAGTAAACAAAATGCAGGTGAATTATATCTAGAAAAATCTCTTCTTGAAAAGATCTTCCTTCCATCTCTGGCTACAGAGTTCCATTTCCATGATCTGATAGTGAACCAAGACCAGGTGGATGACAACATGTTTAAATTCTCATACTGTATTTTCTTCGCTTCTTCAATATCTACAGCGTGTAGACATGAACCCAGTGAACATTCAGTCAATGCATACTGAACTGGATTTTTATCGTTGTTTGTCCAGTAAAGTTACTCCAACATCATGACCATCCAAGGCTTAGAAGACGGCTACTTTTTCTCTCCTTCCTTGGCTCACACCAACTCAAGTGCAGACAATTGTTTTAGTTTTCTTGGTATGCAACGCTGTGAGTAAAAGGACTTGTAGTGTCAAACCTATTGGCTAAAATAAGGCAGGGAAGGACACAAAATATAATAACACTAGAAAATGTTGCAGACGTGAAGACTATATTTACCAGTTACAAAACAGCCTGGCATTAGGGATACGATGTCTAACTTTAGAACCAGGGTTGCAGTTCTTACCTCTCTCTTATATAATGGTGTGATCTTGGACAAGACATTTCAGCTTCCTGGGTTTTAATGTCCTCATCTGTAATAGGCAAAGATTAGAAAAGGTTACTTTAAAATCAATAGTATTACTATAGGCAAAAATCTGGCCAAAGCATCTAGACTATCTCAGTTCCGTAGGCCTGATAGTCATCCTAGTGTTTAATAGTCCTCCTCAAGGCAGTTCTAACTTATGCACGTTCCCAAGCAGGGTGCTGAAGCATAAAGAGTTTTTCCTGGGATCCACATGGTCAAGATGTTAGCCGTGTTGTTTATTCCCACCCTGATTCTTCTCATAGTATGCTGTCTTCCTTCCCCTCCCATTCAGAAATAAATGAGGAAAGAATGAGGATAAAATGTAGCAATGACTTTGAGGCAAATAATGTTCTTTTCCCACTTCAAGAAAAAGGCTCTTTCAATTCAGTCTTTCATGTTTCTTTACCTGTCACTGACTTTTTCTTCCTAAATTTTAGGTATAGTTTCACTTTTACAGATGAAAGCATGAGTCTCCAAATTCATGATTTCTGACTTAAATGAACAACAACCTGGCTTCTGTAAGTTTAAACATATAATCTGTCCAGATGCTCCAAAAGTCTCACTTACACACATATCTCCTAATTCCATCCCTACTAATATATATATATACACACACACACACACACACACATACACACACATATATATATTATACTCTTTTAAAATACACAGTGAATATTTAAGGGTTGATCCTTAAGATAAGGAAAGGAGGATTATTTCTTTACTTCTTAGCCCATTATATGGCTTGCACCTCTTCTTACTCCCATGTTGTCTGGTCAATATTTTTTCCATAGCACATACCGAAATGCCTAGCTCCCCTAGCAGACTACAAGCTTTGTAGAGTAGGCTCTGTGTTTTACTGATATTAGATCCATCACCTAACATATAATTTGACTTGCTGAATAAACTGAATAGATGGATGAATATGAGATCCTTCCTAACAACAAGGGCTTTTAAGAATATTTCTATAACTGAACTGCCACTGTGAATTCATATCTATATGTAAATAATGGGTGGGGCCATCGGGTAACTTGGAATTTAAAACAGAATTGCTATGAAACTTTGCATTTGGATTCAGGGAAAGTAAAGTGCTAGGAATTGAGAGAAAGAGACAGACAAGTCTTCTCTCATCATCAAGGCAACAAAACTTCAGCTTTGTTCACTACAAAATGGCACAGAGGTTGCCTTCAGTCATGACCTCAGCTACCTGGTTTTAGAATAATCTGAGAATGACAGAAAAATATGAGTCTCAGTTCATATTTCAGAGTCTCTTAAAAAAAGGCAATCCCTCACACCATACACAAAAATAAACTCAAATTGACTTAAAGGCTTAAATGTAAGACAAGACACAACAAGTCTCCTAGAAGAAAATATAGGCGAAACATGCTCTGACATAAATCTTAGCAATGTTCTCCTAGGGCAGTTTACCCAGGCAATAGATATAAAAGCAAAAATAAACAAATGGGACCTAATTAAACTTATAAACTTTTGCAGAGCAAAGGAAACCATAAGCAAAACAAAAAGACAACCTATGGAATGGAAGAAAATATTTGCAAATGATGTGACTGACAAAGGTTTAATTTCCAGAATATATAAACAGCTCATACAACTTAATAACAAAAAATGAACAACCCAATCCAAAACTGGGCAGAAGACCTAAACAAGCAATTCTGCAATGAAGACATACACATGGTCAATAGGCATATGAAAAAATGCTCAATATTGTTAATTATCAAAGAAATGAAATCAAGACTACGATGAGGTATCATCTCACACCAGGCAGAATGGCCATCAGTCAAACA
Organism: Camelus ferus; assembly: GCF_009834535.1. Taxonomy (NCBI): domain Eukaryota; kingdom Metazoa; phylum Chordata; class Mammalia; order Artiodactyla; family Camelidae; genus Camelus; species Camelus ferus. The sequence continues at coordinate 49,349,007 of NC_045709.1, forward strand.
TCCACAAAAGATGAATGCTGGAGAGGCTGTGGAGAAAAGGGAACCCTCCTACACTGCTGGTGAGAATGTAGCTTGGTGCAGCCGTAATGGAAAACAGTATGGAAATTCCTCAAAAAACTAAAAATAGATTTACCATATGCTCCAACAAGCCCACTCCTGGGCTTATATCTGGAAGGAACTCTAATTCGAAGAGATACACGTACCCCGATGTACACAGCAGCACTATTTACAATAGGCAAGACATGGAAACGAGGCTGAGGTCCACCTTCAAGGTAACACAGGGGGAGCTATGCTGACCTACTGTCCAGCAAAACAAGCAAAGCCTGTGAACTGTATTTTAAGAACAAAAACAAGGAACAAAAATTTAGTCTCTGGAAATTGTCCTAATGGCATACAGCAAATGAGGAAACATTTATTCAAGAAAACCTACTATAACTCGGTAAGAATACTGAGTCTGTGCAATTGAGCAACAGCCTGCTCTCTCCATCACTAAAGGAGAATTAATAAAATGGCCAAATTTAGGCCAAAAAACCAAACGACCAGAGGCTAACTGCTCCAGCATGTCCTAATACAGGGCTGAGAGATTTTGACCAGGTGGAGAGGCAGTTTATAAGGAAAGAGACTTCTGACACTTTCCCCAAAAGAACTGACTGTATTTGAAATAGAGTTTGATGAATTTCAAGCCTAAGGATGTTGGTGTTCCTGAAAACAATAGCTCCTCTTAATTAGGAGTAAAAAGCATAACCACAGGCCAGCTAGTTCACTAGAGAGAAACAGAGAAAGAGATAACTAAGAAGTACCCTCCTGAGTACCAAAGATAAAGACTGTTCTCAAAAGAATACTCCTGCCTGAGTTTAATTGGATCAGACTACAGAGCTATTTGTGCCTCAGGACACCGTCAAAAACAGTAGAGTAATCAACTAGCAATTAGTGGAATCTCACAGGTGGGTGTGATACCAAATGAGGCAGAATGATCAGGAAAGGAGACACCCAAAGGGAATCCTACCAGAACCACTGTCATCCCCGATAACTGTGTGCATGCCCATGGCTGCGCCCTCTCAGACACGGACGGTTTCACACCGCAGGGGAGGTAAACGCCACTAAAACAGTCCAGCATGTCACTAGACAAAGAAATAAGCAAATAACAGTAAGAACAGGCCTCAGAGCAGGGGAGGGGAATCATTAGTGCTTGCCTAGAGTTGGAGGTAGGCAGACGGGGAGGTGATGGATCAGGAGGGTGGGGTTTCTTCTTAGACTGATGCAAATGTTCTCAGGTTGACTGTGGTCCTGGTTGTACAACTGAAAATATATTAAAAGCCACAGGTGCATTAAATGGTAAGTGAGTTATATTTCAAAACATGTTTTTTTTTTAAAAAGACTCAATGGTACTTTTTAGGCATAGGAAATGACAGTCCTTGCTCAAATACTGACATTATTTAGACAGACAAGTGAAAGAAATATTTTTCAGCCAAAGAGAAAATTGTAGACTCGCCTGGGTTTATTCAAATTGTTTGGCAGGGGACCTGTGGGAACTGGTTTCTGGGTTATCCAGCCAGCATTTCCAGTGACCAGCAGCAGTGATGTCAGGGTGGCACGTCATTTGTCATGTTTGTTACTGGCTGAAATAAACACACCTGCCTGTGGGCCATGCACGGGACACGTGATATTTTCCCAAAGAGGCTGTGTTAAGCACTCTACAATCCTGTGTATTTTATCACTAATCTCCTATTGATCTTATGCCTGTGAGCCTCAGACCACTAAGGAAAGTGAAAGTTAACTAGATACGTGAATCTAATTAGAAAGCTCCATGTCCTCCTCTTTCCTTAAAGAGCTTGCAATTTTCGGGTGATGTTCAGTTTTTTATGACGACTTTTGGGTTTGTTAGCTAGACATTTTCTTTAACTCTTCATTCATTTGCTTTCTCAAAACTGATTCCTAAGTTTTGATATGGCTGAGTCAAACAGCCTTAGAGAAGTTCATTCTAACTTGAAAAGGAGTTTTTGTAGTCAGCTCCTGTTACTTATTTAGCATTGGCTGAGGAAAGCCATTCCTCTGCAAAGAAAGTTCTATTCTGTGACTTTCAGTGTGGCATGGAGGGGGCATATTTAGGAGGAAAAAGGTTACCAACTTAGACAGCCAAATCAGTAAAACTCACTAGGCTGATATGTATTCAGTCATCCGGCATCACTAATTCAATACGTGCCATGTACAGTGGTGGCGCTTAGGGACATGACAGTGCCTAAAACAGACGTGGCACCTACACTCGGGAAAGTCACCTCCAGGGGCCTTGCCCCTGTGGTCAGCTCAAACTGGCAACCTGACCAGATGTCTGTGCTGCAGACTGTTGTTTCTATGCCTAACCAGTTTGCTTTTCTTGGCCTCAGAGAGAGGGAATATCCCAAGTCTTTGTATTCAGAGGAAGGTTTACCCTCATTTCCCTGTGTGTCTGTCCAAAAGAGGCTAGAGAAATGAAGTAATGGATTATAGATGTTTACACAATCTTGACAGATAGCCTACATTATGATGCAAAATTACCAACAAGTTTACTGTGCTTAACTTTGGGCTATGTGTGAAACTGAACTATAGTAACAAAAGCTTTTTCCTTATGCATCACTTCCCAATTCTCAAAGCACTTCTAGGAATGTGGAAGATGGCGGAGTAGAAGGATTTTCGCAGGTCACCCTCACCCACAAATACACCAAGACCCACATCTACAGACCCACACAGCCAACCAGAGCACCTGTGGAACTCCGACAGAACATCGCCCTCTTCAAAAGATAAAGACGCCAAAAATCTGGTAGGAGAAAAGGAAAAAAGAAAGAACAAAACGCAAAGCAGCGCGGGACGGGTCCCGCAGGGAGGGAGCGGCAAAGGAGGACTGGCGCTCGCTCGCTGGGTCTCCCCTCTCCAACTGAGAGGCCAGCGGGACGGAGGGGGAGCCTCCAAGGCTCGGATCTGTACAGAGCAGCCCTTGACTAACAGAACTAAGTTAAACGGGCACAGAGCGTCACCCTGACATGCAGCCTAATATGCGGGCCGGCAGCGGCGGGCAGGGCCAGGCTGCACAAGCTGGGCAGAGGACGGAAGTGGCTGCACGGAGGCAGCCCCGGGGGAACGCAAGTTTACTCCATAAACCACAGTGCCAAAGAGGTATGAGCAAGATGAAGAAGCAGAAAAACCTTTCCCAATTAAAAGAACAAGAGAAATCCCCTGAAAGGAAGATCAACGAAATAGACATCGATAGCCTACTAGATCAAGATTTCAAAAAAGGAGTGATCGAATTGCTGAAGGAATTAAAAAAGATAGTGTTTAGAGATATAAAATATGTCAAAAATGAAATTGAAGCTATAAAGAAGAGCCAAGGAGAATGGGTAAACTCGCTGGCTGACATGAGGAATGATCTAATAGCTGTGCAAAGCTGACTAGATAATGCAGAGGAACGAATTAGTGATCTAGAAGACAGGGCAATAGAAAGCACCCATTCAGAAGAACTACAAGAGAACCAAATAAAAAATAATGAAAATAGCATAAGGGACCTATGGGATAATATAAAGCACCCCAATCTTCGCATAATAGGGGTCCCAGAAGGAGAAGAAAGATCAAAGGGGATTGAAAAGGTTTTTGAAGAAATCATGACTGAAAACTTCCCAAAATTAAAGAAGGAATCAGATATCCAAGTACAGGAAGCTCAGAGGGTCCCAAACAGGAAGAACCCAAATAGACCCACACCAAGACATAACCATACTCAAGATGGCCAGAGTCAAGGATAAAGAAATGATTCTAAAGGCAGCAAGAGAAAAGCAAAGAGTAAGTTACAAGGGAACCCCCATAAGGCTCTCAGCTGATTTCTCTACACAAACACTACAGGCCAGAAGGGAGTGGCAACATATATTCAAAGCCCTGAATGAAAAAAAGATGCAGCCTAGGATCCTTTATCCAGCAAGGCTATCCTTGAGGATAGAAGGAGAAATAAAGAGATTCACAGACAAAAAAAAAAAGCTGCAGGAGTTTAGCAACATTAAACCCATGCTAAAAGAAATATTGAAAGGGCTATTCTAAATAGAAAAGCAGCAGGATGCTACAGAAATGAGAAACTCACAATTGGAAAGGTGATAACTCATGAATTACAAATAAACACGAAATTATAAAAGAAGACATACAAATCACTGAGAGTGGGAGAGGGAGGCAGGGAAATATAGAATATTTTTTTCTTTCTTTTTTAAATTTTGTTAACAGTAGGATGGGTTTGAGATCATGTTACTATCAGTTTAATAAAAACAGTTATAGTAATGGGTTGATAGATTTACAAAACAGGGTAACCACAAGCCAAAAATTTACAAAGGAATCACAAAAATTAAATAAAATCCATGATAATACAAAGGAAAATTACCAAACCACAAAAGGAAGAAGAAAGGAACAAAGAGGAAATACCAATTCAACTGCAAAGATAAGTTCATAATGGCAATAAACACACATCTATCATTAATTACTGTAAATGTTAATGGACTAAATGCTCCAGTCAAAAGACATAGAGTGGCAGACTGGATAATAAAGCAAGAACCTTCAATATGCTGCATACAAGAGACCCACTTTAGGGAGAAGGACACATATAGATTGAGAGTGAAAGGATGGAAAAGGATATTCCATGCAAATGGAAAAGCCAAAAAAGTGGGTGTTGCAGTACTGATTTCAGACAAAATAGACTTTAAAACACAGGCCATAAAGAAAGATAAAGAAGGACATTTTATAATGATTAAAGGAGTGATACAAGATGAGGATATTACACACATTAATATTATGCACCCAATATAGGAGCACCTAAGTACATAGAACAATTACTAACAGAGATAAAGGGGGATATTGATGGGAATACAATCATAGTTGGAGATTTTAACACTGCATTAACATCACTAGACAGATCTTCCAGACAGAAAATAAACAAGGCAACAGAGAAATTAAATACTACAATAGAAAAACTAGCTTTGGTGGATATTTTCAGAGCATTACACCCCCCAAAAATAGGATATACATTCTTTTCAAGTGCACGTGGAACATTTTCCAGGACCGATCATGTACTTGGGCACAAAAGAAACCTCAACAATTTTAAGAAGATAGAAATTATCTCAAGCATCTTTACTGACCACAATGCCATGAAACTGGAAATCAACAACAGAGAAACAAAGGAGAAAAAAAGGAAAACATGGAGATTAAACAACATGTTATTGAAAAAACAATGGGTCAATGAGGAAATCAAAGCTGAAATTAAAAAATACCTTGAGACAAATGATAATGAAAGCACAACCACTCAAAATCTATGGGACACAGCAAAGGCAGTGCTAAGAGGGAAGTTTATAGCGATACAGGCCTTCCTCAAAAAAGAAGAACAATCTCAAATAAACAATTTAACCCACCACCTGAATGAACTACAAAAAGAAGAACAAAAAGCCCCAAAAAGCAGCAGAAGGAAGGAAATAATAAAGATCAGAGAGGAAATAAATACAATAGAAATTAACAAGACCATAGAAAAAATCAACCAAGCCAAAAGCTGTTTTTTTGAAAAAGTAAATAAAATCGACAAACCTCTGGCCAAACTCACAAAGAAGAAAAAAGAGAGAGCACAAATTAGCAAAATAAGAAAGGAAAATGGAGAAATTACAACAAACAAAATAGAAATACAGAATATCATACGAGAATATTATGAAAAACTATATGGAACCAAACTGGATAACCTAGAGGAGATGGACAAGTTTCTGGAAACATACTGTCCACCAAAACTGAATCAAGAAGAATCTGAATGCTTGAACAATCCGATCACTAGAAAGGAAATAGATATAGCAATTAAAAAACTCCCTATAAATAAAAGTCCAGGACCGGACGGCTTCACCAGGGAATTCTACCAAACATACAAAGAAGAACTCATACCAGTCCTTCTCAAACTCTTCCAGATGATTGAAAAGGAGGGAATACTCCCAAACTCATTCTATGAAGCCACCATCACCCTGATACCAAAACCAGGCAAAGACACTACCAAAAAAGAGAATTATAGGCCAATATCACTGATGAACATAGACACAAAAATCATCACCAAAATATTAGCAAATAGAATCCAACAACACATAAAAAAGATTATACATCATGACCAAGTGGGGTTCATCCCAGGGACACAAGGCTGGTTCAACATACGCAAATCAATCAGTGTAATACATCACATCAACAAGAGAAAGGACAAAAACCACATGATCATCTCAATCGATGCAGAAAAAGTGTTTGATAAAATTCAACACCCATTTATGATAAAAACTCTCACCAAAGTGGGTATAGAGGGGACATATCTCAACATAATAAAAGCTATATATGACAAACCTACAGCCAGCATAGTATTCAACGGTGAAAAACTCAAAAGCTTCCCACTAAAATCTGGGACAAGACAAGGATGCCCACTGTCACCACTCCTATTCAACATAGTCCTGGAAGTCCTAGCCACAGCAATCAGGCAAGAGAAAGTAATAAAAGGGATCCAAATTGGAAAAGAAGAGGTAAAAGTGTCATTATATGCTGATGACATGTTACTATATATAGAAAACCCTAAAAGGTCCACACAAAAGCTACTAGAGCTGATTGAAGAATTCAGCAAGGTAGCAGGTTACAAAATTAACGTTCAAAAATCAGTTGCATTTCTTTACACTAACGATAAATCAACAGAAGAAGAAAGTAAAGAAACAATCCCCTTTAAAATAGCACCCAAAGTAATAAAATATCTGGGAATAAATCTAACCAAGGAGGTGAAAGAATTAAACACAGAAAACTATAAACCATTGATGAAGGAAATTAAAGAAGACTTTAAAAAATGGAAAGATATCCCATGTTCTTGGATTGGGAGAATCAATATTTTTAAAATGGTCACACTGCCCAAGGCAATCTACAGATTTAATGCAATCCCTATCCAATTACCCAGGACATATTTCACAGAACTAGAACAAATCATAATAAAATTTATACGGAACCATCAAAGACCTAGAATTGCCAAAGCATTACTGAAGAGAAAGAAAGAAGCTGGAAGAATAACTCTCCCAGACTTTAGACAATACTATAGAGCTACAGTCATCAAGACAGCATGGTATTGGTACCAAAACAGGCATATAGACCAATGGAACAGAATAGAGAGCCCAGAAATGAACCCACAAACTTTTGGTCAACTCATCTTTGACAAAGGAGGCAAGAATATACATTGGAATAAAGACAGTCTCTTCAGCAAATGGTGTTGGGAAAACTGGACAGCAGCATGTAAAACAATGAAGCTAGAACACTCCCTTACACCATATACAAAAATCAACTCAAAATGGATTCAAGACTTAAACATAAGACAAGATACAATAAACCTCCTAGAGGAAAACATAGGCAAAACATTATCTGACATACATTTCAAAAATTTTCTCCTGGAAGAAATAAAAGCAAGAATAAACAAATGGGACCTAATGAAACTTACAAGTTTCTGCACAGCAAAGGAAACCAGAAATAAAACAAGAAGAAAACGTATGGAATGGGAGAAAATTTTTGCAAGTGAAACTGACAGAGGCTTGATCTCCAGAATATATAAGCAGCTCATACAACTCAATAAAAAAAAAATAGACAACCCAATCCAAAAATGGGCAGAAGACCTAAACAAGCAATTCTCCAAGGAAGACATACAAATGATCAAAAAGCACATGAAAAAATGCTCAATATCACTAATTATCAGAGAAATGCAAATCAAGACTACAATGAGGTATCACCTCACACCAGTCAGAATGGCCGTCATTCAAAAATCCACAAATGACAAATGCTGGAGAGGCTGTGGAGAAAGGGGAACCCTCCTACACTGCTGGTGGGAATGCAGTTTGGTGCAGCCACTATGGAAAACAGTGTGGAGATTCCTCAAAAGACTAGGAATAGACTTACCATATGACCCAGGAATCCCACTCCTGGGCTTGTATCCAGAAGGAAATCTACTTCAGGATGACACCTGCACCCCAATGTTCATAGCAGCACTATTTACAATAGCTAAAACATGGAAACAACCTAAATGTCCATCAACAGGTGACTGGATAAAGAAGAGGTGGTATATTTATACAATGGAATACTACTCAGCCATAAAAACCGACAACATAATGCCATTTGCAGCAACATGGATGCTCCTGGAGAATGTCATTCTAAGTGAAGTAAGCCAGAAAGAGAAAGAAAAATACCATATGAGATCGCTCATATGTGGAATCTAAAAAACAAAAACAAAAACAAAGAAACAAACAGAAACAAAGCGTAAATAAAGGACAGAAATAGACTCACAGACAGAGAATACAGACTTGTGGTTACCAGGGGGGTGGAGGGTGCGAAGGGATAGACTGGGATTTCAAAATTGTAGAATAGACTACACTGTATAGCACAGGGAAATACACACAAAATGTTATGATAACTCACAGAGAAAAAAATGTGACAATGAGTGTGTATATGTCCATGAATAACTGAAAAATTGTGCTGAACACTGGAATTTGATACAACATTGTAAAATGATTATAAATCAATAAAAAATGTTAAAAAAATTAATAAAAAGCACTTCTGTCGCTGATCGTCATGAAATGAATCGTCACATTTAAAAATTATTGACAAGAGGTTGTTACTTTTCAAAGAATTCCAGGAAGACAAGAGTTTCAGAGTAAGACTGTAACTTACAAAGGGATTGGGGAAAAAAAAATTCAGTGAAGTAGAGGAAGGCAAATCTGGGTCTCATTGACAGGGTAATAAGATTAATAATGAATGGATTTCTCTTAACAATTCTCAAGCTGATTCTTGTGAAAAATAAGAAGTCAAAAATTACCAATAATCATTCAAGAGACATCCAAGCTATCAAAAACTGGAGGCAAAAAAACCCCAAAAGACTCTCCACGCTGTTATTGGACGTTCACATGGCTCCCTTGCTCTCACTGTGGACTCATCTTTTAGGCCAAGCTCAGGTGAGGGCTTCCAGGCCCTATGGATGTTACATCAGGTTCTCTAGGGGGCGGTGTCTCACTCCCTAAGCCCTGCCTAGTCACCAGTGCACTTCAACTTTAAAACATCTTTAGGATTTGTTTCTCTGTTTTTAACATTGAAAAAACTTTTAAAATATCGTTTTTCTTTTTTTTTTTAAATCCATGTAATACTTTCACTCGATTTTTAAAATAAGTTTATATAGTACTGAGAAGTATATAGAACAGCCCAGCTCAACAGGAGCATATAATAAACATGGTCCTATTAAGGACTTACCCATCAACTTATTGAGTGCTTTGTGGTTTGTTTGTTTTTTTTTTAAACATGATAGGTGTTGAATTTTTTTGTCCAATGCATTTCTTGCATCTATGAAAAACAGAAATGCCCATAAGATTTTGTTTTATCGTAACTCTGTTAATGTGTAAGATTTTATTCATGGATTTTCCAATATTTAACCAGTCTTTAATTCCTAGAATAAAACCTACTTGGTAAGAATGTTTAAGTTTTTAATGCATTATTGAATTCTATTTGCTTGTAATTGATCTAAGATTTTTACTCAGATATTAGCAGGTGCGAGTCTGCATTTTCCTCTTTTTGGTGGAATCTGTCAAGTTTGGGGGGAAAAATCTTTTACTTGCTTCATAAAATAAATGCAAAAGTTTTACCTCTCCCTGCAATGGAATAATTAAGGAGCATTGAGATTATATGATTTTTAAGGAGTACTTTCGAGGATGAAGCAAGTCGTAGGTGAAGCCTGATGTTTTTCAACTACTTTCCCTTTTATTCCATGGCAATTGGTCTCTTTAGATTTTTTTTTTCTCTGCTAGGGTCAGTTTGAGTCAGAATTACTTTCCTATAAAATTATCCATCTTATCTAAGTTTTAAAAGAAACTTACCTAGAGTTTTTTATTTAATCATACTCTAAACAACATTGAGCATGGACAAGTATCACTCTTGATATTTCAGTAGTACAACCAGGGCTACAGTCATCTCAGCATAGCTGCTATTTTTTAAATTACTGGTTTTATATTCTTAGTCTTAATATATTGTACTTTAAATTTTACTATTTTGTGTAAAACTAACTAAATTTGCTTATAAACGTTCCATTAATTGGCAGATTGCCAGCTTACAGATGGATGTGCATTTTACTTTGAACATTTTTTTACTGTAAAGGAATCTCATAAAATACCTGCTAGAAATCTTTTCCCTCTTTTTCGGTGAAGTGTACTTTGGCATATGAAGCAAGAGGATACTTGGGTAGCCAAGCAAAATTTAGCATCTCTCTCTTCTAATTCCAAGTTGCACTGAAACATTGCTTTCTAGATCTTGGTAAGTCTTTGTGACAATGCCAAAGGAATTTATACTCCTGGTTTCTCACTCCTCCTTTATTATTCCCTGAACCTTCATAGCTTCACCCTTTTTCTCTTCCATCTGAAAATGACCTGCCTTTGTCTAACTACTATGAATAGTTTCCCAACATTTTCAAAGCCTCTCTCCCTTTCTCTCTTTCTCTCTCCTACATAACTCAAGTTTAAAATATTACTTCTAACAAAAGATGCTACATTTATTAAATATTAAAGTTACATTTTTTTTATCCATGCTGTCAGTGTTTTCATGATTGTAGATCTAAGGAAATACTCCTTTAGGAAAGCTTACAATACATATTCCATTTCCATTTCATTTGCTGATATTTTTTAAATGTTCCTTTATATTTTGAAGACTCTAGGTCTACGGATGTTATGCTGGGAATCAACATCGTAAAACACCCCCTTTTCACGTCTTCCCAACAAGAGGAAAACAGGAACTTGAAGTAGCGGTTTCTAGAGAATGTGGAAATAGCATATTTCATTATGTAAATAGATTGTTCCTGTACTGGCCTGCATTATGAGCAGACATTTGCTAATTACACTAAAGAACAAGACTACAAAGGCCAATTTACATTCTGTGTGTGGTGTCGTTGATTTGTTTCTCGGAACCAAAACAAGATAAAAGGTTGCAAAGATTTAATCATGCAGGTCACTGCCTTGCCTTCAGCCAGTGAGTGTCAGAGTCTGGGGTCCATCGGCCCCTCAGTAAAGTACTGGCGGCCCTGGGGAAGACTTCCAAGATCCCCTTAGCACAGACTCGGGGCTTTGGTTTCTTCCTTAGCCACCGATTGACACTGTGCTCAATATAGTAAGAAATTAAGTGAACCCAGCTGCTGGACTCCTGATTAACTGCCTCTTTCCTGTGCTCTGTCCACTTTTTCCACCATGTTTAAATAACTACTTTTTTTCTTTGAAGTACATTCTTAGTGAGATTAATTTCTTTGCTTATTCAAAGTTCTGTCTCACATTGTGTGTGTGTGTGTGTGTGTGTGTGTGTGTGTGTGTGTGCACGTGTGTGACTTACCCACAGACTTCATTAAAACTCAGTTGTCAAGGGACAGTGGGCTGCATCCTAAAGCAGGAGCCATGGGACCTGAACTCTGCTTCTTAATTTGGTTCTTAATGGCTGAATGGTCTTAAACAATCTCTTTTGCTTTGTCTGCATATTTAAAAAATAAGGTTAACAACAGATATTTTACAGGAATATTGCAATTAACAGTATACATGAAAATATTCATAAAAAACTAAAAAACCATATGTGAAGGTAAAATGCAAGCAGACCTCAAAAAGATGAAAAAGGTAATAATTAAACATGGAAAATTAAATTTAGTGAAAGATACTTATTTAAAAGATTTCAGTACTGTTCTGTGGCAAATCCAGCATCCATAGCAATTAAAAATAAGCATACTAAATTTCTAACAGAGTCTAAATATCACTAGTTATTTCAGGTTTATTTTCAAAATTATTTATGAATGACAGGCAACTATGAGATTTTGTGGATAGTTTTTTTTTTTTTTTTGTAGCTGCCTTTCAAGTAGTCATTTACTTAAGACAAAAATTTCATGCAAGTAGCCATGAACACTGATAATTTTTTAAAATCTATATTTACTGGAAAGTTATTTCATTGGTTACCCCAGAGTTATCTTTACTTTTGAGTTACCAAGTTTATTTTGAAATCTCTCCCATTTAGGCAGAACACTTTGACTTTTATCTAGTCACAATTTAAACAATATAATCCCCTTCTTACTTCCACAAAAAATCAATTCGATATTTTTCCTCTCATAATTTTGGTTGTAGTTGGTGTATTTGAATATTTATAAAACTGACCAATTGCTTTCCAGGCCAACCTCACCTATCATAGCAATTTAGGACCAGGACACCCCACATCTGCTCATTTGGCACTGGCCGGTGACCCACACAGCCTGTGGCTTGACCTATTCTGTTTTAATCTTCCCAAGCACATATTTCAGATGCCCCGAGTTGGGACCACTTTCTCTTGCCTTGTTTCATAGACTGACTGAAATGCTTAACTGGTCAATACAGGGTTTTGCATTTTCTTATAGCTCAGTGTGTGAGGTTGAAGGGCAGTTTATGGAACACAAGGTACATGGACTCTTTTTCCTAAGCTTGACTCCGTTTTAACCTCATAATATCTGGTGGCATTAGATGGGGGAAGAGAGTGAGGGACAGTCTATCTGTAATCTCCGAGTGCCTCCCTCCTCGCAATCTTTGATTTAGATAAATTGATGCTTTTCTATATTGTATGAAAAGTGTGATACAAAAAATAGCTCTGAGCCCTCCTTTTCAGAAACTGTGGAGCAGCCACTGTGTTTAGGATGCCTGGTGGGGAGGGTATAGCTCACCATGCATGAGGTCCAATCCCCAGTACTTCCTCTAAAATAAAGTAAACAAGCAAACCTAATTACCTCCCCTCACCCCAAAAAAGATGCCTGGAATCCCAGACTCTTTTTTTGCTGACTCCTCCGTACCCTGGTCCAACAACTTGTCCTGGACTCACAGTACACACGGGGAGTTATGGGCATGAGCGGACTGTCCTCATTGTTTCCTTTTCTGGGCATCTAAAGTCTGGACTCATTGAATAAGAGGAAAGTCTTCTAATGTAACTTAATCTCAGTTTTGGTAAATCTTGCCTCTCCTATTTTTATCCCCATGAAATACTTATTTTCCATAGTTTTGTGGCTAAAAATTCTGTACAATAATGAGAACTGTTTAACAATTTTGAATTCTTGTTTTAAGAAAAGGTGGATACATGCTATGTAAAATGGTAACTGTCAACTTCAGAGAACCAGGGGATGTTCTTAAAAAGTACATATGAATTTGCTCTGGGTGTGGAGGATGCTTGCAACCGTTTTACTTTTCCTCCCCCTTTGGGGAGCAACCCACACCATGTCCCTTTTAGTTTTCCATTATAAACACACCCTCAAACGTGAGAGTCTCACATTAGGAGCTTAAGGACAACCTCGCAGTTTGCATTTATTGCAACAGCATTACTCCCAGCAAAAAAGCAAAGCAAGCCTTGAAATATGTAAAAGCTCTATCATTCTGGGACCAGCTTACTATATAATCATTGTCTGACAATCATGAAAACTTGTTCTTCCTAAGGAAAGAACACTCTGCACGTTATCCAAGGGTGGAGCATGGGAAATGGGTCCTGAGGTTAAGTTATCTCTGGTTCCCGGACATCTATAATTCCTTTTCTGACAAGTTCATTTGTAATGCACAATGCACATGGATAAGCTATCGGTCACGTGAACATCTGAAGGAAGACCAAAAAAAATATGTTGAATGAAAGATCATTAATCTTTTATAACAAGGTTCCAATGCAAATTTCAGTCCTGCTCTCTGCATGATACTTTGAGAACATCTAGTCTTTGGGAAGGAATAAAGTGTTAAGCCCAGGTCTCCAATAAATAAAATGAAATAGAATGTTATCAAACTCAGTAGACAAATATTTGGATTGAACAGGGTACATACAATAAACTGTGTACTTCAAAAAGTAACTAGGCTGCCCTATTTTCATTTGGTAGAAGAATTACACTGAACTCTATTTCATTGCCTACCCAAGGGCAACTGAACCACTTACCTAAATAAGAGCAACTGTGATGTTCAGGATACAAAATAGTTTAATTAAATTTATCTGCCATTTCCATCTGATTACAAAATGAGCAATGTTAATTAAATCCATAAATTCATACCCATCTCCCGTATAAATTTTAACTGAAACAAAATAAAAGAAATTGGAAAGTTAAAACCACTCTCAAAGACAAGATGTACATTTTCTTGACCATAAATGGAAAAGAAATACAAAGCAGGAGGTGGGGTCTGCTGGTTCCAGAACTGCAAACAGGTAGAGACTGCGGACAGTTTTGGCCCTTGTAGGTAATAAAAGCTAAAACTTCCCCATGGGACTATGTCATAACTCACAGCCTAAATCTAGGAGCTGCTACTGAGTTTCTCCCTGCCATGAGTTTGAAGCTCCGAAGAGAGGTGCTCATATGTGAACCGATGGTTAGAGCTTTTATAAAAGTGTATCACTAGGGAACCAACAGGAAGTAAGTGGGGACTAGAAATCAGGGAAGACTACACCACCCACAAGTCTGGCATCTGGATCTGCACTATTTACAGTATCACTGTGCAATGCAGGTCCTAAGACCCACTACAGAACATGACAGACTTCCAGTCAAGAGGAACCTGGAAACCAATATTCCAAAATTCATGATGAAAACCAATGTAGGGACAACAGCCATGAGATGAATTCAATCTGATAAAATGAAAAAAATAATTGAGCAATATGAAAGTCAATTTAAAGTATATATGTTAAGGATCTTCAAAGAGATCTAAAAAGGCGTAAGTCCACTGGACAAAAAGGAAAAATAGAATAAGAACAGAGAACAGAAAATGAAAAACTAATGAAGTAAAAATAGTACAAATAAATAATACAGTAATTGAATTTTTTTTAATTGCTGTACTACTGGACCCAGAAATAGAGATAATTAGTGAGCAAGGAAAAAATACTGAGATGTTCTGCCAGAGCACTGCAGCAGGATAAAGAGATTAAAAATATAAAAGCGTAGTTAACAGTGATGGAAAATAGTTTGAGATGACTCAAACATGTACTAAATGGGACGCCAGAAAAAGAGAACAGAAGGGATGGCAGAAAAACAGTATTTACAGTACTTAGAGAGCAAGTAGCTAATAATTTTAAAGATTTTTGGAAAGATGTGAGTATTCAGATCATGAACACTTATTCTCAAAAAAATTAGAGTAAAGCCATGTTTAAATCACATCATGGTGAAAATGCAGGTTATCAAAGATGACGAGAAAAATCTCTAAAGTCATAGTAGCAGATTACAAAGGCACAGCAATCAGATGGAGGAATAGGAGGGCGGAAGGATAGTAACAGGAGGGAGATTCAATGAAGTACCTTGTCTTATTCAAGAAGAAGCAAGATATAGAGAAAAACTTCTGGGTTAGAGAAAGTTATAGTCAAGTATGCATGTGAAAACAGAGTAGAAATACAACCTATAGCTTCCAAACTAGCAAGGGGGAAAAATGACCAATCCAATGGAAAGCAAGAAAGAAGAGGGGAAAAGTCAAACAAAAGCAAACAAGAAAAGAAGACAAATAGAAAATGGAAATATTAAAAGGTAGATAGAATCCCAAATAAATAATCACAATAAACATTGGCAGATTAACTTTTCTGATTAAAAGATATCAGATCAGACTATAAAAAATGAATACACTTCTAAAATGAAATGACTCACAATGTTAAAAAAAAAAAAGAGGAAAAAAAGAACAAGCCTGTCAAATATCAAGAAGCAAAAGTTGAATTATCAATATTAATATCACAGACAGCATCTAAGACTTCTTTCTAACCATGGAATACCAATTTTCTACATCCAATTATAGAGGATGATTTAATGGTGTTTTCTTCACTACCAAGTCACATGTGGGCTTTGAGGTGAACAGTTAATTTCACAAGAGATAAGATTATTTTGATTGCATTTCAAGGAGACATCTGAAAAAGGAAAGAAGCAAAGCCACTTATGATGACAGGAATATAAAAAGGGATGGTTTCAACAGTCAAAGCCTTTTAAAATTTGATACAAAATGTCCTTTATTTCAGCATAGGTTAGATTTATTTTCTTCATACTGTCAAGCTTCTGTTTACTCAATCAAGTTATATATGGTGTGTATGTATATGTGTGTATATATACACATATAAAGTATATTAGATTTATTGCAGCAAAGGCATTCCTCATTTCTTTCTGTACCCATGTCCTGTGACAAAAGACCTTGCAGTCTGACAAAAGAGGGGTGTATATTTTCACCCTAGGCTTCCAGTTTGGTTACGTGACTTGCAAATGCATCTTATTGGGTATCAGATGACCAAATACTTGGAAAGTGCTTGCCTTCTTGAGCTAGCTCTCTTGCACCTTTGCCACTGCCATGAGAAGAACACACCTAGTTGAGCAGAGTTCAACCAGCCCAGCCACACTTAGCCCAGATCAGCGAACCCCTAGCTAAACCCTAGACACAACAGCAAGCCCACTCAGCTGAGCCCATAGATAAATGAACCCACAAATCTATGAGAATAATAGATGATGACTGTTTTAAATCCCTGAGTTTTAGGGGTAGCTGGTTATGCAGCATTTTTGTGGCAATAGCTAAACCACACACATTGCACTATTTTCAACAATCTTTTATTCTCTCAAAGCTTTTGACTGACAGGTGCTAATTAGAGGCTCTGTCTTTGGTTTCAACCATGATTTGACACCTATGTAGAAGTTAAGAAAATCAGAAATTGAATCAAGGAATATAAAGTTTATAATTTCTATATTAAAGAGAGTGGGATTTATAATTTTCTCTTTCCATAGCATTCAACTCAATGAGCTAGAAAAATAACATTAGAATAAACACAAAGGAAGTAAAAGAAATAAAATTATAAAATAAGTGTAGAAATAAAAGAAATGGAAAGCAAAAATAAAAAGTCTTTTGAGATGTTAACCAAAACTAAAAGTTGGTTATTTGAATAAATTAATGAAATGAAAACAACTAGCATCATAACTTGAGGAGGGGGGGATTCATTAAAAACACACAGCAGGAGAAGAGAGAAGATGGCGGAGTAGAAGCACGCTCACAGCTCACCCTCTCCCACAAATGCACCAAGACTCACATCCACAGACCCACTCAGCCAACCAGAGCACCTGCAGAACTCCAACAGAACATCGCCCTCTTCAAAAGATAAAGACACCAAAAATCTGGTAGGAGAAAAGGAAAAAAGAAAGAACAAAAGGCAAAGCAGAGCGGGACGGGTCCCACGGGGAGGGAGCAGCAAAGGAGGACTCGTGCTTGCTCGCTGGGTCTCCCCTGTCCAACTGAGAGGCCAGCAGGATGGAGGGGGAGCCTCTGAGGCGCGGATCTGTACAGAGCAGCCCTTGACTGACAGAACTAAGTTAAAGGGGCACAGAGCATTCCTCCGACACCCAGCCTGAGACGCAGGCTGGCAGCTGGGGCAGGGCCAGGCTGCCCAAGCCGGGCTGAGGACGGGGGCGGCTGCACTGAGGCAGCCCCGGGGGACTGTAGGAGGCTGTGCCATGGCTGTGGGTGCACAGGGCAGGACAACCTGGGCCCTCCATAAAACAGCACGGTTGATGTGCCCTGGGGGGAAGGGTGCATACCCCCATCTCTGAAAACCCGCATAAAGTTTTCAGGGGAAGAGAAGCGGGGCTCAGGCATAGCCACCATATCCTCCGGTGCTTAGCATCCAGGTGGGGGCGGGGGCGAACCCTGCATCTGCACCAAAGGGGATAGCAGCCTCAAGGGCCAGACTGAGACTTGTCTACAGCCCAAGGCAGATAGGATCCTTCCATCCTGGTCCCTCAAAGAACTTGCTCCACCAAGACAAACAAGGAGCTGGGTTTTGGCCCGGAGCAGGGACAGGGCTGTTCCTCGGTCTTCCCTGAGCCCGCCTGAGGAGCACCGACCAGAGGCGGAGGGCACAGCGGCACAGAGCAGCGGAGCTACCGGCACTGGGAGAAGGATGGTGGCCCCACCCCCGCCTTTCGGGCAGGAAAACAGCCCCTGACCACAGTGTTGGGAGGGGGCGTGGCCTGCCCTCCTACCTGGCCAGTCTGCAACATCTGACTGCGGCATCGGGAGGGGCAGTGACCCGCCCGCCCACAGCAGAGGAGAGCAGCACCTGACCCGGTGTTAGGAGGAGGCGCGACAGGTGCTGGGAGCAGCACAGAGGAGGGCGCCAACGGAGGGCCTCTGGAAACAGCAAGCTGAGCTTCCAAAACAGGACGAAGACAGAAAGACTTCACATTAAAAGCACACAGTCTCCAGGAGAACACCAACACCCCCCACCTTTTTTGTTTTTTGTTTTTTTGTTTTTTTAAACTGTTTTTACCTGTTCCATTTTCTATCACCCTCTTAATTTTTACTTCTTAATTCATTTCTATTTCTCTTGGGTTTTGATGTCCTGTTATTGATTAGACACAGGTTTCAAATACATTTTTCATCTTTTCCCTTTTTTTTAAAGGTCGTAAAAGGACGTCTCAACCCAATTGATATTCTGCTTCAACTCGCTCTTCTATTATTCATTATACACTGTTTTCAAACCTTCTTTCTCCCTTCTTTTAAAATTCTTTCTCTCTCTCTCTTATTTTTTCTTTTCTTCCTAAGTCTTATTCCTAAATAGGCATTAGATAGATGAACTCCTTAAGGACCAAACAGATAACCAATACTCCATAAACCACAGTGCCAGAGAGGTATGAGCAAGATGAAGAAGCAGAGAAACCATTCCCAATTAAAAGAACAAGAGAAATCCCCTGAAAGAAAGATCAATGAAATAGATATCAATAGCCTACTAGATCAAGATTTCAAAAAAGGAGTGATCAAAGTGCTGAAGGAATTAAAAGAGATAGTGTTTAGAGATATAAAATATGTCAAAAATGAAATTGAAGCTATAAAGAAGAGCCAAGTAGAATGGGTAAACTCACTGGCTGAGATGAGGAATGATCTAACAGCTGTGCAAAGCCGATTAGATAATGTAGAGGAATGAATTAGTGATCTAGAAGACAGGGCAATAGAAAGCACCCATTCAGAAGAACTACAAGAGAACCAAATAAAAAATAATGAAAATAGCATAAGGGACCTATGGGATAATATAAAGCACCCCAATCTTCGCATAATAGGGGTCCCAGAAGGGGAAGAAACATCAAAGGGGATTGAAAAGGTTTTTGAAGAAATCATGACTGAAAACTTCCCAAACTTAAAGAAGGAATCAGATATCCAAGTACAGGAAGCTCAGAGGGTCCCAAACAGGAAGAACCCAAATAGACTCACACCAAGACATAACCATACTCAAGATGGCCAGAGTCAAGGATAAAGAAATGATTCTAAAGGCAGCAAGAGAAAAGCAAAGAGTAAGTTACAAGGGAACCCCCATAAGGCTCTCAGCTGATTTCTCTACACAAACACTACAGGCCAGAAGGGAGTGGCAAGATATATTCAAAGTCCTGAATGAAAAACAGATGCAGCCTAGGATCCTTTATCCAGCAAGGCTATTGTTTAGGATAGAAGGAGAAATAAAGAATTTCACAGGCAAGAAAAAGCTGCAGGAGTTTAGCAACACTAAACCCATGCTAAAAGAAATATTGAAAGGGCTATTCTAAATAGAAAAGCAGCAGGATGCTACAGAAATGAGAAAATCACAATTGGAAAGGTGATAACTCATGAATTACAAATAAACACGAAATTATAAAAGAAGACATACAAATCACTGAGAGTGGGAGAGGGAGGCAGGGAAATACAGAATATTTTTTTCTTTTTAAAATTTTTTTAATGGTAGGATGGGTTTGAGATCATGTTACTATCAGTTTCATAAAAATAGTTATAGTAATGGGCTAATAGATTTACGAAAAAGGGTAACCACAAGCCAAAAACTTACAAGGGAGTAACAAAAATTAAATAAAATCCATGATAATACAAAGGAAAATTACCAAACCACAAAAGGAAGAAGAAAGGAACAAAGAGGAAATACCAATTCAACCGCAAAGATAAGTTCAAAATGGCAATAAACACACATCTATCATTAATTACTGTAAATGTTAATGGACTAAATGCTCCAGTCAAAAGACATAGAGTGGCAGACTGGATAATAAAGCAAGAACCTTCAATATGCTGCATACAAGAGACCCACTTTAGGGAGAAGGACACATATAGATTGACAGTGAATGGGTGGAAAAGGACATTTCATGCAAATGGAAAAGCCAAAAAAGCAGGTGTTGCAGTACTGATTTCAGACAAAATAGACTTTAAAACACAGGCCATAAAGAAAGATAAAGAAGGACATTTTATAATGATTAAAGGAGTGATACAAGATGAGGATATTACACTCATTAATATATATGCACCCAATATAGGAGCACCTAAGTACATAGAACAATTACTAACAGAGATAAAGGGGGATATTGATGCGAATACAATCATAGTTGGAGATTTTAACACTGCATTAACATCACTAGACAGATCTTCCAGGCAGAAAATAACAAGGCAACAGAGAAATTAAATAATATGATAGAAAAACTAGATTTGGTGGATATTTTCAGAGCATTACACCCCAAAAAAATAGGATATACTTTCTTTTCAAGTGCACATGGAACATTTTCCAGGATCGATCATGTACTTGGGCACAAAAGAAACCTCAACAATTTTAAGAAGATAGAAATTATCTCAAGCATCTTTACTGACCACAATGCCATGAAACTGGAAATCAACAACAGAGAAACAAAGGAGAAAAAAAGGAAAACATGGAGATTAAACATGTTATTGAAAAAACAATGGGTCAATGAGGAAATCAAAGCTGAAATTAAAAAATACCTTGAGACAAATGAAAATGAAAGCACAACCACTCAAAATCTATGGGACACAGCAAAGGCAGTGCTAAGAGGGAAGTTTATAGTGATACAGGCCTTCCTCAAAAAAGAAGAACAATCTCAAATAAACAATTTAACCCACCACCTGAATGAATTAGAAAAAGAAGAACAAAAAGCCCCAAAAAGCAGCAGAAGGAAGGAAATACTAAAGATCAAAGAGAAAATAAATACAATAGAAATTAACAAGACCATAGAAAAAATCAACCAAACCAAAAGCTGTTTTTTTGAAAAAGTAAATAAAATCGACAAACCTCTGGCCAAACTCACAAAGAAGAAAAAAGAGAGAGCACAAATTAGCAAAATAAGAAAGGATAATGGAGAAATTACAACAAATGAAAAAGAAATACAGAATATCATACAAGAATATTATGAAAAACTATATGGAACCAAACTGGATAACCTAGAGGAGATGGACAAGTTTCTGGAAACATACTGTCCACCAAGACTGAATCAAAAAGAAACTGAACACCTGAACAATCCAATCACTACAAAGGAAATAGAAATAGCAAATAAAAACCTCCCTACAAATAAAAGTCCAGGACCAGATGGCTTCACCGGGGAATTCTACCAAACATACAAAGAAGAACTCATACCAGTCCTTCTCAAACTCTTCCAGACGATTGAAAAGGAGGGAGTACTCCCAAACTCATTCTATGAAGCAACCATCACCCTGATACCAAAACCAGGTAAAGACACTACAAAAAAAGAGAATTATAGGCCAATATCAATGATGAACATAGACACAAAAATCCTCACCAAAATTTTAGCAAATAGAATCCAACAACACGTAAAAAACATTATACATTCATGACCAAGTGGGGTTCATCCCAGGGACACAAGGGTGGTTCAACATACGCATATCAATCAATGTAATACATCACATCAACAAGAGAAAGGACAAAAACCACATGATCATCTCAATCGATGCAGAAAAAGTGTTTGATAAAATTCAACACCCATTTATGATAAAAACTCTCACCAAAGTGGGTATAGAGGGAACATATCTCAACATAATAAAAGCTATATATGACAAACCTACAGCCAGCATAGTACTCAACGGTGAAAAACTCAAAAGCTTCCCACTAAAATCTGGGACAAGACAAGGATGCCCACTGTCACCACTCCTATTCAACATAGTCCTGGAAGTCCTAGCCACAGCAATCAGGCAAGAGAGAGAAATAAAAGGGATCCAAATTGGAAAAGAATAGGTAAAAGTGTCATTATATGCTGATGACATGTTACTATATATAGAAAACCCTAAAAGGTCCACATAAAAACTACTAGAGCTGATTGAAGAATTCAGCAAGGTAGCAGGTTACAAAATTAACGTTCAAAAATCAGTTGCATTTCTTTACACTAACGATAAATCAACAGAAGAAGAAAGTAAAGAAACAATCCCCTTTAAAATAGCACCCAAAGTAATAAAATATCTGGGAATAAATCTAACCAAGGAGGTGAAAGAATTATACACAGAAAACTATAAACCATTGATGAAGGAAATTAAAGAAGACTTTAAAAAATGGAAAGATATCCCATGCTCTTGGATTGGAAGAATCAATATTGTTAAAATGGTCACACTGCCCAAGGTAAGCTACAGATTTAATGCAATCCCTATCCAATTACCCAGGACATATTTCACAGAACTAGAACAAATCATAATAAAATTTATACGGAACCATCAAAGACCTAGAATTGCCAAAGCATTACTGAAGAGAAAGAAAGAGGCTGGAGGAATAACTCTCCCAGACTTCAGACAATACTATAGAGCTACAGTCATCAAGGCAGCATGGTATTGGTACCAAAACAGGCATATAGACCAATGGAACAGAATAGAGAGCCCAGAAATGAACCCACAAACTTTTGGTCAACTCATCTTCAACAAAAGAGGCAAGAATATACGATGAAATAAAGAAAGTCTCTTCAGCAAATGGTGTTGGGAAAACTGGACAGCAGCATGTAAAACAATGAAGCTAGAACACTCCCTTACACCATACACAAAAATGAACTCAAAATGGATCACAGACTTAAACATAAGACAAGATACAATAAACCTCCTAGAGGAAAACATAGGCAAAACATTATCTGACATACATTCAAAAAATTTTCTCCTAGTAGAAATAAAAGCAAGAATAAACAAATGGGTCTTAATGAAACTTACAAGCTTCTGCACAGCAAAGGAAACCAGAAGTAAAACAAGAAGAAAACCTATGGAATTGGAGAAAATTTTTGCAAATGAAACCGACAAAGGCTTGATCTCCAGAATATATAAGCAGCTCATATGACTCAATAAGAAAAAAATAAACAACCCAATCCAAAAATGGGCAGAAGACCTAAACAAGCAGTTTTCCAAGGAAGACACAAATGATCAAAAGGCACATGAAAAAGTGCTCAATATCACTAATTATCAGAGAAATGCAAATCAAAACTACAATGAGGTATCACCTCACACCAGTCAGAATGGCCGTCATTCAAAAATCCACAAATGACAAATGCTGGAGAGGCTGTGGAGAAAGGGGAACCCTCCTACACTGCTGGTGGGAATGCAGTTTGGTGCAGCCACTATGGAAAACAGTGTGGAGATTCCTCAAAAGACTAGGAATAGACTTACCATATGACCCAGGAATCCCACTCCTGGGCTTGTATCCAGAAGGAACCCTACTTCAGGATGACACCTGCACCCCAATGTTCACAGAAGCACTATTTACAATAGTCAAAACATGGAAACAACCTAAATGTGCATCAACAGGTGACTGGATAAAGAAGAGGTGGTATATTTATACCATGGAATACTACTTAGCCATAAAAACCGACAACGTAACGCCATTTGCAGCAACATGGATGCTCCTGGAGAATGTCATTCTAAGTGAAGTAAGCCAGAAAGAGAAAGAAAAGTACCATATGAGATCGCTCATATGTGGAATCTAAAAAACAAACA
Organism: Camelus ferus; assembly: GCF_009834535.1. Lineage (NCBI taxonomy): Eukaryota > Metazoa > Chordata > Mammalia > Artiodactyla > Camelidae > Camelus > Camelus ferus. The sequence continues at coordinate 49,372,775 of NC_045709.1, forward strand.
AACAAACAAAGAAACAAACAAACAAACAAACAAAAACAAAGCGTAAATACAGAACAGAAATCGACTCATAGACAGAGAATACAGACTTGTTGCCAGGGGGGCGGAGGGTGGGAAGGGATAGACTGGGATTTCAAAACTGTAGAATAGATAAACAAGATTATTCTGTATAGCACAGGGAAATATACACAAAACGTTATGGTAGCTCACAGAGAAAAAAATGTGACAATGAGTGTGTATATGTCCATGTATGACTGAAAAATTGTGCTGAACACTGGAATTTGACACAACATTGTAAAATGATTATAAATCAATAAAAAATGTTAAAAAAAGAAATTTATGGAGGAAAAAATTTAACTATATTAAAAATAAAATAAATTAAAAAAAACACACAGGAAAAGACAGAAGAGTATGAGTGTAGGTAAAGAAAAATAAATTATTACAATATGGGGATAAAAATAATTCAGTTAGTGGGTTAAGAATTTAGGAATCAATATTCCCCACCTTTAAATCTTGACATGTACACGATCCCTAAGTAATATCCCTTATACGTCAATGACTGTGCATATTCTGGTAGTTGTACAATTTTTATTTTCAGAACATATTCGTAGGATTTAGATCTATTTTTCTAGTTGCCCCTTACTGGGCAACTATAATTGGGCAACAGCATCTCAGAACGAACATATTATTCCATCTCTCCTCTTTCCCAGAAATCATTTCTTGAACTTTCAATCTGAGATTCAATCTGGGTTAATGAAATGGCCACCTGCCCAGATGCCAGTAGATGAAACCTTAATTATTTCCTTCTCTCAGTCCTACTCTAACAACTTGGTGATTTGGTTCCGTGGATTCTTCCGTTATCAATCACCAAGAAAAAATACTCAGTACTTAATGAACTATATTGCACAAAATATGTACTGACAATATAAGAAATTTCTTGGCGATGTCCTAAAATTTCTTCATATTTTTTAAGATAGTATAGATTTGATCTGGTTTTTATTTTTCAAAAATGCATCATTTATTTCAAAGAGGTAGATGGTATATTAAAAACTAAACAAAGCCAAACCCGTGCCTTTCTGATTTAACTTATAAATTTGCATTTATCCCTGTACAGATTATTCATAACACTAAATATCCTTCCCATATTGCCAGATGTGGCAATTGGAAAAGAATATTGGAACACTTTAAACAAATTTAGAGGAGCAGTACACTTAGGAAGAAAGATTTCCTATTTCCCATTTATTAATAGATGCTTTTTTTTCCCCATTCAGAGTCAGCAGATATTAAGTTATAGTTATTAACTTAATGGAGATTACATCTGTGAGATAATAGTAAAATATCTATCTATCTATCTATCTATCTATCTATCTATCTATCTATCTATATCTGTATCTATCTGTATATATATATCTATATCTATATATATATATCTGCCCCCAGTTCTTGGCACAGAGCTTCTAAAACTCTTGTAACTTCCTAAGTGATAAGAACACTACGATCGTCTTTTGTTCTAATACTTGGTCTCTAACCCTGGTTCCTGACAGAGCTCCTAAATCCCTTGGAATTTCTGGGGTGCTAGGAGTGTCTTTTGTTCTAATGCAGTAACTCTTGGTGGGCATCTGGGATGATCACAAGAAAGTATGGAACAAACTTCTTGGTTTAGAGTAGCCAGCCCATTAAAGAAACCAGATATTTCTTCCCCCCCAAAACACACATTTTATGAGAAAGGTAAAAGCTGAACAAAAAATGAGTATTGTATTTATGAAAAGAAAAATTGTTAACAATAGAGTGTGTCTGTATGTTGCCTCACATTAGAGAGGCTCATATGAATTCAGAATAACACAGCTGGCCCCAGTGATCTGCACTGACTGCACAGTAAGACTTCAGCCAACCAGACAGCAAAGAAGCTGAGTTATCACAAGGCGGTCCCAGAGAATGAGCAAGAGGACTTGCCTAAAAGTTATATCACAGCGCAATAATAATACTTTTTAATTAAAATATAAAATATTTCTCAACATATTTCCCAGGCATTTCCAATGCTGGCAGATCCAATTCAAAACCAGGTACTGGGACTCTAGCCTCTTAAATAATTCTTGTTAATTTATTCCACATCATCCACTTCCTTACCTATTTTATGTCAATAATCTTTACCCATCCCTGATTCCCCACACTTCACTGGAATTGACTCAGAGGCAGTGAAACGTAGCAGTTAAGAGTGAGGAAGCTTAGTTCAAACTGCCCTGGTCTGAATCCCTGCTTTGCCACTTAATAGATGAGTGAGCTTGGACCAGTTCCATAATCATTTATTGTAAAATGTGGATAATAATAATATTTCACTCACAGTGTGATTTTCAGTATTAACTATAATGATGTATTTAAAGCAACCAATTAGTCGATAACTTGATAATGATGATTGCCAAAATGATCTTCTAAAATATGAATCTGTTTCTGTCCCTTTCTTTTTTTAAAAAAAAATCCTTCAAAGTCCCTCCATCACCAAGAGATGAATGAATCCCATAGCATGCAGGCCCCCTCACGGTGGACCTTTTGAGCCTCATCTTCCGTGGCTCCCCCTACAAACTACATGCTCCCGCCATGCTCACACTTCATCACTCCATAACACTTTTGTACATACCACTCTCCTCATTCAGAATACCCTCTCCCCGCTAGGCCTCTTCTACATGGCAAACAGCATTAAAAATGTATTATATCCCTTTTCCCTGTGAAGCTTTACCTGACCAGGGATCTCTCTCTGTCTCTCTCTCTTTTCTCTCTGGGTTCCCATGGATCTCTATACATAGCTCAATTATGACATTTCTTTAATTTGACATTAACTGTTGACTTTTCTGATTGCCTTCACCAACATCACCACCACCAGAGGGTGACCTCCTGGCCCTTGCAGACTCTGTCTCTCATTTCTGCATTCTCATTGCCTAGTCAAGTGCCAGGCATATATACTATACCCTTGATTATTGCCTGTTGAAGGAATTTATGCTTCAAACATGACTTTTTGTTTTTAAAGAGAACTTTCTCTTACAGGCTGCTATTAGAACTCAGAACATCTTAACTTTCACTAACCACTGTGATACCTATGATGATAGAAGCAATAAAATAAGAACCACACACATACTTATTCTAAGAACCTTGGCAAGTAATTTGCAAGCTCTATATAGACATATTTTTAAACAGTAACTATGGCTCAAACAAAAGCTGATAAAAAATTCTTAAACATTGCTTTGGTTTCAATGAGAATCTTAAAAATAAAACATAAATTGACTGAATGACAGAATAACATGCATAATTAAATGGAATAACCACAATTACTATTTTTTATTGAAATATAACATATATAACATTATATTAGTTCCAGGTGTACAACATAATGATTTGATATTCGTATATATTGTGGCTATGTTTTTACTACTAGTTTTAGCAGCTACTTAGGACTTCAAAGAGAAAGTGTGCATGCTGTTCTTATGTAGCATCAACTTGTAGTCTCCAAAGATATTCTGAAAGTGTAAAAGTCAAAGCAAAATTTTAGTATCAGAATTGATTATTTTTTCCTGTAGAATAGTGAAATTCAGGAGCTTTCTTTTTTAAAAAGCACATTCTCAAAGAACATTTGAAGACAATGAATTCAATTCTAATTGTTTTGCTGGTCATTTTTAAAGTTTCATGAAAGCATATATATATATTTGAAATAACAATTCCTTTAAGTTTCCAATACACTGACTTGATCTAGTCACATCAAAATTTGGGGCATATGATGCTGGAAATTTTTAGATCTTATACCTGTACAAAGGCTGAATAATAGAGGGTTCAGTGGTGAAATATGTTCTAGTGTTTATGTCATGCAGGAATTTTTTTTTAATTGTATTGACCACACGGAAGGTAAGATAGTAGGATTCTTTCCTCATTAGTTAAAAGAAAAACGATAGCAGGATTCTTGATCCTCATAGATCTCCAAAGTGCTGAAAACCATCCCACTATGAGGGCAGTTGTATGGAAAGTCATAGAGAAGCTCTTTGCCCACATGGCCTGCCTGAGAGTGAGTTTACCCAGGCAGAGCTGCAGTCACAGAGCAATGAACTTCCCCTTCTTCAAGGCCCCGCTGTGCGAGTGGCTGACTATTGATGTGGGAGCTGGCTCCTGGCGCTGGCAGTCCCCTTTGCCTTCCTTAAATCTCAGGAAAAGTGGAGTGAGTCGTGTCCTGTCGGAACAGACCTCAATCCTAACCCCACCTCTCCAACTTCCTCTGCACCTGCAACACACATTGTATTGTGTAAAATAAGGCAATAGGGAACTGCAATTCGCAAAAACAGAATGCTACCTTCTAGTCAACCACAATGAACATGTCCTATTCCGTGTACTGAGAAATTGCAGTATAGAAATGCTGTGCTGATAGCGTAGAGGCAAACAGGAAACTATGGAAATGAGTGTTCTTACAACAAATTTTACTCAATCCCTTAGTTACTCCTTGTTCCTCAACTGAGATATGACAATACATTTGCCTATGTTGACCCTTCTGTTCTCTATTCAGTAATTTATATATTGGCCTTGAATTGAGTTAATTTTAGTCAGGTTAAAGATTTTAGTTACATTTATACATTCAGATGTTATACTATGAGGGAAAAAAAGAGATCTTTTATGTTTGTAAACAATGACGTTGACATGAAAGAAATCTTTTTTCATGCAAAGCTAGTCATTTATTTTATTAACATTTCCTACAGTAATTAAAAGACCTACCTTGAATCAAAGAAAATGTTTGAATTTCACAAAGACAGTTCAATTTCATAGCCTCGCATTTAACAAAGGTTATCAGGACTCTATTAAAATCTCTCTCTGAGCAATCAAAATACAGATAACAGAGTTGCTATGGGTTAGGCGTGTATATATAAGTTCATACTCTGAAAGAACCCTCCTTTCTTTCAATGTTTTAGGTAAGAATTTTAGAAAATGTCTTTATTGAATGGGAAGGCAACCACCCATAATGTTTACACTTAAACATCTGCCTTCATACACAGTTTACAAAGTAAAATCTATTCATAGTCCTCAGCTAAACAAGGGCTATTCATAAACAATTTTGTCAACATTTTTTGGAACTCACAGTCTGTCATCATCAAAATTATCTATCTGTTCTGTGTCTCTTCCACGAGCTTCCCTTCGCCTTCCTGCTCTGCGGGAGACCTGGCTCTCCCCTAAGATCCTCTTCCTCACAGCCCTCTCCGGTGGAGCTTGTCTCCAGTCTCCTGGTCTTTGGATCTGGAGATAATTGTGTGCACGTCTTAATCTTCATCGCCACTTCCAGGTGCTTGCCCTTCCTTACTTTAGGAAAAAGCTTCTTTTTTGAAGCTCTTGTCATTAGAGGAAAAGATTAGTCACTGCACTTTTGTTAAACATCTACAAATTCCTGAGCTATTCCTGTCACTCCTTAAAAGGTTTTTTTTGCTTTTTGTTTTGTTTTGTTTTTCAGCAGATCTCTGTCATTCTATCCTATACAACTGTCATCATTTTTAATGATTTCAATATCTACCTGTTTACCATTTTAAGAGATTGCCAAAATGTTCTTTAACACAGTTGTGTTCTAATTTCTCCACATCCATGCCAACCCTTGGTGTGATCAATCTTTTTAGATTTTAGTCATTCTTGTAGGTGTGTAGTGGTAAGTCACTGTGGTTTTAAGTTGCATTTACTTAGTGATTAATGTTGAGCATCTTTACTTATGTTTATCTATCATATGTTTTAGCTTTTTTAGTGAAGTGGCTTCTCCACTTTGCCCATTTTTTAAAATGGGTATTTTGGTTGGTTTTTTTTTTTTTTACTTGAATTTTAAGAGTTTTATTAATATATTCTGTATGCAATTCCATTATCAGATACATGACTTGCAAATATTTTCTCCCAGTTTGTAGCCTGTCTTTTCATTCTTTTAAAGGTGTCTTTCAAAGATTAGAAGTATTTAATATTAAGTCCAACTTGTTCTTTTATGGATTGTGCTTTAGGTGTTGCAGCTAATAACTTTTTGCTTAACCAAGGGTCACAAAGGTTTTTCCTTATGTTTTCCTTTGATAGTTTTATAGTTTTATGCCTTATTTTTAGTTTATGACTCATTTTGAGTTATGTTTTATTTATGGTGTGAGGTATGGATCAAAGTTCATTCTTCTCGCTCCTTTTTTTTTTTTATTTGTATGTGAATATCCAATTGTTACAGCACCACTTGTTGAAAAATATTCTTTCTCCACTGAGTTGCCTTTGCACCTTCATCAAAATCCATTTCCATGTATGTGTGGGTCTATTTCTGGACTCTACATTATGTTCTGTTGGTCTATATTTCTATCTTGGTACGATGCTGTCCTGATTTAAGTAGACTTGTAAGTCTTGAAATCAGATAGTATTAGTCCTTCTTTTCAAAGTTATTTAGGCTGTTCTAGATGTTTCGCATTTCCATATTAATTTTAAAATAATTTTGTCAATTTCTACAAAATAGCCTGTTGGAATTCTATTTGGATTATATTCAATCTAGAGATCAGAGGGGAATTAACATTGAAAATATTCAGTTTCTGACTCATGATGAATCTCTGCGTTAATTTAATGATTATCGATATGGTTACATTCAAAACTTTCTTCCTTCTAAATGTTTTCTATTTGTCCCAATCTGTTCTTTGTTATCTTTTCCCTCTTTTTCTACCTCCTTTTTGATTAATTAAACATTCTAAATTATTTAATTTTATCTTCTCTTGGTTTTTGTTATTTTAGTGTTTCTTTAGGGTTAATAATAAACAGTTCTAAGTTTCTCAGTTTATCTATAATATTATGCCACTGAACATATAGTATAAGAAATATATAATAGTATTGTGTTTTTTTCCTTACTGACCTTTGTGCTTTTTACAAATAATGTAAAGCCCGCACAACATTGTCATTATCTTGTTTAATATGTCAATTACTTTTTAAAGAGATTTATATAATAAGAAGGTTTAGATATCTATTTAATGATGTGGTTCCCATTTCCAGTGCACTTCACTCCTTTGTGCAGATTTACAGATTCTTGTGGTATCATTTTCCTTTTGCCTTAAGAACTCTTTTTTTTTAACATTTTTTATTGACTTATAATCATTTTACAATGTAGTGTCAAATTCCAGTGTTGAGCACAATTTTTTAGTTATACGTGAACATATATATATTCATTGTCAAATTTTTTTCTCTGTGAGCTACTGAAAGATCTTGTATATATTTCCCTGTGCTATACAGTATGATCTTGTTTATCTATTCTACATTTTGAAATCCCAGTCTAAACCTTCCCACCCACCACCCCCTTGGCAACCACAAGTTTGTATTCTATGTCTATGAGTCTGTTTCTGTTTTGTATTTATGTTTTTTGGTTTTGGGTTTTTTTTAGATTCCACATATGAGCGATCTCATATGGTATTTTTCTTTCTCTTTCTGGCTTACTTCACTTACGATGACACTCTCCAGGAATATCCATGTTGCTGCAAATGGCGTTACGTTGTCGGTTTTTATGGCTGAATAGTATTCCTTTGTATAAATACACCACATCTTCTTTATCCAGTCATCTGTTGAAGAACTCTTTTTAATATTTCTTGTAGTGAGACTCTGTTAGCAATGAGTTCTCTCAGTTTTTTATATTTGAAAAAGAACTTACTTTTTGTCTTCATTTTTGAAAGATAGTTTCATTTGGTATTGAAGTCTAGGCTGACAGGTTTTATTTTCTTCCAGTATTTTAAACATTATTCCACTTGTCTTCTCACTTAACATTGCTTCTGATTACAATCTGCTTATCTTTGCTTCTCACCATGTAATGTGTGTACATTTTTCTCTCTGCTCACTTCTAAGATTTTTCTTCATGACTAATTTTGAGCAGTTTTATTACTATGTGCATTGATGTCATTTTCTTTATGTTTTTTATGCCTGGGATTCATCATGGTCCTTGGATCTATAAATTTATAATAATCACCAAGTTTGGGAACCTTTTGGCCATATGTCTTCAAATACTTGTTCTGTCTCTTGTGCTTTTCTGAAGGAACTATATGTATATTAAGCCACTGAAGTTGTCCTGCAGCTCACTAAGGCTCTGTTTTTGCTGCTGTTGTTGTTTTGTTTTGTTTTAATTCTCTCTTCTTTCTGGGTTACATTTTGGATAGTTTTATTTTGCTATATTTTCAAGTTTACTCGTATTTCTTTATAATGTCTAATAGCTATTAATCTCATCCAATGTGTTTTTTAACACATTATAAGCTTCATCTCTGGAAATTTGACTTAGATCCTTGTTATGCCTCTACTTAATTTTTTGAACACATGAAATATAATTATCATAATTGTTTTAAAGTTTTTGTTTGCTAATTCTAATGTCTGTGTCATTTCTGGGTTGGTTTCAACTGATTTGATTTATCTCCTCATTATGAATGGAATTTTCTTGCTTCTTTGTGTGCCTGGTAAATTTTTTCATTTGAATCAGGGCACTTTGAATTTTGCTTTAATGAATGCTGGATTTGTGTGTGTGTGTGTGTGTGTGTTCCTAAAACTATTTATGAGCTCTATCTGGGATGTACTTCGGCTACTTGGAAACAGTTTGGTCATTTGGGTCTCATTTTTAAAATGTGTTGGGTAGACCTGGAGCAGGGCTCAGTCTAGCACTATTTACTTCACATTACTGAGGCAAGACTCTTCTCTGTACTTTACCAAATGCCCTTTAAATCTTGAGATTTTTCAATCTGCCTGGTGGGACAGACACTATTCTCAGCCAGCTGTGAACATCAGACACTGTTACTTCTAATTCTTCTGAGCAGCTCAAGAGCTTCAGCCTCCAGTAGTTTCCCCACATGCATAAGCTGACGTGAATTCTGCTGAATACTTGAAGGGGACCCTCTACAGGACTCCAGAGTTCTACAGCTATGCAGCTGTCTCCTTTCAGTAATCTGTCCTGCAATGTCTAGTTACCTTGGTCTCCCAGGACTATTGGTTCTATCTCAACTCAAGGAGTTGCATAGTTGTTTAGTGTTGAGTTTTAACAGTTCTTTGTATATTTGGGTCTGAATATTAATTTTTTTTATTGTGATTTGATGATTTCTCTGTAGGGATGCTGTGAGGTCTAGGTTGAACATGTATCACTATTGACCGAAATTATGCTTGCTCCTTTTATGCTCCATAGGGCACATTGACCCCTAGTCACTTCAAATTAATTTCTTAGCTTGATGTTATCTAGATATGTCTTTTATAGTAAATTCAAACACTAAACTTGAATGAGGGCAGTCAGTAATTGCAGGTTCTTGAGGAAAGTTTTTGTCTATATCCTGAGCTGAGGCTGACCCTGCTAAATATCCTTGCTATTTCCCTATCGCAGTAGATCAGCTTTCTGGTCTACCCTGTCACTAAGGCTGCAACTCTTCAAGACCTTCAACTTTATGCTGCAATCTTGGTTCTAATGTCTCATCTTGCTTGAGCTGAAGGCCTTATTTCCTAAGTCCACTAAGCTATTAAAACCCAAACCTCTGGGTGAGGTAGATCAACAGGTTTCACCAGATTAACTGCAGCCTCATGTTCAACTTGAGCTATTATGTTTGTTTTTAACACCCTCCTAGTTTTTCGTCTTTGAGGATTTCTCCAACTTCATCAGGAGCTCAGCTATCAAATTCAACATATAGTTTTATTATTTCTATTCTTCATTTTTAGATTTTTAATTGTTGTAAAATTATGTTTAATCCATGAATTGCCCAAAACAGGAGCTCATATAGGGTTTTAACAGCATAATTTCAACAGTTTTTTTTTTTTTTTACAAAGCAAGTAGCCTATCTGAGTATCAGCTGATCATCTTTAAGAAGGAATTAATTGGGTTCCATTCAACAATAATATTTTTCCTGTTAATCTCTCTTGAGGGTGGGATCTAGATCTGATTTCTTTTTGTATACCTCCACAATTCTTATACAGAGCAGGCATTCAATAAAGATTGTTGAAAAAGGATTTTCTAAAATTGAATGATGAAATGAATGAATGATCTGGCTGCCCATTGGTACAGCTGAGTGTAATATACCCTTATAACAAGGTTCACGTCTAAGCCGAGAGTTTGGATTTTCAGTAATAATTAAAAATGCAGCTTTCAAATACAGCTGGGCATTTCTGTCTGGGGAAGAACTTATGAGGCACAGAAACAATGTTACATATTAATTCTCTGGGAAGGCTTGGTATACAACTACCATACAGGTGTTTCCTGTTGAGAGTCCAAGTTCCCATACAAGAACTCAGAGGACAGCTGAGAACAAAACTTAGCCTACTTAATTACACTTGCCCAGTACCCTGTATAAAAAGTCATTGACCAAAAATAACATGTTTAAGTAATGTTCAAGTTGAGATACAAACCAGCAGCCTTCAGGAAATTCAAAATTAAATCTGATCTCCACCCTTCACTTGTCTTATTGTACCCAGGCAGCACCAAGGTCAGAAATTAATTGGAGACACTACAAAACACACAGCCTGCAATATTTCAGCGAAGTGAGGTCACAAGGAAAACTTAGTTAAGGCCTTATTAGAGGAGTTCACAGGAGCACATTACTATGAATATGAAATTAGAGTCTTGCCTTGATGGATGTGCCACCTACCCAAGGTAATTTGTTGGGAATAATTTGAAAATGTAAGTGAACATCATTAAGCTTCTGTTTTATGGTAGACTCGTCATTTGTCTCCAGGTGCACTTGTCTCTGCAGATTTGACACTGCAAATGCCCAGAATATAATGAGACACATTTTAGTCACTCAATTTTAAGTTAATATTTGGGCATCTGTGAATTAAAAGAAGCTCTTAGAATTGACAATACAGATGCTATTCATATTTCTTTTCTTCTGTAGAATTATAGACATAAAATTTCAAGGGTAATATCACCATGAAAATCAGCTGCATATACAGCATATTCCCTATTCCTTACTGCAGTGAAACCCTTGGACACTCCTCTTCCTCAAAAAGAAGCCACACTCATCTGGAATTACAAATGCCTACCTGATGGCTAAAGTATGTGGAGGAAAGTATTCTCTTGATTTTAGACTATCCTTTAGGTATTCGTATTTGCACTGTCCTTTTAGAAGTCTTTCTAATTCCAAGCCAAACTCATTAATTTATTTCAATTTTATTAGAAATTCTGTTGCTTAGGGTTAATTCAGCTATTTTCTTTAAATAAAGAAAACAATATATCTTTTTTAAAGAGAGATTAATGATCGCAGTAAAAGAGAAACAACTATAGAAAAGATAGTAACAGGAATTTGATTTCTTTCATTCCATGTTTAATCATCTATCGTATACTAATTGAAGAATATAATTTAATTTCCAATCATATTAACAAGATTGGAACCACATATATCATTAACACAGACTAGCTACTATTTCCTCAGTTATAATTTGTCATTTTTTGTTCTATTATAGAATTTATTATTTTGAATTTACTAGAATAAATTATTTTGAATTTAAACTACATTTACTTACTATTAGTTACTATATACCCACACTGTTCCAAAAGTTTATAGAACTTTTAAAAAGACATATTAATATATAGTCCTATTTTAATGTGTCTTTCAAAGAGATATTTAAACATTCCCAACAGATTCTGCTCCAAGTTGCAACTATTTAAGGGTATTGCAACTGCCTGTATTTATTGGTATGGAAAAGATAAAACTAACCAGAAAAAAATACAATAAATGAAATACTCCATTAAGACTGATACTATGCAAGAAAATATGTTTTATCACTCTGCAAGATTTTGAAAAATTAAACTTCTTTTGGCATCGGTCTGTTGTTTACTTTTATACTACACATAGAGGTTTGAATTCTTGGGTCACTGTGTTTATTCTTTTTTCAAGAGATCTGGGAGAAGGGCTCATTATGAGGTTGCTCTGCGTTGCTAGGCACATGGGTTCAGTATTCAGACAGTCCAGTTCAGTTCTCTGACTTTTCTATTACATTTTTGTAAATTGCCTTCTTTGCTTCCAAACAGCAGACAAGTACATAGCGATAAACTCTATTGAAATGACTAGTTCCCTCACTACCAGGGAATTGCATAAGAACAATTCTGTATTCATCATTTTCAGGCACAAAGGAAGAACAAAAGCCCACCCCAAACATGACCTGCTGCACAAAATACCTTTTGTTATCAATGTAAGTGCTCTTCTGAATCCTCAAACCACCCATTGATAGATTTTCTTTTTCCCACATACATAATTTATAAGCCATCTAATGAATTTTTCATAAGTGAAACAACCGTTAATATTAATTCCTGGCCATCCTAAATGGCAAAAAATTAATTCTTTCCCCAAATCCACTTGAGAGGCATTCTCTCCTTTCTTCAACACCGTACAGAGCAGACTTGAATATTTGTAGCCTTCAGTAGAGGAGCAATCTTAAAGAGTCCTTGTCCAGACAAAAGCTTGCACACTGTGAGCAAGTCTTAGCAGAAGATTGCTTAAGGGGAAATCCTATACCACATGATATATCACTGACCTTTCTCCTCTGTCCTTGTTACACAGAGAACAGAACCCCTCCTCTGTCTCCATTTATAAAGTATCTGACAATGACTGATAGTTTTATTTTTTCAAAGCTGTCATTGCATTAAAATGTGGTTGCTGTTACATGGCATATTGGAGGACCCAGAGCTAGTCTGAATGGAGCAGGGAAAAAATTTGCACAAAACCTTCATCTGTCAGGAGGCACTAAGATCCACTGTCTTGAATTTTATGAGTAACTTTTAAACTCCTAGTACATAACAAGAATGAGGCCCAATCATGCACTACAACAAATAGGTATCTGAAATGCAAACTTGGGCTGTTCTGACCCCTAGATGGAAGGGGGAGATTAGATGTGGGACAGCACTGAGAGGCTCTGATGAACTTTCTTTTCACATATAGGTCAGAGATAGGACTAAAATCCTCAGTTTGGGATCAGATGAGAGACTAACATGAAAAAAAGTGTCCAGTCTCGAGAGTTAAATAGAAACCCACTCAATCTTAAAATATGTCATTTTAAAATACAAGAAGACCTCCACTCCTACCTCTTTTTCTAACATCACAAAATCCAATTGACACCCTTTATGTGTCTCTAGACACTTCTTCCATATCTCTAGTCAATGCCCTGGCTTGGCCACCATTATCTCTTCCTGGATTCCTTCCACTACTGGTAACCAGACAGCTTCACCTCTGCTCTCCCTACCTATAGCAAGACTAATCTTCCTACAACACAAAATGAAACGTGTTGCTTTTCCTGCTTAAAATCCTTTCTTAGCTCCCCATTTCTTAGCTCTTAGAATGAAATCTAAAGTTCTTAACAAGGTGTAAAAAGTCCATGGGTTATATAAGGAAACCGGCTTCTGCTTACACCTCTGATGCTCTACACTGCACCTGCAACCCCAGCTGTTCTGTCGTCTAGAAAACTCCTTCCTAAACTCTGCTTGGCCAGTTCTTCATCAGCACGTGGGCTTCAACATAGATACTTGGAGAGACTGTCTCACCTCCTGAGTCTGGTTTAGCTGCTCCTGCTATCTGTGTTTCCATATCATTCTTTTTGCTCCCTTCTTAGTGTCCAGTGGCTTGCATTACAATTGTCACTTTAGTAGCTACTTGTTCGTTTTACTCGCTACACCTAATGTTCTTTGTAGTCAGACATCGCATGCGCAGTGACAATGCCTGGGCTTCGAACATTACCTGACTCCTAGTGTGTGCTCATCAATCACAGTAGGAGGGGCGGTAGGGTCGAAGGAGGAAGAGGTCCAGCAGGCTAGCCTAGAGAAATCAAAATGAAATCATGTTAAGGAGACACCTACTCATTCCGAGAAGGCTCAAATCAGGAAATAAAAACTAAAGGAAAATCAAACAAGAGTATAACATTGTTATTATCAATTCTTATCATTGGACATGCTTATCTAATAAAATATATATTTTAATTTATCAGACCATCATACCTCACTTTTCCTAATTCTTAAAGTCCTTTTACAATAATACATAATCTTGTGAATTCTCTTAAAAATTTTTTAAGTCATTCAACATGCAAGTCATTTAATATGCAATATGTATTCAATATTTTTGTGTGGTTAATGGGAAAGAGGTGGATTTTAATAAGAAAACAACATATTTCATTTTAGGTTAGTTTATTATTAAAGATTTATAACCAAGTTTATTTATAACCTTTCATAATATTCATTATAATTAAAGAAAATTATTTTTTACATTTAAGTGACCCTTGTTTACTGATTTATTTTCAATTAATTATGTAAGGAGAAGATATTACCTGTTGACTAAAACTTTTGTTTAATTACTTGTTACATCACATTTGCTTTGGAGGACCAAATACTTATTAAAGTAGATTGAAATTTAGCTATGTGTTATGCAATCAACAACAGATAAAAACCACTTAATAAACTTGCAAATTCTTTATTTAGAGCTAAAAAAAAAGGTTTGATTAATATTTTTATGATAAAAGAGTACAAAGAGTGACCTGAAAATAACATGTAAGTAAAGATATACTTTATTTCTCCAAAATAAAAAGCCAAATTGGACATAATTTTTACCATATTTTCTCTTTATAATGTGGATTTGAAGTACTAGAGACATCTTGATGTCCTATAAGAAGATTTGGATCAGATGTATGAAACTTTCAGATTGTAAAGATTAAAGTGTGCAGAACATACGCACACATTTCTTGACACTGAGTAGTCTCCATTGTCAGTGTCCCTGATCGGCCTGCTGTCTTCCATGTGGTGATTCAGGGACTCAGGCTGTTTCTACTTTGTGGCCCCACCATCCAGTCCTGTTCATACTGGTACATTGAGAAGAGAACACCACAATATCATATCTGGTTCCCAAGCCAAAAGCATAGGAGTCATTCCTAATTTCTTTCTTTCTCTCCCTATTATCAAAATTCCATCAGCAAGCCTTGTTCACACTCTCTCTAATTTTTTTAAACAATCTACTTCTGAATAATCAAATTATTATCACTATTTTGCACCACTAACTAATTAAAGTATCTGAGCAATGATTATCAGCAAATGTTAGCATGAAAAAAAGAGACAATCAGGTATTATATGCCTCCTGATAAAAGGACACTTGCTGATGAAAAGAAAAAAAAATCAAACTTTAATCCAATTAAAATTCTCACTCTAAATGCCAATTCTCAGAAGATACAGGGTATAGAGCAACATGTAAAAGTCATAAAATTATAATGCAATTAGGAAAATCCAAACTGATGAATACTCTTCAGGAAGTGACCAAATTCTTCAAAAAACAAATTAGAGGGAAAAGGAAAGATAAAGATATTGATAGTCAATAGCTAGCTAGCTAGATAAATAGATAAATAGACCAGTTGATCTAGATGTTTGTATGTGTATATATATATATATACACACATAGAGAGAGAGACAGACAGACAGACAAAGAGAGAAGATACATGCAACCAACATATATTGCATATGGTTGCAACCAATATTGACCTGGACCCAAACAAACTTAAAAAAAAATCCATAATACAAAGAAATGTGAACACTGATAGGAGCATTTGATAACATTAGAAATTAATTATTGTTTACTTTTAGGTATAAATTAATATTTTGTTAAAATATAAATCCTTGTCTACTAGAGATTCATATTATGACATTTATGGATAAAATGGTATAGTATTCACTGCAAGATAATCTGAAGAAATTGATGAGATACAGAAGAAACAAAGTTGGCAATGAGTTGATAATGGTTAATTGTGTCATGGATACATCAGATTTTACTTTACCATTTTCTCTAATTTTGTATATATTTTTCCATAATAAAGGGGTCTTCAAACGTTCACTCTTTTCCAATTCCCCTGCTGCCACCTAGTCAGTGCCACCATCATCTCTTACCTGGTAGGCATGTGAAGCAGCCTCCTGATGACACTCCCAGCATCCAGTGTTGCACCCTCCAACCCCCCCTCCTCATGGCAGCTGCAGTGATCATTTAAAACTGGAGTCATATCCTATCTTCTTTACCTTGCTTCCTTTAATAACCTTCCCAAAGCTTCTCATTCAATTGGATTAAAATCTAAACCCTACATTTACAAGGTCCTTTTTAACCTGGACCCTGACGATCTCGTCAAACACATCCTGTACCACTCTGCCCGACGCTCTGGCCACCCTGAGGTTCTTTTTGGCCCTCCACTTGCCATGCTTGTCCCCATATCAAGGTCTCTGTCCGAGCAATCCCTTTGCCTTAAAGGCTCCATCTGTTGCCCTCTCACTACCACTGAACAAAGAATCTTTTCCATCATTGCCTATCACATGACCCTGTTTGATTGCTATCATTTTATCACTGATATTCAGATAGCCAGTTTGTTAATCTATTACCATTTTCATCCACTAAAGTGTAAGCTTTATTAGAAAAGTGACTTTTTCTATCTGTTTCAATATTGTAATCCCTGTGCCTAGAACAGCCACTCAACAAATATTACTTGAATAAATCAATGAATTAATTTACACAGGATCTAAGTTTCCATTCCAATTATACATTTGTATGAATCTTGCTTCAGTGAGTATGTGACACGAAAGAATTAATCCCTCATGTTGTAGGCCTATGACTTTGGAAATTAACCCCTCCAAGCTTCTGTCCATTCCTCTGTAAAATGAGGACCCTATTAGGTTGTGAGCATTGAGTGAATTATTATTCCCTATCATTCTCATGATGATCCAAACACTGGCTCCTTAACTGGTTTGTATATTTGTTCCAACTTATCCTTCCCACTGTAGCCAGGGTTATCTTAAGAAAAATTAGTTCATGTGATATCACCACTTGAAAGCTTTCAACAGTTTCCTGTCGCTCCTTGAGATACTCTTCTAGGCCCTGTGTGATCTGGCCTCTTTCCACATCCTCAGTCCTCTTTGTGGAATTCTTCCAGATACCTCACATCTTTTGAGAATTGTGCTCTATCCAGAGTACCCATGCTCTCCTCTTCGTCCAGCTCTTTCCTGCTCAAACTTCACCCTGCAGCACTTTCTCAGACCAAGGCAGCGCCCCTAGGTCTCCTAGTCCTTTTCTGATAGGACTTATCCCATCTTTAATTATATGTATATTTATATTTACTTAGGTTGTATACACTGTATGGTTAATATCTGTCTCACCCCCTTGCTATGAGATTGAGGACCACGTTGTTTTACTCATCATTGCATCTTAATACCATCACAGTACCAGGCATATTCTAGGCTGAAAACATATTTAGAGAATAAAGGAACCAATGAACAAGTGAATCCCTATTCTATGTCCTGGCACACAGTAAGCCCTCAGTAATGGAAAATGTTTTCGTAATGATGGAAATATATAATGGCGGTAGCTCTCTTAGCATGAACCAGAAGGGTCAGGTGGAGGAGGCCATACAAGCAGATCTCTGGAACTGTCTGCTGTCTCCTGTGCCCCTGTTGAAGGCAGAGAACTGGACTGGGGCTTCCCACTCACGCACTGGGACCCCTGGTGCTAACACCTCTGGTCTCACAGCCTGGTTCTCATTTCCTCTGTCTCTGACCCTGTTGTGGCAATCTAACTCAGCCTGTTTCTCACCTCTCTCACTTCCTGTTTGCTTACTCGGTGTTCTACCATATCCTGATTTCTATGTTTGCACCTCACTGTGAAAAACCTGAAAATAACTTTTCTCTGATAACCTCCTGGCTTTCTAGGATTTAAAATCCTGCACTAAACTCTGACTAAATAAGGGCAATGCAGCTCCCTGACATGAATAATAGGTCAAAACAAAGTCACAGAAATGAAACACAGGAATCCCTTCTTGTAAAACAGAACAGGAAGGATGTTTCTTGCTGTCTAATGCATTTACTAGATCACAGCAGCCTATTTCCTAAAAATATTTTATCCGTACCTCTCAATTAGTGCATTAACAACACAATTTCTTGGGTTATTTCCCACCCCCACCCCCTATTATATTAGTGTTTAAACTTTATTGTCCCCCATCCACCTTACTAAATGTCCTCTTTTTTAGATTAAACAACTTTCTCAAAGTCATATTTTATCTTGGCTTCTCAAACATTAACATTGTCACTTAGTTTAGTGTCATCTGAAAATTTGATGAGCAAATTTTCATTTATACTTACTATTAGATTTATTCATTGAAATTACTGTAAGTTAGATCAGTATGTCTGTTTAAAGTCTTGAAAAGATCAATTATGTGAAATATTTCAAATATTTGAAAGTGAGATTGGACAATCTTTCAGTAATATTAAAACATTCTTCCCCTAGAAGTATATCTGAATTTGCATCCCATCAGAGACTTAAATCTAGGCTAGATGAAATATAAGAAATGTTGTCTAAGGAATATATATTTTTTAATCACCAGTAAGATTAAATTAACTGACACAGGATGTGGATTTTGTTGTTTGTTTGTTTGTTTCTTTGTGATTTGATGAGTCTTTATTTACAAGATCTATGCGATTTTCAGTCTGAATACAATATATTTGTTTGCATCCAAGTTATTTTCCTATTTAACACATAGCAGTTTCCATCCTAATGTAGTCTCCTGATTTAATATAAAAGTATCATTTTAAAATCTTAAGTGTATGAAGGAAAATAGATGTCATATTTTAATGCTGGCTTATGTACATATTTCACTTGAAATTTATATGGAAAGCACAAGAAAATAGCCCCTTTCACTTCAGAGTGGTCATTGTGTCTTTGATAAGAAAACAAGAAACCAAACAGCATCCTGGGATGTTGAGTCTTGAAAACAGTCCATGTTTTCATGCAAAGAGTCATTTGCAGAGACACACAGACAGCTGCAGCCCTGTCCTACGGCTGAGAGGAGACTTCCAGAGAACCCTGGTGAGGCTGCTGCCTGCAGTCCAGGGGGTAATGGCTGACCCCTGACCCTGCCTGACAGCCAGCGCTCTTGTCATACTGCTGTGCAACAAGTCAAATGAGGCTATAATTACACTGCAGACAACGGTCTGCAATTATACATTCAAGTCCCAGAGTCTGGCAGGAGGGAGATGATTGTGGCTGGAAGGGGATGAGGAGAAGTCAAAAAGTCACAGGACAAACCGCTTTTTGATATTTTCTCTAAAACAGCATAACTGTAATGTGTCCTCCCTGAAGGGGAGGATCAAACCACAGTGGAGAGCAAACAGTTCTCTGATTCAAAAAACCATGAAAACAGGACTTTGAGTAGATGGATCCACCAAAGGCTATGTGACTGTCTAATATATAAAAAGAAGGGCAACTGTGGTTCCCAGAAGTTCCTGTGCAAATGCTGCTTACTGTTTCTGATTTACTTTGATTAAACAAATAATAAGGGACCAGACTGTGACTGGGAGCGATGTGGCACACAGCCATATTTTTCAATACATTGAACCAGAGTGACTTTGTTTTTACTATTAAATTTCCATAAAATCTAGGATCTCTCTATTAGAGCAAGTCATGGGTATTCTGGGCAAATATTTCTAAAGCCCTGTTTTTAAATATGCAAAATACTTTGCATCAGCAAATTAAGTAGGTTGAACAGCACAGAAATACCACTAGAAGTAGGTCTGCCCTGGCTGCATTTGAGACTGCCTGTAAAATTATTACATCTTCTACCCTCTGAACCCAAAGTTAGAGATTTACCACGTAATGTAGTTTTCTCAGGGGTGAGATAACTTGTATTTGTTTACCAAATTTCTGACATTTGCTGTTCTATATTTGCTTGAATGTCTCTAGGGCTAAATACCCACTTCCTAACGAGGCAGCCCATGCTACCTCGAAATGGCGCTATCAAAACTGTCTTCCTCCCCTTAAAACAAAAAGCCTTGTTTTAGTTATCATTCATCAACCCAAACCCTCTACTTTGTATACCAGTCTCAGGGCTACATTCTACTCGGAAAATTTCTTAATATTTAAAGACAGCTATAATGCTATTCTCCCCCACCAAAACATTCTTTGTTTATTTTCTCTATGACAGGGTTTCAACCCTTTTAGCAATTTCATAAGAACACATATCCATATGCTTTATGGCACCTAGAACTTAACATTCCAAAAGTGTTCAATGCAATCAATGCAAAACAGTCTGGCATCTCCCCCTTCATTGTTTTACTAATACTCTTGTGATCACAGAGGCTCTGAGTGCCCACATCAAAGCATTGCCTCTCTTGGAGCTTACTATGAACCAAAACTTCAAAGTCATTTTCACACATGCTCCAGTGTGTGTGTGTGTGTGTGTGTGTGTGTGTGTGTGTGTGTGTGTGTGTTTTCTTCTCTTTCCCACACCATCAAGCAGTTAACTCTGACCAAATAATTAATTCTGACACTATATATCTGCAGATAGCATCAGATCTTACAGGTCAAGGGTTCAGTCCCATAAGACTGCTCTCATTCAGGCACCAAAAGCAAGTACAGGTTGTCACCTCTGCTTCTGTCTGACTGGCTGTGAATCAGAGGTTCCCACAACTCCCTCTTCAGGTTGAATGAATTTGCTAGAGCAACTCATAGAACTCAGAAAAACACTTTACTTACTAGGTTATCAATTTATTATAAAAGGATATAACTTGGAAATAGCCAGATGGAAAAGATACATAGGAAAAGGTATGTTAAGAAGGGGTCCTGAGCTTCCTTGCACACTCCCAGCAATCTCTCCCAGAATCGCCACATGTTCACCAATCTGGGAGCTACAAACCCTGTTCTGAGTTTTTATGAAGGTATCATTACATAGGCAAAACTGATTAAATCACTGGCCACTGGCAAGTGATTCAACCTCCAACCCCTCTTCCTTCTCTGGAAATCAGAGGAATAGGATTGAAAATTCCAACCCTCTGGTCATTTGGTTAGGTCCTTTGGCATATTTTAGTTTATCTAGGAGCTTTCCAAAAGTCATCTTGTTAACATAACAAAAGAAACTTCAATGGCAATCCCTACTTAGGAAACTCCAAAGGTTTTAAGAGCTCTGTGCCAGGGACAAAAACCAAAGATATATTCTTATTATAAATCACAATCTTACATATGCTAAGCCACATATATTGTTTCTTTTAGGTGATCTTACTTTGCTTTCTTGGACCCAAGAGCCAATTCTTTCATTTACGTTTGTTCGATTTCATCCTGTTCATTTCAACTTAGTAATAAGAATTTTCAGTATCATTCTAGATCCTGATTCTGGCATTCACATTGTGAGTGCCCAACAAATAACAAATGCTGGAGAGGGTGTGGAGAAAAGGAAACCCTCCTACATTGTTGATGGGAATGTAGCTTGGTGAAGCCATTATGGAAAACATATGGAGATTCCTTTAAAAACTTAAAAATAGAATTGCCGTATGATCCCTCTATCCCACTCCTGGGCATATATCTGGAGAAAACTCTAATTTGAAAACACACTTGCAACCCAATATTCATAGGAGCACTACTTAAAATAGCCAAGACATGGAAGCAACTTAAATGCCCAGCAACAGATGAATAGATAAAGAAGATGTGGAATGAATATGTGTGTGTGTGTGTGTGTGTGTGTGTGTGAGAAATGGAATACTACACAGCCATAAAAGAATGGAATAATGCCATTTGTAGCAACATAAATGGACCTAGAGATTATCATACTAGTGAAGTAAGTCAGAAAGAGAAAGACAAATACCATATGGTATCACTTTATGTGTATAATCTAAAATACAGCATAAGTGAACTTATTTACAAAACAGAAACACACTCACAGACATAGAAAAAAACTTATGGTTACCAAAGGGGTAAGGGAGTGAGTGAGCAATAAATTAGGAGTTTGAGATTAACAGATACAAATAAAAAGTATAAGTGCCCAATAAAATTGAATGGAATAAATTAAGCAAACTACCAGAAATAAAAATAGTAATTCATAGTTTAATAGCAATACATTAAAAATGACATGACATTATAATTACATCATTGAGACATGCCCTTCATATTTTGTTCAAGGAGAATAACTCAGCTGAACTAAACTGGCCTCTTCCACTTTAATCTAGTAGAGAGTAAGGTCTTGAAGTTAAGCAACTTGTGTTCATATACTGGCATCCCTTTTTGTTTGTTGAATAATTTGAAAAAGTTTACTTACTTTCTAACCTGCAGCTTCCTTATCTGTAAAATTGGAATATATGCCTCATAGGCTTCATTAAATATTACATTAAATATGAAATGAGATAACACATATGTTTAGTAAAATGCCTGGCATGTAGAAGGGTTCAGTAAATGATAGACACCACGTTATTATTAGTTGAACAACTTTGAATAAAATTACTTAACTCTTTTCAGATATATTTGTTTTTAATCTAGCCCATATTTTCCAATCTATTCCACTAAAATATCATAAGAAAACTTATCAAACACCTTGCCAATGCCTCTACACATTTGTCATCTATCTGTTGTATATTCTTGACTATTCAATAAAGTAAACTCATGAAAGAGGGACCTAATTTAGTCTGATATGACTTCTTTCAAACAGGGATTCATATGATATCCTAGTAGTTATTCCTTAAATAGTCACAGTCCTTTAAATATCCATTCAAGATACTGCCTGGAATGAAGTCAAATTCATATCTTTGAAATAAATATCCTTATAAGAAGTTTAAGTCAAACTTTTTTTCTAAATATTTATTCTCATTTATATTTTATTAACCAAAAAACCTTATTTTTAATGGCAGAAAGGAAGAGTACATGTAAAATTCTCTAATTATACATTATGCAACTTTCACAAAATTATTTTTCAACCAGATTTCTTCCTTTAGAAACAAGTGCCCAATGTGAATGCCAACTAGCAGAATTAATTTATAGACTTATTTCAGAGCAAATGAATTCATCCCTAACGGAACAAATTTCAAGACTGAAGGATATTTAATGGTATATGCTCAGGTAAACATAGAAATATGTATACTAGTCATCACCAATAAACATCCAAAAATCTGAGGAAATGTTATTGTTGTGTACCGAGAAAGGCATTGATTCAGAAGATCTGGGTTTAGCCACTAACTTTCAATTAACTTTAATGTTATTTCATATTGAAGCCTTGTATTTCTCATGTACAAAATGAAATGAAATGTTTGAATAAGACGGAACTGAAACCAATATTAATATTTATGACAAAATGAATAATCATTATGTAATTACTAAAGCTCTTCCAGCTCCAGAATTTTGTCTTTGATTTTATGGCTTTCATAGACAAAATGACTCAGAACTCATTAAACACAAGTTAGCAGACAACTTTCATCTTGTCCAGCATTGATATATCAATGTTAAATGTATCCTTCCCTGACTACTTAGCAAACATATCAATGTATAAAGAGAGATGATTACAAGGACTGTTTGAGAGCAGAGAAAAAGTGAAGAAAATTGATTTCTTAATTGCAAAGCAGCCCTCCGTTAATCTCCATCACTCTTCTCTAGTGATTCTTTACATTTCAAGAAGCAAAGTTCAATACAATCCCCTCCTCCCCTGACCTTGTCTAGTTCCCTCCCCTTTCCTATGGCCACTATTTCTGCTTCTAGTGCAGAAAAATCAGTATTTGTGGAAAACAGTATAGCATGATTCAATGACGATCTGGATCAAAGTAAAAATGGATGAATTGTCATGACCATGACTTATTCAACCAAAAGGAAAAGAGGAGAGGACTATTGCATATTGCTGCAGAACCTTCAATTCTGGTTGTTAATGACTGAATTCTCTATGGAAGAAATGCCCTCTTACTCTGGGAGAAAGAAAACCTCATTCATTGAGTGCAACTGATCTACAACCAACTTCTGCTGAGGTTCTGAAAGGTAGGAAAACGTTCTGAACCCTTTAGAGCTAGGCTGGTGCAGGTTAATTGTACAGTCTACGAATGTGAAGAAACAAGTAGAAAAAGATGTGAAAACAACCCATTGATATCAAAAATAATTGGGCAAATCACAAAATTGGTGGCACAGATACACCAAATTCTCATTTAATCCCCCCCCCCTTTCATTTAATTAAGCACACTTGAGGGGAGGATTTACTCTATATTATGCACTATGATATGACCTATGAATAACTGGTAAAATCCCCCAACCTTAAAAGCAAGACAATAGAAACAAAGAGCTTAGTGTCTCCTGCAAATTGCAGCTGGCAAATTTGGCGTTTACACATTACTAGAGATTAGGAAAAGGCTATTGACTTAGACAAAGCTTTTTTGGTGGCAAGAAACAGAGATTCACATAAGAAGAGTGGAAAATCCTATAAAGTCTCAGTGTAATCTCTGAGACCATGGTGGCAGGAACACAGTCAGGGCTCTCTGAGATCAAAAGCTAGAACTGGGAAGCTTTCAGGAACAAAGGCTGTTCTCCAGAACTGAAAATCTAGCTTTCTTTTTCCTATTGTTCCTGGTTCTTCCTGCTTCTTGCTGAAGACCAGTTCTCTCTGCTCGTCTCTCAGTGCATGTTGTCCTGAAGTCACTGCCCAAAGGCTGCCTCCACCTCAGTTTCCACCCCAGCTCATTAAGTTTCATGTCCTCCAATGCCTGGCATGCACGGTTGACCCAAATTGCTGTGTTCCAACTCTGAAATCAGAGGAGGGAATATAATTGGCCCAGCTGTGCAGGTGTTTCCCTATAATCCAGTCATCTGAAGTGAGAGGTAGAGTCACATATTTAAAATGTGGCTTCAGGGACTCACCCCTGTGTAGGATGTCAGTTCCCTTGGAAAGAATAAGAACTGGACAAGCACCAGAAGTTGTCTGAGCATCATGTCCAATCTACAATTTCTAGAAGATATCTTCTTTGATAAATAACTGTTATTACTATATATAGTAACATGCAGACTCCACGTAGGCTACAGAGAAAAGAGAACAAATCCAAGGTGTAGACTGTTTATAACAAAGTTTATTTAATTTCCTCATCATATAATTTTTCAGGCTGCTGTCAAAACTGAAGTCAACTAAAGATGAAATCTCATACATTATAAGTTCTTAATAGAAACAAATTTATTCTGAAAGATTAGATTCAGG
This sequence comes from Camelus ferus, assembly GCF_009834535.1. NCBI lineage: Eukaryota > Metazoa > Chordata > Mammalia > Artiodactyla > Camelidae > Camelus > Camelus ferus. The sequence continues at coordinate 49,397,711 of NC_045709.1, forward strand.
AATAAGATGAGCAACTAATGAAGAAGATTAAAGAGCTTGTGACTGTTCCAAACTCAAAATGTGTTCATATATTCTAGAACAAAGAGATTTATTTTGTCTTGAATACCTACATGACATATGCTGACATATTTTGTATTCCTGTGTTGACCTAAAACAAATAGACTGCCAGTTATTTCCCCAGCAAAAAATAGGTTTACAAAGGGTCAGCAAAAAATTGTAATTCAGGGTCTGCAACCATGGCAAGCCGTGTGCAATTCCCTGCACAGAAAGGGAAGGAAAATGCTTTCATAGAGAGGAAAACAAGGTTGGGCAGGTTCTAGTGAACAGAGTTCAGGGCTTTTCATTGATTGAGTCCCTGCCAGGAAAGAAGAGGAATCTTTCTTCTTCTTTTTGGTCTTGGCTATCATCGCAAAGCATGAGAGCTTCTGGCCTCCCAACTCTACTTAATTTAGGTTTTTGTTTATTAAGTTTTTAAACGTGAAACCACTAATTTGAACATATCTGAATCAAGTAGTAATCACATTATAATATTGTAACGACTTATTTTGTAGCGATGTATTTACATATCTTTCTCTCACTAGTCTGTAACCTTGAGAAACTTGAGAAACTGTAACCTTTAAAATAAGTTAACTATAGATAAATAATTATACTGGATTATATAGTTTTATTTAGTTTTTCCAAATTATGTGTTATTCCTTATTTATCTGAACGAGAAAGTATCCAGCAATGTCAACCATCTATGATAGCTATGATCCTAAAAAATACACCTGCCAGTTCTGGTGACACATACAATTAATAAAGGACATAAATTTAATGTACTTTGTTTCATTGGAAATGAATGGAAGTATCCGTTCCCTATTTTACTTATTATATCTTAGTATTATGATCCAAGTTATCAGCTTTTTCATTTATTTGAACTGCATTTGAACCTGTTCTGGGTTACAGACAGGCACTGGGGAAACTAAAAGTGTAGGCAACAGAAGTAAAGATGGAGACTTGAGAACCCATATTTAAAGTTGATTTAGAACATCTAAATTAGATTTTTAAGTCTTAATCATATTTTACATGTCAAAATAATTGCTAACAAGTAAAAATAGCTTTACTTTTGATATTCTATTCTTCAATATATCATACTAACTATAAAATTTTAGAGATTAAAAATAAACCATTTGAGAAATAGGTTCGTAGTGTAGGTTTCTGAGTGAAAGATTCACCTGTAAATTAGTTAATGAATAAGAAGCTAGGAATGGCTTCCAACAGCAGTAACTTCTACTCTAAGGAGACAGGCAGACAGTTTTCTTTTTGAACTAATCCGTTCTAAATTTAGAAACTAGAAATGGAAAATAGGAAGAGAACAACAAGTTAAAGTAACCACTGAATATTTTAATTTTCTCATATAATCAACGACATACATTTTGTATTTTAAATATTATTCATAATCTGATTAGGTAGAATTGAAAAAAGCAAAGAATATAAATACCTAGAATGGAATTTGATTTTGTTCCATTCTTTTATAAGAAAAACACAAATTAAATTAAGCTGACATCAGGATCATCAGAAAAGAACCCACAGGAGAACTAATAAATTGCACAGTCTGTTCCTTCTCTCCTCCAACAGCAGAGGACTGTTAAATGGCAAGTATTGCTCAAATGGTATGGAAAAGCCAAAAGTGCCTTGTAAATAATCAAAAGATACTAAATTAAAATTGGTAGAGTTTTACTCTACAGTACACATTTATCTTTTCCAGTATATGTGTCCATTATAAAAATATGGGAATAACACAGAAAAAAAAATGGTGGAAAATAAATATCCTTTAGTCTTTCTACTTTTTAATAATTATGGTTAAATTTTTGGTGATATCTTTTCAATCTGCTTTCTGAATTTAGTCTTTAGTGAAAAAAATAAGACCTAATTTTAGGGATCTTATGTAAAGCATTTTGTGTTCTGCTTTCATTGTGCTGTTCTTTTTTTCACTCAACATTATATTAGGTGTTTTGTATGCTATTCAAAAGCATTATCTTTAATGGCTACATGTTATTTTTTTTAAGTGTAAAGACAACAAATTTTTAAACTATGCCTCTATATGTTGACTTACTGTTTGTTTCCAATTGTTTCTTATTATAAATAATATTATGATGAACATCTTTTGACACTTTTTTTAAATTTCCTAATGATATGGTCTCAAAAATGGGTCACAGAGACATTTTAAGGGTTTGTATATTTAAAGTAACTCAGCAAAGTAAGGTGAACAGACATCTTAACTGATATCCAGAGATGAATTCTAATCTCAGCATTTTTCTGGTCAAATGACTTCACTGCTCTGGTCTCCAATTTCCTCACCTATGGTATAAAGATGGCTGAACTAAATTATTTTACTTTGGTTACCTATGACTATAGAACAAATTACCTCAAAATTTACTGGCCTAAAACAGCAATCGTTCTGTTACTTCTCTTGACTCTGTGGGTTGACTAGGGCTCAGCTGTGTGGTTCTTCTGCTGGTCTTGCTTGTAGTTCCTTATGCGGCTTCAGTCAGATGGTGGCTGCATATTCAGCGTCCCAGGTGGAATGTCCAAAATGGCTTCAGTCATGTGCCTGGCACCTTCGTAGCAATAGCTAGGCTCAGCTGGGATGCTAGGGCAGCTGGGTTTCTGGCTCTGCCTCTATCTCTGTCTCTTTCTCTGTCTGTCTCCATACAGGCTCAAAGTGTCTCCTCTTCATACATCCTTTCTATATAGAGTCTTCACATGGTCTCCCCTTCAGAACAATGTGACCTGTTACATGACTGCTCAGGCTCTCGGAAATACAAACACACACCACTTCTATCCCACTCCATTGGGAAGGCAAGTCACAGGATCAGCCCAGCTTCAACTGAGGGGGACAGCACAAGAGCAAGACTACTGGGAGGCACGGTTCATTAGGGGCCATCTTTGGTGAGCACCTACTGCACAGTATGTGATGGGAACAGCGTCTCCAGAGCTCTAGGATATTAACTGTTTGAAAATGTGCAATCCTGGTATGTTACGTGCTATGATAGTCCACAGATTGCAGTAGGGACAGTGTGGTGAGTCTCTATTGTCAAGGATGCTCATTTTACCAGAACACTCAATTCTCAGTCTTTCTGGGGGAGCAAATGTGCACTTTGTAATTTTCTCCAAATAATTACTCTATGTTCTTTGTGTTGACAATCTCCACACTTAGATGTCAGTCCTCAGCTGCACAAAAGATATAAATAAATTGAACCTCCCCATATCCTACTCCAGGGAGAGTACCTGGTAGTAATCGAGTTTCCTCAGGGGGAGTTTAGAGGAAGGTACACCTGCCTGAATTTTACTGATACTCCACGTGACTGAGGAAATCAGAAAGAGATGAACCAAAAACAAGGCCTCAGAGTAATGGAAAGTGAATCAGCTTTGCCCAGCCTCTCCTAATAAAAGATAAAATCCTTTCAATAGACTAATTTTATTACTTGATAGCTGTATATGTACACCAAATTCAATAGAATTGAGGCTGCCAGGCTGTGCTAAACCCAAATAACCATTGTTACAAACAGAGAGCAAAGCCAGACTCAGTAATATTTTATTAATCCTCAAATGCCAGATTATATGCACTTGAGAATATAATTTTTCTCCCACACTATGGAAAATGGCAGCCCTTTATTAAGTCTATCTCTGAAAACTTAAATGTTTGCTCTTTCTCCCCACTGCCTAACAGTGAGAGCAAAAGCTTCGGGAGGGTTTTATTTGTTTACATGGCATTTGCCTTGACGTTTCCCAAGTAATAATACATAGTAACAGAGACAGATGAGAGCTCTGTATCATCCTTTCCCTTAGGGCAAAGCAGGCACAAATAGACCTCTAATGAAAAACTCCATGAGCAGGACAATAAATAACAGGGCATAAAATGGGCAAAATAGTTTCCAAGTACAATATTTAAAAAATACAGAACAGAACATGATTCTACTCAAAGTGAGGTAAGGCCTCTTCACCTTGCACATTACACAGTAGGTTCTAGCTTCATCACTAGATCCTTTCCCACTAACCACGTTACTTCTAGATCTGATATCACTTTTTGTGTGTGTGGTTTCAAGAAATAGTGATGACTTCAACAGTCCTTTATTAATAAAATGGTATTTGTTCCTAAGTAGTAGCTGAAATACAAAGAAGTTTTTTTTAACATTTTTTATTTATTTATAATCATTTTACAATGTTGTGTCAAATGCCAGTGTAGAGCACAATTTTTTAATTCTACATGAGCATATATATATATATTCATTGTCATATTTTTTTCTCTGTGAGCTACCATAAGATCTTGTGTATGTTTCCCTATGCTATACAGTGTAATATTGTTTATCTATTCTACAATTTTGAAATCCCATCTATCCCTTCCCACCCTCCACCCCCTTGGCAACCACAAGTTTGTATTCTATGTCTATGAGTCTATTTCTGTTTTGTATTTATGCTTTGTTTTTATGTTTTTGTTTTTGTTTTTGTTTTTTAGATTCCACATATGAGCAATCTCATATGGTATTTTTCTTTCTCTTTCTGGCTTACTTCACTTAGAATGACATTCCCCAGGAGAATTCATGTTGCTGCAAATGGCGTTATGTGGTTGGTTTTTATGGCTGAATAATATTCCATTGTATAAATATACCACTTCTTTATCCAGTCATCCGTTGATGGACATTTAGGCTGTTTCCATGTTTTGACTATTGTAAATAGTGCTGCTATGAACACTGGGGTGCAGGTGTCATCCTGAAGTAGGGTTCCTTCTGGATATAAGCCCAGGAGTGGGATTCCTGGGTCATATGGTAAGTCTATTCCTAGTCTTTTGAGGAATCTCCACAATGTTTTCCACAGTGGCTGCACCAAACTGCATTCCCACCAGTAGTGTAGGAGGGTTTCCCTTTCTCCACAGCCTCTCCAGCATTTGTCATTTGTGGATTTTTGAATGACGGCCATTCTGACTGGTGTGAGGTGATACCTCATTGTAGTTGATTTGCATTTCTCTGATAATTAGTGATATTGAGCACTTTTTCATGTGCCTTTTGATCATTTGTGTCTTCCTTGGAAAACTGCTTGTTTAGGTCTTCTGCCCATTTTTGGATTGGGTTGTTTATTTTTTTCTTATTGAGTCATATGAGCTGCTTATATATTCTGGAGATCAAGCCTTTGTCAGTTTCATTTGCAAAAATTTTCTCCAATTCCGTAGGTTGTCTTCTTGTTTTACTTCTGGTTTCCTTTGCTGTGCAGAAGCTTGTAAGTTTCATTAGGTCCCATTTGTTTATTCTTGCTTTTATTTCTTCTAGGAGAAAATTTTTGAAATGTATGTCAGATAATGTTTTGCCTATGTTTTCCTCTAGGAGGTTTATTGTATCTTGTCTTATGTTTAAGTCTGTGATCCATTTTGAGTTCATTTTTGTGTATGGTGTAAGGGAGTGTTCTAGCTTCATTGTTTTACATGCTGCTGTCCAGTTTTCCCAACACCATTTGCTGAAGAGACTTTCTTTATTCCATTGTATATTCTTGCCTCCTTTGTCAAAGATGAGTTGACCAAAAGTTTGTGGGTTCATTTCTGGGCTCTCTATTCTGTTACATTGGTCTATATGTCTGTTTTGGTACCAATACCATGCTGCCTTGATGACTGTAGCTCTATAGTATTGTCTGAAGTCTGGGAGAGTTATTCCTCCAGCCTCTTTCTTTCTCTTCAGTAATGCTTTGGCAATTCTAGGTCTTTGATGGTTCCATATGAATTTTATTATGATTTGTTCTAGTTCTGTGAAATATGTTCTGGGTAATTTGATAGGGATTGCATTAAATCTGTAGCTTACCTTGGGCAGTGTGACCATTTTAACAATATTGATTCTTCCAATCCAAGAGCATGGGATATCTTTCCATTTTTTAAAGTCTTCTTTAATTTCCTTCATCAATGGTTTATAGTTTTCTGTGTATAATTTTTTCACCTCCTTCGTTAGATTTATTCCTAGGTATTTTATTACTTTGGGTGCTATTTTAAAGGGGATTGTTTCTTTACTTTCTTCTTCTGTTGATTCATCATTAGTGTAAAGAAATGCAACTGATTGTTGAACGTTAATCTTGTAACCTGCTACCTTGCTGAATTCTTCAATCAGCTCTAGTAGCTTTTGTGTGGACCTTTTAGGGTTTTCTATATATAGTAACATGTTGTCAGCATATAGTGACACTTTTACCTCTTCTTTTCCAATTTGGATCCCTTTTATTTCTCTCTCTTGCCTGATTGTGGTGGTTAGGACTTCCAAGACTATGTTGAATAGGAGTGGTGATAGTGGGCATCCTTGTCTTGTCCCAGATTTTAGTGGGAAGCTTTTGAGTTTTTCACCGTTGAGTACTATGCTGGCTGTAGGTTTGTCATATATAGCTTTTATTATGTTGAGATATGTCCCCTCTATACCCACTTTGGTGAGAGTTTTTATCATAAATGGGTGTTGTATTTTATCAAATGCTTTTTCTGCATCGATTCAGATGATCATGTGGTTTTTGTCCTTTCTCTTGTTGATGTGATGTATTACATTGATTGATTTGCATATGTTGAACCAGCCTTGTGTCCCTGGGATGAACCCCACTTGGTCATGATGTATAATCTTTTTTATGTGTTGTTGGATTCTATTTGCTAATATTTTGGTGAGGATTTTTGTGTCTATGTTCATCAGTGATATTGGCCTATAATTCTCTTTTTTGGTAGTGTCTTTGCCTGGTTTTGGTATCAGGGTGATGGTTGCTTCATAGAATGAGTTTGGAAGTATTCCCTCCTTTTCAATTGTCTGGAAGAGTTTGAGAAGGACTGATATGAGTTCTTCTTTGTATGTTTGGTAGAATTCCCTGGTGAAGCCATCCGGTCCTGGACTTTTATTTGTAGGGAGGTTTTTTATTGCTATTTCAATTTCATTTCTAGTGATCGGTTTGTTCAAGTGGTCAGTTTCTTTTTGATTCAGTCTTGGTGGACAGTATGTTTCCAGAAACTTGTCCATCTCCTCTAGGTTATCCAGTTTGGTTCCATATAGTTTTTCATAATATTCTTGTATGATATTCTGTATTTCTATTTTATTTCTTGTAATTTCTCCATTATCCTTTCTTATTTTTCTAATTTGTGCTCTCTCTTTTTTCTTCTTTGTGAGTTTGGCCAGAGGTTTATGAATTTTATTTACTTTTTCAAAAAAACAGCTTTTGGTTTTATTGATTTTTTCTATGGTCTTTTTAATCTGTATTTTATTTATTTCCTCCCTAATCTTTATCATTTTCTTCCTTCTGCTGCCTTTTGGGGTTTTTTGTTCTTCTTTTTCTAGTTCATTCAGCTGGTGGGTTAATTGTTTATTTGAGATTGTTCTTCTTTTTTGAGGAAAGCGTGTATTGCTATAAACTTCCCTCTTAGCACTGCCTTTGCTGTGTCCCATAAATTTTGTGTGGTTGTGCTTTCATTTTCACTTGTCTCAAGGTATTTTTTAATTTCAGCTTTGAATTCTTCATTGACCCATTGGTTTTTTAATAACACATTGTTTAATCTCCATGTTTTCCTTTTGTTCTCCTTTGTGTCTCTGTTGTTGATTTCTAGTTTCATGGCATTGTGGTCAGTAAAGATGCTTGAGATAATTTCTATCTTCTTAAAATTGCTGAGGTTTCTTTTGTGCCCAAGTACATGATCAATCCTGGAAAATGTTCCATGTGCACTTGAAAAGAATATATTCTTTTCAAAGAGTTTTTTTTAAACAAAATATAAATATGATGATTCAAGTCATGCTTATTTCCTACTAGGCAATTATGCATTTCTTCAACAAATAACTTGTGGTATTGCCAGCTCTATGCCAGACACCATGCTAGCTCCTAGGATTAAATGAGGGAGCAAGATATGGTTTCTGCCCTGAGGCATCTTTAGTCTAGAGGAGGCAACAGGCCACTAAGCAGGCTAGAGTCCAAAGAAGTAGTATCTAGTCAATCTAAAGGTTCAAGGAAGAATACTCAGAGATGATGCTTCGGCTGAGATAAGAAAGATGCAAAGAAGTTGGTCAAGGAAAGGTGTGGGGGGCCATATATTAGGATTCTACAAAGAAACAAAACCAACATTATACATACATATATCTTCATGTATATGGAGAGATTTATTATAAGGAATTGGCTTATGTGATTGTGGAGGCTGACAAGTCCCAAGATCTGCAGCTGCACAGCGGGAGACCCAAGAGACAACAGTGTAGTTTCAGTCCATTTCTGAAAGCCTAAGAACCAGGAAAACTAGTGGTGTAAGTTGCAGATAGAAAGCTGGCAGGCTCTGTACCCAAGAACTGATATTTCAGTTTGAGTCTAAAAGCAGGAAAAGACTTATGTCCCATCTCAACCAATCAGGTGGGAGGAATGGCCTTTTACTTGAAAGAGGGCCAGCTTTTTTTTGATGCACACCTTCAACTGATTGGATGAGGCCCACCTGCATTAGGAAAGATAATCTGCTTTACTCAATCTACAAACTCAAATGTTAATGTCACCCAAAAACATCCTCCCAGGCATATCCAGAATAACATATGACTAAATATATTGACACCCCATGACCCAGTCAAGTTAACACACAAAATGAACTATTGTAACGGTAGAATAAGAAAAGGTGGCTATAGGAGCTCTGATCTCCAGGGTGGAGGTTTTTAAGCAAAAAAAAAAAAAAAAAACAGCAAGTATAAAGGTTCTAAGGGCCAAAAAAGAGATTTTTTAAATTTATCTAAATTAATTCATTAGAAATATTCAAAGACTACTTCAAAGTTTGGCTGCTATCAGTTTCTGGCATTCATAATGGACACTGTCATTTTCTACACAACAGCACTCATTCTATTACACACACACTTGGGGGTCTCTACACTTTTGGGTTCAGAAGCTAACACCTAATAATCCATCCTTCAGAATGTTCAACTATATGCTGAGACGGAGGAAAGAAATCACACAACCTGAAAAAGCCCAAACATCCTACTTGTGTGCTCATGTCCTTAAGCTTTTGTATCCTATACATGTAACTCGTGTTTTACCAGCTTGTCCCCCATCTGCTCCTGAAGGGCCAGTCTTCTAGTTTTCCATAAAGTCCACCCAGTATAGCTATTTCTGAAGGTCCTCAGAGGAAGTCAGAATTGTTCACATAGATCAGTGTTTCTCAATCACAGATGATTTTGCTCCCCAGGGGATATTAGGCTGTGTAACTAGTAAGATATTTTTAGTTTTTCCACCTGGAGTGGGTGCTATTAGCATGGATGGTAGAAGCCATGGATGCTGCTAAATATTCTTCAATGCATAGGATGCCCCCATCACAAAGAATTATCTAGTTCAAAAAATTCAATAGACAGGTGCTGTCAGCCATCATCGGTACTTCTGGAGTGATCAGAAAAGTCTAAACATGGAACCTCTTCTTATCTGACATTCCATCTATGGGATTGTTGAGAGCTACTCCACCAGAGGCCAGGGCTACAGGCTTCCCTCATTCGTTCTTGGGTAACTTTAATGGAAGAGTTTCGGAAGCATTCATTACTGTTAGCTTATGCTGCTGTGGTCTTCTCTCCTCTAACTTTCTCCAGAAGAGTCCACAGCCTTTGCCCCCAGGGATGCTGCTTGTCCTGAGGTCCTGAAACCCCCACCAGCAATGTCTCCAAGTGTCCTTTGTTAACATGTACCATAATAATTAGCTTTTCAAGGGCATGTATTCCCTAGCAGATTCTAAGTGTTTTATAGATATTATTTCATCTATTCCTAAAGCAAAACAATGAGTTTTACTTGCTCTACAAATAAAGCTATGAATACTGATAAAAATTAAGTAACTTTCCCAACTTACTCTAATTTTTCAAAAAAATGGACTTTTAGGTTAAAACCAGTTCTATCTGACTCCTAAACTCTGTTCTCAATTAATGAACTAAACTGCATGCAACTCAGACAGGTGATTAGCCTCCATGGTTGCCTGCAGCTTTGTCCTGTGTCCATAATGAGAACCTTCTCTCAGTCCTTATCTCCTTATCCTAAACGAGATCCAGCTTAACAAAACATGAGCAAGTAATGTACATTTTTGGGAAAATAGAGTAAAATTTCATTGTAATATTTTTAAAATTTTATTTAAACCACATTTGTCCTTTCCTCAAGGTCCCTTTCCAATCCAAGTTTCTCTCCATCTCCTTAACTCTACAGCCATCTGCCAGCACACACACAATGCCTATAATTCCTTTTGTTGTACTGAACAATTCAGCCTTCACTTTCAGTTTGGAAACCCCAAGAAGTTAAAAAAAAGAAAAAAGGGAAAGGAAAGGAAATCAGAAGTTAGCTGTTCCTTTAAAAGACATTCATCTATTGTTTAAGACTGCCTCTCAGGAGTTTCTGTCTCAGAACTTTTATAAAGGCTTCATTCAAAAAAAAAAAAAAATTCCCTGCATAGGTTTGAGGCAATAGGGGAATAGAGGAAGATTCTATTGCTAAGAAAATAAAAATTCTCTGTCACTGATACATACATAATTTAACCAGCCTCCAGATTAGCTTTTAAGATGTGCTCTCCTTGTGTGCAAGAGCCTTAAGTAATGGCATTAGTCATATGAGCTACTACTCATCATGTGCCAGTCATCACAGTAATTCATTCATTTAATAAAGGGGTCAGCAAAGGACAGTCCAGAGGCCAAATCTGTTCCATTCCTTATTTATGGATGGCCCATGAGCCATACATAAAAATGGCTTTTAAATTTTTAAACAGTTACATTTTAAATAGTTATGCAGTTATTTACATGCTATCCTCAATTCTGCCTCTTGGCCAATCCCTGACTTAAACCAACCATTGTTGAAGTAGAAACTGTCATCATCCCCATTTTACAGATAAGGATACTGAGGCTTGGAGTGATTAAATGATTTCTCTAAGGTCACACAAGTGGGAAGTGGCAAATCCAGGATTCCAACCTGTATTTTCTCACTCCAAAGCCACCACTTCCAGCCATCATCCTAACCAATGCTCCTATCCCCATGGCCTGGAGCCAAGAGTATACATATTTTAATAAAATGAAATATAATTTGCAGCAAGATGTGGTTCTGGCTTCAACTCGGATTGGGTAGCCTGCCAGCAACCTCGGCAGGACCACCAACGTGCTGTCTGGCTGTGCACATGCTGCGCGACTCATCTGTGCACCGCACAGGGTTATGCACCCAGAGGAGAGGGGACGCACCTCTCAAAAAGGGGGAAGAATCCAACCAGTGCTCCTCATGCCCTGAAATTTATGAATTTCCCACTGAAACAGCCCACCACCCCACAGGATGCGGACATGATTCCATGAGTGTCTGAGACAGGAGGTAAATGGATGAAGCCAGATTTCATGTGGTATTTTGGACCGTCCTTCTCTGCCAAGAGCAAGGCTTTTTCTTTTTTTTTTTAATTTTTTTAAACGGAGTATCTTGTCTGCCTGTGGGAGCCCTTTCTCAGGAAGTTCTCCAGTCTGTCATGGAACCTACCCTCACTAGGGTCCATATACAACCACAGCACAGGGCTGGGCTAAAAGAGCTAAGCTTGGACCAGCACAATGTGTACATGTAACGACTAGGAAAACATCAGGGAAATGTGATAAATAAGCATACGTATCAGAGAATATATTAATAGACTCCAGTCCTTTTTTTTTTTTTTTTGCTTTTCTTCTATCCCTATAGAGTTGAATAGAAGAATATGTTTCTTTTCACTTCAGAGAAAGTTTATTATGAAATAGGAATCATCCTTTCTCCATAATCACAAGGTTGACCCAAAGAGGTGACATACAATACTGCTCCTTATCATGGCTCTAGAATGCCTGTGTTCATACCCCAGCTCTGTGACTCTGCAATAATTCAACCCTTCTCTTTCCCTACGTGTAAAGTGGGAAGAGTAACAGTGCCTGCCTTATTGGTCATTGTGATGATTATAAATGTGACACACTCAGGTCGTATACGGCACTAACTATGACATTAAATGCATCTCGCCCTCAAATACCTCACAGCTTTGACATCGCAAGACAAAAGAAGGCTTTCCCACAATTTTCACTTGGTGTTCAATTTCCATTATGTGTAATTATGTTTTTCTGAGACAGAAAAGTATACCAGGTTCTGTAAAATACGTAATGCTCAATAGGAGCTCTGAAAGGACATTACTAAAGCAAAAGTGCTTAAAAAGAAGTAAATGTTTAGAAAGCATATTCTGAAAGGAATCAGCAATTATAATGATATTAAGATGTGCAATGTACTGTAATTTTCCATTTTTAGAAATTTCAAAGCAAGTTATATCTTGGTATAAGATTGGTAAAAATCTCTCCCCCCTCTTCGTAATTTCCCAAAGAATTATGGATTCCAACTTCTTTTCTATTAGTGTAATTTAAAATATCAAGCTATAAAACATATAATAAGATTGAGTTTCTTCAATTTCTTTTCTTTTTTTTTCTTTTTTTGAGAGTTATGTTTTATTTGGTGGGAGGGCTCGAACCAGGATGACAGCCTCTCAGATGGCTCTGAGGGACTGCTCCAAAGAGGTAGGGGAGGAGCTATATAGGCACTTTACAACAAAGACTAGGTAGTTGGAACCTTCAACTTCTTCTCTATTAGGGTAGTTTAAAATATCAACCTATGAAACATATAATAAGATTGAGCTTCTTTGTAGTCTCTGGACTTTTGCTTTAAAGATTGAGAATAAAACAAAAGAGTTCTAAGCATAGAAATTCACCTGCTATTACCTAGCTGAGAAAAGCCTGAATGTGCTGAAGTGATTGGGTGGCCCTAGGGGACCAGACTAGAGAGAGCAAGGAAGGAAAGAAAAGAAGGAAAGAGACCCTGTTGTCCTGTTGAGTTCCCCCACTGTCTGCATGTTCCCTCTGTGGCCCTTCTCAGTGCAACAATCTCCAGGTCTTCTTTCCTTTCATGTGTAGCTCCATCTCTTAGCCCACTAAAAGTCCCTCTGTCTTATATTTAGGATCCCAAAATCTTATACCCTGAAAAAGATAAAAAATTTTAAAGGGTATTTATTATAGTTCACTCCTGGAAATAGAACGCCTTACCACCCCTCCAGTTAACCTCCAGTGGCAGAACTCTGGCACGGGGCAGGCAATGGGAAAGCTATTTTAGGGCAGGGGCACCCCTCCAACCACTGTGATGGCGTCCCGAGTCATCTGTCCTTGGGGAACATTGGGCTGGCTACAACACCTGGGTTACTGAGAAGATGAAGCAAGAGGAGAGAAAAGAAAACAGAAGAGTTGAAAAGAACTTTATCTTTTGCTTCTCACGTATAAAATGTTTCCTTCTCCTCTAACGGGAAGGATGACAAGAGGGTGTGCTTCATACATGCTGTAACGGGATGAGCGCGAGTGGGGAGGGGGTTCTGATTATAGTCTAACATCTCCTCAGGTTCATTTTATCGTGAAGAACTCTGCCTATATTGCATTAAAAAGGGAAGAGAAACTTGCATCTTTTCTCTCTTTGCAATTGTTGTATCTGGATAACTGTCCTACAGTTTTAAACTTATATTAAAGTTTCAGCTTTAATTTGTTTTTCTAGTTTATTTAACAGAGTCATATTAAAAAAAAATCTATAACCTATCTCATGCCCTCTCAAGGATTCTGCTTAAGGAAGAATACAAACCTTGATATATTTTTTAAACTATAATATACATTAAAATACAGATTTTTTGGAAAAGAATATAAAGTTGAAAATATGTCTATGACTAATAATGTTTTGGGGAAAAATCTTATTTTGAAGCCTTTAAATTTTAAATATTCTTTTCTTAACGAATTCGTTATGCACTCAACTTTCCCTCTTAACAAGAGATGTGTGAAATAAAGACAGAAATATTCTGTAAACATACTGTGACATTATGAACCAAAGCATTCAATAGCCATAGTTACACAGATAGCTCACAACTTTGACTTTTTTGAGAAAAATAAAGCTTTCAAAAAATTTTTGTCCAGGACCTGGAGATCATCATCCAAAGTGAAATAAGCCAGAAAGAGAAAGGAAAATGCCATATGATACCACTTATGTGTGGAATCTAAAAAAAAAAAGGACACAAATGAACTACTTATTATTTATAACTTAGATGATTGATTTCTTGAATATGTATAAGCACATTTGACTGTCTTTTATGTTTGGATTACTGAATTCTGTTGATTCTTATTTTGTGGTTGGCTTTATTCCTTTGATAACTATATAAGTTTAAAAAGCTAAATCTCTAAACTGTTCTTAGAAACAATGAACAGCACATATATGTAAATTTAAAAAATATATATGCGGTATAGTGCATATATGTATTTATATGCAATATATTGTATATGTGCAGTCAAATTTTATCCATTTTACCTAATAAAGCTGAAAAATGTAAAAAAAAATTATCCAGTGTCACATTAATTGCATTTCCCTAAGATACAAAAATAATGTGGTGTGTGAAATACTTCACAATGCTCAATATGAACTCCGCAGAGATATTGCTTTAAACCAGTGTGGCAATCCGAGTGCAGCTGCAGGATGAGCAACAGCTGGCACGGCCGAAGGAGCCAAGCCGCCCAAAGCCAATACCTGGGAAAGTAGGAAGACAAGCAGCAGCAGAGGGAGGGCTCTCAGAACAAGAGACCCACCTTGTGTGGCGAGATGCGGGGATGAGCCTCCAGGACCTTTTTAGGTGAGAGTGAGTTTAGCAATAGCAAGGAGCTGATCCTACAGGTAGAGAGAGGTACTAGGACTCTGAATATTAATAACAAGATTGAAATCCAATTTCCATAAATGGAAACTATGTTTCCCAGAATAAGGCCAAAACCTAGTTTCCAATACTGGATCAAAGAATAATATTTTACGACAGCAAGGATGGCTTTGTATCACAGTAACCAAGAAATGGAAGCAACCTAAATGTCCATCAACAGATGAATGAATAAAGAAGATGTGGTGTATATATATACATATATATACATATATATATACTCATACATACACACATACACCCACAATGGAATACTACTCAACTATATTGAACATGTCATTGAATTAGGCATTTCTTTCCCAGAGCATTTGAGATAAAAGGGGGTACAAGAGGCCCATATGACTACAGATTTGAAAAGATATGCCTTGAGTATATTCAGATACCATGGAAAGAGATAGTAAATAGTGGTTTAAAATATAAGTGGCAAAACGTAAGTTATACTAACTCAAGCTCTTTTATTTGACAATGAGCTGCTTCTCAAATAGATGATGCTAAGTAGTTAGAATTTATGATTTTAATGGTTTTCCTAAATAATACAGACCATTTGTGAAATATGCATATGATTAAGAATTTGTATCTAGAACCAAGAAATTT
The DNA here is from genome assembly GCF_009834535.1 of Camelus ferus. Classification (NCBI taxonomy): domain Eukaryota; kingdom Metazoa; phylum Chordata; class Mammalia; order Artiodactyla; family Camelidae; genus Camelus; species Camelus ferus. Next base: position 49,413,030 of record NC_045709.1, read on the forward strand.
GCACCAACCAACCACACATCCTCCCGTTTATACTATCAAAGAAGCCTGAATTCTGACTTGGGGAAGATGGTTCTCCATTAGTCTGCCATCTTCTCACTCTGCCAGCTTTCTGAATAAAGTCGTTTTTCCTTGCCATAACACCTCATCTCCCAATTTCCTGGCCTGCTGTGCGGTGAGCAGAACAAGTTTGGAGTTGGTAACAGGAGATGGGAAGGAATTATAAACCAAAGCAATGTCTCACTTCTCTCTAGGACAAGCCATATCTTAACTATCAAAATAGCAAGGAATCCTATCAGAATTTCCACGGTAACTACTACTCTAGTTTATTTTAGTCAATATTCAGTTCTGCTCAGCATCAACTCTATCTTTAAAAAGGAATGACTTCTTTAGCTCTTCAGATGTACAGAGAATCTGAGTGCCTTCCATCTTGGAAGTGAATTCTGCGTCTAGCCTTGCTTACTGCTTGAAAAGAAGAGAACTTATCATCTGCTGGACATTCACCATGTGCCCTTTGGGTGTGCCTTGTCTGCGACACTACAGCTCTTGTGCCAGCCGGTCGTATATGCATGGGAACCACGCTCATTTACAGAAGCCAAGGTTCTGATTGGTAGTGGGGAAGTCAGGACACATCTGCTGAATTCCAAAACCCTGGGAATACTTTCCCTCAAGGGTGTGGGCTTTTTATTTTTAAAATAAGTTGAGGTCCAGCCATAGAGAGAAAATGAGAGACTAGAATACATTTCTAAACCCTCCAGCACCTGCTGGCCAGCCTACCACATCATAGGTGTCAATTTATTTGTTGAACTTGAATTCAATAGGTAACCTTCTGGCCAACTTTAACACTGCTGTGATCATCACAGACTCCCCAAAATGATTTGGTCAATTAAATCTTGAGCACAAATTCTGATTCTGACAGAACCCACAAATTTATCACTCTGTGCTTCCCTTTTGAATTGATTTATAAGTACACCTTGCCCTACAGATTATCTAGCAAGGGGGAGGACCCACGCATCCTCAGTGGGCTTTAAGAATATGGTTATTATTCTTATTTACTATCTGTAGAGTTCAGAAAATGTGTGTGTATTTAGTGAGAACAAAATATTTGCTCTTTGCTTTAAGTAGTTACAGCCTGAACTAGGAAAACAAAATCTATCAGGCCCAAGATACAATACCCACAGGAGTGGGTAAATGTCAGAGGTGCAGACTTAATTATTATTTATTTATTTCTCTGGCTCTGCTGTGGGAAACTTGGGTCTCGACTCCTCTGAGTCTCGGAATCACAATCTTCAGGAAGAGATTCCAGCCACGCCTCTCGTCCTAACCCCTAACTTAGCTCAGGAAACCAATAAGCTACAAGTGAACACGCCAGGATGTTTTTCTAACCCTCAGCAGGGACTCCAAGGCAAGAGTGTTATTTACCTCTGTGTCCCTCCTTACTTCCTCGTTGAGGTTAATACATCTGACAAGGTGTCAATATATCCCCAGGATAGATCTGTTCTTGTTGGGAACCAAATATGTTCTTCATTTTAATATTCTATCTATTGATAATCCTCTATCCCCGAATCAAAGCAGGGAAGTTTGATACTTACAGATGCTTACAGGAAGGGTCTTATCAACAAAAGAGAAGAAACATTATCTAAGGAGTCCCAACAGCTGAAAAGTGCTTTTCTCTTAGATAACATTTCTGAAGCAGAAAAGAAAAAGTTTAATTTCTATGCCTCCAGAATTCCAAAAAGAACACTTAAAACCTTCCTAGCAATGATCTCAAAGCTATAAAACAGACTTCGTATCCAACACCCTAGGAAAAGAATAGAATTTATATTTCAATAACAGTCATTTAAAAGAGATGCCCATTTTAAAACAATGCACCACTGACATTTGAATGTTGGCACAATGTCCAAAATATGCACTCTGAATATTTGAGAGAAAAAGATAGCTAGCACCTACACCCTCCCCTTAATGCAAAACATATGTGCTTTTAAAATGAATTTGTATTTTAAATTTTTGTCATTTATTTCCACTTTGCCTAGATTTCATTTTATGAGTCATTTCACTTTTTCAATATTTTAAAACCCTTCATTTTAAAACCTGGTGATCAACTGTTTTAGAGTGAAAAAATGCAATGGAAAATTTTAAGCTTTAAACTTCAAATCTACAGTCAGTCACCTTTTTGCTACTCAGAGAGTGTGGCACTAAATGATGTTCACCCTTCAAATTCCAAACTTTAGAAAAATGTTTCATTATATGATTCTATATACTATCTCTCACTTACACACACACACACACACACACACACACACACACACACACCTCCAACTTCTATTCCAAGCTATTCTATTCTATTCTGTTCTAATGTATATATCCAGCTACTCTTCCCTATAATCCAGATTTTCTTTCTGACAAATATCTTTAATAGCATCTTAGAAACTTTATATGATAAGAGAGATACTGAACTGTGATAAAAGTAGTTTTAGTCAAAAGGAGATTACCGCAAATTACTTCTTTCTATATGCATTACTAACCTGTAAATTTGATACCTCTCTGCACATGAACAAGAAATCTAATTTTGGTTAGGTGATTATCAGTCTAGTATTAAATCAAATCTGCATATTTGGGAAGGGGGTGAGATGTTACAAATTATGTTCAAGAACAATTATAATACAAGCTTTCCACCTATGGACAATCAGATTATATTTTGACCAAGGTTTTGCTTAATGGATTTAAAAAAAAAACATTTCCTTATTTACTTGTTTTTGTGGTCTATTTAAAAAAAAAAAAGAGAGAATATTGTTTTTATCGAAGACCTCACTGCACAAAGAAGTCAACAGCTAACTGGTAGTCAAGTGCCTAGGAAAAGAAATCAATTCAGCAAAGTAAACACAAACTTCTATTTTTAGTTACTAGGAGCCACATCCAAAATGTAGACATAAATAAGCATGCAATGTAAACATACGGATGTTACAGTTACAGAATAAATTAAAAATCTCAGAAGGGCTTGGTCCATCACTCAGTGTGTGTGATCATTTTTAGCAGAGGTACAAATGCTGTTGTGTATTTGATGAAGAAAAAGAAACATATGTCAGTACAATAATAACAGCAGCTTTCATTTCTCCTTGTGAGAGAAAAATCTTGTGACTTCTCCCTGTTACTCTGGGTAATGAACCAATCCTGGAACGTGGGAGGGAGACTATAGGACAACATGTTAAGGAAATGTGAATGGCACTGACAGTTCCGTCAGAGGCGCTAAAAATATCTCCATGCTAGGAACTCCTTTTTTAATCAAACAACATGAGGGCCAGTCTCTCATCTTAAGAACGCTGGTGTACTCTGTGGGAAACAGCTTACCCTTTTTATTTTTAAAGCCGATATTGTGCCTTATCTGGAAATCTGAACAAAAAGTCCTGTTAAGAGGTAGACAGCATCTTCTCTGCTTGAAATAGAGAATATGGCTGTGATAAGTATGTTCTAATATATTTTGAAGAAAACCAAATAGTCACAGAGGAAAAGTTTATTTATACTCTCCTGGAGGAAAGATGAAACAATTTCAAAACTTAAATATTTTTGCTGGAGAAACTGGTCACAAATCTTATCACTGATGATCTAGTAAGAATAGTCCTCTTTTCTTGCACAGAGAAAAGCATAATCATGACTTAGGTTAAAAGAAGACCTTGAGTTTTATCTGATAAAATAAGATGAAATCTGATAAAAACTTGATTTTTATCTAACAAAATCTCTAGGGCAGGAAATTGCCTGCCTTATCAATTCTAAATGATTGAAAAAAAAAAAAAAAAAAAAGGCTCTCAAGCTGTAGACCATAAAGTTAAGCAAAAACATCCTGCAAGTGAGAAGAGAATTTCTTAGGCCTAGTCCCCAGGTGGATCTGTTGTCACTCATAGATGTATCAGTGATGAAATTAGATACACTAGAATTTTCCTCCCACTGGTGACATTTGCAGTCAGCGTGAGTGGACTTTCTGAGGGCAGTTTTTATCTCCTGGTGTAATAACATCCTCCTTTCAAATGGCAGCATAAAACACAGAAAAGCATACCCTCGTTTGTGGGGAAGGGTTTTAATTCTGAAACATAGTTCATAATAATATTCTAAAAAATTTACTCAACTTTGTTTCTAAGTTGAAAAAGGAATTTATTATTCATGATTCTTTAATGACCTTTTCAGAGACCAGAAATACAACTATTCTTCATTGTAGGTCAGTACTTATTCTAAAAATACTAGAAACTGAAGAATAGTAACAATAACTTAATTTCATCAAATACTGTTATAGTCTAGTCTCTTTTTTATGTATTTCCTATTATTAACTCAGCAAGCTATGACAAAGTTTTGCCCTTTTACAGATAAGGAAATGAAGACAAACTGTCTAAGATTACAGAAAGAGTTCTGTGGCGAAGTCAAGCTTCAGAACCAGGGAGTTTGACTCCCAACCTCCATGCTCTTAACTACTGTGCTGGTGGCCTATGACTTTTTAAAAAGATAAAGAATTCCTCAGTTTTCTACCTTGCTGTTGAGATCATATATTTGCTGTAAAGCAATGGTTGCCAGTTTTCTTTTTTGAAATATTTCAGTGGAAATATATATATCCTGTGTTCCTATTCTTTTAGTTTATGACTCTTTGTGTTTTTCATGCATGATAAAAACTTGTAATTTTATTTTACCTAAAGAAAGAAGGATATGGAGTGAACTACTGGGATCACAAATTAATATTTGCACTATTTTCAATTTTTTATAATGTGGTTATCTTACTTTCATAATAGGACATAAAGGTTGAAAGCCCAGAATTTTGTGTAGAATGAAAACTCAACTCCTTGCTATTTCCAGTTCTGACAAGTTTACTTCTTTCTCTTGATAACACTTATTCCTGAGCTGATCAGAATTTTAAAGGATTTTTGATTGATTACAAGCTATTTGCAAAGGGGATCCCTGCATTTTTCCTATTCCCTGAATAAAGGACTTTTGGGTGGGGACAAACAGGAAAAAATACAGTCTGTGGAATCTTGCCTAGGCTTGCTGATGAGGAGGAGAAAGGAAGCTCTTACAGCTAAAACTAGTAACTGTGGTTTCTCCAAAAATGGAAGAACCTTCTGTCAAAAATCACAGTGGGCAAGGATCTAGTCAGACCACCATCGAAGATGGATGTGGGGTAACAACTGAAATATAGAGACTTGACTTGAGCAGCATTTGGGTATTTTCTCATTATTAAATTGTGCATAACTCAGTCCTTTAAGTTAGGGCATAATCCCATAAAATTATCCATGTTATTGTTGTTCTTTTCTGCGCAAAGTCACAAGAGAGAAAGAGGGAGAGAGAGAGTACTATGCTTGTGTTACATTCTGAATGTAAGAAAGTGTTGTAAAGAGCTCCCATTTCCACAAACTATTATTTTTGGTGTTTGTTATTTAAATTCAGTAAGCCTTAGTAAGTGTATAGACAATGTCCTTTAGAGCATAATAAATGTGACTTGTAGAGATTTATTTTCTCTCTGAAGCTAATCTTCAGCAACTGCAAAACAAATTTTCCTGCATTCACTCCATATGATAAATCTGGAACCATCCCATTCCCTTATTCACCTGTGCCTGTCCCAAACTGTTGACACCAGTTTGTTATCATGCCACATGAAGCAGCCATTTGGGGAGAGTAAACGGAGAGGCCCTTAAATGTAACTATTTTGCCAGAGTCCTGTGCACCCATTACTGGGATGTTCTGTGCATGTTCTTCTGAGTCTCCTTCAAATGCTGAGAATTTGAACCATGTAGGAAAATGGCTGAAGAGCCCACTGTCCACTGTGGCCCTGAGCAGACCCAATCCATTCCTGGAAGTAGAGCATTCTCACACACGCCTGAAGGGATGGACTGGCATCCAGCTGACACTCGTCTCCCCCTGTCCTGCCTTGGCAGGGTTTGCAGTACACTAGTGATGACTGGGCAGCCGGGGTTGCTAATTCCACTGTCGAGGACACCTGTCTCTGGCATACTATGGGAGTTTGATGGCTTTTGGAAATTCCTATGTGTGCCACAGTTGTTTCTGTTCCTAAGAGGAGGGGATTCTTCATCAACTTAGCAGAAGTGTGATGAAAGAGTGAAAGATGGGAGCGTACAGTTATGGTAACTTCTGCAGGGCATCTAGAGACAAACCATAAAAATGAAGAAAGATAAGCCCTATGGTAGAAGCACGTGGGAACTTTTCTCCGGGATATTTCACATACATTTTAATGATTTCTAACTTTTAAATGTACTTTTCTGAGGCTGTCATTCTTCCCAAGGCTCAAAACCAACCATGAGAAGCAGGATTTGGGGACATTTCTTCAGGAAACAGGTCCTAAACTTTTCTGTGTGACAGGCACTAGAGAAAGGAGAATGAAAAGACATCTTCTGTCCAGGAAAGTACAGTTCAATGACATGTTCAGAGAAATTAAGTTTCTCGTTTAACAGCTGTGACAATCATGTACAGATGAATTTAATAATCAATAAGAGATATAATTTTATGTAACTTTTCAAAGCCAGCTAGCAGTAGAATATCACTATCCCAGGACTGAAACAAAGCCAAAGGCTAACTTCAGAGCCACTAATTTTTATTTTCTAATCAGCTAATACTTCAGGGTTGTAGATTTCTGATACTGTTAAACATTAGCCTAGCCCTTAAATACATGTTTTGTCTGGGAGTTAGTACTTGGCATGAGTGAAGTGATGCTTTTAAAGAAAAACATGAGAGATCAATATACATATTTACGCTATATAATCATTTGTACACACACAAATTGTGACTGTATGTGGGTACATTTGCATTCCTCAGAATTCCCAAGCAATCATGACGATGACGTCAATGTTAGTGTCTGGAAGGAGTTAAGAGACTAAATCCCACTTACCATGAATACATTCATCTCAGACAGCTCAGGGAAATACTGTTTTTTAATTTAAAAAGCATGCTTTATGAATATGTAGATTCATCAGTTTCTGATGTTCAATAAAACAAAATTACTTTCAGGTTTTTAATAATAAATAATCATTTTTACAACAGGCAGGCTTACCTACTCAGGGTTAAAATTCCACACACTTTCATAAAGCACCACAAGCCCAAGTTCTGGAGTTGGTCAGTGTCTGGGAAGAGCACACTCACTGCACACAATGTGTGTGTGTAGGATGGGGGAGACTAGGGAGGAGAGTGAAGCTGCTGAGAGCAAAGGCCAGGTACACTCATTTCTGCTCTCAGACTTAGACCACCTCCTTGGGATACTCAGGTGCAGAGGGACAGGGCTTCAGACCAGGTCAGCCTGCGGTCTCCACCATTGCCACTAGCCCACACCTGCCCTGGGAGGGCCCCAAACTGCTGTGAAAGCCCTTCTGGAAATGAACTGTCTTTTAAGCAATTGCTCATAGGAGATTGGTGGTCTACCTGACAGTGGTTTATGTGGATCAGATCCAAACTTTCCATGAGCACCCAAGGCCAATGGGTAGTCTGTGCCCTGCAATGCCCTAGACAGCTCAGAGCCATGGTGATGACCCCCAGCATGTGCTGGCGTGCCAGTTGTCAATGTGCTCACAGCTGCATAGAAACTGAAACCTAATGAAGCCAGAAGCAGCTAAAGATCACACTGCAGAACCAGTGCAGGAACTGCACACAGCGAGATCTCTGCCTTCATCCATCAGTTAACATTCACCAGGAAAAGAGACCTCAGTCCCTCTCCTCAAAGCGCAGTTTCCATTTGGACCTGATGTGGTAACATTCGTTCCACATATGTTCCATCAACCCCATTGTTCATAGCAGCATTATTTATAGTTGCTAAGATACAAAAATAACCTAAGTGTCCATCAACAGATGAGTGGATAAAGAAGATGAGGTATAGATATGCAATAGAATACTACTCAGCCATAAAAACGAATGAATTTTTGCCATTTGCAACAATATGGATGGACTTGGAGGGTGTTATGCTTAATGAAAGACAAATACTGTATAATATCACTTATACATGGAATCTAAAAAATAAAATAAACCAATACATAACAAAACAGAAACAAACTGACAGATATGGAAAACAAACCAGTGGTGACCAGTCAGGAGAGGGAAGTGAGGAGGGGCAAGAAAGGGGTAGGGGATTAAGAGATACAAACTACTATGTGTAAAATAGATAAGCAACAAGGATATACTGTATAGCACAGGGAATTATAGCTGTTACCTTGTAATAACTTTTAATGGAGTATAATCTGTAAAAATACTGAATTGCTACACGCTGTACATCTGAAACTAATACAATATTGTAAAACAAAACTACTTCAGTAAGAAATAATTTTTTTTTAAAAAAGGATCCTTGATTGAGAGGAAGATCCAGATATTGTACAATAAGCTGAAGGAGAACACAGTGAGCCAATCTCCTGAGGTTACACTGCAGGAAATCAACCCTCAGGACAGGTAAGTCATATTATCCATGAAACATAGGAAGCAGAAAAAAGAAAAACCTGCACCTGTATCATCATACAGTATGGTTGCCATGTTTGTTTTATGAAATGAAACCATAATTTCAAGATATATTTATTTCAATGATATCATCTAAAAGACCGGGATTTGATTAAAATATCTGAGATAAATTTCCACCCTAAAAGGTAAAGATGAAGAAAAAAGGTAACTGTTTAAACATTTCAGAAGCACTCTCCCTTCTGTAATCAGTGCCATGTTTTTATATCTAATGTTCCTACTAGAACCCACTTCAGGGGAGGAAAACAGCTTTCTTGTTCATCATGAAGCCCTTTCACCACTCTATCCCTAAATTAGGAATGCAATAAACATATAAGCAAATCTTCTTCTTGCTTCTACTTGACCTCAAGCACTTCTCCACAATTCCTCCTACTTTGCAACTCAGAATCTTGCATACCTGGGTGTACAGGGTGAATTAGAAAACTCTGCTTTCAAAATGCTGTATTTAAAGAGAAGAGTACTCATTGAATGTGCATGCCAATATTGGAAAGTTGTCTCTTACACTGTCCAAGCAACACAGCTTCCTTTTAAAAGTTTTCTGGAGAGCCTTATTCACTGGGCAAGACACGTCATGTCCTCTTGTGTAACACTCCAAATTTCAAGACCTTTTCCCAATAGTCCCACGTCTCATCATTGTCTCTAGGGCATGTATCATAATAGCATTAGCAAGAAACCTTCTGCTCTGGTTTGTTCCCAAAATCCCACAGGAAAAGTACAAGATCTTTTTTGTTCTGGTAACATACAGAAAGGCCCCTCTCTGAAGTGTCCCCAGGCTCCTTTTTCTCCTTCCTCCACAGCTACGTTTAAACTCTTCATTGTCTCAGCCTCTACAGAATTTTATTTAAAGTTCTTTTATAGTATTTTAATATTAAATCAGGGTAATTTCACTTAGTAAATACTTATTAAGGATCTACTCTGAGCTAGGCAATTAGATACACAGTGCATGTGAACCAGACAGGTAAACAGTCACATGCTCACAAAGCACTTCGATTTAGCGGGGGAATCAGACAAATAATGGGCAATGCCACACAGTGAGAAATGTACTATTAAAGAAGAAGAAATAGGAGTGAGAGCAACATGGTTGGAGCCATGGTTGAATCCAGAGGAGGAATAAGGAGAGATGTGGCTGAAAAGGCTGGGACCTGACTATGAACTCTTGCTTATCTACCTTCTACACCCCAGGAAGACTCGGCCAAAGAAGGACAGGATTCTTTCCTGTGAGGACTAAAGACACTGCCTCAGAATCATTTTCAACACGGCTCTTTGATCAGCAGACTCCTGGGATCTCTTTCACTACACTTTCAGGGGGACTGCAAGGTGCAACTCTCTTCATAATCATAAAAAGACATCATTTTCCTTTTCATGGTATTGACATTTGCTCTGAAAGGAAAACTGTTGGCACCTTAATACAAACTGAGGCAGTAGAACCAAACTGTAGTGTGATCATTCAATACTTGATCTCCATGCATTCATAGAGGGGAAAATGAAAAGCCAATTAATTTGGGAATACCCTTGATGAAGCAGTAAAACAATTAATTTTATTAAATCATGATCTTTGAATTCACATCTTTAAGAAGTCCGTGTAACAAAATGAGAAGTACAAATAAGGCACTTCGGCAGCCTACAGAAGTATGATGGCTCACAGAAAAGTGTCGGTTTGATGGTTTGACCTGTAAGTTGAACGAGCTGCTTTTTTCATGGAACGCCATGTTCATTTGAAAACTATTTAACAGGCAAGCTATGGTTATTCAGACTGAAGTTTTTGGCAGACATTTTCTCAAAAATGAGCCAAGTATGTTACTTCAAAAAACAACTGATAGTATTTGTTGCCTGTAACTGAATTAAAGATCAAGATTTTGGAAGACTCGCATCTATAACCTTGAGTTAGACAGCATTATAATACTTAAAAATTATCTGATGACATAGTGGTGATATTAACAAATGTGGTTTTTTTTAATAGAAATGTTGTATAATGAAGTGTGCCAACATTTGATCTTTAAAGCAGACTAATAAATGATGTTACAAAATCATGCAGGATAAAGATCCATTCAAAGAGCAGGATGGTCTAATGAACTTAATATAAAAAGCAAGAAAAGTTCATTGATATGGGTTCAGGTTCCACATTGTGACCAATCTTTAAGAGATTAAGTTTTGAGTCAAAGAATATCTACAATTATCCAAAACAGCTATTAAAATACTCTTCCTTTTTCTAATATGAATCTATATACAACCTGATTTGCTTTATATATTTCAACCAAAGCAACCTAGTTCAATGAATTGAATGCAGAAGCAGATCTGAGAATTCAGTTGTCTTCCTTAAAGCAGACATGAAAAAGATAAACAAAAATGTAAAATAATGCCCATAATGTCTTCTCACTAAGTATGCTTTTGATTTGGGGAAAAAAAAAATTGTCTGAAAAAGATAGTTATTTTATACAAATATCTTACTGCTCATGTAATGGGCTCATTTTATTTTAAATAAATATTTAAAAAATTGTTCTCAGTTTTAATTCCTAATACAGCACATGCCATAGATATAACCTATGCAAACAAAAGCTCTTTGGGGTCCTCAGTATTTCCAGAGGGTAAAGGGGTCCCAAGACCTACAAGTCTGAGAACTGGTGCTTATTGTGATGGTCAATAAAAGGTTGTTAGATAAGTTCAGTGATAAAGGAAAGTGGTGTTAAACCACTCTCTCTTATATTTATATAATAGCTTATCATTTAAAAGGGCTTGCATATTGAATCATTTGAGCTAGATAGGCCTGGAAGCTGAGAGTCACAGAGATTAATTAGCTTAAAAAGATAACACTGTTAGTAAAGTATAAGGATGGAGACTAGTTCTGACTCCTAGTTCAAAGCTCCTTCCATTCTATCCACTTATCTCTGGTTTAGATTAGACATAGTTTTCAGCACTCTCACCAGCTCAAAATCCTCACTGCTCAGTGCTTTGCACTTTTATTTTCTTCCTTTCCTTGTTGTTACATTTGCTTAAATGCCTTGACTTTGCCAAAGCTGATGTGCAACATCACTCCCCTTAGATAATGTATAACATGGACACATATCCGAAATCAAACTAGACTTTACTCCTAGCAGTGTACTTTAAAAAAAAGTTCAATAGTATCTTTTATACAAACAAACAGAGCAGAAATTGTTTATAGTCCTTTTGGAAAACAAAAGGATCCATACTTCCTACATCTGCCTCATAAATAAATATTGCAGCTGGGCTGGTCTCAGTTCCCACCCCAGTGCTTCCAGAAAAATCCCTCCTCCTATCGTAAATAGGCCCTTTCTGTGGCCCCCACCTGGAGGAGATCACTGGTTGTATATACTTAGGTTTATGCTCTAATTCCTTGTAAAGCCCTTAAATCTAGGCTCTACTGATCTCATAGGATTCCCAGGCTCCTACCTTCTTGCTTGAGTTTGACATCAACTTGGTGTGATATGATTTTTTTAAGTCTTTATGTATTTTTTAATTTGCTACAACTGGAAGTTCAAACACAATATTACCAAATTATTCTCTTTCAGTCTAGCCTTCATTTTGCTCATGTTCTAGCCTGCTTTTATTGTCCCCATGTGAAGTGACTGAGCTATTTCTGATGCTACTTCTTATTATAGTTTCTGTGATTATTATGATAATCCTTCAATATCATTCAGTATCATTCTTGGTTTCATAGTAGTTTTATCTCTTCAGTACTTCTGCAATACTCTGTAACTCTATTATAGCTTGTCACAATGCATTACTATTTTTTTTAACCATAGACCGTTAACCCCTTTAAATACTCCCTTATTTTTTTGTGCCTAGCATCAAGCACTGTGCCTAGTTTATAAGGGGCATGCAAGAAATACTTATTCAATAAACAAATCATGAAGGAATGAATGAAGATACTGCTTATTATCATACGTCTAGACCATCTTTGGGTCAAAGATTATTCAAAATTCCCAAAATACCCATAAGTAGAGGTATGAATGGAAATATCACAAGTGAAAACACTTGATTAATTTACAGCAACATTGAAAAAAAGCATAAAATATCCAGGAATAAATCTAATGAAAGATATTTAAGACTCCTGTGTTGGAAACTATAAAAAAGTACCAACAGAAATCAGAGTTAAATAACTAATGTGATGTACCATGTGTATGAATTGAAAGGCTTGATATTTTTAAAATATTTGTTCTTTCTAAATTGCTCTATAAATTCAATGTAATCCTAATCAAAATCCCAGCAGGTATTTTATGGAAATTGATAAACTAATTCTAAAATGTGTTTAAAAAGATAAAGACCTATGAATAGCCCTTGACAGAGAAGGTTGCTATAGCTCATTGTAAAGCTATAGTATTTAAGACAGTGTGATATTGGTTCAAGGATAAATACATAACCAGTGAAAGAGAAGAGCACGTTGAAAAACTGACCCAGAATTAGTACTGTCATCTGATTTATGACAAAGGTGACAGTGCAGTGAAATGGAGAAAGATAGTATTTTTAAATAAATGGTTTTGGGTTAGTTGAATATCTATATGGAAAATAGTGAATCAGGACCCCATCCCCAACCTCACACAACACACAAAAATTAGTTCTAGATGTTAAAGAGATCTAAATGTGAAAGGTAAATAATAAAACTGTTAAAAGAAAACATCAAAAATCTTCATGACCTTAGGCTAAGCAATGACTACTAAAAAAAGATACAAAATGCACTAACTTAAAAGGAAAGACCATAACCTAAACTTTTTTATTAAAATTAAGAGCTTGTGCTTATCAAAACACAATTAACACCTGAAAAGGCAATACATAGTGTGGTGGAAGGTATTTGCTAGACATATACTCCACAGAGAACTGATTTCCAGGATAAGAATTCCTACAAATCAATAGGAAAATGACAGATAGTGAAACTTTAAAATGGTCAAAAGTCTTAGACATTTTACAAATGAGAATATCTAAGTGGCTAATAAACATATGAGATATCCAACTTTAATAATCATCAAGGAAATGCTAATTAAACTATAGTGATATCACATTTACATACCCACCAGAATGGCTAAAATGAAAAAGCCAATGCTATATTTACTGAGATCATAAAGCAACTGGAACCCTCATATACTGTTGTTGGGGATGCAAATTAGTTCAACCAATTTGGAAAACTATTGGTACCTACTAAACCTGAATATACTCATATCCAATGACCTGTCATTTACTCCTAAGTTTATAACCCACAGAAATGCTCTTATAGACTGAATTACATCCTGCCAGATTCATATGTTGAAGTTCCAATCACCACTGTGATGTATTTAGAGATAGGGCCTTTAAGGCAGAATTAATGTTAAATGTAGTCATAAGGGTGGGACCCTAATCCAACAGGACTGGTGTCCTGATAAGAAGAGGAAGAGACCCCAGAAGTAGAGGCACAGAGGAAAGGCCATGTGAGGACATAGCAAAGAAGCAATTGACTCCAAGTCAAGGAGAGAGGCCTCTGAAGGAACCAAACCTGCCAACACCTTGATCTTGAACTCCCAACCCCCAGAATTGTGATAAAATAAATTTCTATTATTTAAGCCATCCATTCTGGGCTGTTTTGTTATGGTAGCGCTAAGCAGACTACTACAAATACACTCAGATTTCAACAAAAAAGACACATACAAAAATGTTTCCAGCAACACTATGAAGAATAAACAAAACTTAGAAACAGCCCAGATGTCACTCAAGTATAAATTTTTTTAATTGTGGTAATGTATACAAGATAAAACCCATAGATTACAGCTAGACGCAGCAACATGAATGAATCACACAAACATAATGTTGAGTAAAAGAAACCAAATAGAAGAGAATACATACTGAACGATTCTATTCATAGAAGTTATGACAAATCAGTCCAAATGAATCCGTGATATTAAAAATCAGGAGAGAGGTTAAGCCTGGGGACAGTAACAGGAAGTGAGTGCCAAGGGACTTTCTGAGATGCTCTTAATATTCTGATTCGCAATCTTAGTGAGTGCTAGTTACATGGATATGTCTCTTTTGTGAAAAGTCATTGAACTGTGCATTATTTACTCAGTTTTTTTTTTAATGTATGTCACGCTTCCATAACAACTAGCAAGTGGTAGGTCTGGGATTCAAACCCTGGCTGCCTGGTTCCAAATCTTTTAATATTCTATTACATTGTCAAATGATTTTATATTCTAATCATGACAGGTAGTCTTAGGTATCTTTGTACATCTTTCCATAATCTATACTGACAACTCATATCATTAAAGATCTTCTAGAACATTTCCTCTGACTGAACAGCTTGTTAATAAGGTTCTCTTCCCTGAAGTCCCTCTTTATTTTTTCTCTCAGAACATTTCTTTTCTCACCACTTCAGATTCCAAGTCCCTTGTCTTCTCCCATGAAGCTCAGAAGCAGGAAGGGTTTTGCCCCTCACGAAACACCCTGCATGCTTACACCAACTTGAAGTTTCCCATGCTGAGTCATCTTGGGAATGTCGCATGGCTTTAAAAGTTCTCAGAAATTCTTTAACTTTCAGTTCATCAAACACACCCGGATTCTAACGTATGGCAAGGCGTACTACATGGATTTTCTCCTATTACTTTTAGCTCATAACTTTCCATGTAAACCTCCCAAGTATTCACCCTTTCACCCAACAATTTTCCTTCGGGTCTAACCCATTTTTTTCCCCATGATGAAGTCATCTAAGACAAGTTTCTCAAATGTGGCACAAACCACGGGAAAGCCCCATGTCCACAGATCTTGTATTTATTAATCTTTTTCCTATTTATCAATTTAAAATCAAGGAAACCCCCAAAGTGTATAATTCAGAGCCTTTAACATATTTTCATTGATTATCAACTGTTCCAGTTTCTAAATGGACATTACCTTATGGTTAAAAATAATAACTTTATTTTACCCTAGAAGGAAATATAACTAAAAAAGAAAGAAAAATAACCAAAACTCTTGTTAAATAAAATCACATATTTGTATCTTTCTCCCCCTTATCTTCTATTATATTATCCCACTTTACCAGTTCTCTGTGTGAAAGAAAATTTTCAAACCTCAGAATTTGCTGAGTCAGTTTTTCTGCTTCTTGGCTGCCTTCCTACTGGTGTTTTGTTGTCAGTAGTTCTACTTGCCTCTCTGCCGCATTCACAGAAAAGACATTTCCCCACATCCTCTCTCAGCTTCTGCACATCCAGCTTCCTTCTCCTGTCTCCAGACACTGCTGCTGGAAGTTATCTTGTCCCTGCTGATCAAAGAAGGAAACTCAAATCTCTCTCTCTTCCCCTTCCTCCTTCCTTCTATCCCATTTACCTTTTAGAGAAAGAATTACATAGGAAATTAGAAAGACCCAAACACACAGTATTTTCCAAATTTAACTAAAATGATAAAATATACATCTTATTTTTGGCCTTGAGATGCATAGAATAAATGGCTTTTCATACAGGAAAAGTAAATGCACTGCAATGTTTCAAGAAAAAAGAAATTAAAATGTAGCTGGAGCAGTCACTGTGCAGGTCTTAGATGGGATCCCTCACTCTTGACCCTCAGAGACTCTCATCTCTGGGTCTCTTATTTCTGGTCCATTCTAAAATGCATTGTTTTGGAATTCAATGTTCCAAAATTTAGCTTCTTAAACCACTCTTTTTGTTCCACACCTCATTCCTTATCCCATTTCTCATGACTCTCTTTGCTATAAAGGTCATGGCCCAAATTACCATGTTGTTTCCCCTTGTCATTTATATCAGTAGATATCCATTCCCTCAGTGAATCATCAAACAGTAACCAAGAACCTACCCTGTATCAGGCATGTTTTAGGTGTAAGGGCTACAGATACGAACAAGTCAATTATGAAAGAGTCATACTAAAAAATATATAACATACTATCAGAAAGTGATACAACTGAAAACAAAGGGAATAGAAAGCTAAGGGGTGGAGAGACAAGGTCCTAGGGAAGCCCCTCCTAAAGGAGAAGACACGAGAAGGGAGACTAGTGAAACTGGGGATCAAGACTGTCAAAGCTCTTGGGGTAGCGCCTTTCAGACTAGAGTAGAAGGTGGTTCAGCAAGAGGAAGGCCCCGAGGAAGGATTCAGTTTGGTATGTTCGAGGATCAGTAAAGAGGTCAGTGTGGCTGGAGTGGAGTCATGGGTAGGGGGTTGGAGGAGGGAAGGAGCTGACCAGGACAGATCATTTAGGTCCATTCAGCCAGAGGCAAGGAGTTAGGAATTTACTTGGCATTTATCTTCCAAATTATATTTGGACTTCATTCAGTTACTGGAAGACATTGGAAAGTCATAAACAGGGAAACTTGAACTAGCTGGGTATATATTTTGGTCTCCCTAGCTGGGGTGTGGGAAACTGACTTTAGGGGCAGAAAGAGTGCAGGGAGACTCCTCAAGTCATCCCTGTCTCTCCCGGTCACACAGCCTTGGATGTTTCTTGGATGTGGCTCCAACACTGCATCTTAGCAGCTCACTTTCTCACCTCCTTAAATGACAGCCCCCTGCCTTACCTCTCCTGACTGACTCCAACACAAGCCTCTGCCTTCCTCCTTCTATCTCAACAGGACACTCCTCGGCCAGTGCCTGCTGCTGGGGAGCAATCCACACCTCCAGCCAATTTATTCTTATAGGAACACTATCCATAGCCCCATTTTACACCCCCAAAATACCACCAGGGCTCTGGAAATTTCCAGAATTTTTGTTTACTTCTTACAATTGACATTTTTTTCAGTGAGCCTACAATTTCAAGCTTTTCACAGTTTAAACCACCCAAGCTCAAAGAGCATGCATATAAATACAATTTTGTTCTAGTATTGCTTTTAAACAAGTTTTAAATGTTCTGTCCTAAATTTCTACAGCAAGCAATCTCAATGAGTTGCACAAACCCACTAGAAAAGGGAGACGTCAGTTCCTGAAAAGTCTTGGAATTGTGCCTTATCCATAGCTTGAAAAGGCAAGCGGGAATGTGACAGAAACATTCCAATCGATTTTGCCTAGGTCAAAGAAAACCACGTTTTTATTTTTTCAAGTATCTTCAAACATAATATCCCTTATTTATTTACAACAGCAGATATGTGCGGGCTTCTGGTACTGGTGGAATGCAGCTGACCTCGTAGAAACCT
The DNA here is from genome assembly GCF_009834535.1 of Camelus ferus. Taxonomy (NCBI): domain Eukaryota; kingdom Metazoa; phylum Chordata; class Mammalia; order Artiodactyla; family Camelidae; genus Camelus; species Camelus ferus. The sequence goes on from NC_045709.1 coordinate 49,430,621, forward strand.
TCCTGGCTGTTCAGTTACACTCTGAAGTCCTTAAAATTTTCCAGAGCAAATTTCCCAAATTTCTGATAACACGAGATACATTATGTACAGCAAAAACACTAGGTTAAAAACAGAGTCAAACTCTTGGAAACAAGATGGTAGTTTTCAGTCATAAAATCTACTCCAATTATCCCTACTGAATACATGAAAATGGTACAGGTAGGGAGGGGGTGGAGGGGGGGCTTTGAAAACAGGATAAGGGTTCCTTCCTCATGACTTTCCTTGTGAACAGGGGCCTCAGATCAGCCTGCAGTGCACATCAGAGAGATTCACGTTACCCCAGTGTGATAAATAATGAAACACAATGCATAATTGTCAGCAAGTTCTTAGAACCTTCTCAGACCCAAGCTACCATGCAGAATGCATTACCTCAGGCTCCACAGGGTCACGAGGGAGGTAACCAAGTGTTGGGATGAGTACATAGACATAATTGTCCTGTCATTATAACAGCCCTCTAGAAAAAACTAGGATTCCATTTTGCTCAGCTGTGTGCCTGTCTCTGTTAGGAAAGAATAAAATTGTCTTTGCAAACAGCAATCTTGAGCATGCAAATTTAGCTTCTCATCTTGCAGTTCAACCATAGACCTGGCTGCACAATTAACTTTGGAAAGAAACACTTTATCTTTTATTCTCACTGACCTGAAAATATTCCTGTAATATGAAAAATGCTTAATGAAATGTAATAGTTACAAAAGAGAGGTAATGACACCGGAGGCCCAATTACAGCTATATAATTAGCAGGGACCCTGGTGCCCCAGGGTGGAAATGGAACTCCACTTCTTATGAGATGTCACTTCACAAAACCAAGGGCTCACGTAACTCTAAGGATGTCCCAAATTGTGGAAGGGTGAGTGAAGGCTGTTTTTTGTTACTCTTGCCTGTTTGTTTAACTATAAGGGCAGTCGGGGACTGAACATTTTTAATGTCCTTTCCCAAAGTGCCTAACTTTTTTCAGGAGCAGCTCACAATTCTGCACACAGATCAGTATAAAGCAGGTGACCAGCTCAGGAGGTAGAAGATGATGCATTCTCTTTATTTCCTTCAGCACATTTAATAAAACTTTTAATTATTTTTATTTTCTTATTTATTTACTGTTTCTACCACCAATGTATAAATTACATAAAGGCAGAAAACAAGTCTGTCTTGTTCCATTTTCTATTTCTCAGCACCTAGCACTTGCCTAAGGAAAAAAAAATTTACTAAATATCTGTTGAATGAATGAGTTTTGGATTTATTTTTCTCAACTGTGAATTAAGAAAACTATTGCCTTCACAAGATTTTTTTTTATATCAAATGAGATTGTACATTTAAAGCATTTTATGAAATAAATGTATAATTAAAATGAGCTGTTGTTACTGTTTACTCTGCAGAAAAGCCTTCTAATTCCAGAGAGAATAGCATCTCTTCCTCTATAACCAATGGAAAATATTTCTCAGTGTTGCTTAAGGTAACAGAGTTGTTGAACATAGGTTTCTGGTAAACTAGCCCTTAAATTTTTTAAAAACTTAGATAATTTTATTACAGTAGGCAAATAGATGGGAGGAAATTATCTATTTTGTGTTTTATGACTTTATTGACGTAATATTTGATTTAATATAGTGTAATACCACTTATAAGGCAATCATTTATATGAGTTCAGACACAATTCTTCATTAATTGAGGGAGTGAATTTGAACTGTTTATGACAGACTGTCTTTTTGTCTCACATTTATAGGAAATTGTGTTTGAATTCCTTCTTTGTCAGGAACAAGACGTTAAACTTTAATTCAGTACCACTTTGGTTAGAAAAGACATTTAAAATACAAACCAGGATTTTCAAGCCACAGTTGTTAGTGGATGGACTATTTAGAGAATTTCCTAAGAGTCTTGAATAATACGACATGTCATCCAAAAAAATCTTTGCCGTCCCTTTGGGAATTCCAGCTATTTAGGGTTACATAATACTACTTTAGTACATATGTAGCTGACCGCTAGTCAACTGCAAAAACGGCAGCATTTCAAGACGTTCTCAGAAACAAACATAAATATCAAAGATAGAAAAATAATATTATTGCTATAACAACCCCAGCCAGATCTGTGCTTATCTCTGTTGAAAGACCCATTGCGTAGAAGAAGTTCCAATTTTTATTTTTAGTAGATTATGAGAAAAGCGTCCAAAAGGGACATCCATGGGACATTACTCCCACATTTTTATTCAAAATTGGCATTTCACTGCTTAAGAATTTAGTCATTTGGTGCATCCTAAATAATATTTTGAGAAATGCTTGTTAGAATTAGCTGTATTTTGTCATTAACATCGAGCTCAGATCAATTTCCATTCCATCCAACAGACATGCTGATAAGTACTTACCCTGTGCTGAGCACTGCTGTGGACACAGGGTAGCTCCCACCATAGTGGGGAAAAAGATACACACTTGATGTTGGACAGCACAGTCTGTGCAACATTAGAAGAAGAACAGAATGCTTTTAGGGGGCCAGGGGAGGAGCACTTCTTCAACACCACCCAACTGAGCAGGTCAAGGAGTGATTACTGGTGCAAGTGCACCATCCCTGTGTCCTGCAGGGTGAATTTTTACTGAGCCCTAGATAGTCATCAGTCAAGAAATCCCATTACTTTCTCTAGCAAAGCCTTTCTTGATTATATTTTAAGAACATTTTTCATATTTAGATCTTTACATTTCCCCTTCTCATATTTTCCCTAACTGTAATGATTCCAGGCACAATATTTCCAATATATGCAAACCAATAATCTGACTATCCCCTTATCTCTCCTACCTTTCACAAAAGGGTCTGAAAGATCAGAACATGTTTAGAGAGGAAATTTTTAAGTTTCTTTTGCTCTTTGGATTATTAGCTAGGTTTCTGGAACTTCTAGGACAACTCAGAAGGATCCTGGAGTTCTGGACAATAACAGAATTACATTTACTAAAGCTCCAGGCAGTTCTCTAGTCATTCCTAACACTGTCTTCTTCCCGTGTTTCTCTCTTTTCTCCTGTTCCAAGCTTTGATTGCTCTGCGTGCACCAAAACTGAAATGGTCCTGGGCATTTCTTAATTTCCTCAAGACATAATTGATTTAAATGAAACTTGAAAAGAGTGTTTTTAACCTACTGTTCATAATTATCCCTAATGCTTGCCTTTCACAAAAACCAAGGTCAAAATATTCTTGATGCTTGATGCTTTGCACAGCTGTAGTTAACAGTGAGATGAGACTGAGAAATAGCCAGTGATGTGGGGCTCTGAAATACTGGGTAGTCCAGTGAGGACTCCAGAAGAACCGTAGAAAAAAACAGTATGCAAAACTTCTTGTGTCTGTCGACATGACGCAGTTTCAGAGGAGAGATCCATAGCTCTCATCAGATTCTCAGAGAGGTCTAAGACAAAGGAAAGAAGATTTAGAGTCATTTGATCAGAAGTAATGATACTCACATACTTAAGGGCACTTGATCATTTGTAGAGTGACAATGCTGGTCCTTCTCTTACCAAGTTCTCCTTTCTCTTTCCATTCTTACTTGTTTCCTCTCTTTGATTTGAGTCTTTCATCTCTTGATAATCATGAGAGCCAGTCCAGAAGCCCAAAATTTTGGAAATCACCAGGCACAGAGGTATTATCAAATATGTATGACTTTCAGATATAATGGAGAATGACAGGTAAGAGACTTGAGAATGGGAGGTACTATATTATCCATGCTCTTTTTCATCTCCCTTAGTCCCTCAATAATTCAGGATACCTGTGGAGGACCATGACCCTCTCCTTCTAACTTTCATGCTCCCTTCTCTTCCTAAACAACACACTTTTCCACCATGGGTATTGTGTTTCAGCTGCAGGCAATGGGCAACCATCTCGCAAATCCACATCCTACACCACACCCTACTTCAAGTGTTCAGAGAAGACAACAAAGTGAGAAGATGGTGGTATTTTGGAAAGCACAGCTGAACATGAACTTTCCCGTTTACGTGGAGCTCTTCCTTCACAACCCTCACCTGGGGATGACTCGCTGTTTAAAACCATTGTAGAACAACTTCAGGTCTGGTTTAATCTCATTCGTATAAAGCACATGTTCTCAGTGTTGACTTCAGTTTGGAAAAACTGGGGAGATTTTTAAATCATCGATGCCAATATCCCAACATGATGATACTGATTTAATTGGGCCAGAGCAATGGTTCTCACACTGGGTCATGCATGGAGGTATTTTTAAAGAAGCGCACACCTGTTCCCTAACTCCAGACAACTGAATATGAATCTCTGGGAATAAGATCCACACAACTGTAGTTTTCAAAACTTCTTAGATGATTCTGATAGACAACAGAGTGGAGATTCACTACTGTTCATTCACATTTCACCATTTGTCCAAAATATCAATAGCCTGCTCTATTCAATGAAATGACCTCCATATAGATCTTAGCTTTTTCTAGAAACTAAATCTACCTCTCAGAATTTTTTTAAAAAATTTGTCATACCTCTCTCTTAATATAATAAAAACAAAAAGTAGCCTTATTGTGAATCCATTTATATTCAGCCTAGGTGATTTGTTTTGAGAAACCAACACTCCATGGGTTGTAAGTAAATATTTCTGATCAATATGCCCTGTTTTGAGGCCTTCAAAATTATCCAAATTCATGGAGGCTGCCAAAATATATAGATTCTTCCATAAAATATTTAATAGAGTATCAGTGAACAGCCACAAAGCCCACATGAAAGAGTACCTATGGGATAGTTCATCTAGGATTTCTCAGTAGCAAATAAAAATAATGGCTAATGTTTATTAAGCAATTACTATGTGCTTAAGAGTCTCTGAAAATTTTATATACTTTATAAAGTTTAATTCTCACAACTGCCTTCTGGGATAGATGGTATTATTTCCAAATTACAGATTGGGGAAAAAAGGTTTAGAGATTTAAGTGATGCTTCTGCTTATCAGCTTCATAGAATTTGATACCTAAATAAAATTGCATTAATTACATTATCCTGGCATTGACTTTCAGGATAAAACAAAAATAATCAAATTGTGACCTTTATGCCTATACATGCCAAGATTTTACTGTTTGCATTCAAGTGAATATGTTAAAATACCAGTCTGTTAACTCTGTTTCTTGTAGCACATTCATTGCCTTCCAAATCTCGAAGTCCATGGCGAGAGCTTTACTTCTCAAAGTATATTATTTTCTTGGCTCTGTCAGTAGGGCTGGTGGAGAACACTTAAGTTGGAGTTTCAAGGAAACAGACAGTGACTTGAAACTGAGGTCTAAATTCACATTTAAAGAAAAGACTCACGTGTACATGATCCACTCTGCAGTGACAGACTTCATTGTTCAATGATTTATCAATATTATGTCATTACAGCTGAATCCATATTGACTGGAAAAAGTTTATTGGCTCAAATCACAAAGATACAGCTATAGACCCCTCAAAGATGTCTATGTCCTAATCCCTGGTACCAATGACTCTGTCACTTTCCATGGCTAAAGAGACTTTGTAGAGGTAATAAAAGTTAAGGACCTTGAGACAATAAATCATCCTGAATTATCTGAGTGGGTTCAATCTAATTGCATAAGTCATTAAAAGTAGAAGAAGAGGCAGAAGAAGGGGTCAGAGAAATATGGCTTGAAAAAGATTCTACTCATTTTTATTGATTTTGAAGATGGAGGAAAGGGACACAAGCTGATGAACATGAACAACCTCCAGAAGCTGGTAACAGCAAGAGCCTCCAGAAAGGAACACAGCCCTGCTGACGCCTTGATTTTAGCCCAGAGACAACTGTGTTGGACTTCTGATTTACTGTACAATCATAAATGTGTGCTGTTTTAAGCCACTAAATTTGTGGCAATTTGTTATGGCAGCAATAAAAACTGACAAAGACACAGTCCTAGTTCTGCCATTATACTGCCTTCAATGGCTGAAGAAGTCTTTATACCACAATGTCTTCAACTCTAAGTGGAGATAATGTAGTCTTTTTCAGGAATAAGTATATCCTTTTGTTAGTTCTGATGATTTTTATTAAATATATGCTAGTCTTTATATACATTTAAAACTGTCATTAATAGTAATGTCAGTGTATTGTCTTTTGCTTACATTCGGCCACTACTTGAATTCCATTTTCATTGTCATTTCAACAGTCAGTTGAATAAATGTTTACTGAAGGCCTGAGCTTGCAAAGTAGTTTCACTACTTACAGATGGAGGCCCTTTAGCTGTACTTAGGTATCCTGTAAAATAGTTTTTGGGATCTCAAATAGGAGAAACTTAAGCTGTTTTCTTGAATTTTTTTAAGTTTTGCTGAGTTAGCTAGGTCTGTTGCACGTTTATTAGTTTCTTCATCTCAAATCTGTATTTATTTAAAATGTACATATGTACCGTGAATAAAATTAACTTATTTTATTACACTGATAAGTTCCAGAAAATAATAAAAATGCAACAAGATTTAGAAGTAAGCTTAATCAAATTTATCATGACCACTGTTGAATATTAGTATGACAAATGATATATTAAAATAAGGAGAAGTATATGGGTCTACAGATAGGGACAGGATTGGTTTTGTCTTAATTGTTGGGTGATGGGTGCATTGGGGCTCATTATAATATTCTATCTGCTTTTGTATAGGTGTGAAATTCTCCACAATTATGAAGTTTAAAAAATACTGCACATTAGGAAGGGTGACCATAGATTTTTTACTCAATGCCAATTTAAAGGAAAGTTGGAAGCAATTTTTTTCTATGAATTGATTCTTAAATGTGTCCTCTCCTCTTCATTTCCCCTGTCCCAGCCATTCTAATTCAGACATTCATTACTTGGTCCCTGGATCCCTACAATCAAGTCCTACCTAATACCTTTTACTTCGACATCTTCCTAAATCCATCCTTTTTACCATTGTGATGCTATTCTTTTCGCCATTCCAACATCCATAGACTATTCAAGGCCATTCTGTATGTAAATTCCTCTGTCCTGTTTTTAAAGTTTTCTTACCAGTTGGCACAAACTCTTTATTTCACTTCTCTCTAATCCACCAAATTTTACAAAGTCCAGACTCTTCATTCTTCTAAAGAGGCCATGTTCATTCTTGTTTTACATTAACAGTCCTTCTCTTCTCTATTTAGTCCAGTTCTACCAGTCTCTTAAGACTGATTCATTCCCCTGTATAATTGTTTTATTTTGGGACATTGAAGTAAATCAATTATAAAAGATACCTCTCTATATATAGATGCCTTTCATAATTTTGAAAATACATATGTAATATATCTTAAAATACATTAGATCTTTAAAAATACAAGTTTTACAAGTCTACAGTGTTTACTTAATTGGACCAACTTTATAGTGTCAATTACAAAGACATTGGTCATTTGAATATTCAAAATGAAAGTACCTAATAGAATTCTTTGCTTCTTCCAATCTAATTTTTGGCATTAAATCTAAACCAAACATGATAAATTCCATCATTTTAAGGCATTACTTAGAAGCAGTGTTTTACCTTTTGGTTGGTTCAAAGTATCTCTAAAGATAAACATCCAATTGATAAAGATGATGAAAAACATAGGATGGATATTCTTCTTTGTTTTTCTTATAGTCTGGAATCCAGTGCCCTTCTGAGATGCCTTTGTCTGCTGAGGACTAAGGCTGCTTAGGGAGTGGTGAGCCAGTGACTCCCTAAGCATTTACTCTGGGGCCATTGTTCCTTGTACCATAAAGCCTTGCTGGGGTTAACTCAAAGGAATGCTATCTGCCTGGGGCTCAGACCTCTACAGCACATCCACAAAAATCAGCAGTGCAGCAGGGTGTACAGTATCAATCTACAGAGCAATACAAGCATCCCTTGATAGGATAAAAAAAAAATCTTAGGTCCAAGGCATCATGAGATTATGGGTAAAATTGGATTTCTACTTTAAAATGCAATCATATTATCTAACAGAGGATCTCTGTTCTCATTAAAAAATTTTGCTCTGCCCAGAATATTTCTACTCTAAAAGCACCAATTATTATAGTACTTTAATTTCTATCAGGTTAAAATTAGCTTTTTGCGGATGAGCTTTACCACTCCTTTTGCTTTTCTTGAAGATTTGGCTACTCAAATAGACAAAGATCTAGCAAAACTTATGAACAATCTTGGTATCCAGGTGTGAATAGCCTACCTCAAAAATCTCTTTGTATCCCTGGAGTGACTTCTACATGCAATTTAATAAGCCCACCTTCTTAGTATCTCTTTTGTTTGTAAATTCTTCCTTTGGCATCCTTGGCACTACTCTTCTTGTTCTGCTACCTCTTCGACTTCAAAATCCTTTCTCAGTCCACCTACCTGTGTTGATTTTTAAAGAATATAGTCTTGACACATGCCCAAAAAACACTGTCACTCTGTTCACTTTTAATTAGTCTTCCAAATCTTCCAGCCACCAGCACCCCCATTCTCCCTCAATCAGCTGTCTCCTAGTTTCATTCCCTGCAGAGTTCTGTCTGGTCACTTCTGAGATACTCAGCCTCAACTTCTTTCTCAAAAAACCAACTCTTTCCGGCAAGGATGTGGAGAGTCGGGAACCCTCCTCATTCACTGCTAGTGAAAATGCAAAATGGTACATTCTCTATGAAGACAGTTTGGCATGAAAATCAATAGGTCAGGTCTTGTCAACTTCCTTTCTCAAAACCTATAAACATATTGGCATCTGTTTCCACTTCACTCCCGCATTCCTTCTCTCTACCTGAAAGAGGGGTCTCTCTTTCTGTCCAAGGTTAGCCTCTCTATCGTAGTTTAGATCCCATCGTCTTTGTCTCCAGTAGCCACACCCCATCATTCATACATATTCATCTATGTATGAGTGTGTCCTGAGTCTCTCCCTCTCTCAACTGGTTTCCCCTCTTGGCATAAACATGCTCAACTTTTTTCCCATTTTAAATTAATCTCTTCCTTGACTCCATCACTCTTCCATTGATTGGCAGGCTACAAGCATCATTTGGTTGTAGTGGCCAATTTTAATTGCAAGTGAAAGAAAATTCAAATTGAATTGGCATAGACAAAACGGGGAATTTACTTACGCCCACAACACAAGGAAGTGGTGAACCACCAAAGTGTGAGAAGAGTAAAGATTCAGCCAAGACTCAGGAACAATCAGAGACTCAACTGTTGCCAGGATTCTCTCTCTCTCTCTCTCTCTGCATCTGGCTTTATTTTCTCTTAATATAGTTGTACTTTTATCACATGTTAAGGCATCAGGTCCCTGAATTTTACTGAATACCTCATCTGTCATCAGGAAGGATATAATCTCTATTCTCTGAATCTCGCATTAAATCCCTGGAAAAGGTACCAGTTGATTTAGTTGGGCCCCAGGAAACTCAACATAGACAAAATCACCTTGGCAAGGGAAATGTCCAGGTAGTAAGGGCCTGCCCCTAGGTCAGGGAAGAGATCATATGCTATCGTGGCAGCCTTGTGTTAGCCATTTGAAAGGTGGTGATTCTGAGAAGGATCTAGCAGACAGTATCACAGTATCCACCAGAGGAACCTGCACTGAAATATGGCCTTCCTTTCCCCTGAACTGAAACACTTCTGATAAAACAATATTACCTTTATATAACTAGTTACAATGGAAAATTTTTCTTCCTTTAACATATAGCAATTATCATTTATCACTGTTGACTGTCCCTCCCCCTTCCTGAAAGTCACTCCTCCCTGGTTCATGTGATACTATCAGGTGCCAGGAAACACATCTCTGGCAATTCCTCCACTCTGCGTGTTATAGACTTCCTTTCCTCTGCTCCTTCCTCTTTCCCCAGTACTCCCCGCGATATACAAGCCCTCTGGCTTATTGTAATCACTTTGTATGATTTACTCTGGTTGGATACTTACTTCCCTGAATTTATCATTATCACTGCTAGTAGAGTGAATATTATAGAAACTAGGTCCAACTCTGTGTACTCTGAAAGTAGTTCCCTATAGTTTTCAATGAAATATTCAAATTTCTGAGTTCAGTACATGTCACGGTCTGGACCCCACTCACTTTCTCTTTCTCTCTTCTACTCCTGCCCTTTCTATAGCCACTGACTGTAGTTTTCACAGCTCTCTCTTCCCTGGAAACAGAACCTCTCTGCTTCTGCTTTTTTTTTTTTTTTTTTTTACAGATTGTCTTCTAACTCCTAATTTTCCTTGAATATTTGGTTCAACTGGAATGGATTATTCAACAAATGGTTTACAGGGGTAAAAGTCTATATTTGGAGCTGAAAATCAAGTTATATCTTTACTTTTTAAAAATCACTGCAATCAATCCCAGATGCAACAAGAAAGATTCATAAAATTTGAAAACAAAGGAAAATAAGAAAATTAGTAGTTTATTAGTGAATAGTTACATTTCTAAAGATATTAAGTATAAAATTAATTTTTTAATTTAAAAAGACAATATTTAAAGATTTAATCGAATAATAGTTTACATTTTTGCTTAGTTCAAAAATATTAAAAGGCAAATGACAAACTAGAGAAATGCGTAAAACAGACCTTCTCTTGCTATCCACAATATTTAAATAGCTTTTGAAAATTAAAGCACTATGACCCAGGAGAAAAAAAAATTGGAAAGACATAAATAAAAACAGATATATTCATTTTGAAAATGAAAATAAATAAATCAAATATTTAATAGCAGTTACCACTAAATGGCTAAGCTAGAGGTAATTTTTATTTTTTCATTTTATTCTTTTCTGTATGATATAAATTTTTCATAATTAAATTACATTTTACTGACAAAAATATAAATGTAAACTATGCGTAAATTGCTCTGATGGCAGTATTAAAAACTGGTGAAAAGTTGGAAACAACCGATGCCCAAGAAGAGTCAAGGACTAAATTTTTAAGTCTTCTCAAAAAGGCTTCCATCACCTGCTGGATTAAGTTCTAACTTCTCAGCATAGCTAAAAAAAATACTTCCATCTGCATTAATTTCATCTCACCAGCAATTTAGCTGTGGTTTTCTTAGCTGTAAAATGTAGAGATGTGACTGATACAAGTCCTGAGTTTGAACAAAAAACCCAGAATATTAATATTCTTATAGTAAAGATATCCGGTTCACGTAGACAGGGGCACAAGAGCTATTCAAAAAATTTCAATCTGCAATACATTAGACTGTCTTGATAAGCACCCACTTTATTGAGAAAATAGAAGCCATCTATCAGGTGTGAACTCCTTCAAACTAACTTATTATCTATCATCCATTTCATAAGCTTCTTAAAAACCACTAGTATATGAAGGCATGGAGAACTGCAGAAGCAGGGATTGAGCACTTAACCATGGACCAAGCACTGCCCTGTACAGTTGTCCCCAAGTGCCAGTAAGAACATGGACTGCAGGGAGCTGAAGCTGGCTGCCCAAAGCTAAGTCAAATTCTATTTTTAGAACAGAGACTTGAAGCCAAATTTCTTTGACTCCCAGAACTCAAGTATCTTATGCCCACAACAATGTTGACTTCAGCTTTAAAAATTCTATTTGAACCCAAAAGAAATCTAGTTCAATCAAAAGCAAATCTCCCTTCTGCTTTCTAGAAGGTTTTTATCTAACCCATCAGAGACTTTGGGGAGAATTAGACTAGTTGATCCCTGAAAGCAATATTGAATATGACTTGCAAGACCCCATTAAGTAGTCTAGTTAAGGTTTAGATATTTTTAGGATAAAAGCACTTAAGTATTCTCTCACAACCAGTACCTCTTCCTTTCTAATCGCTATTAAGAAAGAAGTTCATCAGCTGTACTTGACAGAGATGTTTTTAGAAAGTTTCATGGAGCTGAAAACGAATTTAATTGATCTTAAAATTTTTGAGGTGATAGTTCAATGGGAAATCCAATGAAAAGCAATTTCTTTATCCTTAGATGAATGCAAAGACAGTATAAAATCAATGAAGTTATCAGCAGTTTTATTACTATTTGTGTGATTATTATAATAAAGGGCTCAAATAAATCCCCAGTTTAAATACACATTCTTTAATTTGTTACACTTGGAGTTATGAGCAGTGCTGAAACTTTAATAAAATGCCTTTTTTTCCGATTTATAAAAGCTTATTTAGTTACATTAAGGCTTTTTAAGAATGGCCTTTGATTGCATTTTCCAACCTGTAACCCCACACGACTTGCTTGAAAACTTTCTCAAGCAAATGCTTGCTTTAAAGAACCGTTTCTCACCCTTGCAAGTGTGGAAATAAATCATCTGTAGAAACTTGAAACTGCCCAGTGAGATTTTTATGGAAATAACAATGGCAGTTCAACAATGGAGCTGAGGGTGGGGGTGCGGACGGTTATAAATACATCACTAATAACGTCAGTGCATTTCCCTTGTCTTCCCTGCAACTATCTCTGGGGAAATAAAAACTCTGCGACATGCTCACTTGAATTCCTGTCATTGTACTCTACACATCAGTCTCTCTGGTCTCAGGCTTATGGCCTGTGGCTGAGGTTATCATCTGGTGTGTCACACACAGCCACTGACACAGAACTGAAATCAATGGAGAAGGGTTTTTTATTTTTTTATTTTTTCTTATATAGGAGAGGCAAATGATTCACAAGCACAGCAATAAATCAGAGTGAACCAAAACAACTGAATAGGAGGACAAACCTTAGCTGGAAAAACTGGAGGTTTCCAGAGGAAACGATATTAAATATAAACCCTTCCTATGTGTTGATAACTATATTTGCTTCAAGTTCCTAAACCATTGAAAGTGATGACACATCTAGCTTTACACCATGCCAAATGTATCATTTCCTTCCTTCTGCCCTCTGGACCTCTCCCTCCCCACCGCCCAACATTTAAGAAAAAAGCTGAGAACAGCAAACTCTACGAGATTATATTCTTGAACTTCAGCCGGGCCTGTCCTGGGAGATTTTGCCCTTTTTTTTTTTAGCTAACACTGGTTCTATAGAGAAGCAGGTGTGTAATTTCTCTGCAGGACTTTTGAATTTGGTTTCTCTGATGTTTCCACATGTATATAGTCGTTCAGATACTTGTGGCTTTTAAGAGAGTCTCATTTTGTAATTATTTGTGCTTCAGACATGAATCAGGATTTGTGGCCCAGTAAATCTCAGGGGATGACTAATGATTCCAAACCATGGTAAAGCATGACCTTCCTACTCTGATCGTTCCAACAGCTATGTCATATCTGAGTCTGTTTCTGACGCCTGCTTTGTCTTTTCAGATTGTGTTTTTTCTTGGCTTTTTGCGTGTCTTGTAATAGTTTGTGGAAAGCTGGACACAGTGTACCAGATAATAGGAACTAAGGGAAAGAGGCCTCTCATGTGAGGTTTTCTATTGATCTGTTTAGATGTTGGGCCGCGTTTAATATTTGCTGTAACTGTAGGTTTCAGAAACTTCAAATTCCTGTAGTATCCTTGATTTTCATCTCCTCTATTGACTTAGTATTCCTCAAGTACTCTTCCTTAGAGAGTCTGAGTTTAGCAGCTTTCAGCTGTAACCCACTGTTGGTATACAGGAGCCCAGTTTATGTGGCTTCTGTTCCAGGGAAGCAGATACTGGTTGTAACTCTTTGGATGCGCCTGTCTCTCCAGGTATTGGTGTGACAGTTTGCCCTGTGATTTTAGCTCTCTGATGGGGCCAAGAAAAGTTGTTTATTTTCAATCTGTTAGGCTTTTTCTTGTTAGAAGAATGGGAGTAATGACCGCTAAGCTCTTTACAAATGTTGCAGCTAAAAACAGGAGTCCACGTTTCTGTCTTAGGAATCAGCAAATAGGTGCATTTGTTTACTTTGTTTAAACCGAAAGATCTCAAATGAGTGTCCCAAGATCTTCCTACAGGTTTTTGCTTTTCGTTTTTAGCAACATCAGGAAGGATCTATATATTTTCAAAGCTAAAAATTAAAATCAGTTATATAAAACATAAAATACACATACACATCAACAAAGCCAACAATCCCTGAGATCGAAGATATCAGCACAGGACAGTACAATGGAAAAAGATTAAAAATATACATATTTATGTGTTTAATATTCCTCCTAATAAAGAACAAATGACAATTAAAAACGCAAACAAACAAACGACCACAGCCCCCAGCTGCAACCCAACAGCCTTCTAAGACAAAGGGCATAGAGTTCACAGTAACCCTGGACGATTCATTCCATCATTCAATAGCTACAATTTCTCTAAGATCTCACACTTGGAAATTTTCCTACCAAAACTCAACCCTTAGCTTACCAACTCCTCTGCTTATTCACCCCAGACAGCTACAGCAAAAATGTTTGTATCCCTGGCTTTCTAAATCCAGTCCCATAGCCTAGTAGGCCAAATTCACCCTAGCTGCTGGGAGTGGCCCTCACCCAACTTGCAAGGCACAAATCCTCTAATATCTAGCTTCAGAGGATGACTTGCTGTTCACTAAAATATGCCTTGGCACCTTTATTCATCCTGTATCTTCTGTCTGGAACTACTACGCCCTCCACTCTGCCTTTTGAAATTCCACTCATCTCTTAATTAATGATAACAACTTCACTAATCTATCAACTCTCTGTGAGTTTCTGTCTTTGAACTACACAGTTATTTATACCTCTATTTTGCATTTCCCATACTCTCTGCTTTTCATCTAAATTTAGGTTCACTTATTTTAATCTCCTCTAATAAGTGATCTCTAATTCGTTTTAAGATGTAATTTATACATGGTGCCTTATACATCGTAAAACTTTGTCCATCTAATGAATGAAGGGAGGAGATTCAGTTTGTGCTGGGAGCAGTGAGTCCTTAAAGCCCATTGAGTGATATAATCTCAGAGGTGATAGGAATCACACAGGTCCAAAGCAACATTTTAGATGGATATATTCAGGGCATGGATTCTACTGAAAACTAGGCCCCTACTTTAGACTGATTCAATATCCAGAACCAAGAATTCTGTAACACTCTTTGAATAATACTCCCTTTGGAGCATTACTGCTTATGATGGGGCCTATTGGATATCTTTCTGTCCAGTCACACAACCTGGTAAATATTCTGAAAGTTTACTCCCGTAAGATTAACATTTTAGCATCCAAACTATCAGGGAGTTTGAAATGTCACAGATTTCACTTTGCAGTCTGTCCTCCAGATTGTTTAAGTGTGAAATAAGACAGATCATTCCATGAGCTTCACTGTTTAGATTCTTAGTGATCATTTAGCAGGACTTAGACCATCTTCAATGTCAGGGCTTCACTTTCTTAGATTTTCTGAAATTTCCTGTCTCTCTCCCAAATTTGTTGTGACGTAAAAGAAAATGACTCTATTACAGAAATTTAACAAAGCACTGGTGGTTGTCTTTTTAGAAAAACTAATTCTTACAACTTTCTAGAGACTTTCTAGAAAACTCTATCTACTTATTCAAAACTCTAGCATCCCAACTCAGGATACTGGATATATTTCTGATTGCTGAAATCGAGAAATAAATAATGAACCTTAAAAATCCATGGAGGAGAAACTAAGATAACTCAGGGGAAGCTGAGGCTTCCATGAGGAAAGGCCAAAAATAATCAGAGCTCATAAATCAGGAATGATAAAGGCTGAGAGGAGGAAGAGATTAAAATGTATAAAACCATTAAGTTACTGAATAGCACAAACATGGCTGAGTGACTGAATTTTAGAACAACAGAACTAGGGAACATCCTTTTAAGTTGGATTCAAATCAGAAGCAATACTATTATGAAATACTTAAACTAGTAAAAGTACCTCAATACACCTCCATGAAAAATTCAGCAGGCCATATAAAAGCACCAGTAAAGCAACAGACAAGTTCCATGGTTTATAAAGAGAAAGTTGAAATCCATGAGTATGTAAGAAACTTCCACTGTCACAGAAATCACCCCAAACTGTAAGACTTTGTCAATGCCATGAGTTTTAACAATAGTCAAGGATCTACATGAAGACTTAATATGATGAGATATGTATAATCTAATGGGTTCAAGTTTGTCTGTATATTAGGGATAATTTAGGTAAATCACTGTTTCTCAATTATCATAGCTACACAGAAAAATATTGCTCTACAGGACAGGGTGCTATATATTTTCAGGCAGATAAATCATAGAATGACTTTGGTAAGAGAAACAGGAGTATTTAGAGTGTAATAACTACAATATGTAGCAATTGCGTTTAGTCAGGAATTGATTTCCATTTTAGACTGATGTTGCCTTAAATGGCAGGCTAACCATTTCCAGCAAAGCAAAAACTTTTATACTAGTAATAACAATTTATAATATATGAGGCAGATTTTTGCAAAAGCATAACTCTCTCTGAACTAATATTATTCATATAATTAGTGTAAAATAATTTAAGAATACTCTAGTCTGTTAAGAAAAAAGTTTGTATAATTTGGAAAACAAATAACGTTTCCTTAAATGTTTCTGAAAAGACCACGATTCTCAATTTCCTTTTTCCACTGATTTGAGTCAGCATCTTGTTCACCATCTGGACATCCTCAACTGAAAGAAAAAAAACTCACAGATACTTTTGTTTTTATCTGTATGTTAGATGTGGGTAAATACAGTTATTACTAAGATCGGGTGCATTATTAGTTCTTTGGATCACGATGTCAGTTGGCCTTTATTTGCTGTAAACAAAGATCACTGTAAATGATTCAAATCTTCACCCTTATTCATCAGTGCAACATGATCTAATCAACGAAAAGTGGAAATATTATGAAAAATCTGTTTCACAGATCTAAGAAGTGTGTATAACCTAGTGGCTAACATGTGGTCATTAGACTTAGGTGTCTTGGATTTTTGAAACCAGCTTTATCCCTGTCCAGCCTTGGGCAAGTTATTTCACCTCCTTTCCCCTAAAATTTCTCATCTCGAATTAGTCATCTCTCAGAGTTGTTGGGGATTAAATGAGATAATACAGAACAACAGAAACAGGTTTGAGTTCACTATAAACACTTAATGAATGTAAGCCAGTATTATTATAGGCTTTTTCTGTCAATACTGCCACAAAGCAATGAAGCACTTTATACAATAATCTTAAAAGTGTATCAAATTGCAGCATAACATTGACAAAGCCTTTTATTCTTCTATCTCTCTTCATGGATATTTATGAAACCACAACTTAATACTGAACTAACATTACAACACTATACTCAAAATCATATTGTATATAATTACATTGGTATTCCCAGCAAACTTTTTGCTTTATTTGAGCACTAGTTCAACAAATATTTGTTGAGCATTTACTATGTGCCAAATGGATTCCAGGGTGTAAAACCACTGTCCCTGTCCCTACTGTACTCATTTAGAAGCTTCCAATAACCAACAACTCTTATCCCTTTTCAAAAATTTTAAACCATGGCTCTTGTTATGCACTGAATGTTTGTTCCCCCCTCCCCAAAAGTTCATGTTGAAGTCCTAACCCTCAGTGTAATAGTATTTGGAGATGGAGCATTTAGTTGGTACATAGGTTCAGATAAGGACATGAGGGTGCAGCCCCCATGATGGTATTAGTGCCTTTAAAAGAAGAGGAAGAGACACCAGAACTCTTTCTCTGTCTTTTTCTCTCTCTCCACTATGTGAGGATTTGGTAAGAAAGTAGCCATCTGCAAGCCAGAAAGAAAGCATTACCAGAACCCAATGATACTGGCACCCTGATCTCAGACCTCCAGCCTCCAGAGCTCTGAGAAATAAATGTCTGTGTTTAAGCCACCTGGCCTACGGTGTTTCGTTATAGCTGCTTGAGCTGCTGACTAAGACACTTCCGTTACAGCTTTTCTACCCCAATTCTGGTGATCTGTGCACCCTCATTTAACCTGCTTAAGAGAAACATCCTCATCTATAAAATAGAAATGAGGTTGTTGTGAGAAAAATGAACTAGCAAATGCAAAAGAGTTTTAGGAACATTATGCAAGAACTAGTTATTTGATCCAACACTAAAAGAATTTTGACATTATATAAATTAAACAGCAACCAATGAAGATAGTGTGATTCAAACAGTTGTGTCTCCTTGTGAACCCTGGTCATTTCTAGATATTTATTTTCCTTGGAGAGAATAAACAAATCAACTATACCACCTCTTCTCTCCTAAGAAGTTTTTCTTCCAGAAATAATCATGAGTGTATATAGGGGCTTAAAAACAAACAAAAGTTTATCCAATGGACTTCTCAGTTACCATTACGCTGAACCTTGGAACTACTTCTTGAGTGTCTTCCCTCCCTTGGCTTCTCTGATTCCTCTCCTTCCTCTTTGGCCATCCCTTCTCAGTATTGTTGTGGGCTGTCTTCTTCACTTACTCCCCAAACCCACTCTGGATGAGAGCATCCAAATTAAGTGTTAATAAGCCCCAAACATTTATCTGCATCTAAGACATGAGCTCTAGATTCACACCTCCAATTTTCAAATAGACCTCACACTTGGGTATCTCCCAGGCATCTCAAACTACTTCAAAACTGAATTTATCATCTTTTCCCCCAAAATTCCTGGGCTTCCTCTCTTAATTAATAGTACCAACATGCACACATGCCAGAATGGCCTCCAGATCCCTCATTCCCTTCAACTCCCATCAGAGTCCACATCTTGTGAGTTCTGAGTCATTAATGACTTCCTCAGTTACCATCCATCCCCTCTCCAAATATCTGAAGCCAAAGTCTCTTCACTTTGTTCATGGACTGTGACAATTTTAGCCCAAGTATTCTCTGTGTATCCTGACTTACCCCTCACACACACACCCAATCCATCCTATACTTGGCTTTGAATGAGCTTTTTCTGATAAACTAATCTGCTCATGACACCAACTGTGAGTTCACATGCTCCCCATGTCTACAAGGTAAACCACCATCTTCTTAGGTTGGTGTATTGGAGCTTCCATGATCCTCCAAATCTATCTTCTCACTCTTATTGCACTGAATACACCTCTTCTATTCTCTATTCCAGCCATCCTGACACTGAAATTCCCTGGGTACCTTTGGAAATTTTATGCCTCTGAGAATGTTATCAAGCTATTCAATTTTTTTGAAATTTCCTGCCTTTTGGTGGGGGGGTGGGGCTCTGGAGAACATCAGCTCATCTTTTACAGCTTAGCTCCATTACGATTGTCCTTATTAAAAGATTCTTAAACTCCTTTTGGTTAGAATTAATCATTCTCTCTTTTCTGCCTTCTCTCTGATCTTTTCACTCCTTTATCATATGCCTACAGTGAATCTCTTTTAGGGCGACAATAACATCTGACTCCCCTCTGCATGTTTAACCCCTAGTGCCTTGCACAGTGCCTGGAACCTTGGGGTTAATCAATAAGTATTTGCTTACTCATTGCAGGAATGAGTTGGGATAGCTGTAGTAATAGTCAACATCAACATGGTGTACACTCCATAAGAACATGAGTCTGTACATAATTCCAGGTCGAATGTGCTACTATAATTTAAAAGAATGTTTAAGGAAGAGAATCATATCTGTTTGTGAGTGCTCACAGTGTGTAAATCCTTTACCATCATTATCTCATTTAATTTGCACAGCAATTCTTTAAGATAGACATTACTGAGCATCTACAATGTACAAGGCATTTTTCTCATTCATGACCTCATTTAATCATCCCAACAAAGTTCTAAAGAACATATTTTGACAAATATGCAAATGATAACATTAAATATCAGAGATTAGAAATTTACTGAAGGTTATAGAAGTTAAAAGTGTCAAATTCAATATTCCAACCTAGTTTTCTGCCCACCAGAATAAATGTTCCACAAATTAAATTTTGAAGTTCAATCTATCCATGCTACCTACAGGTATTTTGAAATGGGCATATGAGCTGCTAGCATCTTAAGATTGCCACAAAAACAAATACTTCCATACAAGGATATTTGCAGAACCTTTAAAAACAACCCTGTCATCAACATGTCTTAAGTATATATATAATGCCACACAAGGGGAATTTGCATGTTTTAACACTTGGCAAAACATCAAAGTTTGCTTCTTTAATGTGATGTATTCTTTAGTTGGTCATGACAGATTTATTACAACTGGATTTTTTCCAAAAGTCATTATGCTTCCTGATTTATCCATTTGTTTTTATCTTGGAGAGATTTGAACTGAATTCTCAATTTGCGTGACTAAAACATTAAAGTAGAGTTCTGCCTAAAAAGGGATTGAAAGAAAAACTCCTTTGGCCAACACCAGTCATTGGAATGATTCACTTAGTATTTTGGGGTTTGATTGTATTTGTTGTCTTTTCTAATAAGTATGTTAGTAAAAAGAAGAAAGGAAACTGTGAACAGACTCTGACATGCATTGTCAATATGAGCTTGATCAAAATACTTGGAGGAGAACTTGGGATTGGAGTCAGATGGACTTAGTCTCAGATTCTCCATCCAACACGTCCTTGTTCTACGTCCATAGGCCCAGACTTACTTTCTCTTTGCACTAGTTTCCTTATCCTGAATGCTGGGGAAATATCTACTTCACAGGGTTGGTTTTTTTTTTTAATAAGACTTTAATAGTCATACACATAAAAAAATTAAGTAACTGATATGTCATTGAGATTCACCCAATAAATGGAAACTATTTCTACTAGTTTTAAATAATAAACCTTGTTAAATAAGCAACAGAGATTGATGTTTCTCCTACCTTTTTCACATGTCACTATGCAGGTATGTTTGGCCAAATTAGATCCAAGGAGAGACACTGAAAAGACTGGAAAACAGGTGAAACTGTCTCTGACGTCCACTTTACATCAGAGACTTTGAGCATCTTTGGTCCCCAGAAATCAGGCTTCATCCATTCCTCTTTGTACCCTCCTGAGCCTTCGTTTCTGAGACAGCGTCAAAAATTCAGGACTTCTGTCTCCACCCTTGGATCTGTTCCTTCCCTGTTCTTAACTGACTCTGTCTTCACATTTTTCTGATAATCTAATTTGCCAAGATAGTTATGTTTGTGCTATAAAGTTGGATTCTGATATTATTTTGTCTTAGTTTTGTGTAGAAGAAACAAAGTTAAGTCTTTCAGAAAAGAGTTGTATAAAAAGTAGTCTGTGAGCTAACGGTTCTTATTAAAGAGAATTTTTATTGCAAGATTTGAGCTACCGTAGGCAACATATTTAACCAGAGATAACTATTACTAAATGAAAGTACATTTAACTCCTATGTAATAATAACATGGAAAGTACTTCACTTAAACTAGACATAACTAATCGTGCGATATTTTCAGAATAGAGAAGCCCCATGTGGTCCCTTCTGGTCATTTTTTCTTTTCCTTCAGTTCTTAGAAGAAGAAAGGACAGAGAAGATTCTGAAAAAGTAGTACATATTTCCTAAAGATCAGAAATCTGGAAGTACAAACAAGTATCACCAATTCAAATAACTCAGACAGTCCAAGAAGGAAAAAAAAAAGCTGCTATATATTAACTAAAGGAAGTAGTCTGAAGGAAGTTTAATGATAAATTGCTCTAAAGATGTGGGAGCTAAATTCTAATCATGGCAAAGAGTTGACTCAAAGACATGTTTCAGGGTGCGTTAATAAATAAATGTGCTGATGGACAGTAAAAAATAAGATCATGGTGAAGTCTTATTAATAAGCTAGGAATTAGTGACCAGGTTCCAGATACTACCTACATACTTATTTCTTTAAATATTTGTTTTATAAGATAGTATTCCATGCTGTTTTGTATTTTTTTCTTTTCAGTTGTTTAAATAATTTCATTTTTCAATTTTTCTAAGCAGAAGACAATTTACTATTGTATTTCACTTCTGGGAAAATACTAATTTTGTATTGTTGGCCACAGAACCTGTACAATGTGTGTACTGAGAATTCAGAAGAAAATTCTAAGATCATAAGGAAAATTTCCACCTGAAAGTTACTTAATATAAGACTTTGTAGAAATTTTCACAAGAGTTCCCTGAAATTCTCAACATCTCCCATGCAAGCTAGAATTTTCCAAATGTCATTTATATGCTAATACAATTTGTGGCAGGTCAGGTGTCTGTCCCCTTATCACACCTTAAGCATAGCCACCCAGTCTTCAAGGTGGACCCTGATCAGAGGCACCAAATTTGTGATTGGACAAGGTTTTTCACCACAGGTGAAAAGGGAAGATACAGATAGAAACTTCAAAATCTAAAAATCCAACGGAAAGTTTTCATATGTAGGACATAACAAAGAAGCTCTGAAATATGAGGATATTTGGTACCTTGTAAACTGATTATCTTGGAGATGGATTGACTTTTTCCATTAGCTTATTTTAGTGAGTAATCAAAGACTACACAGAATTCTGGCCTGGAAGAAAGCATCATTTAACTCAGCATGTACCCTAATCCTGAAGCCAACAGTAAGAGATAACTTGCAAACTGAGTTTTCCCAGGTGAGAAATGCTAGCCCCAAGTGACATGGCATGTACTCTAACCTAGAGTAGATGGAGAAAGATGTGAAAGGAAGCAGGTAAAGAAGTAGTATTCAATTAAGAACACCTGCATAAATACTTACAGGATGAACAGACATTCAAAAGGTTTTTTAATAAATGAATGGATGCCCCAGCTGTCAGCAGCTGACTAGGTTGCCGTGTATCTACACGAGTGTTATTGCTGGGAAAACAGCAGCCGATAGCTGGCTGGCTGGCATTCTGGGCCTGGTTCATGCCAATTCTGCTGTTAACTATCAGATACAGAAGCAACTCCTGCTGGAGAGTTTCAACTGGGGGATTCCAGGAGGGTGGGAAGTTGAATTCTGCTGCTGCCCACCACCTCGGACCCTCCCCTGCTGACTGAGGGCCCCTTCTTCCTGAAGGTCTGGGCCTGCCTTTTGAGACTGGAAAGAATGATCTAGATGAGTGACATGATAATAGATTCAGCCTAAATAAAACAGAATCTCAAGAAACAAAAAAATAAATGAATGGATGAATGAAATGAGTTCATGAATTGTATTCAATGCAACAAGAATTTTATTAGGAATTGAAGCATCAAGGAAAAGAACTATGATATGGAAGAAAAAATTACAAATAAAAAGTATAGCAAACTGTTCCTCCCTCAGATATGAGATGTATTTTAAAAACTAGTAACAAAAGCACCATTGCTACAGCACTGCCAGCTGCCCCTCTCCCCTAATCAGGGCAACTCAGCATCAAAGAGAAAAATAAAAATAGCCTAAGAAAACCCTCTCTCAAATAACAAAGTCATTTGAGCATTCATTTCTAAAGAGCAAGGTCAATGTCTCGTGATAGAAGCCCCTATCATTGTAATAGTGAGCCTAAATCATTGTAAAGCAAATTCGTTCTGGTAATAGACATACTCCTATTGTTTACCAAATGTCCCTTCCTCTCACCCACATCAGGATCATTGGCCAGTGAACATAGTTATGTAAGCCAGTTGAAGAAGTTTGCCCTAAGTACCTTGGTTTTCTCTGTATTCAGTAAGTACTTAGCTGTAAATAGGTGATTTTTTTAATATAACCACATACTTTCCTAGTGAGAAAACAAACATTAATATGTAATGTTTTTTCACTGTTCACTATAATTCAAACTTCAGTTTACATTTAATTTTAAACAATCTAATTGCTATTAGCATGTCAAATATGCATGTGCCTTTGCGTGTATACAACCACACACACATCTAGATAGCCATATGAGTATATATGCTATAAACATTTATATATGGCTATGTAAAAAGTAAACCACTTTACAAAGGGAGTTGCCTTTTTTGAATCTAAATCAGAATCACTTCAATTTTATAAACAATAGTCTACAACAATATTTCTAACCCTTTCAAGTATGATATTAATACTTACGATGTTAATACATTTCTTAAATACTCCTTCCATGTGACAGCAGCTCTGTCTCTCATCTCTGTGGACTGAGACCACACATAATGACATAGAACTGCCATGAATTAAATGTTTTTTTAAGTGCTTTCCCATTCTTCGTATACGTTTATATATACTTTTAGAATCAAATTTAATTCAGGTATTCATTCAATAAATACTAACTGTATTAGTTATCTATTTCCATGTAACAAATTACCCCGAGGTTTAGTAGCTTAAAATCTCAAACATTTATTGTAGCACATCATCTCTGAGGTCAAGAATCCAGGAGTGGTACAACTGGATAGTTCTGGCCCAGGGATCTCATTAGGTTGTAGTCAAGCTGTTGGCTGGGCGTTTAGTCATCTGAAGCTTTACGAAGTCTGCCCGATCCACTCCCAAGCTCGGGCTTGTGGCTGTTAACAGACCTAAGTTTCTCATTGGCCAGTGGCCAGAGGCCTCAGTGTCTCTATAGGAATAGCATCTCTATGTGAATGGCAGCTGGCCTTCCTCAGAGTAAGTGAGGAGAGACACAAGAAAGTTTGTGTGTGTGTGTGTGTGTGTGTGTGTGTGCTTAACACAAAGAAAGAAAGATAGGGAAGAGACAGTAAGAAGATGCAGGTCTTTTATAGCCTAATCTTGGAAGTCACACAGCATGACTTCTGTTACATGCTATTGATACCACAGATCAACAGATCAACCCTGGTACAATGGAGGGAAAGACTGCACACAGATTTAATACCAGGCGGTAGAGATCATGGTGGACCATCCAGGAGACTGGCTGCTGCAGCAACTAATTGCATGCTGCATAAAGTATATTCTAAACACTTACTTCTAAAACTAAAAAAATGAAAGTCCTTCATAAGCTTTCTAGATACTTCACAACCCCAAAATAACTATTATAAATTACTTGTTCTCTATGTTTTTAAATTTTCTCTTTATGTTTTTACATATATGCATGTATGTGCACCAGTGCATACATGTGTGTATATAATTCATAAACATATTCTGTATCTAGACATTCTGTTCTGAAGCATGTTCTTCCACACAGCAATCTATTGTGAACATCTTTCTGTATAGATCTACTTTATTCAATCACCAATGACTAAATAGTATTTCATATTACAGATGTGATAAAATTATATTACAACCAATTTTTCAATGGTTACTATATAGGTTTCTTCTAATTTTTTTCCATTGTAATTTACTTTAACAAATTTGTATTACATTAATCACAATAGCATTTACATACATATAAAAGAGAAAATCAGAAAATTCAAATAGTATTTTTTTCCAAAAGAAAAGAAGGGCTAGAATTTTGTTGAGAGGTAGGGAGTTTCAGTTAAGTTTTAGAGACATTAGCCATATATTTCTTTTCCAACCCCTGATACACACCTAAGCATATTTGCTCAAAATCTTCCCTGTTTACATGCATACATGGCTCCTGATCTCAAAGGACTTACAATCTTTGGTGGTGGCAATGGTTGTGATGGGGTTGTTGGTGATTTGGTTGTGATGTGATGGTGATGATAATGGTGGTGGTGGTTATGGTGGTGCTTATGGTGGTAGTGATGGAGATGTGGTGATGGTGATGATGGTGGTAGCAGTATTAAAAGTAGAGAGAATTGTTGGCAGACAAACAAGCCAACTCAATATAGTGTAAAAAGTATCATGATAAGAAAGCACTTAGAAGGCCTAATCTACTGGAGCTTTGGGAAGTCTTTCTCATAAAAAATTTCATATTAGCAAAGACATGAATGATGTAGGCTAGCCAGGCCATCTGAGTCAGCCATCAATAACTGATAAACTAATTTCTGTTTCCAGTCCTCCTATTGATCAGTTCAGGCATACAAATTCATTCTTCAATCCCCTAACATTTGGCAGAGATAAGCACCCCCTCCCTGCCATCAGAAGAGAGATATGCTGATGACTACCATCTTTACATTTTGGTAATTTATTCATTTACCAATATATACTGAAAGTCTACCACATGCCCGTCACTGTCTAGGTGCAATGAGTGCAGTGACGGATACAAAAGAAGTTCTTGTCTTTGTGGACTTATTTTCTAGTGGAGTGAGATAGACAACAGTCAAATAAAAAAGTGTATTATCTCTCAGAATAAGAGGGGGCAAGTTATGGAACAGAATTTACTTTTGTATCATTCATAACTATTTTGATTACTGTACTTTCTGAAAGATGCCCTACTGAACATAATTTCACAAAAAGAGGAGTTTTTTTTTAGGAATTCCACTGTTTTAACCCTAAGGAAAGGGAGAGGTATAGTCATCACAAAAGTCAGATGAAAGGATTGAAAGTCAATTGAGCTCTTCCCCACCCCTCTTGGGGGTAGCTGGTGAGATTATCCTAATTGTGCACTGACCCCTGCCATTTGACAGACACCACTAATGTCTCCTGTGGTGGTGGGGAGTGTTTCCTTAACCTACTTTCAAACAAAAACAAAACAAAAACACTATGCGAAGGACATGGATAGGCCAGTAGGACATCTTGGGTCTGGTACCTCCTCACCAATTGGCTATGGCCAGCAAGGCTGTCTATGGTACAAACGTGGTCTGGGGGTACAACCCCGCATAATCAAGACAGAGGAAGAAACCTCTATGGGTCAGGAAGCTTCTTTAAGAGTATCATTTGTAAGTAGGTTGATGATGAGTTGTGGTTGTTATTGTTTTTTAATATGAGGTCTTACATAAATTTTGAGAAATTCCTCAACAATATGAGGACAGGCAGATTGGAGGGCATGACTTTAAACATAAACTCTAATAAAACTGAGCCACTTCATCAATATCCTTACAATACTTGAAGTTTCATTTTATTTAAGCCTCAATTATGCACCTAAATACTTTAGATGTATCGAAAAATAGAAATCTGGCTTTACATAATGGCTTTAGGAAAACAGGCTGGAATTATCTTAGTCCTCAACATCATCATGACGTTGGGCAGCAACTATTTAGATGCTTCTTTTCAAAAACAGCATCTGGAGATTGAATTTCTGTTTCCCCTTGGCTTGCAAAAATCTGTATTTTGCTGCTAAATATAGGCCCATGTATAATACACATTTAGAGTCTCAGTCTTTACCTTATAAGGTAAAAATAGGTGTGGAAATGTCGTAAAATAGATAGTGCTCCAAATTCCACTGGCACCAATAACAAGACCCAGCTGTGCATGTTAAACCCTTCAAAAGACTAAAACTTCAGGCACTGCATGCATTTAGCCAAGCCTCATTATTTCTGAGAACATCTCAGAATTGCTAAAAGTTCTATTTTGGCCCATAACAGATGTATCAATTAATGCTGGATTTTTAAAAATAGCTTTCTGTATATGCTTTTGAAAGTTAGTAAGTTACAAATCATCAAAATTTCTGACATGATTCTGGTCTCAGATCTGTGCTGATGGATAGTACATGTCCACCATCATGGAAATGTCTACCTGAAACCATTTCTCCATCACAACCCTATTGTCTTCCAGAGAACAAACATCCAAAGAATGAAGAAATCATTTATGCTAATTTGTTGTGCCATGTTACAGATGTTTAATAATATTAAATATAAAATGTTAAAGTATCCTGATGTAAAAATTAGAACTGACACCACCATGAACAAGTTATTTATATACTCCTCTCCAAAAGTAGTTTACTGGGAACACACTTCTTCACATTTTAAGAACCTACTGAAATAAACAGGGCATCTGAAGCTATGTAACTCTAACTTTGTAGGTGATGCAAAATATGCTATTGATATAACTAATTTTCTCTGTTTCCAGTTGTCTTGGCTGGTTTTCAAGTGGTTATCATTGAATTGGTCATAAAGACAACAGCCGTGTCTTTGAAGACCAGTGAAACAATCACTGAGGTGGTCAGTCTTACTTATTTTTGGTCATTGTAACGCTGATCATCAGAAGAAGGCAAGCCAGTGACTGCATAAAGTCAACTATGAATCAATCCATATAGGCATTGATTCTATTAGAAGCAAGCCCTCGCCAGAGAGACTCCATCATGTCGTCCAACAGCATCCCCACCTTAATACCTACCTTCAAGCAACCAGAAAATGCATTAATAATAAAAATTATCTCTGATATTTCTAGACAGTCACTTTATCCCAAGCACTATATGAAACGCTTCTTCAAGTTCCAGAATTTAAATTTTACAATGGAGTCACTATTCTCCCTTTTACTCAGGAGATATATGGAGGTAAAATGATTTGCATGAGCCAAGTAAATGACCAGGATTCAGAGTTGCCAAGGTCCATGCTCTCTTCTCTTTTCCAGGCTACCTCCCTTATAAGAGGACATGAATCTCCCCCTTTTCTAGTCCAGAGGTTTAAAAGGAAGGTTCTTATCAAGAAGGTATTGGAAAATTTGCCTGCCATGTACAAATCCATCTTCAAGTCATTGAGAAACATCCAGCTTGCATAAGAACTAAGAGAGTTGGTATCTCATTGTTTAAGATACCTAGATAGGTCTCAGCCAAAAAAATGATAGCAAATAAACCATAGAAGGAACAGTCTTGTAATGTACTTAAAAAAATAAATAAAGGCCGCCTAAAGAGAACAGAACCTATGTTATATGACCAAGCCAAAGCCAACAGAACATCACTAAATATCAGAGTATTCACACATATGTATAGATGAAAGGTACATCTACCATGACCAGATCTTAGATATTTATCTTAGCCTTTTTCCCATACATCATATTTGTGACTATTCAGGAAGATGAAGTCCTGTATATTTTCACTGCCTCACTCATATGCTCTGAGGATTTCTAAATAATCAAAACAATTCATGGTATTAGGCCTGTTATATTTGCTCATGCAAAACAAACAATCCCTTTGCATGATTATTTCCATTGCCAGTCACTTCCAGAAATCTGTTGTAACAAGCAGCATCCTGACAAGTACAGGAAATGAATCACTCACCTTTTGACCTTCATCAATGTCTGCACCTAAAATTTAAACCTGTTACATGTTTGAAGACAACTGAAAAAGCTTCAGTCATTATTGCTTTGGATCTTCAGCTAATGGCCTGGGCTCTGAGTAAATATGATACTTAAAGAAATCAATTTAATAGTTGAAGGTTGGAAGATGATTGTTGTTAAATTAAGCATTAGAAATATTTTAAGAAATATTTAAGAAGTTTTTCTGAAGTAATTTGGTGAAAATGCTACCAAGACAATGACATTTTGCCTTTGCTTCTGATCCCTTGAGAAAATTCAGCTTTTCCCTAGCATAAAGGTAAGGGTCGTTTTGTTCTCAGACTTGATCTTCCCTTGACTTTCGAGAAGCTAAATTATGTCTGGAATTCCAAGGGAAAAGGGTCCTTTTTGTTTTTCAGGCAATTCCATTTGCCTTTATATATTTCAGATTGGATAACTTAAATACGTATTTTGGGAGCTAATTTTAAGCTAAACACTTCATTGATGCCTCCAGTGGTAAACATTTTCAGGAAAAGACATTCCTCTTGGAAACAAAGCTCCTTAAAATATCACATACCCTAGCTAATTTTACACCAAAAAAAACTGTCATGAAAAAAAATTTATAAAATATTTGGTAACAATACCGACACCACCCTGTGGTAAACAAAAGGGATGAAATATTTCCTTAGAATATTTCTTTGTGGTAAAGGAGGACCACAAAAGATCAGGTCACTTGGTTCTTGACATTAGATAGTGGTTAACATTACAGCTTTGAAAATATGATGATATATTATAGTCATATAAAATATTAAATCCACACATATATGTATCTGTAATAAAAATGGTATCTTATCTACCCCCCAAATTTTCATAAGGTAAAAGATTAATTGCTTGCCTTCTTGCTTGCATATAAAAGATTAAATATAACTGTGTAATAATAACCTTTTTCTACAAATAATTGACTACCTTACAAGATATGGATTATTCTTTGTGAATATCTAGGTGGTTGGATGATGGATGGATGGATGAATAAATGTAGAAGAAAAGAAACCGCGACAATCTAAAGATGTTATAGCTCTAACTCAGGATAAATTTTATCCAAAGAATCCCAGGGATAATGGTCATTCACCTACTTTTTAAACTACCTTGGAATTGGAAAAACATCATGAAAACATTTCTATGAAGTTCCTGATTGTCAAATCACCTAAATTCCAGGGTTAGTCTCTTACCAAATTGTTGAAAAGGGTAAATTTGTCTTAAATTTGTCTTGAGCACTCCCACCCTTGTTAGCTCTTGACCTAGTTTCTAGACACAGACTTCCCCAGTCCTCACACACCCCAGATGGGTATGTTCATACCCTTCTTGTGCAATTCCAGGCCTGCTCAGTTCCTACACCAATCCAGAGCAAGTTCTGTGTCCAACAATATAGTTCAAGAGTCGAACCCTCAACCCGCCTCAACTTGAAAATCTCTGAACTTACTCAAGTTCCCAGACCAAGGACCTGAGGGCTCAATGCTCCCACAATGATGCTTGAGTCTCTGGCTTCTACCAGCAGAAATAGAGAACTAGGCAATTAAGAATAACCTTCCTTTTGAAGATGAGAAATGGACGGATATCTTATATACACATATGTGTGTCTGTATGTGTGTATATTTTAACTAGCTTGAAGCCATCAAAAATTTAACAAAGTAATTAATTACTGGGCCAAGTTCCCAGAGAAATGGGAAAACCAGAGATGTGAGCCTGTCATTTTGAGGCTGTTTTTGCTTCCCCCAGGCATTTACCAATTCAGTTGCAGGAAGAGACAGCTTCTTTCCAGCCTTGCAGAGCCAAGGACAAAAGTTGGAGTCCAGGTCATACCGTGAGTGGGAGCCCTGGTAAATAACCCCCATTTGGGGTTGCAACTCAGAGGTATTGCCTCTTAAGAGTAAGGGTGGGAGGTAAATAAGCTTTCACATGGACTGAAACTCAGCTTCACGTTATATGTCAGCAGCATGCGTGCAGGACACCAGGGGCTCCCATCCATGGGAAAGTTTTGCTGAAATGCCAGCAAATGGTTCCTGTTCACCAGTCTTGGCCCAAGGCTTTCTGCTCACCCGTCCCATCCAATGTGTCCCTGCTTGCTGTTCTCAGCCTACCATCTTCCCTGCAGGATTCTTCCTGCTAACTAAACTCAGCCAGCAACTGTGGATCAACTCCCAGTCCAGAGCAACCCAGTGAACTTCTTCACCACCCAGTGGGCCACAACCACACCCTCAGCCATGGGGAGGGGTCCTCCTTTATAAATGTTTCCCCTTCTCTGGTGCTGTCTCTTAGCCCTAAGGTATTCTTTGAGCTCTCTCAGAAGGTGTAGTAGGCAGCTATAAATTACCACCACCTCCTGGTAGTCATTCCCTTGTATAATCCCCTAGCCTGAAGTGCGGGTAGGACCCAGTGACTTGTTTTAATGAATAGAACATAGAAAAAGTGATGAGATGTCACTTCCAATATTAGGTAACAAAAATACAGCAACTTCCATATTGAGCACTTTATCTCACTCTCCCGCTTGTTCAGAGAGAGGCCAGGTGCCAGGTTGGGAGCTGTGCTATGGAGGAACCCACGTGGCAAGAAACTGGTGTCTCTGACTGGGGAGGATCTGTGGCCTGCCAGCTCTTGAAAGTGGATTTGGAGGTGACTCTTCTTAGGCCCGCCACTTGGGTGAGTGGAAAGTACATTCTCCTCCAGTCAAGTCTTGAGATGACTTCAGTCCCAGGTGACACCTCCCCGTGGCCATGGCTTTGTGGGAGACCCTCAGCCAATATCAACCATCACCAGATTGCCTTCTACTGTATCCTTCCTGCTTGGTATTTGGTGCCCGGTATCTGGAATGTTCCCCAAACACCATCCTCACATCCCCAGACCGTTGTCCATCTCCATGGTGGAATCAATTTCTTTCTGGCCTGTCCTCTACTAGTGATTCTCTTTGCCTTCCCAATAGGAAAAGCCTGCTCTCAAGAAAGGACCACGAGCACATTAGTTCCTGAATGTGAAATTTTAAACATCATAAAGCCAGAGGGAAAGGTATGCATTTGGGCAGTAGTGAGGTGTAGAAGTAGGGAGGCCTCACAGAAGTCCTGACAACATAAGTAACACACTAGAAAGTCAATCAGGCACCACACTGCCCAGACGTTAACCCCATGCCACTGCAACAACCCAAAGATGTTCTTTTCTCATGTAAGCTCAGCAGGAAAGATTATCAAGGCTGGATGTTGCAATTTACATTAGAAATTAAGTTATTTATTGGTTCATTTGTTTGGCAGCAATCCTCTCCATTGGATCAGAGTAAGAAGTGAGGCGGGGCAGAAGAAAACAGCTCCTTCAGTCCTGGTACAAGGAAGGGCAGATGAACCGCGAGACTTTATTATTTAACTATTCGTATCTTGCACTTCAGTGACACTATAAACTATTTCCCAAGAGCCGTTTTACTTTAAAATATAAACAGCGTAATTGTAAAAGGTGCAAGGGCTATGGAAAACAGTATGGTAGTTCCTTCAAAATTAAAAACAACCCTACCATATGATCCAGGAGTCCCTTTTCCAGGTATATATCCAGAATTAAAAGCAGGGTCTCAAAGAGATATTTGCACACCTGGGTTTTGGCTGCTGTGATAAAAAAATACCATGGACTGCATGCTTAAACAACAAACATTTCTTTCTCATGGTTCTGGACGCTGGGAAGTCCAGGACCAAAGCTGGGAGAGTCAGCGTCTAGGGAGAACCCACTTCCTGGTTCACAGATCACTGTCCGCTACCTGTGCCCTTGCGTGGCAGAAGGGGTGAGGCTGCTCTCTGAGAGCTGTTTATAAGGGCACTAACTCCATTCATGAGGGCGCCACCTCCCAAAAGCCCCATCTCAAAATACCAACACACTAAGCATTAGGTTTTAACATACGAATTTTGGAGCCACACATACATTCAGTCTACAGCGCATGTTCATTGCAATGCTATTCACAATAGCCAAGAGGTGGAAGCAACCCATTGTCCAAGGACAGAAGAATGGATACACAAAGTGTGGTATGTACATACAGTGGATATTATGGGATATTATTCAGCTTTAAAAGAAGAGGAAATCCTATCTTATGCTACAACATGGATGAACCTCGAGGACATTATGCTAAGTGAAATTAGCCAGTCACAAAAAGACAAATACTGTGTGGTTCCACTTACCTGATGTATCTAAAGTAGTCAAATTCACAGAAATAGCAGAAGGGTGGCTACCAGGGCCTGGGAGGAGAAAGAAAAGGTACAGAGTTTCAGTTTTGCAAAATGAAAACTGGAGATGTAGGACAACAGGGATATGCTTAACACTAATGAACTGTTACAGTTATAAATGATTAAGGTGGTAAATTTTATGTTATGTGTTTTTGTTTGTTTGCTTTTTTGTTTTGAAGGGGGAGATCGTTAGGTTTAATTATTTATTTATTTTTGGAGGAGGTACTGGGGATTGAACCCAGGACCTTGTGCATGCTAAGCATGCACTCTACCACTTGAGCTATACCCTCCCCGTCTGTCATGTGTTTTTTAATCACAATAAAAAAAAATGATGTAGATTTTCAAAGGCTGAACCACTCTCTAGATCCTCTGTTGCTATATCCTGCCTGTCTTCCTGCCTGCTACTTGGTACCCACTGTCTCTGCTGTGGCCCCTCAGATGCCAGCCTTGCATCTCAACCAGCAGCCCTGAAAGGAAGTATGTCTCCTGTGCATCTCCTATGAGAGCACGTGAGCAACTTCATTTAAGTAATCCATAGCTGATAAAATCATTTCAGAATTCCTTTTTCCACAGGTAGCAATAACTGTTCTTCCTAGCAGGCCTGAAAGAGAAAAGGCAATTCCCTGCACATCCATGTCTAAGGACCAAAAATGGCCTTGGGAAATTGAGTACATCTTTGAAAGCACTGATAATCCCTCACCTTAACAAAGATGCTATAATTCTGAGATATTTATTTTGGTTTGGGCTCAAGATCAAATTATTCACCTAATGTACTTTCAGGAACTCCACTGTTTCCCTTTACATTTCAGTCACGCTGTTCTATTTTCCTACAACTAGATCTCAACCAATAGGAAATTTTTTAAAGGTGTCAGTGGGTTTTGACTGAAAAGATTTTCATTAAAATCCAGACCTTAATTATTAGCAGAAATGAAATAAAAATATCTCATTGACTAAACACAATTAAAAAAAAAAAAAACCCTGCTGTGGAAATTCTTTTTCTCGTCTCCTAGCATGCTCTATTTTGCACTGCAAAGAACTTTTCCTTTCTTTGAGAAAATAGCAGTTCTCCTTTATTCGACACTGAATTGTTAAATCCTCAAGTTTCTGTCTCTCCTCTCTTCCTAACTTCCTTTGACTATTTCACATCCTTTTGGACACACTATGAGAATATTAAAAGAACAGAAATAAGGAAAGGTGAAATTCAAAACAGAGGAAATGATCCAAAAACGTATCATAAATTATATCCCAATGAAGTAACAGCCCTCCAAAGAAGTGCCTTACAGATGATGGAATTATTCTAATATCAAGGAATGGTAGTGTTTTGTCCATGATTGAATGGCCTAAGAATTGTAATTGTAAATGTCAAGTGTGTACTGGCAAACCCAGAAAGCCCAGGTTGGACGGCCTGACTAGAAGGAATTTCTAAAACATTTTTAAGTTGTGCCAAGTAGTTCTTGTGAACAGTTTTAAGAAGTTTGTAGACCAGGTTATACTCATTTTTTTTCTTTTACTGACTCTGGTGTCAAAAAAAAATACATCAAAGAAATATAAAAATGACTTAAGCCATAAGCAGGAAAGCAAATCCTTTAATTAAATCCTTTAATTAGACGATAGCCTGAAGTAGCTGAACTGTGCTTTTCCTGAACAGAAAAAAAAAAGGAAGTATGGCCTTCTTACTTCTCATATTTTCTATAAGCAGAAAAGAATGGTGTCTTATTTCTATTGTCTATAAGTTTATCAAATTTTCATTACTGTAGGCATACTATCAAGTAATCATCAATAAATTTTAAAATCTTAGATCTTCTCAATTATAAGCACACCTTTAACTTATGAATCACGTTTCAGTTACAGAAACTGATAGCATGTATAAAATCAGTAAATAGAGCAGAAATAATGCTTAAATAAGAATTTTAATAGGAATAGTGTTCAAATCCAAAATATTCAAGGTTTTGCTACTTTAGAAGAATAAATGCATTTTCAAAAATCCCTGTTAAGCATGGGTCACAGGGAGGCATGCATTTGCCAAACTCTGCAAAATGTGATAACTATGCACTTACACTGTGTCCATTTAGCTATATAGAAATTATACCTTAATTGTAAAAGAAATTTAAAAAAAAAAGCATTCTCGACCATAAGTCCCAAATAGGTACCATCATTTAATATAAAAGTCCAAAAATAGAAAGGTTCAGGCTGTTTACTATTGATTTGTGCCATCACCTTAAAACTTCTGTCTGCTCTTACTTCAACCACTATGTGATCACTGGATCTGTTCCTAGGGGAAATGTGCTGCGAGGCAATTGAACTAACTCTCTCTGTATTTTTCACACACCTTGTTCCCCAGCATTCATGATTTAGAGAATGCAAGGTAGATTCTGAAGGGTACATTCATATCAAGGGGATCACATGAAAGTATTAGCTTTTCTTGTGACTAAAAGGGCTTTTCTTTGTTCTCTTACCAGGGGAAAAGTTTGCTTTGGGCAAGCACCCCATGGCAAACATCTTTGAGAAATGAATTCTGAAGTGCATTCAATCATGTCTTCGGACCATCTAGTTCAAGCATTTAAAAAGGATAGTGGGACATTGTTCCTCACCACTCTCTCTGTCTTTGATGGGTGATCTTAGTCAATCTAAGATTTTGATACACTTCTGAGGATACTTCAAAAAGTGTCTTCATAAAAGCAACTTTATAAAAGATTCCACATTTACTAAATCCAAAAAAAAAAAAAAATCCTTCATGAATGCTAACTGTAAAATTAGTTCAAATTCAAAAGTTTTCAGGAAAGGATTATTAAAACTTGATCCAACTTTTTGCTCCTATTTACAAATGAAGTTTATACAGCACTTTAACTACTGGTGAATTTATGAAGTTTCTCAATAAAGGCTTTTAAGCCATCAGGTGAAAAAAAAAATCCCTTGTATCTATAGTAATATTGCCCCAGGCAAGAGTAGAGAAAGTAAAAAGAAGGAAAATAAGGTCTGACATAAGATCTCTTCTCACTTTTCTGCTTTTCAGGACACGCTTACAGAATCAGGTAGTCTGTCAAACTGATGCACTAGAGTGAAATGGCTTTAAAGATCTAATCCTTTCCCTCCGTTTTACAAAAGAGGAAACTGAGACTCAATTTCTTGTGACTTGATTAAGGTCACTCATGTGTATCAAATAAGGACTCTTTTACATGGTTTCCTTTACATTTTCCCTCAATGTGAGGTTAAACTTCAATTAAATATTCTGATGTCTAAAACACTGCTTTCTTATAATAATAATAAAAAAAAATCTGTTTAGATTCTCTGTAATTAATCAAAAGCGCAGTCTGTGTAACCAGACAGGCCTGGATTCAAATCCTAGCTCCAAATCATAGGTCCACATGTGACCTTGACTGCACTTCTAAAGCTCCACTTCACTACCTATAAAATCATGAAAAATAATTCCTCACCCCAAAACTGTGGTGAGGGTGGAAAAAAGACTCCATGGATGAGGTGACAAGGAGATCCTGTAATAGGTAGTCAATACTGTATTTTAAATTCTAGATGAGGAATGTGGATGTATACCTCAAAATTATTTGGCTTTGACCGGGAGACCTATGACTAGACTTACTAAAACAGAATTCAATTAAATAACCTAAAATGTAATTATCAAATCTATAAAAAATTATTTCTTGAGCTCAACTTGTAGGTATATTGTGATGGTCCAGAAAGAAGCTACCACTCTGTCCTGTCCTGAAAAATTAATACCCACAAAGTCAATATTGAGCTATAAATCATGATCAAGTGCTCGGTTGTGTTTAGCTGTCTTAAAGTGCTAGGGAAAAAGGGGAAGAGACAGATTTCACTGAGGCTTAGAATAGACATCCAGGGCTGGGTGGCAGAAATATGAATGAAGGTGGGATCGAAGATGGGACAATCACTAAGAGGGAAGAGAAAGTGGCCATCTCTACGGCTCTGTGTATGAAGGGAAGAAGAACAGGTTCAAAACTAAGCAAAATATCCCTACCCCAAATGCATCCATATAATTCCTCATTCACATCACACCCTATATTGCTACTTGGCTATTTGATGCAACTGAATGTTGACCTTGTTTTTATCAAGACAGGGAGGATGAGTACTCTGCTCAAAACAGCCAGATCTGGAATTAGCACTCACAACCCTAGACCATATTGCTTATTCCCTTAGCATTATTCCTTAATCATGTTCTTTAGACCATATTTCACATTTTCAGTTCATCTTTTCAAATGCAAACTGATTTTCTACTTTGACTCCCAGAAAGCCCTGCACAGAAGCCCCAAAATCCAAGATTCTTGTCCCACCTATGTCACTAGCTAGCTGGGAAACCAAGAATGAGCCAAGCAGTCTCTAGGTGAATTGCTATGATGTATGGCTCCTCTTGGATCCGAAATTTCACAGATTCAATGGGGATTTAGCTGATTGGAAGACAGCAGAGTAATATCCAGTGTACATCGCACAGCCTGAATTTCTACCTTCTGTTTTATACAATCCTTGGGCAAGACTGTCAGTCACTATTATTTCTTTCTATCCCTTAAAAATTGAATTCAAGAATGGACAGGAAGAATTTATTATATGGCTCTGCCTGATAAATGAATATCCTAAATTCGAATGCAGCTGTGATTATTCCCATGCCCCCTATAGGTGTCAGACCCCTCGACAGTTAATAAAAAGCCAGAGATAGCCTGACATTAACACTTCAAGACATAGCAGGAAAGGAGGAGAAAAACCGCTGGAGAACATGAGGAGGGAATTTTAGTTCTCTCCTAGGGCACTGACAGGGCTTGAGAAGGATGGATCCTGCTCTTCCATGTGGGTGGGGACCGACGTGGACTTGAAACTTAGGCTCGAAAACAAAGCAAAGAGTAGCGCCCCCCATTCTGGAAAAAAAAAAAAAAAAAAAAAAACTAAACAAGTCTTAGGTATCACGGCGGGATACTTAACAGAAAGAAAAGTCCTAGCGGGCATTGAAAGTTCAGGTTAACACGTTCTAACCTATAGCCCCAGCGCATGGCTGAGTGCGTGAAAACTTGCTCTTGGTTTAGGCTCGTCATTTGAAGAACTTACAGCCGTGACAAACTCACAGCCTCTCAGGACGCGTCCCTGGCCGAGGACTGCCCTCTGCAGCGGCGGGCAGGTCCTGCTGATGCTGACCAGGCGTCGCCCGAGGCGAAAGGTTGCCGCGCGGTCGCAAGGGGCGGGAGGAGTCTGGCGGTGATTGATAGGGACGGGACGAATGAATAAAAGTACTTGTCTAGGGACAACAACGACCCCGAGCAAGCTGCGGAGGCTACACGGTCAGGCATTCCCTCAGCGTTTCGTCAGAGCCAGACCCGCCTGCAGCTGAAGGGAGGCGTGCTCTGTTCCCGGGTAGCCTGGAACCCAGTTGCTAGCCAAGCGCGTCCCGGGAAGGAGGTCCCCGCTGGTCGCTCTGCGCCTGCTGCGTCCGGTCCGCGAGGTAAATGTTCTGGCTTGGTGTTGAATTAAAATCAGTGATTGAACCTTATCCTGGGGCTTCAGCTTGGATCACTAGTTTGGGGTTTTTGTTTTTGTTTTTATAAACAAACCGTATAGATACAGGGAATTAAAGTGGGGTTAGAGTGACGGGGAGCGCGTGTGTTTGAATCCACTTGGAAGGGACAGAAGCTTACGAGTTAATGCAGATACTCTCTCAATCGGACCGAGCTGAGAAGTGTCTGAGGTTTTCCGAGGCAGCCGGCACTCCTGGGAGCGCCGGGGAAACCCGAGCGCAGGCAGCCGGGAAGTAGCGGCTTTCACCCATGGGGAAGAGTCCTGGCGTCCAGACACCGGGTACCCCGGGTTTCCGCGGAGTAAAATTCAGATTGGCACATGCCCCTGGCCTCTAGGTGCCTTGTTTCCCCGGTTCCCACGCGCCCTTAGCCAGAACGTACTCGTCTCCCTCAGGGCATACCAGGAGCTTAAAGCTTTGCTTTGGACCCCATCCTTTCCTCCTTAACACACCTCTTCCAGAATACCCCGCCCCACTGGGAGTCATTTACCCCTCGGGGGACGCAGGAGAGAAAAAAAAAAAAAAAAAAAACAGCGAAACCTGGTTCCGGAAAGACAGCCGAGGCTCGCAGCCGGGTCGCGCGCGCCGGAGTTCCCCACTGGCGCGCAAACTTGAGTTACTTCTGCGCACGGATAGTGGGGGCGCGGCTGCGCGCTGCGCTAGCAGTTTGCAGGGGCGTGGCTGGGGTAGCTGACCCAAGTGTCCCGTCTTCCTTCCCTTGCTGCTCTCCAGACTCAGAAAGCTGAGGAGCGGCCACCCGACGCCCACTAGAGCAGGCAGCAGCATGCAGCCGCTGCCCAGCCTGCGCGGACGCGCCCTTGTGGCGCTGATACTTGCCTGCGGCGTGGCAGGGGTCCAGGCAGAAGAGAGGGGACTCCCGCCGACCACCCTGCCACTTCTGGGGACTGGAGAGATAATGGAGCCCCCCACTAAGACCTCCTGGCCCAGGGGGTCCAACGCCAGCGTGCCACGGTCGTCCGCACCTCCGCAGATTAAAGGAGGGAAGATGGCGGGAACTCCACCACGCACCCTCACCCCTCCCCAGTGCGAAGGATCCATCGAGATCAAGGAGACTTTCAGATACATCAACACCGTGATATCCTGCCTGGTGTTCGTGCTTGGCATCATTGGAAACTCCACACTGTTGAGAATCATTTACAAGAACAAGTGCATGCGAAACGGCCCTAATATTTTGATAGCCAGCCTGGCCCTGGGAGATCTGCTGCACATCATCATTGACATACCCATCAATGTCTACAAGGTAAAGGGTGCCTGCTAACATCGCGACGGGAGGGTGCCTGGTTAGGAAGGGGGAGAGGGGAGAGCCTTTGAGGGGAGCTTACTGTAGAAGATCTATCCCCTCCTAAAAGTCTGTAATCATTGGAACCGAACCCCCTTCTGATTTCAGTAGCCCCCTGCTAAGCCTGGAAAGCCTAGTCCGTGGACCAGCAGCATCAACATCACTTGGGAACTTGTTAGAAATGACATCTTACGATCCCACCTCAGAAACTCTGGGGTGAAGCACAAGAGTTTGTATTTTAACAAGCCCTCCATGTGATTATGATGAACTGTTAAGTTTGAGAGCCACTGGTCCTGAAGGACCTTATCCTTCAGTCCAGCTTTCCAGGGTACGTTCTCTCTACTCAGAGATTGATCATCCATGGATTGGCAAGATTGGTATCACCTGAGAACCTTTTAGAACTGCAAGTCCACCCCAGACTTACTAAATCAGTATCTGCATCTTAAAATACCTAGGTGATTCATATGCATACTAACCTTGGGAAGCTTTTTCTTAAAGGACTCTGAAAGTAGAGGGGCTGGAATAGGTTTTTAGGATACAAATGGCCTAGAAGAGGGAGGCCCAGATGGGTGAGTAGGAAAATACAGTTCACCTGCAAATGACTGACCTGTACCTGCTCTTTACTGAGTGCCTTCGGTGGGCCAGGCACTGGGATAGATGTGTTACTTTCCTTTACTCCTTCTGACAACCCATGAGTAGATATTACTCTGTTTTACAGATGATTAGTAGAATGTTCAAGGTCTCACAATGATTAAGTGATGGAGGTGAGAATCAGGCTCAATCTGCCAGGTTCCAAAATGCAACTGTACCCCACCAATTACTTTGTGGACAAGACTGAGAGCACTCAGATTAAAGCCTCTAACAGTTTTAGTAGCTAACGTTATTGTGTGATTACCATGGGCATCAGAGGAAACAGGTGTGAGGAGCTAGGGCAGGACATAAACCCCCACACTATTTGACTCTTTTAACTATTTGACACTTGCTTTGGAACTCCGGACACTTTCAACTTCTCTGGGCCTCGGTGTCCTCAGTTCTGTAATAAGGCTGCTAGTGCCCACCTACTGGAGTTTTGTGGTGTTAAGAAAAATAGCCTAAGTGAAAGAGCTGGAAAATTTTAAAGCATTGTGCAAACATGTAAAACTCTGCTTCCCCATTGTGATCAGCAATAGAAAGTCACCCATAAAAACAGAACCAAAAGTGTAAGGGAATGGAAGTGTACTTTGGGGATTTGTCTAAAGCTAGTCCTGGGCTCAGTACAAGGGGAAGAAATGGCACGTCTGTTTGAGAAAGGGTTGTGGGGGATACTTTGATCTTTGTGGTGGGAGAAATCGCCATAGGCATGCCTTTAAATGACCTGTCATGAATCTCTGGAAATCCTAATCCAAATAGCCCTATCTTAAGGAATTCTAGAGATTTCTGAGGTTTAAAGATATGATTTGGATTAGGATCTAGGAGGTCCTAGAAGGAAACACTCCCAGAAATGGGGGATAAATAGAGGAAAGTCTAAACTCTTGCATTGTAACCGGTCCTTATAAACTCTGAGGGTTTCCTGGGAGTAGAACAGGCTTA
Organism: Camelus ferus; assembly: GCF_009834535.1. Lineage (NCBI taxonomy): Eukaryota > Metazoa > Chordata > Mammalia > Artiodactyla > Camelidae > Camelus > Camelus ferus. Next base: position 49,471,916 of record NC_045709.1, read on the forward strand.
AATGGGTCCCTTAAATGCAGTCACAGCTCCATTACAGCCAGAAGTGAACCATTTAGGGAGTCATACAGACCAAGTCTTCCCATTCCACTTGGGTAGAGGAATCTCAATTCAATTCATCAAACTTGAGAAACTTTAGAGTACAAGATGTGAGGAATTTTAAAATAAGTGAAATAAGATCCTTTGAAAAGGGAGATTACATCCAGTGTTGCTAGACTTGCACAGGGTTTTGTGTAAGGTCTGTTTAGGGAGGTCCCAGGAAACCTGACGTGGTCAGCCCAGTTAGAAATCCTCCTAAGTCAGCCAGTAGACGAAGTGCTTAAAGAAGGTGGAATTGAAGGCATTTTGCCTCCAGACCAGATGTAAATCAGCTCTTCCAGGACCATCTAACTTTCTCTGTCTGGCCAAATTATTACATTTGCTAAGCCAGAGAATATCCTACTTCTTAAGGGGGAAGACAGCTTTTCCTTTCATTTCAAGTTCTTTTATGATTTCCCTAGGAAGTTATGTCCTTTTGCCTGAAACTTGTCTGTTAAAGCTGTGTTTCTATTTCTGAAGTAAACAAACTAATGAGTCATTACAAATCTGGCCATCTAATCATCTGTATTGGTCACGAACAAATCCATCACATAGAATTAGGTCCCATTGCTAGGTTTGCCATTAGTGAATCCTACATGGTGACCTTTGGTTTATTTTTATAGTATACAAGAATATGTATCACTTGAGACGCAAGATAACAGTAATAGCTACCATTTATTATGTACTGGGTACTTGGTTTCATTCATTAAATCACTGCAACAAACCTATGGAGGAAGTATTGTTATCACCCCTGTCTTTATTGGGAAACTACATTTGGGGAGGTGAAGAAGTAACTTGCTCGATGTCACATCACTAGGAAGTGATGAAACTAGGACTTGAACCCGGGCTGTCTGGTCCTGGAACCTGTCGTCCCCCTCATCACCCTACACAGCATGCTATTCTCCAACCTGGAGTATTGTGAGGACCTCATTTGAATGAGTGGTAGAATTGTGTGACACACTACCACACAGTAGGATACTTGGTAAGCATTTTCAGTTTTAATTTGAGTCATGTGAAGATTTCTATCTCCTGAAAACCCCTTCAGATGATCTGTAATGTATAATATTGGTAATATCACTGTTTGTCATTCTAAAGGCTTTATTTACAAAAACAGCTAATCCAGGACTAGTTAAAAGCCATTTATTCCCGTAAATAATCGTGACACCTTATAAGTCTAAAAAAATGCACTTAGAATCTCAGAGTATTATAATTCACATAAAGTAATTTAAGTGCATTATGAATGCCATTTAAATTTATCCTAAAGTGGAGACTTGAATCTCTAAACCAGTGATTTCTAATTTTGTTTTGGTGGGATGTTAACAATTCACTTGAGAATCCAGTTACTTATATATGTTATATATCACATATAATTAATATATAAAAAAGGTAATTTATGCATACATTATAATTAATATATAATATAATACACATATATATACATGCACACATTCACAATTTCTGAGAGTTCATAGAATCCCCCAACTCATCTGTTGGGATACCCAGGGGCCTGAAAACATCAACATGAATCTATTACTTTAATCTAAAGTTCAGTAAATCTAGAATTTTATAAAGTTGACAAACCACAAAATGTTATAGATCTTGTTGGAAGTCATAGCCCTTGATGCAGCTGTAGATGGGCTGGGTCTTCCCAGGGAAGGGCTGCTGTGAAGGGCTGACAAACCTTAGGGAATATGTCTGCTCTGCCTTGGCTCCCCCGGGAACTGGTTCTCTGGAAACTTCTAGACAGAGTCAGTCATTTCACCAGGGCTCCTGTGTCAGGGAGGAAATCCTATGTTGAAGGCCAGAGAGGTGTTGTAGGAGACTTAGCAAATGTAAGGTCTTGAAGAGCTTCAGATAATTGTATAAACATGCTGGAAATAAAAGCCTTGTTTCTCCTTCTTAGCAGCACACACTAGGGCTGTTCCACACTGTGTTACATAACACCATCCAGACGAGAAATGAAAATGCAGTCATCCAAAGAGGATACTTTAATATATATATGTGTATCCATATGCATATATAAATACATTAAATATCATAAATATATAGATACATAAGTAGATTGGTGAATATCATTGGTCACAATGTCTGGAACAAGGTAAGCAAATAATAAATGTTATTAGAGTGTGTGTGTGAATAAGAATGGAAATTTGGGGTTTCTTTTTCAACTTTTGCCATTACAAACATGACTACAAATGACATCTTTGTACATATATGTTTGCGCACGTGTTTGACTATATCTGAAGAATGAATTTCTAGAATTAGAATTATTGAATCAAAGGATATGCACATTTGTAATTTTGATAGATATTGTCATACTGTACCCCAAAGTTATTGTTGCACTCTTAGTATGAGTCACTGTTTTATGTAACATTTCCATATAGATATATATGTATTAATGTCTATCTCTAATATATACACGGGCCAGCATTTACGGGGCCTAGGTATGCACCTGCCACAAAAGCCAGTGTTTAAGCATCCTATGTGAGAATGCCTCTCTCCCTATCCACAGGCTACTTACTGTGTCCTGCCGATGTAGACTAAAATGAATGGAATAATCCAGATGCTTGTTGCCTAGGAGAGCCTGACTACTAAGTTGCCCAGCACCGATGTCAAAGCTGTGTCGGAAGCAAAAGAGCTGGGTGTACTTGTGGATGCTGGGAAGGTTTTTAGGTTGTTGGTGGTTGGTTGGTTAGCTGGTTTGGCTTGGTTTAGTTTAGCAGTGATATTTAACAAGCCTGGATTGCAGATTGAAGTTAAACTTCCTTTAAGTTCCTTTAACATCTTAGGAGGTTAAAAATTCTTGAGCAAATAATGAATTTTTAACTTATAACAAGTTCACTCTCTTTGTGATAACTGAGTTAATACATATAGCTAATATAAATGTAAATATAATGTAATATAACTACAATAAATAATGTAAATTTAGCTTCCTTAATGGGTAAGCAAATTGTGTATTAAAACAAATCTCCTTGTAAAGTGATAAGACAGATATCTATATGGACATTAGTTTGATAAGGATCCAAGTATAATCAGACATCCTGTGGTGGTGGAGAGCTTTCTAAAAATTAAGCTGGTGACCCGTTGGAGTGTCTGTAGAGGATTTTGCAGTTAAGACTCTGTAGGCTGCCCTTTGGAGGCAAAGAGGCTGCCTTCATAGCCTGAGAGGCAAACCACTGATCTTTAACGTTTAACTACTTAGGGTGGGGTATGTGTAACATTAAAATGCTGGTATGTCAAAATGGGAATTGCTTCACTGAACCCTCAAATGAGTTTGGAGTGAAGTGACCTTGACCTTCTCAGGGAGTCAGACATTTCTGCTTGTGACACAATCAAAGCTATCTTTCTGAACAAAATCACCTTCCTCATCATCCAATCTTAGACTACTTCTAGTACTTAACAAGTCTGTGTATAATTAACTAGTTTCATAGTTAGAAGTAAACCTTAATGGAATGCAATCAAATTTAACTTTGGAAGGTATAATTTTCTGATTAGCAAATGGAAGTTTATGCATATAGAGCATTACAAGAAGTAAAAGTATCATTGGGTAGGGGAGTCTAATTTTGCCCGAGATAATAACACTGTTTATATTTCCAGTTAAGGAACTGAGATATTTTAGTAATATTTGGAGATATCTTAGGAGAAGCAGCATTTTGAAGTCAAAACAGAACCTAGATACCTTTGAGATTCATTGATTTAAAGTGAAAAAAAAATTAAGGAGCACCAATTAAAGTATTAACATTATAAAAGTATTAATAAAGAGTAAGACTATGAGCTTTGAATGACCTCAGATCAATTAATAAATAAAACTAACACCCCAACACCCACCTAGCACAGCACCTGCAACAGTCAATTCCAGACAAATAATTGTTGACATAAACGTTATACTCATATATGTGTGACTGTCTAGATGAAAAAGAAGGGGGAAAGTTTGTTCTTTTTTCTATATATATGAGGATATTGGCCATAACTGAATAATAGGTCAATAGCAGATGTCAAATAACCCAGAAACTCAAGACTTCCTATAGCTGATTCACTGCTTCACATGTTGACCATGGATTCCTGTGACAAAGGGTTGGCAAACGCTTGGCCCTGGACAATGAAAGGCTCTCTGGGTTTACTCTTTGGTACTCCTTGTGTTTGCCTTTGATCTGCCACTGGGTCACTCCATAAATCCAAGGCTCTTAAAATGTCGAGACAAGGTTTCTTTCAGTATGGTAAGGCTTATCTATCAAAGACTTTACACTTTTTTCTTTGCTCATTTTAAATGAGACACTCAAGAATGAAGGTAGTTCCATAACTGTACAAGAGGAAAAGACAGCCAAGACCCTGTTGTTTCAAAGCCAGGGAGCCATGTTCTTCATTTTCCAGAGAAAACCATATACGGTTATCACTGTGTGGCGAATATGCTATCGTTGATTAGTTTTAGAGAAACATGCCAAATGCTCATAAATGATTAAGTGCTTCAAAAGGTGTTGACAGATTAAAGCCTGAACTGAAGTAAGATTCTAGATGTAATTTATGGTATGAAACATTTTCTTTCAGGGCTCTGCAAAGTTAAGAAGAGGTCGGTTATGTTTGGGAGGTAGCTCAGCGCAGTGTGTGGAAAGACCTTCGCCGGCCACATCTCTCACTAAAGATGTTTCTTCTTTTCCAATGCTTTTATTTTAGAGATTTGTTATTTCTCTTCCCCTATAGAGCCTCTGGCAGAAAAGGAAAGGATCAAGAAAATGGCCAAAATGTGGTGGGAGAAGAGACAGAGAATGAGGATGGTTCTTGAGTCAGAAATATATTAGCGAGGTTGACCAGAGGCATTACTCAAGCAGTTTTCTGTCCCTGAGACTCATAGCCGGGCTCATGCCTCCTGAGTTGTGTCCCCTCGCTGCTTCTCTCCTCCGTAGCTTCATCGTAGTTTCCAGAAAGGAGGAAAGCCATTCTCTGGATGTTTACATTGTACATATCTTCCTCCCCCTCACACAGCGTTTTCAAATTATATGAAAGGGCTTTTGAATCCCATAGTAATCAAATATTTCTCATAATAGCTTATCGGTGTCCCGAAAGATATTTTCTGGACAGAATTAGGTTTAAGTAAGACATGAAATTACTTAACAAGATTTATTGAATTCATTAAGTTTGAGGGTCACTTTCTGAGCTACGCGGCCATCGGGTTATAATTCTTTAGTTTTTTCAAGTGTCACGGTGATTTTCGAAGATCCAGCTCAGATAAGTGAATCTAACAATACAGCTAGGTTTGAGAATAGCCTTTCTTAATGCTCTTAGTTGAATCTTTTCAACATATGTGACATGTCAATGAAAGCTTTTAAGCACAAATTGTGGACACATTTTTAAGTTCGGCTAATAGGAGAGTAGCAATCCATTTATTTATTGGCCTGCTGCAGACTTGGAAATAAATTTTATTGTAATGTGACTAGGGATATTTATTTAAGGTGACTGTAAATTTTTCCTAAGACATATTTATTTTTTATCATTTTTCCATCTCTTTGCTTCTCTTAGAGATTTTTGTTTCCAGAAACTTAATTCATTTTAATGAAGTCATTGTTCTATTTCAGCAAGTCATAGGAATCTTTCCAGAGCATTGGAAAGCCTTTTGTGGGTATGCACACAACAGATTCCTAGGACAGGGTCACTGCCTTGCAAACTCCAGGGGGCACTGTTCACATTGTGGTCTATTTAAAGGGCACCCCTGGGAGATAAGCTGATCAACATATTTCTAACCTGCAGGGCCTGATCTTTAAGTGATAAAGTACATTTTAATGGATGCAGGCTGGAGTTTGTAATTGATATTTGTCCCCAAGGGAACGGGTACAATGTATGTCAAGAAAATATTTTCTATGCATTTTACCAGCAGCTGAGTTTAAATTATCACCATGTGTATGAATAAAATAAAATTTAAAAAAGAAAGAAAGAAAGGGAGATCTGACATGGGAAATCCTTGAATGAGGGTGTCCTATCTTATTAAAACGCCAGTTCAAATGCAGAAAAACTCTTATCTGCTACAGGAAACAGAGATAAAAGCAGAAGAATACACCCTTCCCCAAACTGGTGAAACACAACCACTCCATTATTTCCTTCTTTTGACTCTTATCGTAAAAACATTTCTATACTACCAGTCATTTGAAAGAAATGTTCACAGTACATCACGCGATGGGACAGCAATCTGGCAGAGTAACCCTGGTTGTCATTTTTAACGTGTTGCTCACCTACCTTCTTAAAGACCATCTCTGGCAGTGTCTCTGAGCTTACTATGTCCATCTCCCCCAAGTTTACAACCAAAGCTCCTCACAGAATCCCATTAGATAGTGGGAACCAGTGGGTTCTGTTTTATATCAGTCATTTCCCTGACAGGTTTGAGTAGGAATGGGGAGGGGAGGAATTTTGCTTTTCACCCTTTCCAGCCTGCTTGGAAGGCAGAATCCAACAAGAGAAGAGCTCATGCCTCAGTTCCGGAGGCCCTGGCTCTGTGTGTCAAGGAGACCTGATCGTCCGAAGGGAGGAGGACATGAACTAGACAATACAAAAGTAAACAAACAAATAAAATGCACAGTCATCTCCATTCTCTAAATAATTTGTTTCAAATGTGAGAACTGAAAAGCTCATGACGAAAGTTCTTATCCCAAGATTTCTACCTTGTGGTCAAATTCATTCTTTCATCCATTAACTGATTCATTCACTGTTACTCAGCAACATTTAATGAGTGGTCACTCTGTGCCAGGCACTGTGCTAGGCATTAAAAATGTAGAATATTCTGAAGCAAATAAATAGTTAAGGCTCAGTGAGAATATACTGCTGATTTTAAAAAGTAGGAAAAGAAAATTATGTATATGGTTAATGAAGCAATTGAACATTTGTTAGTTGCAAGATGGTTAACTTTGGCATTTCCTGACTTTATTGGGCTAGATTCCTTTGGGCATTAAGAGTGGTGTGTATTAACAGGATTTTCTCCATTTAATTTCTCAAGAATGTAATTTTTAATTAAAAAGAGAACTGAAAAATGTAAATCCCCTAGTTGGAGAGGTTTTGTAAGATTCATTTAACAATATCTTTAAAGAAAGGATCTTATTTTCTGTTCATGTATTTATCCTTTTATGTTTTTAAGCCACATACTATAAAAATAATTTGAAAAGATGATAGAAAAAAAATTTATTTGGATTCTGTTGCCTTTTTCCTTTCTCAAACAGTGGTTCCAATGTAAAGTTATAGAATCACGGCCATCCTTGAGTTTGAAACCTTAATAGTCAACGTGGTCATGTCTTTTTTCAGTCCAGTGTTTATTTATTTATTTGTGTTTATTCATACAAAAGAAACATGCTAGGAAAGCAGGGTGAGCCTTAGGGGAAAGGGGCCAGCATGAGGATAGGCTATCATTTGTCAAATGGACACCACATTGCTCCTAGGACTAACACTAACAAAAGCTCTTCCCTGGATGAGCCATCACCACGTGAAAACTAGTGTCAGTTACAGAAGTATTTTCTGACTGGCTCGTATTTGATAAATGGTAGGTAATAATATATTCAAACTTAATTTGGAACAGGACCTAAAAATTTAATTCGTGTGGCAGGGACCTAGAAACAATATTAAACTCTAGCATAGTTTTGCCATCAGAGAGATTTGATTACATGCATGATTTGCCTTCAGTATTCAGACCCTGCCCTTAAGTTATCTATCTGAATGGGGTAAAGTCCAAAGAAAAAACTACAAATAAGGAATAAGAATGTGTTATTGCTGGGTTTAGAGTTAGCGTGGCTTCCTCTCCCAGTAAAGAGAATTAATTTGCTCTACAAAGAGGAAAGCTGTATTGTTGGACTTCAAGTTATAGGTGTTCAGCGTCATTATTTTTGTCAACTAGTAGTGAAATAACTAATTTCCAGGAATTATAAAAATCTCTAACAACATTCTTTCATCAACTTTTAATGATGGCATCTTGGTTGAGAGTGATTTTTTTTTCTTTTTAAGATCACAGCTTTATCTTCACCAGGGCTTGGTTTGTCAGTAAACAAGAGACTGATGTCTTTAAATAAGCTCCAAGTCCTAAATTCCCCTTTCTTGCTAGAGGCCATTAAGACAGAGATGAGCATCAGTGGCTGGCTTGTTCTCTGTCACATGGTGTCAGGCTTCAAGATGTCTCTGCAAAGCCTTCTGATCAGAGAAGCAGAGGTTGCCAAAGTCATCCTTCTGACTACAAAATCAGAGAAGTGACAGTGGGCACTCCGTTCCCCACCTTCTGTGGCCTGAAATAACGAAGGGTTCCTTTGCAGTCTCTTTCCCTTTGGAAAGAAGGGTAGATTAGAAAATTGTCATCTCTCCATTGTGATTGGGTTTCTATCTCTGTTGAACCTGAAGAGAAATGCTACAATTTTCAGTGTGTGTTTCCTTGTCCCCTGTGATAATTTGGGTCAGAGGTTGGGCTGCAGGCCTCCCAGTGGTATGAAGAGCAATCATCCGATTTTTAGGCTGAGCCAAGAACAATAGTAACCTCAACCAGGGCCTGGATTCAGGGCAGAGCCCATTTCCATTGGCCAGGCTTCTTTCCCTTCAGTGACCTGGACACTCATTCATCTTGATTCATTTGATGGCTGTCCTTATGTGATACTAATATTTGCATATTTGGAAATAGTTCGAGACAATAAAATACTTGAAACTATCCACATTTTTGAACATTAGATGAATAAAGTAGCTAGATGGTTAGAAGAATAGCATAGAGGATGCTCAATAAATGTTTGTTGAATGAATGAATAAACAAGCAGAGTTATGAGTCAGTTGATTAATCCAGAGGTCACAAATTAGAGGCTACTCTGACCCATAAAAATATTTTGTTGATACAATGTTACCTGACAGTGTTTTTTTTTTTTTAATATATGAATTAGTTGATGATTTTTATAAATTGTGAAATTCAACATAAAAATTCCAATTTTGGCTAAAAATCAAGATATTTTTGTATTTGGGATCTCTTGGCAAAAATCATGTCATGTTTATTAGCAGCTGCTCCTTTTACACAAGATTTACTCCAGGCACCACCACTCCCTATTATTTCCTGACACCACTGACTTTCCCACACCTGGCTTCCTCCACTCTTCTGTTATCTGCCTGGCCTTGTAGGCTTTCAGAAAATAAGCTTATCTGTGGTAACTTTGCCAACATTCGTTCACAATGTTTCACGTCTAACTTAGAAATGAAATCGGTCCCATGTTGGAGCTGCAAGTCACATTTATACTGAGACCCCCGTTTCAGCTTTGGGTGCCGGTATAGGTACAGAAGCGATCACCCAGCATGACAAACCACAAAGGACCTTCGCTGGTGAAAGAACGGAAAGACTCCATTGTGTTTCAAAATAGTTTTCACTTCGGGAAGGTTATTTTTTAAAACATTCAAAAAAACACAAAAACCACATAGATTTGAAATACTTTATTTTCAAAACCTCATAAACATTCGATCCAGATGTTTACCTCAAGTGGTTCAGTGGCCAGGGTGGGGCACACCCACTTGTCCCAAAAAAGAAAATCACCAAATTTAACAATGGGTGGTTGCATAGTCTGGAGTCAGATAAACAGAAGTATATGTCTAGTAGCAAGAACTATGTCCTTTTGCTCCCTGTGTGGCCGGTGTCTGTGTATTTTAGGGGCTTGAGTATTTATCAAGCACCTGCTATGTGTCAGAAGCTGTACTAGGTAATTGCAGATGTCATCTTCTGTCTAATGTGCTAGGGGTTCCAGACAGCAAAAACCAAACAAAACAAACAAGTAAGCTGTAATACATGCAATAGGAGTTGATAAGGGAGATGGGAAGGTCTGAACAGTTCCTGTATTTAATAATACTGTGGTATGCGTAGGTCATACTGAAAAGATGAGATTTGAGTAATCTCTGAAGGAGGTAAGGGAGTTAGTGGATCTGTGGGGAAAGACCCATCCAGGATCAGGGAAGATCTGGAGAAAAGCCCTAAGGAAGGAGTCTGCCTGGTGTGTTCAAGGAGCAGTGTGCTGAGTACTGCACGGTCAAGTCCATTGACTACAGTGAAAAGTCCGTCCACGAACACACACACCGTTCCCCCTAGGAGTCTGGTCTCTCTAGCGAAGGAATATTTATCACGTATTTTTAATGAAGCTTTATTTCGATTTGGCCACAACCTGACCGTTTGAGACTCCATTCTGTTTTCTGGACTGCAGGCTCAGTGTTGTAAGTAGAGCTTACACCCCATCTGGCCCTGCGGTGGAGGAGAGCTTGACTGCTGCTGTCTACGCGTAACTGATTCTTCTGAACCAGCTGCCCTTCCATTATTCCCAAGCCTCTCTCCTGTTCCAGATATCAAATACGGGGGTTTTTCAAAGGAGTAGTCCACAAGGGAAAGAATAAGAACTGGAGTTTGTTAGTTTACTCTACACATTCACTCCTCTCCACTAAAGAACACAGTTCAGAGGGCGCTCTATGAAAACCTCCCTAAACAGACTTCATGTCTCCTCCATGCAGCTGCTCGCGAAGGACTGGCCCTTTGGAGTTGAGATGTGTAAGCTGGTGCCTTTCATCCAGAAGGCCTCCGTAGGAATCACTGTGCTGAGTCTATGTGCTCTAAGTATTGACAGGTAAGGGCGTACATCTAAGCCTGGTATATCCTGGAACCCTAGCCTAGTGATCACCGCGTTACTTACAAAATAAACTACGCAGTTCAGTAAAACCAGGCTCTACCGGCTTGGCAAACAATCCCACTTTGCTCTTCAGATATCGAGCCGTTGCTTCTTGGAGTCGAATTAAAGGAATCGGGGTTCCGAAATGGACAGCAGTAGAAATTGTTTTAATTTGGGTGGTCTCCGTGGTTCTGGCTGTCCCTGAAGCCGTGGGCTTTGATATGATTACCATGGACTACAAAGGAAGTTCTCTGCGAATCTGCATGCTTCTTCCCACTCAGAAAACAGCCTTCATGCAGGTAAATTTTTTTTTTTCATTTCTGTTCTTGCCTTATAAATATTTAGCTATTTTCCTGCTGATCTCCTCTTCTTGGGAAGCTATTGATTTATGACTTTCCTTGGCATAAATTAAGAATATAGGTCCCAGGACTGCAGAGTTAACGGTGACTAATGACTCAAACTGCAAGACACTGGGTCACTACCATTCCAAGAATCCTCTGGTGGTCAGGGATACAGATGAACCAAGTTTACATAAGAGAATTGATCAAATTGATAGATTTTCCACTCAAATTCTCATAAGGATTGGCAGCTACTATATATTCTGCATTAAACAACACAGCAGTCATCAGAGGGAGGGCAGGGATCAGTGAATGGTCAAGTAGAGGTCGCCCTGTTATGGATGGATGGGTAGGAATCCCTGTGACTCCATGAATCTTGGTATGAATGACAAGCCTGTCCTCTCTCCAAAGGGAAAGCTGCCATTGCAAAGAACTTCATCTTGACCATTTATTCAAGGGCATCTAATCAGGAAATAGGAAAAGAATGGTGATGCTGGTCATCAGAAGATAGCTCCTAAGTGTAAAAGGCTCTTCCTACAGGACGGGTTTAAGAGGTGTTAATGCAAAGGGGGCTGGTACAAGTGCCAGCTATGATTATTTTCTATTTTACACATAAGAACACTATACAGAACTTTATGAATATATGTATCAATCATGGTAAGCAAAAGAATAAAGAGTGGCATTAATGTGAAATTGAAAACAAGACTGCTGTTTTCTTGATTCTTATTAGTTACAAGGGAAAAAGTCCTGCATAGATTACATAAAGTCTGCTCCAACAGATCTGGAACAACAATTTTTTTAAAAAGGAAAAAAGATAGAATAGAAAAAGAATAAGAGAAAAAGCATGTCATAAACAGCTTTGAGTTTTTAATTCCTAGGTTAGATTTATGTATTACTGAGCTAAGTGATTAAATAGACCTCATCGTAGCTGTTTTCCCCGTGAAACAAACTTGTCAAAAAATGAAAATCTCCCTTAAATTAACTCTAGGACATCTTACACATTCAGATGTGTTATTTCTCACAAAGCATCTCTTAAGGATCACTGAATTGTGTGAAGACAAAACTATTTGAATTACCAAATATTTTAAATCTTGCCCAACTGCTTACCTTTTTTTAATATGTAATGATAGCACAATGCCTTATGGAACTGAAATGCTTTTTAGGAAAAATTTGTTTCCTGTACTTTAATTATTTTATTATTTATTCAGCGGACATGGCCTGAAAGATTCTATATAGTATTTGTAATGTGGATCTACTTTAGAAGATAATTATCCTGGATAAAAAAAATTTTTTAATGTAACATTTGGTATATAAGATCTTCTTACAGAGGAATATTGAGTATAACATTCTCTCTTCTCTGCAGTTTTACAAGACAGCTAAAGACTGGTGGCTATTTAGTTTCTATTTCTGCTTGCCATTGGCCATCACCGCATTTTTTTATACCCTGATGACTTGTGAAATGTTGAGAAAGAAGAGTGGCATGCAGATTGCTTTAAACGATCACTTAAAGCAGGTAAGGAGATGGAAAATTTGCTAACTCATGGTTACAATCCTGATTATAAATATGAAAATAATTATGATGACAATAAACTAAAATCATCACATACCAGAGCATACTTCATTTTTCTTGTTCTGGTCTTCTTAAATATACAAAAAATATTTTTTATGTTCTCTGGAGGATATCCAGAGATAGTCTACATAATCTAAAAGGATGTAAAAAGAGCCATTACTTTTTAAAGATGAATCTCTCATCATTTTGGTTCTAATTCACATTAGCTATTCAACTTAAAGCTCAGTGTCCTTCAATTAAAAACTTGAAAAATTAAAAAAAATACATAGAGCTCAGTGCCCTGATTCTTTACAAATGCCACTACCTTTTTGTAAACAATATTAAGAATTTTGTTTGACAAGAAACAACACTGTGATTCTAATGAGCCACCTATTCAGTGTCTGACTATGGTTTTATTTCAGAGGCGGGAAGTGGCCAAAACGGTATTTTGCCTGGTCCTTGTTTTTGCCCTGTGTTGGCTTCCCCTTCATCTCAGCAGGATTTTGAAGCTCACTCTTTATGATCATAATGATCACAACAGATGTGAACTTTTGAGGTAAGAAAGGTAAAACAGAAATAGTTGTGTAAATAAATGCCATTCGGAAATTTTTCCATCGATTCCTCTCACTGGCGGGAAGAGAAAGAGTGTCATTTTTCTAATCCTTAGGGAGCAATTAAGATGCTCATTTTTTTACCTTCACTTCTATTTTCAACGGGGAAGTAAAGGGGACTTAGAAGAATGCTGGGGATGGGGAGGCAGCGAGTGGCACGACTGAAAACGTCAGGTCTGACTTTCCTTTGCACTTTGTACATCCTTTCTTTTCAGCCAGCCAAAGCACTGCCAAAAGAGATTTTATTTTAAAAGAGAGAATTAAGCATGGGAGGTGGGAGTGGAGTTGGGATGATGACAAGGACAGAAAATGAGAGAGAGCAAGAGAGAGAGAGGCACAAAGAGAGACCAAGAGGCAGAGAGAGATCATTACCAGCAAAGACTATTGATAAAGTCAAAACCATTATAGATGGGTAATTTTGTTTTCTTCACAAAAACACAGAAGTCTGCAAAGAATACATGCTTAGAGCAGCATATTTTTTTACAGATGGTCTTACATTATTTTTTGCAGCTTTTTGCTGGTATTGGACTATGTTGGCATCAACATGGCCTCACTGAATTCCTGTATTAATCCAATAGCTCTGTACTTGGTGAGCAAAAGATTCAAAAACTGCTTTAAGGTAAGAGAGTATTTGAAAATCAAAAGTCCTTTCTAATCTGGCATCAAATATAATTAGCCTTCCAAACTATTAATATTTCTATCCAGAGAGATCTAGTAAATTGTTTTATAGTGTCCCTTTGTATTACATGATAGATGATTTTTTTTTAAGTATGACTATAGTTGACTTCTGCCTACAAATTGTAGTCACCCACTCCCTACTGTCTCAAACAATCAGTTCTACTCATAGTTACTCAGAAGATTAAGAAAAATTACATATATTGATGTCTGACAGATGCCACATGATAAAATAAGAGCCACACAGGGATTAAATGCACAGTTCCCATTTGGGGTCGATTTTGGATGATGCAGCACAGAACAGACTATGTTAGACTCTTTTTCACATGGATATGAAAATAACAAGTCAAACAAAGCAATTTAAGCTCAGGTTCTACCATCAGTTTTCTGCCTTCATTCTGTGGAAGAGATGTGCTACTTGATGTGGACTGTATAAAACTAGTCCTCACTTGGCCACTTGCATTTGTGCATAACATCAATCCCCCCATTCATTCACTCCTTTAACAACCTAGCATGAAATAAAATACTCTCTTCCCTTCTCTGGGGATGATCCATTTGTCCCTGGTGGTTCATTATTGGAAAAAGCCAAGAACTTAGCTTCCTTGTAAAATTGAAGGCTCTTTATTAAAAGTCTTTGGCTACACTTAAACTCATAGATTTTTAGAGCTAGAAGAGAACATTCATCAACTCCCCCATTTTACAGAACAGAAAGCAGTGGACTGCCCATTTTCTTATAAATTCTTAGAAAACAAACTGAATGGGATTTAAAAAACAGCAAGACAAAATTTGGATGAATAAAACTGAGACACTTATATACTTTATAACCCAATAGTGTAACAATATTGAAAAGGCACATGAGATTAACACATGGCTGAAGAAGATGGCAGTGTAATATTAAACTTACTGACATGGAAAGATGTTTCTGACATGGTCAAGACCATGGAGTCATATGTAGAGTACAGTTTTATTAAAATAAATTATAAACATATTTCCATAAACATGAACATATACAGTCATTGTGCATATACGTGTGTGGTAATACTCCTACTTGCATAGGAAAAAGTCTTGAGTTATATATTTATCAAATAGGAAGAGTATTTCTCAAGTCATCAAGAGTAAGCGTCAAGAATTAAGATGTGCTTTCTCTTTTAATATGAATGAAAAGATGAAGTGTAATTATACACATTTTTTTCTTCTCTGTATTTTCTAGTTTAAAAAAAATGATTACATACTACTTAGGTAATTGTATATTTTTAAGGGGAAAAAAAAAGAGGGCATGGAAAGAAAGTGGCCTAGGAATTGGGGATTATGCAAAAAAAGAACCCTAGAGAGGAGGAAGGGCAGTGACCGTGTACCTGGTGTAGACGTGTACTGAGTTACTTTGTTCTGTACAGTCATGCTTATGCTGCTGGTGCCAGTCATTTGAAGAAAAACAGTCCTTGGAGGAAAAGCAGTCGTGCTTAAAGTTCAAAGCTAATGACCACGGATATGACAACTTCCGTTCCAGTAATAAATACAGCTCATCTTGAAAGAAGGAATATTCACTTTCTTTCTGTTGGACAGAAATGCTTACAACAATGAGGCATTTGCCAAAACAAAACAAAACAACTGTGTGTTTGCACAAAAACCATGTAAAATTATAACAGTGATTATTTTCTTAACACTCAGAGTTACACATGACATTTTATGAGCTGTTTACAGCATGAGGAGAAAAGCAGTGAGAATTGAGAAAACCTCACTGTGAAAGCACTTAATTCTTTACAGTCAGCACTTCATCCTAGCTCTTCAGAACTTCCAGTATATTCATAAACCACTTACATTTAAATTGAGCTCACTCAATTCCTATGAAAGACATTTGTTTTTTTTAAATTCAGGTGACTCTGATATAAAGGAAAAATGTGTCACTGTGAAACAGCATTTAAAAATGAAATTTCAATTACTCCATTTAAAATTTTAAAAATCTTTTAAAAGAACCTTTTTTATTAATAGTGTCACACTGTTGGTTGGACTATAATTGGAGACAGAATGTGAAAGCAGTTTAACTGGTGTCTTTTTTTGGACATTAGAGACAGATTTAAATGATCAGGAGAGACTATTGGAGAGATTGTGATTTTTGAAAATCATTCAACTTTACATTCAGATGAGACCAGATGTCACAAAAGGACAGAGAGAGGTTTGGAATACCATCCCACATGACTGTTTTGAACTCTCCCGTTCGTGTACTCTGCAAAGAAAATAGTACCTACAATTTTTTAAGGATTATTAGAACAGTCTTCTTTCACTATTGTAGTTTAAATGCTGTTTGTTTAGTTGTGTCATTTGTAAATATTTAGCTGCAATGCACAACGTGTAGATGATTAAACGACGGGCAGGCCCCAGTGTTCATACCTTTACAATGGAGAGATGCCAAGAACCCGTATGGACAGTGTGAGTTGCCTGGAGCAGTGTTCACGTGGCAGAGAAGGCAGCATCCTCTCTCCCCTGCTGCAGTTCAAATGGTCTCTGGCATATATATAATATGAGAGTCAAAATAATGACTGTTTTTTAAGATTACAGAAATTAGAGTCAATTTAACAGTTAACTGTAAAGCTTACTACTAATGTTTATATTATTTTTGTAAATAACTAATGTAAAGGGGTTCTTGACGTGGTGCTTTTCAGTCACTTACCAGCCAAACTGCTTTCTGAGACTATTAAGAACCTCTTACTTTGTGCATTCTTGCCTAATTCTTTCATCTGCCCAGCAAAGTGCCTTAGGTTAACTTGGATGAGATGTGTGTGAAAGTATGTACGGGAGAAAACAGAAGACAGAGGAAATGAGAAGGGGTGGGAGGAAACCCGTGGGGACGGATTCCCATTCTCAGCCTGATGTTCGTCATTGCCCCGTCACATCAATGCAAAAGGTCCTGATTCTGTTCCAGCAAAACATAGTGCAATGTTCTCAGAGCGACTTCAGGAACAAATTGGGCCCAAGAGCTTTAACTCTGTCTTAAAATATAACAGAGTTTCTACTTTTTTTTTTTAACCCAGGGCCACATGTTGAGAATAAACTAGCAATGTTTTCCACCAGCATCTGATATGATAATACAGTAAACCAAACCCCAGCAATCTGGCCACAGGAAAGGCTATTTACAAAACACTCAGTCTTGTTAATTTCTTCCCAATCACTTTTTCAGATGCTTGTCATCACAAAAGACTTTTCAAACTTTGGATTTTAAATTAACTTTGTGTCACTAATACTTTCAGTTTATTAATGTATTTTTTATTCCTATTTAAATTTTAGCTCATGTTATTACCATTAATTTTGTTTCTTCCTCCTCATTTGCATTATAATACCCTTCTCCCTGTCAGAGTCCTGGTCTGTGATCATCTTGCCAAATTTTAAAATCTACACAAAGAGTATATACTTGCACTATTTATAGTGGAATTGTGTCCAGTAGCGTTTCTAAAAATGTTTGATTCAAAATTTTAACATATTGACAAAAGTTGGTAAGAAACAAACATGATGTCTTAGCATAAATAAAATCAATTTAGGAAAAGGTGCTACTGTTTAAAACATATTTTTGAGTATTAAGGACTGTATAATAATGGACAAAAATAGTGTTAACCACATGGATGTTAAAACTTAAAAGATTTATAAATGATTTTAGACTGTTTTCTCCTTTATATTTGCTAATATGGGTGCATGCTGGTATTGACAGCTAACAAGATATGGCCAAAGGAATACAGTTTATAACAAAACATGGCTATGCTGTAGCTAACTTTATAAAATTGTAATATAACCATGAAAATAATTATATATTTTGTTTTTCTGTAGTCACTTAAAGTGGCAGCTACTGTAGTTGCTGATTCCTTGTTATGTAAAAAAAATCAATAAAAATTTAAATTGTTCTAAAAACGACCACCTTGTTTTTCACTGAGCAGGCAATAATTCATGAAATACTAATTTATTAGTAAGTGTTTAGGAAATATAAATGTTACAATGGATACTATTTACGTTAAACATACAATTATCAAGGAAATATGAACATTGTTAAATTAAAATGCTAAGTTTCTATATATACAGTTGTGAGTAATCATCTATATATACAGACATTTGATTTTCCCAGGTTGATTATCTGGTTGATGGTTTCCAACAGCACCTTATGTCTTTCTGTTTCTGGTTTCCTGCCTTTGGAACACTTCATTGTTTAATCATTACTGTACCATAGGTCAAAGGTGAAACGTTGAAATGAGATTTTGGATTCACTCATTTCATTTCACAAGCTCCCTTTGAGTGTGTACCATTTGCAAGATGGGATGAAATTAATGAAATGAGAGGTTCCTATTGGATAAGAGAGAGAAATGATAACAAAATTTAATACAAGCCAAAATGAACACTAAATAACTGTATGCTGACTGCTCTCAAAGTTCATGTGTCTGGGTCTTGCAGCACATAATCCCTTTATTTCCCTGACAAAAATAATCAAGAGTTAGCACTGACTCTTTCCCATTTAGTTGTCTTAAACTCAGCCTAGTGTTCCAGAGGTTTCCATGAGCTATCCCTCACCTTTGCTGGATTTCAGCTGCCTAATGTGAGCTGGGCATTTTGAGATATAGGTGTTCTGAATCCCAGGGGCCATATGAGAAGTACAAGAAAGGAAAACACAAGCAGAACCCTCTCTACTAGGGACCAAAAGGAGCCTGCCTTCTCTTGAACTGTCAGTTGTCAAGTTACAATAATAATAGTAATGCCCACACAATTCACTATAGTAAAAGTAGCAGAATAAATACAATTTAGATTCTTGGAAGAAAACCAAAAGGTGAAAATGTCCAGAAATCCAAATAGTGCAGAGACCAACCTTGGGAAGAGCAATGACTCTTGCTTTCAGTCATTAGTCAGCCTCAGAAGTGACAACGTTAAATAATCAACATATCGAATGTGTATATCCAAATTAGAAAATCCCACTGGACTCTTCCAGGATTCAAGGCTCACTTGAGTGCAGGGAATAACCCCATCATGGTAGGAAGGCAGCCTGTGCAGTGGGAAAAGCACAAAATGTCAAAAAAATATATGATATCCTTGATTGTTTCAGCAATATGGTTGACCTCAAACAAGGCAGTTGACATCTCAGAGTCCCAGTTTAACTATCTATAAAATATAGATTTAATATTCCCAGCCTAATTCTTACATCAAAGCAAAAAATTTTTAGTGTTCTTACTATATAATTTTACTGTACTCTCTAAAGTACAGATATACTCAAATGTGTAAGATATAGCCCCTGCCCTTCAGAGACTCACAATCTAATCAACAACAACAAAAAAAAAGCAGTTAGTATATTATAGTTACTGGAATATAGATACATACATGGTAAAAATCAGAAGTTCAGGGAAGCACATCAGAGGAGCTGGTGCTTGAACTGAGCCTTAAAGGAAATTTGTTCAGCAGACCAGGAGTTAATGGCATTGCTGGCAAAATTACTATCTAGTGGGGAAACTGAAAAGGTTCGGGGAAAGGGCTGCCTCAAAAACATGCTGAAGGAGGGAGTGGTGAGAGGTGGGGCTGGAGAGATGGGATGTCAGGCATGGTCTGTGTTCCACGCAGGGGGTGTGCCCTTTCCCACGGCCAGTGTTCCTCAAACGTCTGAGGACTGCATGCCACAGACTCGTCTGGATGTTTGTTAAAAATGCAGATTCCTGGTCTTTAACTCTGATTCATTTAATCAGAACCTCTCAGGTGGAGCCCAGAAGTATTTAATTTAACAAAGACTTCAGGTAGCTCTTAAGCATCTGAGATTGGGGAAGCCCTACGGTGTAGACATGCGCAAAGCATTGGGTATTTTAAACAAGCAGTAACGGGGTAAGTTCTGTTCTCCTATGACACTACTTTGGAAGCCATGTGGAGCATGAACTATGGGACAGAAAGCAAGGAGATGCGATAAACAGGTACTGCAACTGAGAGGTAAGAGAGATGAGGGTCTGAGAGAGGAAAGTGTGTGGAGATATGGAGGGAAGATGTGGAAGGACAGTGACCATAACCTGCCGAGCAGAGAGAGATGCAAGGTAAACCTCTAAAGAGGTTTCTGGCCAGAGTGGCCATTCACCTGGATCAGGGATCAGCAACACACGGCCCAAGGGCCAAAGCCAGCCTCCTGGCCTGCTTTTGTAAATACAGGCTTTGGAGACACAGCCACATCCATTTGTTTACATATTGACTGTGGCTGCCTTTCACTACAACAGCACAATCGTGACTGAAACTGCATGAGCTACAAAGCCTAACATATGTACTGTCTGGCCTTGACTGAAAACATTTGCCAACCCTTGACTTGGATAAACAACAGTAAGGGAAAAGAGAGGCCACGATTGAATTGGGGGAGGAAAAAGAATTCTGGGGATGAAGTAAAGTCTGCCTGGGATAGAATGAGCTTAAGGTGCCAGGGAGCATCCACAGGGAAACTTGGGAGCTATATCTGGGTTCAAGACAAAAATGTGTTTGCCATGGCTTAAAGAGGCTTGATTAAAGTGGGGTGAATGGAAATGTTCAAGGAGAATCAGGAAAAAGTAGGAAAAAAAGAGTAAAATAATGGGGGTCACGAATGCAACAGGGGTGGACAGAGAAATTCGGAAGAGACTGCAAGGAACAAGGAAGGCTGGTGCCATCAAAGTCCTGGGAAGGTGACGTAGAAGCAAAGGAGTAGGCTGCCAACCAGAAATGAGAACTTTCAAAGTGACCTTTGAAACTGGCAATTTGAAAAACATCAACAACCCCATTCGGAGCATCCAGAGCAGTTTGTGTGAAAAGGTGTGTGTGTGCGCATATGTGCACGTGTGTGTGTGCATGTGTGTGAGAGAGAGAGGGAGAGATGATGACAATATATCTCTGTCTTCTCATCCCCTATTCACTCATTAATACATATTTTATATATACGTCATATAGTGTGTCACCTTAGCAATAGAGAAGGATTATGCTTTCAGTTAAAGACAGTGTATTAAAAATGTATGCTTTTTTTCCAAAACTCCACTAAAATGACAGGAAAAAATATGTAAAAGGTATAAACCCACAAAGACAGAGATGAAAGAGGAGATGCCAGCCAACCAGAAATCTGAACAGAACCGTGTCAGAGGGACACCAGAGAGATGAGGGACAACTTGGTCAGACTTCAGCTCTCTCTGCACAGCATCTGCCAGGGAGGCAGACCAACGTGTTTCACAGCCCAGGGAGTTGGTGGTGTAGGTGTCTTTGAAGACAACGGACCAAAGTGAAGCCAGAAACAAAAGAATTGATTAAAAGTCCAAGAAATCAGACTCCAGCATCCATCTCCAGCCTGTACCCCAGTGATTCTCCCTAGTTAGCCAGAGGCAGGTGGCTTATCTTCTGAAGAGCTTGTGCTCGATGACCCATGGACTCGGTCACACAGTGAGGACAGCTGAAGGTGGGAGGGGAGGGAAGTCCCTTACCAGAATCAAAAGGACTAAGCAAAGCCCTGCCTTACAGACAGTGAGAGCTTAAGCGCTCATCTCTCACCAGACACACCAGAAGAGAAACCAGCAGCTTTGCACATCCCAGGCAAGAGACTGAAGACTCTGTCCTAAGGAAATAACCAGCTCAACTGAAGAAAAAAAAAAAAAATACCTACGGATAATCGATATTGAGGGTGAAGAGGGTTCCCACTGAAATATGTTTTGTGCCACCTCCGCCACCACCCCGCCCCGCAACATATGTAGAATTTCCAGTTTGCCTCTTGTGCCACACTTTTCAATATGAACGAGCAGGCAAAGGCCAGTGGACATTTTAGGAAAACATCCAAAGTGAAAGATAGAACCTGAAGAAAACAAAACAAAAGTGAGGAGACTGAGGTGCAGGGAACATAAGAAAAAAATGCTGCAGAATTATAATTAATTTTTAACCCAGAACTATAAAAAAAAAAACAGCAAAAACAGGATGCTATATGAATAAAAGGAAGATTCAAAGATCAAGAAAGTATTTCTGGAAAATGAAAATATGCTATGAGAAATAAAATAAAATACAAATAAATGATTTCAAAGATGAAGTTGAGGAAAAGCAGAATGTAAAGCTATTCTACCAAAGTGTGCTTAAGCTAAACTGAGGAAGGAAATTAAAGAATTCAGGAAACAGGTGAATCCAACACAGGAAAAACTCAAAAACTATTCCCAAGATGACAGAGGGGGGAAAAATACTGTTTAACCTGTCTACAATGTAATCAATCTGGTTAGGAATTCAAAAGCAAAGGAAGGGTATCTCCAAGGAAAAAACAGAACAGAGAGACTGCCGGTCATATTTGACCATATTTATAGGAGTTTGTAATTCTGTGAAAACACCTGAGGATAAATGAATGATAGTTACAAAGAATGTAAGCAAGCAAAAAGTAATTATGTAATTATTAATCTCCAAATCTTTTTCTTGTAGAGAAAAATATATATAATCATAACTACATGACTTGGACATAAGTTAATTTATGTTGTCAATATGAACACTGAAGATTGCTTTAAATAATCTTGTGACAGATAAAACAGTGACATAAATAAATTGGAAGAAAAAGAGGAAGAAGAGCGTACATGAGGGTTATAGTGCAACAAAGGTAAATCTTAATTTTCTATGGTTAAAAAAATCTATAAATCTAAATTTTCTATGGTTAAAAAATCTAACAGCCACTTGGAAAAATAATTGTGGACTATCTAGAAAAGTTGAAGATATGTTTATTCTATGACCAAATTTCTACTTATAGAAAAACTGCTTAGGTGACCAGCATACCCATATCAGAATGTTCATAGAAGTATTGTTTATTTCAACCAAAAATGGAATAACTCTAACTCCATCAGTAATAGTTTCTGTAGCTAAATTTTGTGGTAAATCCAGGTAATGAAATACTCTCCTACAGGTTTCTCAACCTCAACACTATTTACACCTTTGGCTAGAAAATTCTTTATTATAGGGTCTTCCTTGTTCATTGTAGGACATTTGGCAGCATTCTTAGCCCCAGTCTTCTAGACGCCTGTAGCACCCCCGTCACCTGTGACAAACAGAATGTCTCCACACATCGCCAAATGTCTCCTGGGGGCGAAATCGCATCCTGTTGAGAACTACTGCACTACTAGTCAGTCTGCTTTCATTAACACAAATTTCAAAATCTTGCAAAACCAAGCTATATTTTACAGAGTGATGCACATATAGATGACAAAAAACAAATACATAAAGGAAAGCAAGAAAAGCATTACACAATAAGGACAGTTGTTATTTGTGAAGACAAGAGATTGTTGTGATCTGGAAGAGATGCATGGGGCTCTTCTAGCTTTGGAGAGATGTTTATTATTTATTATATTACGAATTTATAGTTACTCTGTATATAAAAATGCATATGTAATATGGTTGTATATGTTAAATACATAACTATATTATATATAAATATATATTTAACATATAACTGTACTTTATACATTATATATTACATAAGCATTATATAAAATTATATAGTATATACATATATATTATGTAAAATATGATATACTTTATATACGTTAAATTTTTATCATTGTTTCTTTAAGCATATATATCTTATGCCCTCTATTGTATTTGTGTTACAGTTCACAATTTAAGAAGTAAAAAAAAAACAGAAAAAATATAGATAACATCTAATTGAAAAATCAAGAAATAGCAGTAAAACTATGTTATTCAGAAATATGAAAGGAAAAGCCTGAAAAGACTAGGGGAAAAGGGAAAAATGAAAGTTATTATTTAAGGATATGGAATTCACAAGTGCAAAGGATATGGGGGAGAGTCTACAAGCAGCTATCATTTATTATAAGCCTTCTTACATTAAACTAGGTACATATATATTAGTTTAATAAACATAAAAATTAATTTAAAAAATAGAATAATGGTAGAGTGAGGCAAGTGCACACATATCCTGGGTTGTAAGCACTATAATCATTCTGGATAGATTTTTTTAATGCTACTTATTTATCACAATGGTGTTTATTATTCACAGAGCATCTGAATTCTTTTGGATTGGCAGGAGTATAACAGGGTGAATTCACTGAATAGACAGTATAGAAGCATTTTGTAATGTTGACTAAAGAGCTATTAAGCAAACAAATCCCAAAGGGGACTTTAAAATTGTAATACATTCACTATAATAAGTAGGCAAATTCTAATGCCTTACTAAATTAATTCTTGAAAGTTTAAACTTTTCAGCAGATCAAAGGAAACAGAGGGGGAAAAAAAACAATGGTAAGAAGTTGAAAGTGAAGTTCATTTTAATACGTTATACATAGGTGGTGCTAGAAAAATTATTTTTCCGGGAGGTTGAAATGTAGCATAATCAATAAGAGAGGAATCCGCATTAGCCTAGCTTTCAGACTAGGAAAGTTTTCAGTATTTCAGTTGCTTAAACTGACACTATAGTCAAGTTTGGAAACCCACTGTTCAGTTCATATTAAAAAGATTGTGGAGAAAGCCAAGTTAGAAACCTGAGATAAGTAACACTGTTCATTTATTCCTGTCGGCAGACCAAACTCGGTCAATGAGCACGGAGTTCAGTAAGAACTGGGAAAAGCGCAGAGGAGCCTAGAATCTTCAGCCCTTCGGGAAGGCTTCCTAGGGCAGGTGACGCTCAGGCTGAAGTCTGAGAGTGGGTGGGAGGTAGCCAGACAGAGAAGGACAAAAACAGGGAAATTTCGCCCAGCAGAGAGGCAGCACACACACAGTCCAGAGATGAGAGAGGACATGACCTCTGTAGATGAGTGTCTGTGTATGTCTGTGGGTGTGCATAGGAATGTACCTGTGTGTGTATGTGTGTGTGCATGTGTATGTGTGTGTATCGGTACTGTGTGTATGTCTGTCTGTCTGTGTGTGTGTAGCATCAGGGCAACGGCCAGTGACAGACGAGTGGAAAAAAGCTAGTTCAGAAAGGCTCTTCTAAGGTAAGATGTTCAGATTTGACCTGGGTAGTGAAGGGGAGACACTAAATACTTTCAATCCAAGGATATGCACTTAGAAAGATCACCATGCACACACTGTAGACAGCAAAGGAGAGCAAAACTGAAATTCCAGAATCCAGTTCAAAGGTCACAGGTAATTTACATGACAGATATTGTGCCCTAGACTAGGATAATAGTCCTGGAAAGATGCAGTTGGACTAAAGAGACTAAAGAGATATTTAGAAAGTAAGTCAACAGGATTAAACCACTTTTTTAAAAACTGAGATGTAATTGCATATAACATATTTAGAAACAACTCTTTTGACTAACCTTGGTTCGAGTCACTGTTTCAGCTTCTAAAAAGGTGTCATGAAGCTACACATAATGGTATATCTACAAAATGCATTTTGGGATACTGAAATAGGTGATATTTAACTTGTTAATTGCACAGAAAATCTTCTTTATACACACTAAACCATGTTGGGGACAACAAGGACTTTGTTGAGAGGATTAGGAGAGAAAAGTTACTTACCGCTTTTTATAAACATTGGGCAGCAGCTTGAGTTGAAATGTAAATTCCTTGGAAGTTTGCAGTTAGACTACTGCCTCTTTTGTAACTCCCCCAGCTGCCTCACAGGATACTTTATACATTGTGGATATTCAGGGATGCTGACCACCAGCTCATAGTCACTTAAGTGCAGATTTAAATTATTTATTAGGTAAGCAAGAAAATTCAAAAAATAGTGACTGATGACAAATGTTAAATTCTAGGTCAGATAATATAATAAATATTGGTAGCTAGACTACCATTAAGCATTCCAGACACATCAAGAACTGCGTAGCTTGAAAACGCTTTCAATAAGAGAGAAAGTTTACATTTCCTTTGAAGAGGAAAGCAATATTGACTGTCATAAAATTGTTCCTAAATCACCAGTGTTGGATACGTGGTTGAGTCTTAAGAGTGTAGGACGGAAGGTCATCTCTCATGTTCTTTCTTGCCATTTAGTTCTTCAACCTAATGCAAATGGTCTTCCAGCCTTACCATTCCACTGGAACACTTGGGTCAAGGTCACCCAAAACTCAGTGTTGTCAAACTCAACAGGCGTTCCTTTGTCCTCAGGACTTCTAAGAAGCAATCAGCACAAGTGACTGCTTTCCCCTCTTTAAACACTCTTCTCATGACTCCCATGCCCTGTGTGCTGGTTTGCCTCTGCTTCATCGACCATCTCTCCTTCAATTCCTCTGTCTCCTGACCCAGCCTCTATCACACTCACGGAGGCTTGATCCCTGGCGTGTTCTTTTCTCTCCCTCCATTCTCATCCTAGCTGATAGCATCCTTTCCCACAGTATCAAATTAGCTGCTGACTTTCACATTTGTATCATTAACCCAGCCCTCCCCTGATGCTCCATACTTCTCCTTCCAACAGCCTATTTGACTTTTCCACTTGGGTGTCTGTCCCATGGATGTAGGAAAACTGACATATTTAAAATAAAATTTTTGATTTTCTTACCAGAACTGTTTTCCACCTCACCACCCCACCACTCTCCATACACTTCTGTAAAAGGCAAATGCACTTACCAGCCACTCAGTAATTCAAAAGAGAAATGTTGATTCCTTCCTTTTTTTCACGTCCAGTGCAGGGTTCTGCTCCAACATGTCTCTCAAATCCATGCACTTCTCTCTTTCTTTGCCTCTGCCAGGGTCAGGGAAAGCCATCAACATCTGCATATTGTAACTGTCTACTGATTGGTTTCCCTACTTCTATATTTGTAAAATTATAATATTTATTAAATGTCTATTGGATCATGTCACTACCCCAGTTTAACCCCTCAATAAACTCTCCTTGCACTTGGAATAAAATCCAAAGTCTTTAGCAAGACCTATGAAGCCTGCATGACGTAGACTTCCCCTATGTCTCCAACCACATTTGTTTTAAATGGAGGTACTAGGGATTGAACCCATGACCTAATGCATGCTAAGAACATGCTCTACCACTGAGCTATACCCCCTCACCCCTCAAACCACATCTTGAGTCACTCTCTCTTGTTTCCCATCTCCTAGGTACAATGGTCTTTCTGTAGAGCCCAAAAGCCAACTACATTCCTGCCTCAGGGTCTTTGCACATACAATGTTGTTAGAACACTCTCCCTATTCCCTACTAGTTGCAATGCATGGCTAGCTCCTTTTTTCTTTCGGGTCTCAGCTTAAATGCCACCTCCTTTAAAGGTGATGACTCCTCCAACAGAAATATTTAAGCTGAGACAGGAAAGAAAAGATTTTTCTATCTAAAGTAGATTCTTTTTTTCATTTTCTATCTGAGCCTATTGCATGCTTCCTTCACAGCCCTTATCACAATTTGTAATTCCTTTATCCTTTGTTCCCTTACTTGATTTGGGGGAGGACAGCTCTCCCAGGCAAAGTTCTTTAAGGGCAGGGTTCTATCTTACTCACTATTGTAATTGGCACACGTACCCAAGAAATGTTTATTGAATGAGTGAAACATCACCTATTAAAAAATACTCTCTGAAATAATTTTAAGACAACTATTCATTCAGCTTTCAACTTTCTCTTGTTCAAGACAAATAATTCAGCTCCCTGAAAACTTCAAAGGTTTTTTTTTTCCTCTAATAAATTGCTTAGTTTTGTAATTCTTTCCTGAATGGATTTAATGCTTTTCTTTCATTCATTTACTCTAGTCAGGAAGAGAGCAATGAGAAGCAATATTCTGGTAATGTAGATTTTTTCATCTTTTCTCAAGCCTGGATCCTACTCTGAACCCAGTGTTCTAGGGAAACACCATGTCTTACTTGTCATAGAGTGACATGACTCTAACTCAGACCACCAGCATGAGCAAGTAGATTTTCTTTAATGGAAAAGGAGGTGATTGATAGTATAGTGAAATTCGATTGATGTTTCAATTTTCTTCTGTAAAACAATTGTTTGCCTACTTACCCAGCCAGATATCTTAAAAAACATGTCCTCTGTCTAACAAAACATTTAAAGTTTGCCTTTACCAAGAATATAATAACCAAGAAATCATCTTAGAGAAAAGTGGCAGGTTGTTTGTCTCCAGGACTATGGCTTGAGAGAGTATTTTTTGAAGGTCAACTTTAAGTTTTCGATCTATTGTAAACCCACATCAATAGGTTAAGGCACAACAAATAGAATAATAAATTCAGGTAAGCTCCAGTGCATTCCCCTCAAATTATAGGCTATTTAGCTCACAAAAGCAGTTTGGAATAAATAAATGAGGCTGGTGTCAATTCAAAACACCCACCATTGTGTTCCCTGTAGCACAATCCACCACTTAGGAACAATAAGGGAAACAGCATGCTTTTCTTCCCCTTAATGTTCACCACAAATGGCAAAATCTCTTTAAAATACTTCCATGCAATTATCTAGCTTGAACCTTAACTTTACTACTTAGGAGAAGAGTTATGATCAGTCAAAAGAATTTCTAGTGTATCTTTTTCTAAATACTGTGTTTCCTACCAAATCGACTGTGCCATAAGTAGGGAAAAGAAGTAAGACCACATGGAATATGAAATCAAAAGGGAAAAACAAGATCAGGATTCTACAGGTTGTTCCTCCTGTTCCAAGATTGGTAATAAATAGGTGGTGTGCAAAGGGAGCTGATAAAAAGTGGATGTGAAGAGACACATTCCTTCCATCCTCTGTGTATGTAATAGCTGGCCTCACGCAGCTATTAACAACCACTTACAGCCAGGATCTGCACGTATTCATGCCTTTAAAGCTGTGGTCCTTGCAAAGCTGAGCCAGGAGAGCAGTTTTTCTAACCACTTACCTCACCCTGCTTTTACCCCACCACATACATGCACACACAGACACAAACACATGAGCATCCGCATACAGATTCTCCAGCTCCAGCTCCACAAAGCATTTTAGGGAATACTACAGACATTTCTACCCTAACTCTTTGAGTTGAGTTGTATAGAAAATCTCTCAACCTTTTTTTATTTTATTGAAGTATAGTTGATTTACAATGTTGTATTATTCTCTGGTGTAGAGCATGGTGATTCAGTTATATATATATATTCTTTTTCATATTCTTTTCATTATAGGCTTTTATGAGATATTGAATATAGTCCCCTGTGCTAGACAGTAGGACCTTGCTGTTTATCTATTTTATGTATAGTAGTATGTATCTGCCAAACTTTTATGGCACAATTTCTCCCTTACAAAATGCTCTGGATTATTAATAGCATTACATGCTTTGAATTTTATGTAAAATATTACTAATAAGCTATTTTGAGTTTATGAAATTTATGTAAAGTATTCTGAATAAGTTTCTTGAGCTACTTTAATACCAAGTGGTAAAATCTATACAGTGCATCAATAGAAAACTTTTCCTAGAATTGAAAAGCTATATGCTGATAGATTCCTAGTTGCTAAGTGAGAATTCTACAAGTGATACAGTCAGTGATTTCCTTACTGCAGATTCCCAGGGATCTGTAATGGTGCTACCCAAGAGAAAGAGAGAAGTAGCCAGCAAAAGAAAGCAAAGCTGTAGGAGCTTGGCTTCTCACCCCATTTCAAATGGAGCAAATAAGCAAATCCTTCTATTTCTGATTAATACATTGGGCTTAGAAGTAAAATAGTTCTTCAACTAAAAAAAAAAAATGTATAAAACCCTCTGATTATATTTTACCATTCTTATTCTATGGATAAGGTAACCATGTCCCGAAACTGGCTCAAGGTTCAATAATTAATGATCTAATATGAATAATAACCCATATTCTGACTCCTCATCCAAATTTCACTTCCTTATGTCAACTTCCTTCCCCATAAACAAATCTATTTTGAAACACAAATAACCTGGGCTAGGTCTGCCATCTCTCACTTCAAAGTATTTTAGCTATGTGCTGCCAGTTAACTAAGGACACCAGGGCAAAAGCAAGTAATTCTGAGGTATTTATCACCACAGAATCATTTGCCAAAGATGAAGCTTGAAGTAAGCACTCACTTTTCCTCTATCATATGACCTTTTCATGACCTTCTATTTAGACCCAGGGAATCAGTATGGAAATGTCCCTCATCTGTCTGGGACCATAAAAGGACACAGATACAATCCCATTTCCTGGATCCCTGAATCATAATGAAGGGACCAAATGGCTCCCCTTGAGGTTGGGGAACAAGCTCCAAGATAGAAAGCAATATTCTCGTAGAATAGAAGAGACTCCTGGAGGAAAAATATATTGCAAACACACTATCAAACCAACTGTATGGCTGTGAGCCTAACTGACGCCACCTGGGGCCCACTCAGTTCCTCCTGCCCTTTTGCTGACCCTACCTGGCACTATACTGCATAGTAAATCTCTCCTCTGTCATCAAGGGCTTTGTAGTTAATAGATATAGTTTAATAATCATTAGGTCCAGGTGGCCTCTATGCTCTGTTACCCTCCAAACAATGATGAAGACTTTCACTGATGTATTCCTGGCACACACAAGACTAGTTACCCATTCATAACTCTTGACTCAGGAATGCACTTCCTGTTCCAATGCACGTACCCCTATACCCTCAGGTTAACTATAAAATTGTCCCAATGGCCCCTCAGCAGTGCTGAGTGCAGCTGCTTCCAGGTCATAATCTGCCTGATCCTACCCTGTGAATACATTACCCATAATAAACTGAACCATTACTTATATGGAGCTACCTGCCTTATTCTCAGTCTCAAGATACCTTCTCAATTTATGGGTACTTTCATTCTCTCCATCCTTCAACACCAACACTAAGAAGAAAATATTCACACACATCCACTAGAATGGCAATGATCAAAAAGACTCACAATAATAAGTATTGGTGAAGATGTGGAGAAATTAAAACTCCTGGGAATGTAAAATGATGCAGTCACTTTGGAAAATCGTTTGGCAGTTTCTTTAAAAGCTGTTTGTAAATGTATCATATGATCAAGTAATTCCACTCCTAGGTATCGACCCAAGAGAAATGAATACAGATTTCCACATAAAGAGTTGCATGCAACATTCCTAGCAGCCTTGTTCATTATATCCCCGCACTGGACACAACCCAAATGGCCAACAGCTGGTGAGTGAATAAGTAAAATGTGGTATGTCCATACAACGGAATTCCATTCATCAATAAGATACATCACGGACAGACCTCAAAAACATTACGCTAAGTCAAAGCTAGATACAAAACCCAGATCTAAAGACCACTTACTATATAATTCCATTTATAGAAATGTCCAGAAAAGGCAAATCTATACAGACATAAAGTAGATTAGTGGTTGTTGAGGACTGGGGTTGGGAAAAGAGATGGATGGCAGATGGACTCAGGAATCTTTCTGGGGTAATGGGAATGTTCAAAAAATACATTGTGGCAGTGGTTACAAAATTCTGTAAATTTGATTACAAATCATTAAATGGTATACTTAAATCAGATAAATTTTATGGCATTTAAATTATATCTCAGTAAAGTTTTTTTTTAAAGAAGCAGCAGACATTCATGGGGAATTAGTAAAATTTGTAGAGAAATAGACTTCAGAAACTCACACAGAATTTTCAAACCAGAATCTGAAGTAATTACCTCATTTTCTCCTTACTATGCACCTTGCAGAACAGTTGTGCAGAAGTGGGAATTTGATCCTCAGAAATCATCCGCCTATTCTGAAGCTTCTTTAATAGTAACACATCATCTCGCACACCTGCTATACACTGTAAGCACAATGCTGGGCATGGATGTAATATAGTTTGTTTTTTGGTTTTTTTAATTGGTTTGTTTTTGGGTTTTTTTTAATTGAAGTATAGTTGACTTACAATGCTGTGTTAGCTTCTGGTGTGCAGCATAGTGACTCAGTTATCTTGACCTAGTTTGAGATTCTGACTAGAAGCTGATCAGTTCTCCTTGTTGAAGAGCTGATTAAGTGCATGCTCCAACCGCTTCCCTTTCAGGCTCCAACCGCTCCCTCTGAGCTAATCACCCCAGGGCTGAGTACCCAACAACCAGAAACAGCTCCTCTATCCTAGACCTGAAACTATTCAAATTAGCAAACTCACAGGGAGCCCAGAAACCAAGATAATCCCATTCCTCTGCCCTAATAAGTTGCCCCCTTCAGCGCCAGCTAGCTGTTACCCTATCCCGGGCTGCAATGCCTTTGATAGCCCTGCCCAACATGCTTCTCTCCTTTGGAGCTATAGGTAACAAAGAGTTCTGCCTTCTTCTAGTCAAGTGTCAATGCATTCTGTCCTTCCATCAAAAGAATCTTTAAATCTTATAAAACAACAGAGCAGATACTTGATGATTATGAGGGAAGGAGAGATTCATACGGAACTATGTATCAATGGGACGGACTTTCAGGTACACCTTTCCAAAAACTTCTCATTTGCTAAGCACTTCATAAAGTCAGTCTAACTGGTCTGGAAGTATCTGCCCTTGGTTTTCCCTGGAAATTTCCAATGTTAATGTATCTAATAGTTCTCTCTCTACAGTATTTTTTGATTGTTTATTCTCAAACAGAAGGACAAGTAATCACAAAACTGATTTTTGACAAAGAGCCTAACAATGTGTTGTTTTAAAATATATATATACAGTGACTACATTCCCAGGATTTTCATTACATCCTGGGAGACCTTTGAGAGAATGAGAAATCACTGATACTGAAACAGCTTAACTCCTCTCTCGTACAACTGGGAAAACACAGCATTTTCATGCTTATAAAACTTAACTGAGTTATAGACTTAAAAACTGACAAACATCATTGACGTCAGGACTGAATGGTGCATC
The DNA here is from genome assembly GCF_009834535.1 of Camelus ferus. NCBI lineage: Eukaryota > Metazoa > Chordata > Mammalia > Artiodactyla > Camelidae > Camelus > Camelus ferus. The sequence goes on from NC_045709.1 coordinate 49,504,480, forward strand.
TGCTATTTAGAGGGACTTTGGATAATTTAAAATATTCCTCATCTTGCTTCCTTCTTTTTTCCAAAGAGCTGAATGTTATGGTTACAGGGTACTGGTTGAGCAAGTAGCATTTAGTGTTTCCAGATTTTCTTTGGTAAACTCTTACATGCAAAAAATCAGCAGTGTGACGTACTTTTTAATGAAAAGGAATGCGTTGTTTATTCTCTTTTCAAGTTAGCCTGGGAGATAACATCACTCTCCTCTTCCAGAAGGCTGGCTCTTCAGAGTGCTCGCTGTTGCAGGAGATGAAACAGACACAGAATATACGCAGTAAGATGTCTATCAGGAGGTGGCCTCATCCTCCACCCATCATTCCTTCCAGTTTCCTCTAGTTGACTTGGAGCTGTTCTTCACTACTTTCGGACTAGCTTTTCCAACATTCACATAGACTCCAGGAGATGTGGGTTGAGACTGGTTGTAACAACAGCTTTCAAATAGCAAAGAGGACCCAGTAGAAGTAGTTAAAGATGTAAAAAACCCAAGGAAATGAGAATTCAATTTACAGAGATTTATTTCCTCCACCAGACAAAATCCATTTGTGTTGCCATAGGCAAGAATCATCTGCATTGCTATGAATCTCTGAAGACCCATTTAAGTTGTCAAATAAAAGTATCTGAGAGAAAAGTGCCTATGGAGATAACTTGAGAAATAAAACAAAGCCCCTGAATCCTAAAATATCCCCTTTACTAGTCTGCCAAGTGCTGTAGATTTTTATGCTGTGTGTTAGACTTTGGGTATGGTTATTTTCTCCAGACTTTCCTTGCAATAAGACACCACTGTCAGAAAGTATATAATAATTAGCATAAGTAGGTTTATTGAATTTTCTTATAACAGAGAGCAGATTTTGAAAGAATGTGGCCCTGCCCAAACTGGTTACCCTAAAAACTTCTGTGAGGACAGTAAACATCAAAAGGCCTATTCCTGTTTAAACTCATCTATCTGTACAAACACTAGAAAGCTCTAGTCAACTTGGTCAACTAGAGTCAAAAGTCTGGTATAGCCCAGCCATGCCATGACATGGACCTGAAAAAGTCATGGATATTCTACTTACATCAACTTCATTTCCACGTGAGATTTGAGGCAGCCCACAACAAAGAAAGTAAGTTAAAGAAGTTGATACTTCAGAAGTAAGAATATGTCAAACATCCAAGAAAGACAAACAAAAAATAAATCCAGGTCTATATCTTTTCTACAAATGGGTATAATAATTGCTTATGAGGAAGCCAAAATATCTTTTTTCAGTATCAGGAAACAAAAAAGATTTTATCAAGACAGAGAAATTTTTCAAGGCTCCTGTTTCATATGGAACATACTTAGGAAACACTGACTAACATAGGCAACAAATCCTAAACAATCTAAGAAAAAGTGCAAAATGGGGGCTTATATGATGATTTCATGTACAGATCCTTAAGATTATGACTCTCCAATGTATGTAAAAGAACAGTTCCTACCAAGACCTCCCAACATTCTACATGAAAAGAAACAGGATATCTATCCACATATACTCCTCCACCCCAAAAAAAGATAAGTGTATAAAATCACATGGACATTTTTAAAAATAATAGAATCTGCAAAGAAAATATATAAATATGTATATGTATAACTGAATTGCTTTACTGTACACGTGAAACTAATATTGTAAATCAACTACACTTAAGTGAAAAAATTTTAAATTATACTTTGCAAAAACAAAACATTTTGAAGAGTTTTGATAAACTCCAAATTCTACATGAGCCCACTTTTACAACATCATGGCTTTAAGTTCACCCTCCGCCCAGCAATTAATGGAAATATATCAATTTGTTCTATGCAATGACAAATGTCAGTGTCATTGATCTAAGAATTCATATTCCATTACTCAGCATGATTCATCGGTCACAGAAGCCTCATTCAAAGACACAAAGTTGTAGTCTGCATCAAATATAAAACAGGAAAAGAATGTCAGAGGAAGCTGATGACAGGCTCTGTAGCAGTGACTCAGCGAGCAATGTCCTGTAAATTAAGTAAAACAGAAGTTGTCTCGTAACCGCCCCTTCACTGTAAAATGATTTTTATCTTTTTCCTATCAAGTTTCAATATATTCTCACTTGGGATGAAATTATTAGTTATGTGTTTCCTTATAGGAGACCCATACTTTAGCTTTAGGCTACAGAAGTTTGTATTTTGTCTAGCCACCTTAAGTATACTTGAGCCAAAATTATTTACCTGTTTCAGTTCAGACATTCATTGCAATCCCCTGTTATAACAGAATATCATTCAGATTCTTTTGAGTCAAACAGACAACTTAAGGAAAAAAATCAGAATTTATCTCCGTGTTATTTTGTAGACTTTAATTTTCTTTCCATTCAATGTTAGAAAAACTACAAAACTTTAATCCCTCTTATATAACTATTTCACCAAAAAAAAGGTTTTTAACCTATTCATGACTAGATTCTACTGCAAATATAAGTAGAAAAATGCAACTTGAATACTTATATATGTATCTTCAATATGTGTACATATATATGTATTCTATATGTATATTATAATAGATATTCACATAATTTATATACTGATACCGTGGGCAACTAAAAACTGGTTTGAATAACAGGGCTCAGAAGAGACACACGAATCCTGTGGGAAGCCTCCTGCTACATCAATGTTTTTAAAAGACTATATCAAGCATGAGTTCAAGCGCTTGAGAAGTGCAAATCTCTGATGAAAACTGGCTCCACCTGCAAGCCCCACATCTACCCAAACACAGCAGGAACGAGATCTTCCTGCAGGTTCCAACGAAAGGGTTAAATTTGGCATCCACTCAATATGGCTCTCCATCAGTCTACACAGAATACCTACTCTACCAAACTAAGTGAAATTCAATTCCATCAAGTATCTGATAAAAGTTCCAAATATGTGAGAGTTGAGAGAGAATCTAAGAGATGGCTAAATCTGGCATCACTCCGTCCATCAAATTCTTCCCTAAGCCCTCTTGACTTGGACACTAACACTTGTTGCCTACTCACTATTGACTCTCTTTCATTTGGTTCTAGGGTCCCCTCTGAATTCCCAGGCATCCAGTCCCACTGGGATGCACCACAGACACTTAATCCCTCTTCTCAATGATGATTAAGAGAGAACATCACTTCCCACAAATCCCAATCTAATTTTAACTTTTTCCTAGTTCTCTCCCTTGGGCATGCACATTCTCTCTCTCTCTCACACACACACACACACACACACACACACACACACACTTCTTCCTTCAAGTTATTCACGCTGAGGTTATGAAGAGGTGTAGATAATTTCAGAAAGACCATCTTTCAGGATTAACCCCACCTGCTGCTTCTCATAGCTGCTCTGGGCAGCAGGTCACCAGCTCTGTCCTTGCAGTCAGCATCTGGGCTTGGTGGGTTCTTCCTTCTCCCAGCTGTTCGTAGGAAAACAGAGCTTCAGCAGCTGTCTCCCTGCAGCACATCTTGCCAACATGCAGGCTTGTGTGTGAGCCCAGCTTGTTCATCTGTCTCTTGAGTTGACTCCTCAAGTAACAAATCAACATCACCATTCACTGGGAGCTCACAATACAGTATACTATTCCAGTAGGAATTACAGTGGTGCCCAACTCTTCCAGAGAAAGGAACTATTTTAAGATGCAATTGATCCTAGAGTTCTGCTACATCATCACACTTTCCGAAATTTCCAGGAAAATTCCACTGAAGCAGAGAGGAGACGATGTGTGACCTCTGAGGTTCTGAGACTTAACGTGAAGTTGCACAGATTTATGAAATTTTGCAAGCACAAATTACTCATATTTTAGCCTAAATATCTGTGGGATTTTTGAAATTTATTTCAAAATATATTTATTTGTTTGTTTGAATAAAATTGTCTCTCTCTCTAGTCCAACAGTTCAATCCTTTAGTAAAATTGCCACTCCAGTAATAGATGCTCTTGCCTACCTGGGAAACTGCATTTCACTCCAGGGATGATGATGATGATGGTAGTGACAATAAAGACATCTATGGTGACCACAAAATAGCTAGTTTTTACTGAATGACTACTATGTGTCAGGAATTGTGCTATGCTCTTGAGCAAGTACCATTTCACTTAATTCTTACAACAACCTTACCAGTTGGTACAATTATTAACCTCACTTTATGGATGAATTAAATAAGGAACAAAGGAGTTAAATAACTTACCACTTACAATCTTTTAGCTAGAATATTGAAGACTCATAGTATGAATCCCTGTGATGGCAGAAATTATCATTTCTTTCTCTTATTCTTCATTAAAAAAAAGGGACTAAGTTTCCTACCATGAATCCCAGTGGGGCTAGATGCCTATAAATTCAAGGAGGACTTGATCCGATTAACAGAGATGAGCCAACAATAACTAGGCGACCAGAATGTTACCAAAAGGGCTGCTTATTGGCAGAACTGGAGGAACTTAATAATGTCAAAATAAATTTGTCCTTTAGATTCTTCCTTAACTCAGATACTTTAAACATTTATCAACTGCTGATTGGAAGCTCTTTCATGACTGAATTATTCTTCTGGTACCTATAGATCAGATACTCTGTATTAGCTACAAGACCTGTATGCTCCAGGGCATGTGTGCTGCAGAAAGGTTTAGTGTCACACTTCTGGTGGCCACTCAGCTCTCTTTTATTTAGGTCTTAAGGCAGAACTCAGATCTTTACTTCTCAAGTCACAGAGGTAGCCTTTTCCCTTAAAGCTGCTTTCTCAGATTTCATCAGGATGTCCCCCAGGTGAGTAGCTTCAATTAACTAAGGAATTTGGCCAAAGCTGAGACAGATCTTTATATTATCTTTTCACAGAAGTCTGGGTTACTCATACAGATCAGGTGTCAGGAATATTCCTGGCCACTCAGTGATTTCCCAGGGCAGAGATGCAAACAAACCCTAATTCTAATGAGGTAACTGGGTTAAACCTAAATTAGGTTAGTAATAAAAGATCTTGTTTGATCTGCTTGTTTCTTACCTACTCAAAATTTTCTTCACAGACCCATTTTAAGGATATATCTACTGCATCCACGGCAGGCCTCTATAAAAAGCATTCATCTGAGTGGCATGCCAATGTCTCCTGCAGGCTTTGGTTGAAGCCATAAATCCCTACTTGAGACCTTGCAGGAGGGTCCATCCTGGAAAATTCAGCCTTAAATTTTATTCTAGAAGTATGTCATTTCTAAAGAAGAGCGTAATATACTTCATCCAGAAAATGGAAGCCATGTAACATTTTTCTCTTTAAATTTGTTGCCAGGAACCACTCAATTCATGTTTGAATGAGGTGAGAAGTTTATTTCAGGTGCTTAGCTGCATCTACCCAAATACTGCTGTTTGCTTCCGCAGTTCTCAAGCCTAGCTGCTTATTAGAATCTTCTGTTTCAAAAAATACCTGATGTCTGGGATAGATCTAAGGGTCAAGGCTGAGTGAGTACTGAAATATTTTAAGTGCTCTTTGAAATGATTTAAATGTAGATGGGGAGTTGAGAGTCATTTCTATGGTTGCTCTGAATTTGTTGGGTTTTTTGGTTTGTTTTAATTCCAGTTCCACATCTTATTTGTAAACTAACTTATTTATCCTAACTCAAGTTCTTTCAAAAGAAAAGAATCAGCATACATAAATACATAAACCATCAGTCTTACGACACTGAACAGGTCTACATCTAACTAGTCTTTCTCAATCTTGACTCTCCATCAGTATCACCTGGGAGACGTTAAAAATCCTGATGCCTGGATCATACCCCAAATCAACTAAACCATAATCTCTGAGGATTATACTGAGGTACTGATCATTTTTAGAGTTCGTTGGGCAATTCTACTGTGCACCAAGGCTGAAAATAACAGACCCATACTCTCTCTTCACCCTTATTGGATCTTAAAACATGCATTGTTCATGGACAAAATTATTAAACTAGTCCAACCTAAGTTTTTTGTGGCTTTCTTCTCCCCTGTCTAGCATCTGTGTCATGGTTTTTGACACTTTAAGTCTGCCCCAGGGGCACTAACCCACCTCATCCTGAGTCTCCTACCTTCTTACTATGTTCCAAACATGTAGAAACTGCATTCCTCCAGTTTATCAAGGTCTGACTAGCTAAGTGCACGGACATCCTCCCAGAGAAACCCTGTTTGTTCTAATAAATAAAAAATGACAATACATTCCATCCTCCTTCTCTTTTCAATTTTATTTTCTTTTTTCCACATTTGTAGTCCCTCCCAATACCTTCTGGGAGAGGTTCTTGGACAGCTCTTCTAGCTCCCAAAGTTTTAATTGGCTAATCAATTTTGCATTTAATTCATCTCTTGACTTCTTTATCAATTGTTTACTCAAACTTTCCAATTTCCTTATAGCTGAATATCAAACTTCATATTAAAAATTATCAATATGTTCTGACATTCTAGAACTAGTATTGACCAATTGCCTAAGATTTCTTTGAAATTTCTAACCGCTGCAAAACAACTACCCTGAACAACGAACTGCTTTTCAAACCATCCCATCTCACTATGCAGAGAGTTGCTGTTGCCTTTACAGAAAGGGAGCACAGATTAGTGTTTGTCTGGGAATAAGAAAGAGGTGGGAGCAAGAGGAAAGTGGATATGGCTATAAAAGGGCAACATGAGGGATATTTTTGGTGATTGAAATGTTCTGGATCTTGACTGGATCCTCATCAGTATCCAGTTATAATATTGTATTGCAGTTTTGTAAGATGTTACCATTGAGGGAAATTGAGTAAAGGGTACAGTGGTTCTGTATGATTTTTCACAAATGCATGTAAGTCTATAATTATCTCAAAATGAAAAGTTTTTAAAAATCAGTTTTCAAATCTCTACATAGACTAACACGAGGTTACCCCAGCCTCTCCTGGGTTTCTCTTCTCCTTCACTCTCTACACATGCAATGCTCCATTCTGTCTCAAGGAAATTGTCCATCTTCTCTCTGTTCTAAATGGGGGCACAAAGGAAGTGCCCTCCCCACTCTCATGTATCATTCGGCTCTCCCTTTCAGTGTCATTTACACAAGGAAGTAGGCCATTTCCCCATGCCAAGTGCATCTTAGTCAGAAGGACTGCCAGCATCAATAACACTGGGCCTGGAGCTCACCTTCCCAAGACAACACAGGGCCTGGTTTGATGTTCAGAACGTCAGTCTAGGCCTGTTTCTTACCCTCTCCAGGCCCCTTCCCTCCCCAAGTGAAATCAGACTATAATTAATATCAAGTAATTTTGTAGCTCTATGAGGTAATAGATGTTAGCTAAACTTATGGTGGTAAGCATTTTGCAATACAGACATACATCAAATCACTGTTGTACATCTTAAACTTACAGAGTTTACATGTTAATTACACATCAATAAACATCAGTTACACGTCAATTATATATCAATAAACCTGGAAAAAATTTTAAAAATTAAAACCGGACTCTTGATGTATAGCATCTTTCTTTATTCATTAAAAATTATTTTTAAAGGACTTGTTCTCATATTTTAAAAGTGCTTTCTATATTTTCCTCTTTGTTACATACTCAAATGTTTCATATCTTAAACTTTTATTGTCTAATTATGTTGACTATATCTTGTCACATGTGGAAAACAAATATAAAGATATTAGGAAAATAAAGTATAAGTTTATTTTAGCAGAATTGGGTATTTAGTTTAAGCTCCCTATAGTAGATTTAGTTTGTGGGATAGGAAAAGGATTTTAACCCAAGGTTTGCATACTATACAGAAGATCTGTTGAAATTCAGAATAAAATAGGAAGGACCATCAAAATGGAATTTGAGATTAAAAAATACTGATTCTCTAATTAAATGTGCTTCCTGATCCTGAGTAGATATATCGCTATACCTGTTAGAACTTGCACAATGAAGTCCAAAACTTCCTTGCATGACTGATTAAATTGGAGATTTCATATTAATCTCAAGCTGTGTGCTTACCTTTCATTTGTTTCTTTCAATTTAAAATAAAAACGGAAAATTAAGCAATTATTTTCTATAGCGTTTTGAGACAAGGAAGCATACATATCTGGCTTTATTTAGAGATTGGTAAGTTAAATGTTTTAATATAGCCACATATGAACTATGTAATAAACAGATGTACACATTCAGCTCAATTAAACAGAAGAAGAGTAAACTATAAATCTTCAGATAAAAAATTACTCGGGATAAACTCATATGGATTAATTTAAGAGAACGGTCATTTAACATTAACTATTTCAGATGATGAATTCCAACACAACATGGTTCCCCCCACAAAAAAGAAATATCAAAACGAAACTTAAAAAGGAAAATAATATCCTATAGCAGAAGCCTGGGATGAAAAGGAAAAACTCATCCATTTGCCTTGGTGACAGCATGGGCCCTATGGACTGACCGTGCATTTGACAAACTCAGCTAGTTTTAAACCATCTGCTAGGTGCATCAGTTTCTTTTTACCACAAGCTCCCTTCCTGGTCCACATCTCAGCACCCTGAGCTTTGGGTTAATCTGAAGTTCCGAGACCAAGATAATGATTATAAGATTTGTTGCTCCTGAATGCTACATGTGGCTCCTCTTCAGAGCCACTTACTTAGTTTTTATCCAACCTGACTGATGCGGGAACAAATGACCCCATTCTGAGGGGGCTGACGCACAAGGTTATCAACACCGAGCCTGTGTTTTACAATTGTACAATCGTACGTCTGACAGCGCAATATGGGCTTTTGTTTAGGACTTATTCCACTAATTTCTCTAGGTTGAGACTCAGCTCAAGCCCCCAGAAAGCTCATGATATACACCAGAAGCAGTAGACATCATCCCCAGGGTTATTTTATGTAGTTGTGTTTCTTAGCATCTGAAAGGTAGGAATTGGAAGCCATAAATGAGAATAATGAATATTAAAATATTAAACAAGCAACATAACATGTGGTATATATTTGTGTTATTACATTTGTTCACCTTTTAAAATGTTTATTTTCCACACTTAAAAAAAAAAAACCAAGTGAAGATCTGGGTTCTTATGCTACTAACTTCAGAAAATAAAAGGAAAGGAATGAAAACTTTCAAGTCAAATTTTTTAAAGGGAAAAGAGAGCCCACAAGCTAGAAACACCTGCTATGGAATTCCTGGCATGATGCTCAAAATAATGGCTGAAATTAGTTCACTGTTACCTCCTTCTCTAAGGATCACGAATCCCATTTCACTTCTCTGAGATATTTAATGTTGTTTTGATTTCTGCTCTTATACCAAAGCCATGTACATGATACTGAAATAGTCAGCTAATAATTTCAGTCGAATTTATCACTGGATTTGACAGAACTAGGTGAGGCATATTCGAAACAATTATTTGCCAAAATACCGATTCTAAATTTACGGAAGCATTAATCACGTCACCTGCTAATGTTGATTAATGAGAAAACATGAATTTAAAAATACGTAAATAAGCTTACTGTCTATAAAGATTTTTGCTGTGAGGAAGGTACAATAAAAATGACATATCTATTTTGGAAGCACCACAAATCACAGACAGACTACAAATTCCTTCCAAGGAAAATAACTAGCAAAGCAATTCTATCTAAAAACTGTCTTAGTTTAATCTTTAAGATTTTCTGGCACTTAATAAGTCCAAATTTTTATTGCTTCCATTTCTTTTAGCACTAAAATACTAAACAATAGTTTCTAAATTGCCCTTTCCAGTAAATTTTGTTTATTTATATCCTGAGACAATCAACAAATGACTGAAAAATTAAGTGTTGCTGAAAATTGCACTAGAAAAACTTGCTGGGGAGAAGCTAAATTATCTGTCACCACACAGCATACTGTTTACATCAAAATGACCTTATAATTCAACTGCTTGCTCTAATAAGATTTTACTATTCCAGTAAACTCTTGCCCAGGAAGATAAAGTTGCAAATAACTTAATTGCTTTCTGGAGAAACTTTCCAAAAATCCATTTGTTCCAATAATACACTATCCAACTAGTCCTCTTCAGAGTAAATATCCCTTCTCAAGACATTAGATTGTATCTCGAGGCTCCGCAATGACCATTTACTCCTCAAGATTAGCAAATACTAAGTACTATATATAAAATAGATAAACAACGAAGTCCTACTGTATAGCACAGGAAACTATATTCAATATCTTTTAATAACCTATAATGGAAAATAATATGAAAAATAAGTCTATTCTTTCAGATACATTTATTTATATGTATGTGTAACTGAATCACTATACTGTACACTAGAAACTAACCCAACATTGTGAATCAACTATTCTTCAATTAAAACACACACCCCAAAAAAACCTCACCTCACTTCATGTACCAATAGTAAACTATTTTGTTACAAACTTCCCTCAATCCCAATCAGCCCCCTACCCAACACTGAAAGATGTGCCTTAAACCAGAACTGTCAAAATCTGATAAATATTCAACCAATGCCTCCATATCTGAGAAGCTACAAAGATTCTCAAGGCAGGAGTCTCTCTTAAGAATGACTTGGCTTTGCTTTATAAACAGGTTATTTTGGTAGTCTCTTTAGGGATTCATGGAATTAGTCAGTGGCATTGCAAATTTTATGGGTTTCTTTTGGGGGAGGTAATCACGTTTACTTATTATCATCATTATTGTTTTTTCAAATGGTACTGGGGATTGAACCCAGGACCTTGTGTATGCTAGGCATGCACTCTACCACTGAGCTATACCCTCCCCCCCGCAAACTTTAAATAACTCTTTTTATATTACAAATCAGTGGTATTAGCTATGTCCATTAGTCTCATTTATGTCCTACATGTATAATTATAACAACTACCTAGTAAGTGTTTTATTGAACTAAGTAGACAAATCTAACATAGAAGCTTTAAAAAATACTACATGAAAAAAATCATAAAATTACTTTTTATAGGATATAAAGTTATGCCATAAAACCACTGGAGGCTCTTTGTCATTTCAGCTTTGAGCTCTTTTATATAGTATTCTTCTAACGTCTGTAACTATGTTAAGAAATCAGCAACTTCTCAAATTTAAATAACTTACTGCAGTGAGTCAAAAAGTCCCTGTGCTTATGGAAGATATACAGGGCTTGGACACATCCTATAACGAAAATCACAGCTAGTAAAAGCTTTTAGATGTTTTCTGATATAATATAAATAGAACACAAGGCTTTATCTTCTAAAATTGAATAGTTCAGACTTAACTAGATGTTAAAATAGATATTTCTGTTCCACAAGGTTGCTCTGCCATGTAAATTTATTCTGAAATCACCTCAATTTCTATTAAGGCATTCCTGCAATGCTTTGTTAATTGGTATTAAAGCATGCCAAAAGCAATTTATGTATTTATATATGGAAGACTGATAGAGCAGTTTGTTTTCTTGGGTCTAGAGTTCCCCTTTTTCTCAGCCATGTTTTAAACCATTAGAGAGATAGCTGCAAGCAATGGAATTCAAAATATCAGCTTTATCTATGTTTGAGTTTTTGAGGAACAGCCATGGTGTTTTCCACAGTGGCTGTCACATTTTACTTGATTTCTTTATATGGCAGAATACTACGGAAGTTCATGAATCTACCCTATTTTGCTTATCTATGCATCCACTGATGGACATTCGAATTGTTTCTACCTTTGAGCTACTGTGATTAATGCGGTTATGAATATTCATGTACAATTTTTTGTTTGAACACATGTTTTCAATTCTATGGGGTATATATCTAGGAGTAGAGTTGTTGGACCAAATAGTAATTGTATTTTTAACTTTTGAGGCAGTGCCAAACTATTGCACATCCATACACAAGCAGTGTGTAAGGGTTCCAATTTCTCTACATTGTTGCCAACACTTTTATTTTTCAGTTCAGAAGCAAAGGCAAGCTTTGTACCTGGATGGAAGAGTGGAGAGGTGCGAGTTCGCGTTCTAGAGCACGTGCTGTCCTGCACAGGCAGGACTGCCTGGCCCGGCTCTGGTCTGTGGAGGGCGGGGCGGGACCCTGCAGGTCAGCGGCGCAGGCGCGTTGGCGTTGCTCTCCCCGCGTCAGGCGGAGGAAGAGCTGGGCACAGCCTCTCTGCACACGGCCAGCCCGCCACCACCATCTTGCGTGGGTGTCACACGCAGCTTCTACGCAAGCTCCGCGGAGCTGAGGCGTTGGCACAGCCATTTGGCAGCGGGAACTCTGGTCTGAGGACCAGGTGGAGGCCTCGGCACGTGACACCCCATGAGCAAGTGAGACAAGACTAAGCACAAAGGAAAAGAGAAGAAAAAAAAAGGTTAGATTTTATTTTATTACCCAGATTCTATTTTTATTTCCTGGAGATTGTTAATGGGCTTTGCTGGTAACAGACCTGTCTTCTGTCCTGCACTTCACTTTTGAGCGGCGCAGGTCCGTCTTCTGCAATTACCGCCTGCTAGTCTGGGGCCCCCTCATAACCCCGGCTGGAGGAGTGGAAATTCTCCTGGTTCCTTTAGATGCATTTGATTGCTACACGGCTTTGGCCTTAACTGTTGCTTTCCCTGAGCAACTACCATTTGTCTAACTTTCTGGAGACAAAAGACACTAGACAATTCAAGACACATGGCCCAAATATTAGCAAGAGAATAATGGTCATAATGTCAAATTTTTCCTAAAAATGAAGGTCTCCAGGTTTTCGGCCTGTAGGCAAATGTGCCATGATGTTGAGACTCCCTGCCAAGGCTGAATCTCCCTCGTGACGCTTTTGTCATTTTTCAGAAGAAAAGCTGCAGGTCAGAGAGAGGTTCACATGAGTAGTCTGTGGCCCAGGTTGGCTCTGCGGAGGTTAGGGCTTGGGACCCTCTTCACTCGAGTGCGATGCCCCCACGGAGTGACCCCTGCGACTTCAGGGCAGATGGGTGGTTAGGACCCACTCAGTGATCCACTTGGGAGTGAGCTGGTTTTGCAGGCTGCTGGCTTTCCAGGTTTCTCGGTGCACCCGGTCTCCTGGCTGGAGAGGGTGGGGGACCAGGTCAGTGAGTGAGGGCAGCACCTGGTCACTAGGTTCTCTGAGAGTTTTCATGGTTTCTCCTACCTGGAGGACACACTCCAGTTGTTCCATTTCAAATGGGTTAAGATGTCTTTTTCTCTTGGGCTTGGGGAAATGGGTCTACCATACACAAGTTCAAATGCACTTGACTTTAACTTATCTTTTGGGTTGTCAGCACTTTTATTTGTTCATTTTTTTTTATTATAACCTTTTAGTGTGTGTGAAAAAATGTATCAGCTTTATTACTCGCAAAACTTTTGGAAAATGGAGGTCTAGGTCTGTTAGTTTAGTGGACTTCATTGGCAATGCAGATAAATGGTTCCCATCTCATTTTTAGTGCTTACCCTTATAAAGTCTCTAAGATGAAAGCAACAGATCCTGTCTAGCACCAGGAATAAGGAGTTATGGTCCTTCTGAACTTTGTCCAATGATTTCTTTCAATCTCCTGAGTCAGATAAATCACTTCACTTCCCTTAGTGAGGCCTGAATAAATGGGTGGAAAAGACAGAAGAGTTTATTCTCAATGGAAAGCTTTTCTATGCAAACATTAAGCCAAGGGAAAGGAATTTGTCCCTAAGCATTTAATACCTAAGAATTGGAGAGGTGACAATAGGTGATGGCTACTTACCGTTCCACAAACTATTTCCCCTGTTGTTTGTAGGAGATGCCTAAAATCTCCGTTGTCATATATAGATTTAAAATAAGCTAATATAGCTCCAGAAATTTCCTGTTCACTAGAAAATAGAAGTTAAAAGATAATTTTAAAAGGATCAAATCATAAATCTTATGCAAATTTAAAATTAAAATATGTTAAGAATTTATTTAACTCATTAATAAATGAAGGAAACAGTCAGATGTTACAAACATCAGGGATGCTGAAATGAATGTGCAAATTGATTCAAAACTGGTCAACATCCAGAGGAAAATAGCAAATTACCTTTCCACTAATAAAACTTATTTGCATTTCTGTGGTCAAATGTTATTTACATTAGTCTACCACTTAGATTGCAAATTTGTTTAAAGTCAATGAAAAGCATAATAGGTAACCCAGAAGAGCACACTAGACAGCATCCCCAGCAATCATTTTGGACGTTTTGAAGTCTTTCACAGTATTCCTCGATATATTCTATTAATAGGAAAACTTAGTAAGCTCTTCTCTCTTAACATACATTATATTAACATATACTATTTTACAGTCAAAAATATGAGATGTGCAAAAAACAGATAAGAATTTTCATCTTTTTTTATAAATTACCATGATTTCCACATTTCCTCTGGAATCAGGTTGTCAGTATCCATCCCTACCTGTATCAGCTGGAGGAAGGGGAACAGGATGGGGTGGAATGTGGGCTTCTTCCCTATCTCTCATCTCTCCTAAGCAGTTCTAGGGGAGATTATCTCACTCCTCATCTTCTCTCTTCCAGAGATAGTCCTGAACTCATTAACTTTATTTCCTGATTCCTCCAGAGCTTTGCTCTTGATACTCAAAACCAGACTTTCACTACTCAAAACCCTCGTGTCTATCAGAAAGCCCAGTTATTGCAAATCAAAACTGTTTTCTTTGCTTTTAGTTTAAATCACTGTTTTAAAACGGAAGTGATAAGTTCCAACTATCACTTTTCCCTGTCATCTCTGCTGTAATTCTTGAAATGTACCCCAAGATAGTAGACACCTCTGTCAGAAAAAGAAGCTATTCATGCACAAGAAATTACAAGATCTTGTCCTAAGTGCCAGATTGGATCTAACTGATACACCCGCCTTGAAAATCTGCAGAAAATTATTTTATAATGACATAAAATCTAAGCCAAAAGTATTTGGAATATGATGAATAAAAGTATAAGAGATTGAAGCAATTACAGAGGGAATAATAAACACTATGCTAATAATTTTTTTAATCTGAAATAAAGTCTATGCACTTGTTAACTCTTGTGATGCACATGATGTACACGAATTTGGTCTGCTAACAAAGAAGGGAAATTAATTTTACAGATTCAGAGCAATGTTAGATATTAGTCTGCTACTACCCTCAAAAGAGATAATTATTTGACTCCTCTCTAAAAAGTATGATTTCCAGGCTAGTCTCAGTTTTTTTTTCTTTTTAAATGGCTTACTTTTGGAGACACTACCTGAATGTTCATGCCAGCTTTGATTCCTAATATCTCCTCATAGCTATTGCTCACAATGGTAACTGCTGTGATGTACAAAAACTTTTCAGATTTTGTTATTTTTTTTAAATTGAAGTACAATATTATTTTGTTTCAGGTGTACAACATAGTGATTTGATATTTTGTGCATTATGTAATGATCACCTCCAATAAATCTAGTTACCGTCTGTCACCATAAAAAGTTACTACAATATTATTGACTCTTGCCTATGCTATAATTACAGCCTATTTACACGATACCTATTTACCTAATAACTGAAAGTCTGTACCTTGTAATGTTCCTCATCTATTTCACGCATCTCTCCATCCCTCTCTCCTGTGGCAGCAACCAGTTTGTTCTCTGTATCTACGAGTCTGTTTCTGCTTTGTTACATATGTTCATTTGTTTTGATTTTTGGATTCCACTTACAAGTAAAATCGTATGATATTTGTCTTTCTCAGTCTAACTTATTTCACTTAGCATAATACCTGCTAGGTCCATCCACGCAAATTGCAAGATTTCACTTTTTTAGTGGCTAATATGCCATATGTGTGTCATACTCTTTTATCTATTCATCTGTTGTTAGAAACTTAGTTGCTTCCAAATCTTGGCTATTACAAATATTGCTGCAATGAACATATGGGTGCATATATCTTTTCAAATAAAATTGGTTTTTTCTTTGGAAAAAATCCCCAAAAGTGGAATTGCTGAGTCACATGGTAGTTCTATTTTTAATTTTTTAAGGAACATCCATAGTATTTTGCCATAGTGATTCTACCAATTTAAATTTTCATCAGTAGTGCACAAGAGTTCCCTTTTCTCCATATCATCACCAACACTTATTATTTGTTGTCTTTTTGCTAATGGCCATTCTGAAAGTTGTGAGGTGATATCTCATTGAGGTTTTGATTTGCATTTCCTTGATGATTAGTGATGCTGAACATCATTTCATGTGTCTGTTCTTTGGGAAAATGGCTATTCAGATCCTCTGCCCATTTTTTAATCAGGTTGTTCATTTTTCTGACATTGAGTTATATGAGTTCTTTGTATATTTTGGATATTATCCCTTCTCAGATACATTGCTTGCAAATACCTTCTCCTTTCCAGTAGGCTACCTTTCCATTTTGTTGATAGTTTCCTTCACTATGCAAAGGCTTTTTAGTTTGACATAGTCCCATTTGTTTACTTTTGCTTTTGTTTCCCTTGCCTGAGGGATCACATCCAAAAAAATAAATTGCTAAAGCCAATGTCAAAGAGCATACTGCCTGTTTTCTTCTAGGAGTCTTATAATTTCAGGTCACACATTTAAGTCTTTAATCCATTTTGAGTTTATTTTTGTGTGTGGTGTGAGAAAGTAATCCAGTTAGAGTCTTTTGCATGTAGCTGTCCAGTTTTCCCAACACCATCTATTGAAGAAGCTGTCTTTTCCCCATTATATATTCTTGCCTCCTTTGTGGTAAATTAATTGACCATTAGTGTGTGGGTTTATTTCTGGGTTCTCTGTTGTTTTTGTGCCAGTGTCATACTGTTTTGATTACTGTAGCTTTGTATTATACTCTGAGGTCCAGGAGCATGATGCCTCCGGTTCTGTTCTTTCTCAAGACTGTTTGACAATTTTGGGTCTTTTGTGTTTCCATACAAATTTTAAAACCATTTGTTCTAGTTCTGTGAAAAATGCTATTGGTATTTTGATAGGGATTGCATTGACTAATCTGTAGATTGCCTTAAGGAGTATAATAATTTTAACAACATTAATTCTTCCAACCCCTGAGCATGGTATGGCTTTCTGTCTGTTTATTTCTTCAATTTCTTTCATCAGTGTCTTACATTTTTCCAAGTACAAGTCTTTTACCTCCTTGGTTAGATGGATTGCTAGGTATTGTATTCTATTTGATGCAGTTGTAAGTGGAATTCCTTTCTCTTTCTTTCTGTGTGTATCTATTATAGGTTTTTGATTTTGGTTACCAGAAGGTTCATAGTAGCCTATATATAGCAACCTATATAGTAACCTATTTATATATGTATATAATTTGTATTTATATATATATATATATATATATACACACACACAGAGTTATTTTAAGTTGATGATCTTAAGTTCAAACACATTCTAATAACCCCACATTTTTACCCCCTCTCACCATGTTTAATGTTTTTATCATATTTGACATCTTTTTGTTTTGTATAACCTTTAGCTACTTAATGCAGATACAGATGTCTTTACTATTTTTGTCTTTTAATCTTCCTAATAGCTTTATAAGTAACCATTTTTATCTACTACCTTTACCTTATATTTGCCTTTACCAATGAGATTTTTCATTCTGTAATTTTTATATTTCTATTTGCAGTCTTTTCTTTTCCACTTAGAGAAGCTCCTTTAACACTTCTTGTAAAGCTGGTTTAGTGGTGCTAAATTCTTTTAGCTTTTTCTTTGTAAAACTCTCTCTCTCCTTCAAATCTGAATGATAACCTTGCCGGGTTGAGTATTCCTGGTTGCAGCTTTTTTTTCTTTCATCACTTTGATATCATGCCACTCCCTTCTGGCCTGCAGAGTTTCTGCTGAAAAGTCAGCTGATTGTCTTATGGGAGTTCCCTTGTACATAACTACTTGCTCTTCTCTTACTGCTTTTAAACTTTTCTAATTATTTTTAATTTTTGCCATTTTAATTATAATGTGTCTTGATGTGGAGCTCGTTGAGTTCATCTTGTTTAAGACTCTCTGTGCTTCGTGGACCAGGATGTTTGTTTACTTTCCCAAGTTAGGTAAGTTGTCCACTATTATCTCCTCAAATAAGTTCTCTGCCCCTTTCTCTCTCTCCTCTCTTTCAGGGAATCATATAATGTGAATGTTAGTACACTTGACATTGTCCCAGAAAGAAGTCTCTCAAACTATCTTCATTTAAAATAAATTCTTTTCTGTTTTTGCTGTTCAGCTTGGGTGACTTCCACTACTCTGCTTTCCATTTCACTGATCTGTTTCTCTGAATCATTGAATCTGTTATTGATTCCTTCTAGTGTATTTTTTATTTTAGTTATTGTATCCTTCAGCTCTGTTTGGTTCTTTATATTTTCAGACTCTTGGGTAAACTTCTCACCATGTTCATCTGTTCTCCCAAGTTCGTCGAGCATCTTTATGACTGTTACCTTGAACTCTTTATTGGGTAATTTTGTTTATCTCTACTTCAATTAGTTCTTCTGGGGTTTTGTCATGTTTCTTCATTTGGGATATATTCCTCTGTCACCTTGTTTTGCCTAATTCTCTGTGTTTATTTCTATGTGTTAGGTAGATCTGTTACATTTCTCAATCTTGGAGAAGTAGCCTTATATATAAAATGCACTGTGGGGCCCAGCAGTGCACTCCTGTCTGGTCACCAGAGCTGTATGCTCTAGGAGTGCCCCCTATGTGGGCTGTGTGGGCCCCTCTGTTGTAGTGGGGCCAACCACTGTGAGCATGCTAGGAGGCAAGACTGGCCCCCCACCTGGTTGACTGTCAGTCCCTGCCTTGCATGGTGGCTGCTGGCCCATCGGCCCATTGGTGTGTAGGACTGGGATCCCAGGGGGGCTGGCTGGATGGCCCAGTGGGTCCTGGGACTGATGGTGGCCCACTGGTGGGTGGGGCCAGGACCTGGGGCAGCTGGCTGTGGGGTCTGGGAGGATCCTGGGTTGGTGCCAGTCCACTGGTGGGCAGGTAAGCTTCTGGCATTAACAGGTTAGAAGGAGGACTCCAAAATGTCATTTGAAAGCACCAGTGTCCTTATGTAGAATGAGATTTCAGAAATGACTGCCGTCAGCTTCTGTGTCCAAGGGGGGAGTCCAAGTTGCCTCCTGCCTCCTGCCCCTTGAGGAGGCTCTCTAAGATCATCACGTGGCTCTGAGCCAGGCTCCTTTCAAATTACTACCTCTGTGCTAGGACTTGGAGAGTGTTAGATTTTGCACATGCCCTTTAGTGGGGAGGGGGGCGGGGGTGGAGTCTTTATAGATAGCTCTCACACTCTCTTGAACATAAGCCCTGCTGGTTTTCAAAGCCCAGTATTCTGGGACCTCATCTTCCTGGTACAGCACTCCCAAGCTGGGGAGCCCAAGGTAGGGCTTGGACCCCTCCCTCTTTGGGGAGAACCTGTGCAATTGTGATTCTTCTTCCATTTGTAGGTCACCTGCCCAGGGGTATGGGTCTTGATTATTCTGTGTCTTGGTTCCTCCTACCCATTTCATTGTAGTTCCTTCTTTATACCTTTAGTTGTGGAAATCATTCTGCTAGTCTAAAGTCATTCTCATAGATATTTGCTCTGTAAATAGCTGTGATTTTGGTGTGGCTGTGGGAGGAGATGAGCTCAGGGTCTTCCTACTCAGCTCTCTTGGCCACACCTAAAATGTTTCAGATTTTGAATAGTCGTTATATCTAAGGCAGTTTGGACAAAACAGTTAAGGTAAAACAGGAAGATAGAGTTTACAGTTTGAGGGAAAGAGCAGCTGTTGGATATCTGAGGAAAGGAATTGAGAACAAAACACAAACTTCTGTTGATCATGCATCTAAGCATAAGAGAGAGCAATTGACTTAATGAAATGACTCACTTCATTTTCAAGTAAACATTGTAGCTGTGGCTCCTCTACTACTGTGATAACATTTAAATTACCTTTAATAATAACCAAAGACTGAACATCAAAACTTAAATTCTTTCAGTCTGCTGCAATGAAGACATTAAATGCTTATTTCCAAAAATAACTTTGTTAATTGCTTTAATAAGACATAGATCTGGCAGCAGATCCCTTGAAAATAAATACTGCATAATTCAAATTATTGAATTATTTTAGGCAAGCTATAGATGTGTTTTAATGGGACAAAACTGTAAAAAATTGTTGGAGGCACTGCATAGTTTTTTGGGGAGGATTAAATTGCTTCATTTATTATTTTTTTTCTATTAATAATAGTATTTATATGTATGCATATAAGTCTTGTAATTGTACAAAATTTATCATCAAGAAACTCCCAATTTTAAATCAGAAAGAAAAATAAAGCAGTCATAATTAAACACCTACTAAAAAAATTTATTTTTCTATTTTTATAGTAGCTTTTTTCATTCTTCATTCATCCTTGAAAGCCTCCAAGCAAGAGAAAGAAAAACAAGAGAATAGTAAGAAAGGAGCTCGGGAAGACTGAAAGAGGAGGGAAAAGGAAGGGAAACCAAATAGGAAGGATGTAGATGAGGGGTGGCTCAGTTAATTGGTCGTAAGCAACAGTTACTGACTCCAGCTAATTAAACACATAGGGAATTTAGTGGAAGCAGATGAGTAGTTCATAGCATGGTGAGTAAAACTTAGTAACCAAGACTTAGAAAGGACAAGAATGAGGGCAGAAATTAATGGCCACATTCTTCCAGCTGGGACAAATCAGTCAGTGATTTCATGTCCTTCCATCACTGGGTCCTGGGTAGAAATATTAGAGCTAAAGAGGCTGATCTAGTTTGGGTTAATGCCTGTCCTTTGGCTAAATCCAGGAGGATTGTCCCCCACCGAGACTGCAAGTATTGGGATAGTGGAGGAAGAGGATTAGAAAATGTGAGTGAGAAACGAGTAAATAACAATAACCCTGAGCAAAAACAGTTAGTGAATGTTTAAAATTTATACACATCCATTAAGTGAAAACATACTTTTTGAGGGTTTTACTTGTTTTCTGGTGGTAGGAGGATTAGGAGGGACTTAATGAGGATGATCAAAGCATGGCTAGAGGTTGATATGTCTTAGGAAACAGATCACAAAATCATTTTATCAGAATTTCTGAATAGTAATATGAACAAGAGACATACCTTCCCATTGAAAATTCTGTCTGGAAATTGATTTTCATGTGATGAGTAACAGAGTAATTTGTAAAATCAATCTGAATTGTAAGTTATGTTTTAAAGAAAAGCATTTCTGTTTTCTTCATTGAAACACAGTAACTGAACTAAATACCAACAAATTTAGAACTCTACCAGGAATAATTTTATTAATAGTTCATTTAATAACATACAAATAAATTATATTGAACATGCCTAAAATAGTTCCTTCTCTCAAAAAGATTCTGTCAGCATCTTTGTTGCATTATTTATTTATTCATTTATTTTAAGAATCATGCAGAGGTAAATTATTTATTTATTCATTTATTTTAAGAATCATGCAGAGGTAAACTCCAGCTCAACCTGGATGAAATTTCTATGCAATTAGAATTAGCAGGATCTAAATTTAAAAGATTTTCTGTTATCTTAATATACTAAGAAGTATACTAAAATTACACTAAAACCTTTGTTTTACTATAGGTTTTAAATATTTTAGAAGCAATTCCAAATATGTATTTCTTTTCAAAAATTTAGCTTCAAATATTTGAATCTTAGAAAAGAAAGTTTCGTTAACACAGGACCAGAATAATAATAAAACATGAACAGAAAAGGAAAATTATTTTGAAGGAGCTTATGTAACTAATGTCATTCAAATAGGAGTCATTTCAACAAAGGACCTCTGGGTAGTTAGGTGACCTTTCAAAGTCACTTAATCTCCACCTCAGTTTACTTATAAGTAAAACGGGAGTAATAATATTGCTTAACTCCTAAGTTAGCTGTGATGATTAAATAAGTAAGTGAAAAAGTGCATATTGTGATGCCCAGCACATAGTAAGTATTGGATAGTTATTAAAATTACTAGTATTGCATCATGTAGATAAAGACCTATAGTCTGAACAAAAAGAACAGAAAAATGATATCACTCCAGATAGGAGGTAAAGATAGTCCAAATCATGGAATTGCATTTGTTATAACTAGTCAACTAATATTTGTGATTGAGCTTATATAAAGTAAACTCTTAGCACACCAAAGCATCAGTGTAAATTTCCCATCCAGTTCTCCTAATCTTCAACCTAGCAGATGGTGCTAAAGTAAACAACAGTGGCAGCGGCGGGCCTTTCTCTGTATAGCATAACAATTTCCATTTCATCATCCAAATGTAGTTATATACTTGCTTCCTGATGGGAACCAAAAACCACCTGTACCTTCTTCCAATTCATTCTATCCATGCTCAGCAGCTGTGCTTCTCTGACAATGGTCTGTCACCATTGTCATTCCTAACTGCTATCTGTTTGAAAACTTCCAGCTTCAAAGATACTGCAGAGAGAAGCCCCAACACCAAATGCTCTGCTCAGAAGCCATAACCACACACAAGTACTCTGCCTTGGTGGGCAGCTGTTTAGCTACTTGGGTGTCCGCTATGGTTGAGTCCTCCACTGCAGGCTTGTTCTATTCATTAGGCATCCTGGGCTCAGTGCCTGGGGCCAACGAACTTACCAAGGCCTACCAGAAATTTTGTGAGCTGAGAAAAAATTATGAACTCCAAAACACGAGGAAAAACCAAAGTTGAAGTAATAAATGTTTAAGTGAAGATTTATTTCTATTCAGTTTCATTCATCGTTCAAGTAAGTTCATATGCATGAACATTTCATTATATTTGCAAAAATTTGCAGATTAGGTTTATATACTTCACTACATAATGTAACTTTCTGACAATTTACAATGACTGACAAGAAACATCACCCGATCATAAATTAAATGTGTTATTTATAGCCAAGTAATTTTAAACTCTTAAAAAAATTTTACAACAAAAATAAACCACTTTGATATGGGAAATGGGTGTGTTGAAGTGCATTTGCAGTGGCAAGGTGGCTACGTCACTGCAAAATAAAATGATTATGAGCCACTGAGGTCTGCTCATTCAGGCTTGTAGGCTTTGGGGTTATAAGAAGGACACAGACCTGCACCCCTCCCCAAGCTGTCACCAAGTCTAACAAAATAGACCAACAAAGAAACATGAAAGGATCCATGACAGAGGTAAGTACAGACCCTATGGCTGTGCATAAGCGTCAGTACACACACACACACACACACACACACACACTCCTCCTGGTGGGTGATGGGACAGAAGGCATTATCCTCAACTGACACCTACACTAAGTTATCAATCCCAATTTTGAAAAATTGGAATTTCAGTCTAGTTTGAGAATATTACACTGATATTAATATGAATGTGAGCCAAGTATGATCAGGATACAGGATAGAGCAGCCGTTGTCCATATTTGTTTCTCACACCAAAACATATGAATGATGACCCTCTTGTAGTTTATTTCTTTCATCAGTTAATGTGTACTAAGTACCTACAACATGAAGCAAGCCTATTCTAGGTATGAGATTAATCTATTTGACACTATTCTATGATTCTGAGGACCTTCCTGCAAAATCTGGAGAATAAAGCTAGTAGATCTGCAGGCTTCTTTTTCAAATATGATACTCACAAAGCCATGGATTAGTAACTTGCTCTCTAAAGGTTGCAAACATAGATAAGATCAACCGTGAATTATGTTCAAGTTCTAGTTCTTTCTGCCCTCTCAAGAAAATGAGAAAGCTAGTGATTGATATTGCATTAATAACTTCTTAATTATAAATAATTTCTAAATGCCTTTATTAAGCTCTTATTTGCAACACTAGACTCCAGAACACTTTTTTTCTACTGCTCTTAACTCCACGAATGATAATTGTTAGGTCAGAGGGAATTTTGACAGATTATTAGAGTAAGAGGAAGGCAGGAGAGGCTCTGCTAGTCCCTAGGGTCGGTAGCCAGTTGAGTCCTATATGTTCCTAAGGACTAAGCAATACTCACTACTCATGGGCAATGTGGGAAGAAAAGAGGGTTCCATTGAGAAGAAAAGAATGGGAGTGAGAAAGCCAGAGAAGAAGGGAAGAAAAGAAATAGGGAAAATGAAGGAGGAGAAAAAAAAAAAAAAAGAGGAAAAGGAAAGAGACAAAAAAAAAAAAAAAAAAGAAATCGTTGATGATATTAGAGCATTTCTGGGAACTCGGCAGCTCTAAAGTTTACTACCCCACCTCTTCTCTGTATTTTGTAACCAACAGCAAGAAGTAATAAATGTTGCCTTCTCCCTTCAAGTTCTTGCAGATGGTGTGAGAATTAACAAGGTATTAGAAATGTAAGTGGACTCAGTTTCTGGTCTAAGTAAATCTAAAGCCTTTTTTCTCTCATCCTTCTTTTTCAATTTATCTAAAAGATGCATAAAAATATTGATCATTTTTGGTTCTTAAGAGTGAGTGCCATTTGATATCGTAAGTTGTATCTAAGCCCAGCAATCATCATGGACAGTGTGGTTAATGTGGTTTTATAGAGCAATACTTGGCAGTCGTAAGGCAAATGCATTGCTGAGTCAGAACAATAGGTACTTTAATCCCCTGAATAAACTGGTATTAGATTCAGTATCCTAGAGAGAAACTAACTACAGGGTTTTTACTGTATTTGGCTTGGAAAGAAGTTACTGAAAATGAATCTTCAACTGGCAAGAGAAAGGGAGATTCCATCCGGTTTTCTTTCTCAATGTCCCAGTGTTGTTTTGAGATTATAATAAGACATGTTTGTAATAATATGACTCTATTGGCCTTCCAAAAGAAGTTTAAGATTAACCAGAAAGAATATTATTTAGGATATGACATCAATAATATATTCTGCAAGGGAACAGATGCAAAGGAAGCCAGTAAGCCCAGACAGAAACTAAGCATTTAGTAGGCAAAACATCAAAACCAAGTTGCAAGATGTATTCCACACGTGAGTTTGCATTTGTGACTGAGCTGCTGGAGCCCAAAAGGATCATCGCATTACTCTGTTGGCAGATGCATCCAAAGAACTGGCCATGTTGTGTCTTGTCATCACAATGCTTCTTTCTGTTAAATGGTTTAAAATGTTTGACAAGCACATTACAAAGCCATCCAAGGAAATGCTTCCCTTTCAGGGATTAGAGTCTTGAAGCAGACCATTAAAACTGGCCTTTGTCAGTGATTCAGCCTGCATTAGCAAAAGAAAGCTTCTTATAGACAGACTGGGCTCTTAAGGAGCCTCTAAAGGGAACACTGAGTGCTTTGTTATTGCTTCTTCACACGTTATTTATTAATGGAGGTTTAACGGAGGGAAAGGCGGGCTTTTCTTGGTCCCCAGAAAGTTGTCTTTTTTGAAAAACATTTATTTCCTATCTTTATCATATTAAGATAGCAGTCTAATCAGATTGCAGTGAAACTGAAAGCTTTATTCTTAATTAAATGGAAGGAAGTCATCTAACAAAATGGTCTTTTTCTCAAGTGTATACACCTACCAAAAAACCTTGGCCAAATTACTGCCAGAAAAAGAATAATCAGAGCCACAAAAAAAAAAAAAAAAAAAAAGACTTTGGCTCCTGATGAATATCTCTCCACATAATAGGGCAATGACACAAGAATGGATTCTCAGACCAACTCTCTTTTTCATCGAGAGTTTATTACTTATTACCGTGGGGTAGCTTGACTCTTTCACTGGTTTGCAATTTGCTTTCACAGAGTCTTATTTCTAATTAAAAATTAACCCTATCTCTCATCATTTGTTCATGCTTTCAGATCTCTTTGTCTTCTTATTTTATTCTGCACCTCAATTTCCAAAAACCATTGACATTGACAAAGAAGCTTTAGTAGCTCATCATGATCCTCAAAAACTCTTTACCCTTGAGAGGGACACAGATGCATCTAAGTTGAAATTTAATTACTTGTCCTAACATATTTTTCCTTACATTCAAATTATAGAAGTAAACAAAAATAGCACAGTTTGCTTTCTTAAATCACATACTCTATTATTGTTCCTCATTCCAAACTGAAGGCATATTATGTAGCCAATACAATACTAGACATAAAATAGTTAAATGATGGCACCAACCTCCAAACCATGGGGCTGTTGGGAGGTTTAGTGCAAGACCTCTTATCTGACACAGTGACACAATTAGGATTTATAGACCATAGTTTATTGAAAAAGTCATTTAATGTAGGAAATATATGTGTATATATACATTGCATTTAACTTAATATTGTTACACACTCATTTTCCAGTCTTCTGATGTAGAACAAACATCTTTTGAATTCCTGAATTTGGGTGTGCTGATTGGACCTATTCTCTGCACAACTCCCATAAAGACTTATCTGTGAATGTCAGAGTTATTTCTGAAATTCTAAGTGAAACTAGAACTTACCAATACTTGAAAGAACAAATGTAATGCAGAATCACAAATTTTAATTTTTTCCCAATATTTTATAGCTACCTTACCAAACTTTAATTCAATATAATTTTTAAAATCCCTCTTTTTTGCAGTGTCTTTTCAATATTCTAAAGCTATTTCCCATGGAAAATCTCTTTCTTGTCACATTTCATCAGTTTAAATATTTAATTAAGTTATCTAACTACAATAACAAGTACATCTGGAATAAACAGTTTAAGAAACTTGCACAACTGACTCTTGCACTCTTCTCTGCATCTACTGTGAGAATGAAGACCATTCTCAGCAATGAGGCTGTCGACATTGCAGAAAATGTCTACATCACCTTGAAGGGATGCACAGTTATTATGAAGGGCCCCAGAGGCACCATGCGGAGGGACTTCAATCACATCAACGTAGAACTCAGTTTCCTTGGAAAGAAAAAGAAGAGGCTCTGGGTTGACAAATAGTGGGGAAATAGAAAAGAACTGGCTACTGTTCGCACTATCAGTAGTCATGTACAGAACATGATCAAGGGTGTTACACTGGGCTTCCGTTACAAGATGAGGTCTGTGTATGCTCACTTCCTCATCAATGTCATTATTCAGGAGAATGTTTCTCTTGTTGAAATCCAGAATTTCTTGGGTGAAAAATACATCCGCAGGGTTCGGATAAGGCCAAGTGCTGCTTGTTCAGTATCTCAAGCCCAGAAAGATGGGTTAATTCTTGAAGGAGATGACATTGAACTGGTATCAAATTCAGCTGCTTTGATTCAGCAAGCCATGACAGTTGAAAACAAGAATATCAGAAAAATTTTGGATGGTATCTATGTTTCTGTAAAAGGAACAAACAGTTCAGCAGGCTGATGAATAAAATCTAAGTTGCCCGGCTACAGAAACAGCAAGATGCCAGATGACTCCTCAGATCCATTTGTGATATTTTAAGGATGCAATAAAAGCTCTATTGATTTGGGAAAACAAAACAAACAAACAAGCAAAACAAAACAAAAACAACTGACTCTTGCTAGCATACAACTCAACTAGTGGGAACGGCATGTGTGAGTACACCAGAGAGTAGCCTGTTCCCCACGAATGCTTAACATGCCATGAGCAATGGTCAGCCTGTTTACAGAGGTAATAGAGTGGCAGCTGAACCACGAAGTAAATGGAAATCAGTTAAGTGGTTAAGACATTTTGAATGTATTACACAAGGCATCAGGTCACTGTGCAAAAATGACTATTTTCAGTTAAGACTACTAACATAAAGTCATTACTTTCTGAGAAGCAGAATGCCCTTCTGCTCCCACAGCATGTGGAAGAAGCTTCACTGAGAGATGGGTAAGAAAAGGAAAATCCACAGGACAAAGACATTCAGGTTTGTGAGGGAGGCAGGGAGTCACAGCAGTGAACAGCTATTGATGTTCCCATTAATCTTCCAACACGATTGATTTAGAATATATTGGAAACAAGAAATTAATCGTCTGTAGGAATCAATTATTAAATACCCTTCTTGCTTTAAAGGGATTTTGCACAATCGTGGTATTAAAGAAAGGAAATAAGCAGCAACATATGAAAAGAACTGTGCAGCATGACCCAGTGGAAATTATCCCAGGTATGCAAGGTTGGCTTAAAATCTGAAAGTCGATCAATGTAATATACCATTTTAATTAAAAAAGGACAAAACTGTATGTTCTTCTCAATAGACATGAGCAGCCTTTGACAAAGTCCAATTCCTATTCCTGATAGAAAGTCTTAACAAATGAGAAGGAAGCAGAAACAATCTTCCTCAACCTGATAAAAGGCATCTGCAAAAAACCCTATAGCTGTCATTCAGCTTACCTGTAGAAAATAAATGCTCTTGCCTAAGCCTGGAAACAAGGCAAAAATATATAATATAACTCAATGTTCAATGTGTAATATAACTCAGTGTTCAATGTTGTACTGGATTCATTCCTGATAATATAAGATTCCCAACACCTTATATATTTAACTGTATGAAATTGCTGAGAGTGTACCATTCATTACCTCAAAAATGGCAATTTCATGTAGTTCAATCTAATATAAGGTTTTTTTTTAAGTTTCTGAAAAAGTCAGATGGAATAGTGATTCCATAGTCAATGAGATCTTCAGAAACTTTAAAAAAAATAAAGTTATATTAGATTGAACCAGCTTCGTATGCAATGACTGCGAATGTTTCCATCTGTTCAAACCTATTACCCCTACTATTGCTGCTGATATAACCTGCTCTTCTTCACAGCCTGGCCGTTTTCTCTTTTCAGATTTTTTTTTATCAATATTTCTGAAGACATCTGCTCTGCCTCTTTTCACCCTTTTCAACAGATGTGAGATTTCTAACCAGAGACAATAGATTACAGCATTAAGAATCTTCATTTTCAATGACATATTATTTGATCACCATCGTTTCTTGAAAACGTTAGACTTGACTTTATAAGCAGAAAGCTATACATTTATTTCTTAGTTCTGTATCTGTTTTTGTGAAATCCTAGATGCACAATAAGTAAACAAACTTCCATTTTCTTATGCTTCTCCAGAGATGCACAAAGAAATATTTCCCTGTGTTCTATTATTGATAAATTGTTCATAACCTCTTCCTAAACAAACAAAAAGAAGGTAAGTTTTTCTCTCAAATACTCTCACATTTTTGAAACATGCTTTTCAAACTTTTCATTTCTCATTCCCATGACACTTTCGAAAACATCTAAGTATATACAAACCTAAAAACCCACTTTAAAAATGTGCCAGTTTTTCCCTAGTTCCATATTATCTATTTGTTCACACTGAAATTACACAATAGATAGGAAGATGCAATATCACTGTCCAACCATGATGGACACTACTACAAGCACCATTACTCTTCCTAGCTCAAGTAGTAGATGCTTTAAAAAGAGGATCTAGGTTTAGGTCCCTTCTTTGAGGACTCTCTCTAAGTTCACTCCCTTTTTACCCTGTGGAACAGCTGGCTTCACCTTGAAGATTTGTTTCTAGTCTACCTTTCCCTTCCCTGTCATCCTCCCAAGATTTGAGGTTTTCTCTAGACATGTGCTGTCCAAGAGGATATCCACCATCCACAGGTGGCTGCTGAATACTTCTAACGTGGCTAGCCCACATTGATGTGCTGTAACTATACTCATACAATTCCAAATATGTAATACAAAAAAAGAATTTAAAATGTCTCATAGCTTTCATATTGGTAACTCATTGATTGTTGATATTTGAGGTAGCTTGGGTTAAATAAAATATATTCTTAAAATTAATTTCACATGTTTCCTTTTTACTTTTTGAATGTGGCTACTGGAAAGTCCAAATTTATGTACTTACTTTTATATTATATATTTTATTATATTTCTACTGGACAGCTCTGCTCTTTGCTGTCTCTCGGTACCCAAGCCTCCTTCTTCCCTTGCTCCCCACTTGTAGAAAGCTCCTCATATGCCCCTGTTGCGTCCCTGGCCCCAGCATCCCAGCCTCAGCCAATCCTGCTGCACTCATCCAGAAAGGAATCTTGACAATTTAGTAAAAATATCAATTGACAATTCCAAAGAAAACTTACAGAATTTTGCAAAATGATTCTGGAGTTCCTCTGAAAGGCAGGAATAGCTAAGACAACTTTCAAAAAAGAGCAGTAAAAGAACCTTCCCAGAAACTCATAAGTTTTGAGAGCCTTAAAAATTATAACAAATGGAAATGATTTACTGTTATGTCTTCTGCACAGTAAGCAAGCACTCAACATACATTAGCAATCAGTATTATTATTGCTTCTTACCAAAACATACAAAAATATAACAATTAAAATCTTACAGAACTTGAGAAGGATTATTCACAGATGATTGATATATAGACCTATAAACAACTTTTACATAAATAGCATATTTATTATACTGTATGGTTAGATCTTATTATAGATCAGCAAGTGAAAGAATGAATTATTCAATAAATAGTCTTCAGACAACTAACTAAATATCTTGGAGAAAATTAATTCCAGATTGATGACTGGGTGAAAGTCTTTCTTTTAAGAAAGGAAAAATAATAGGTGAACATTTATCTGATCTCTAGCATAGGAGCATTATTCTAAACTTAACAGTAATGAAAAAGTTATAGAGGAAAAGAGAGATATATTTGATAGCATTAGCATGTAAAACTTTTTTTTATAAAAAAGTGACCAAATGCCAAAGCAAATGATAAATCATGGGGAAAAAAAGATCAGTGTGAATATTACAAAAGGTTAATATTTTATTTTTAAGAAACCATTCATATACATCTATAGGAAATGTTTTGGGAACTATATAGAAATGGAACTAAATAGAAAAGTGGAAAAGGATGAATGTGGGAAAATTCTGAACTCCACCAACACAAATTATCAAAATATTTTAAAGTGTTGATACACAATGCTAGCAATGGTGCAATGCTAGAAATGGCATGTTTGCACAGTGTCCATGGGATTCCAAGGACTACAACCTTTTTTAAAAAAATTGGGCAACATATATCAAGACCTTTATATCCCTTAATTTTAGTATTATTATATAAGGAAATTATCTAAATTTCCTTCACAGGGGAAAGGTTAAATAAAGTTTGATATAGCTATATAATGGAATATGACACAGCCATTAAAAGTAAGTTATGAAGTGAAGACCTAAACAAGCAATTCTCCAGTGAAGATATATAAATAGCCAATAGGCACATGAAAAAATATTCAGCATCACTAATTGTCAGAGAAATGCAAATCAACACTATAATGAGGTATCACCTCACACCAATCAGAATGGCCATCATTAAAACATCTACAAATGATAAATGCTGGAAAGGGTACGGAGAAAAGGGAACCCTCCTACTGGTATGAGTATAGATTGATGCAGCCACTATGGAGGACAGTATGGGGGTCCCTTAAAAAACTAAAAATAGACTTACTATGTGATCCAGCAATCCCACTCCTGGGCATATCTGGAGAAAAATGTAATTCAAAAAACACATGCACCCCAATGTTCATAGCAGCACTATTTGTGCTTAATGAAGGAAAGAAACCAGTTCTCTAGACAAGTCTGAATGGTTTCAGGTGTCAAATCTTAATACAAACTGTTCATCTGGTATGTACATGCTGAAATAGAGTATCTTCCTAGGATGGTTCCTACAGGACTGTTACTATTGTAATTATTTGATTTTTCCTTGGTGAAGAATCAGCTTTGTGGCTTTCACTTTATTTAAGTCACCATCCCTTCGTAAACTGATGGGACTCAGGAACAAAACAGCAAGGCAGACAGTGTCTGATTTTTCTCTTCCCTGTATCTTCATGTAGTATGTGTTCATGAAATATTTACTGTATAAATAAATGAAACTCAATTCAGGTCTTCTCAAACACTGAGAATTTTCAGGATTTATTTTTTTGTACTGTACTGGCAGTATTAAGATAAGTGAAACATAGTACCTGCGCTTTGTTTTAACTTATTATCAGGCACAAATACTGATTGGAATGCTAATCTGGTAAATGTGGTAATAGGCTGTCGTGAGGGCATAGTTTGGAACCCTGGCCCTCAGTATAAAAAGATCAGAAAAGATTCCTGGAGTAGTTGAAGCATTATTTGAGCTTTAAAAAATGGGTCAGAGTTAGAAAAGTGATAAGGAAGATGGTGGCAGCATTGTAGGTGTATGTCCATGCCAGGTGTTAATTTCTTTCATCATTATAGGGACAAAGATTTAATGTAAATCGACTTGGAAGATGGTGCAGGTTTCACCTGCCAGTGCCTAGAGACCATGTCATTCACCCCTCATTTCTCTCCACCCACTCCTATCCCACCACAACAGTCACTGGCAGTTTTAAGTAACTGTAAAGAAATTGCTGAAGTTGATGAGATTTAGTATGAAAGTTAGACTCACACAAAACAAGCAAGGTCACTGGCCTGGAAAAGGCCTTTCTTCTGTGTTTACTCTTCCTCCACCTCTCCTATAGAAGAACGGGTTCCTTTGGATCAAAGAATCAAAGAATCCTGGAGCAACTGAGAAGAGAGTTCCTTTTGTTTTTGTTCAAAACAGTTCCGGTAAACCAGCCCCAGGCTGCAAATTTCCAAGTCATAAATAATTGCTGCGGTGTGCAGTGAAATGCTATGCCTGGGGCAGTCACTGATGTCAGAGCAAGGGGAAGACCCAGACCGACTGACGTCTGCAGAAGTGTGATGATAAACTCGTCTACGGAGCCAAAAAGTTTGTTGTGGATACCTCACTGAAAGAAGAGGATTAGCCTAGGGAAAAGGGCAAGGGCTTTGGGGTCAGACACAAGTGGGTTGAATCCTGCCTCTCCTTCAAATAATTATGTGGTCTTGAACACTCAACCTCCTTCCATTTCAGAATCCACATCTACAAAATGGGAATAAGAAAATCTTCCTTGAAAGGTTGTTCTGAAATTTAATAAAAATGTATGTTAATCCTCCAATAGTACCTAGCACAGAGTAGTTGCTAATCAAGGTGACTGTTTCTGTTACTGTATCAACATCCTAACTCTAGCTGCTCAATACCTGTAGCTTTCAAAAGGAAGCTGGCAGCCCCAGAATCTTCCCTGATCATCTTTACATACTTAGGTTCACTGTCCCAGACCAGATCCAGGTCCCCTTGCTAACTGTAAATTAATAAAACATCCAGCTAGATCTTATAGGATATTTTCTCACATTCATGCATAATCCATCCTCTGCTCTTAAACCCTGACATTCACAACATTTACCCTGCTTCTTTGATTAGATGTGACATTGGTCTTTCCTTGGGAAAGACTCTTCTCCCTGACCAAACTGGTCATATTATTGCTCAAAGCCTTAGCCATCAGATCTATTTATAGGATTGACAGAAATTCAGTTTATTACAACAAAAATTATAAAGTAACAGTAGTAATTAAACATAATAGATAGAGGCAGTTGCAATCAAAAGTTTGTTTTTAAACATTTTGTGTGGTTCTGTGTTTGGTTTTTATTTCATTGAATATAGAATTTTGAGTCAAACCACCTTCAAGGAAAAATCACATTAAGAAAACTGGACACACTTTAGATTACATATTAAAACAGAATTCAAGTCCTTTTATGGAAAAGTAGCTTCAATATTTACTTGGGCTATCTTTTGCCCATTAAATATTTCTGTGTTTCTGAAGTACCATGTGCTAAGTAATGTATATATTTATCTTTGGGTGATATTTTCTGTAACTTGATACATCACATGGAATCTCTTTTGACACCACTGAACATTTCTATGAACAAGTCCATCCCAAAACTGTAAAGTAAATGTTTGAGGTTTTTTCTGCTTTATTGTATGTCCAGAAAATGCAAATTTTTTTCTTCCAATCAATTAGAAACAATTTTGGGAAAAAGAAAAACATATTCATATTAGATTTATATTATGACTAGTTTATTTATCTATTTTAGATTGTAGTAAAACCAGGATAGATAATTCAGATTAAAAATCCATGTTAGGTCTATATGAGTCAGTTGTCTGCACCAATGAAATTCAGCAGTTCCTTGTCAGAACTGGCCATCAGCTTGTATACTGAAAGCAATCTAAACATTGTACTTCATAATTTAAACTTTCACTGTTAGTATAAGATGCGTGCCTTGTCCTTAGGATAAAATAGTGCATCGAAGGCTTACTTTGCAAAGCAAAGGATTTTAATGATTACATTAACGTTTCTCTTGTCCTTGGGAACATTCTGTCTTGCTGTGGAGTGTGGCAGAGAGGGCTAGCTGTTCTTCCAAGATTTCATACTTTCCTTCCTTGATGGAGAGTTGTTGCTGGGAAGTGGCCACCCCAGCAGGGACTACATTTCGTAATTCTCTCTTCCTTTCATCAACCTATGAGCATGTGACTGATTTGCCCCAGTGGAATGGGAGCAGCTGTCACTTCCTTGCTGTGGTGGGAAGCCACATGATGAAGATGGCAGATCCTCCATCTACTTGGACCGTGTTTAATTGAATGGGGCACACCACCTCCCCACCAGGAACATTTGCACTGGAGTGTCATGAAAAAAAAAAATGTGGATTGTCCTGTTACATGACTAGAATTTTGGGATTTGTGTCTTACAGCAGTTAGCATTACCATAACTAATACATGGTAGATATACTGTAATTATTCAAAGAGAGAAAGTTGATCCATAAAACTATTAATTACACAAGATGTTTACTATAGAAGTCAATGCAGAGGGAGACTTGAGGTTACTACCAAAGTTAGGGACCAGAATCCAAGAAGCCAGCTGAGGCCTCAGGCAGAGCTTTGTATTGTTTGATGTCCTAGTAGATGCATCGTGATACAGGTTCTGGCCCTCTGTACAGCAGGTTCAAAGTTAACTTTGCTCAGGTGACCTAACTCACATTAGCCAAATTCATAAAAGATGAATTTATAAGCTTGAATGCCAGTATATTCATTTAGTATGAAACCTATACCTATTATATTGTTCTGAGTGCCCAGGATAACTACTCAGAGAAACATATTTACCAGTCCTAGCTCTTGAGTTCTTTTTTCCCCTAGATTCCATGGAGACTACAATCCTATTATCATAATTACTTTAAATAGTCTCAACTTATAGTACAAATGAGTAGATAAGTGTTACATCATTATTTCCCTTCAAATATATCAGGCTCACTTAGTAAAAATATTGAAGGAATTTATTTTGAAACCATTTCTTGAGGTAGATTGCTCCACAAAGGACTACTTAATCTGCTTTATGTAGATATTTACTAGTTTTACTCTAAATGATTGAAACTTTTCCTCCATTTGGGAGGCCATCTTGTCCTGAAAAGAGATACATATGACCTAGGGTCATAGAAGACAAGAAGTGGAAGTGAAGGAAGAGGACTGAATAATTAGGTAGTGAGAGACAAAGAGCCCAGAAGAGAGACGTAGACATCAAAGTAAAAGGATATTTCCTATGACATCAGTACCTAGATTGGTGGTCCAAGGAAAACTGAGGTGATTGGATTATTTATAGTATTACTGTGCTTATGTTTGTGATGTGTAAATATATTACCACATCATCCTGTGTGCCTGAAGTAAATGAAACTTTACAATGTATTTATAGAAACTGCCCCATATGCTATCCTTTTCTTGGAGTCAAAATTCAAGCCAAAAATGTCCCATCAAAAAGCAAAATTTATTGGCTCAGGCAATTAGAAGATCAATTGTTTGATATCAGATTTTGTAAGCTACAAAAAAGGGAAAACTTAAAGTGAAAAAAAGTTGTTTTTGATATAAAATGTGGGTCATGCTAACAGAATAGAGCATATCTATTGAAAAGGTCTAAGTGTGCTTGAACCCACTTCAGCATTTAAAAATCAAAGGTCATAGAAGTATGCTTTAAAGTTTGTGTTTTAGGAAAATGCTGTACAGGGACACTCTTCTAGTACACCCTATCATAAAAACAACTCTATCATTGCCCTTCCTTGTGTTCATCTGGTCTACCAGAGAAGATGTAAGCTCCATAAAGCAGGAACTGCATTTTTTTCTTCTTTTACTCCTTTAGCCAAGTATCCAGAATTAAGACAAGGAAGATCATCTACTGGAAAGCAGAAATAAAATATTAAAACTTCTGTTAACTTAATCTGATTCTACTTTTTAAATGTTTTATAACATAACAATATTTTATTTATAAAATACCTATTTAGGGAGTACACACACAAAACTTCTTAATTAATAGTGATGTAGGACCAAAAATTACAGAGACCACTGCCTTATGGAAACTAGCATAAGAAAAAAGTTATTAAAATAATATGCTGACAGGGCTGTTGCCATGCCGATGGTGTAGCTGCAGAGAAAATGAAATGGATGCCCTTGAGATTGAATTCATTCTTTCATTCAGCAATTATGCAGTGGGTATCTACCATATGCCAGAGGCTGTGTGGGGCAGCAGCCACCAGAGAAGTGATTGGGTTGTTAAAAATAGAGTGAAGTGACAGTAAATCCATGACCATTTTCCCCACCTGGGATTGTCCTTCCCTTTTCTGAAAAGGACTCTGGTTCCTTATCTTCAGGTAAGGACATCCCTGGAGGAACCCCATCATTCCTGTATGGCTGAGAAACTGCAATCTACACTGTGATCACTTAGTGAATACTTATTGACATACTGACAGTAGGATTGCCAATACAGAAAAATAATTAATTAATTAATTCAGTGGTTCCAGTATTGCTCAGGATTGTCAAGTGCATATACTTTTCAATTATGTGTGCCAGGATCCCAAGAGAGTAAATGAAATCCATGTATGGTTGCCACAAGTGACAAAGAATAATTTCACACTTCATTCTAACAACTGCCATAACAGGTACCTGGGGAGCCCTGAGTGCTGTATTCACATGTAACCATATAATTAAATAGATATGAACAAATACACAGAGCAAGACTGTGATACAAAACCGAAATGAGAGTGATCCCCGAGTTTAATAAACATGAGGGGGAAAGTCATAATTGAAAAATTACACACATAAGGCATCCATATGATTTAGAATAATGTGCTGCAAAAAAAAAAAAAAAGAATATCTGACACATGTTGGCATTTTTCTTTTCTATTTTTTTTTTTTTCTTTCTTAAGGAACATTTAGGTGGCCTGCTTAGTCATGTGATTTTCTGTCTTGCAGACATCTGGCTGAGTATGTCATAATGTTGTAATGCATGTTGTGTCTCTCAAAGCAATGTTTCTCCAAAATTCAATCCCTGTTTAAACAAAAGTGACTTTCTCTCCCCATTTAAAATATGATCCAAAGAAATAGTTTCGAGTATAATAATGGCCCCAGCATTTCGCATGTCTGTAAGTAAGTAATTTTAGCAAGATTTGATCCTTCTTCAAAAGACCCACAATCCTCAAGGGAAGTCTAATAGAGATCACAATGATAAAACATGTGGTTGTTTTGATTACCTTAGTAGATGGAAAAGTAGGAATCAGTCAATCAGTTGAGTTCTACTCCACTCACTCCAGACATCTGGTAGATGTGGATTCACAGCAAAAGACTATTGCCTTTTTTAGCCCACAGAATATGCCAAAAACAGTTTCTGCTGTGAAGAACTAGAAAGAGAGAATTTTGAATGGCACTGGCTTCCCCCTACCATCCTTTATTTAGTATGTCTGTCAACAACTCTTAGTAAATTAATTCTTCATTGCCCAGTAATTATTCTGTATGATCCCTAGAAATAGGATCCAATCTGATTTATACTTCTGTACTAATATTCAAAGATATAATATTATTATGTAAAGTAATTAAGAATTATCAAATGTAAAGGAATGTATTAGTAAAAACATAAACATGTTTTTCAAAAATGTAAGTATAAATTTTAACATATCCCAATGTATGTGTGTATGTAAAATAGTGAATGTGTGTGATGAAAATATGATATAGATTATACCTAAAGTTATTTGGTCTTAAACTCTCAGAGTCACAAATAAAAAACTCTAGTAGTCTAGCAACATAGTCTTGAAGAAAGGAAAAGTGGAAGCAAGCCAACTTAGGAACTGATTAAGTATTCAGCAGAGAATTTTCTGTAGCTCTGTCAAAAGGCTCTGTCAGTGCATTTAACTATGTGGACAAAAGGTTGTTGAAATCACACAAAGGATTTTTCCAATTCAAATGCTGCAGATGAAATGATACTCTCATAGAAGCACACCAGATCTTCAAAGCTTAATAAAGGCCGCTTCTATTCATTTTATGACTTTAACTTGCCAAGTGAAGTGAGAAACCAATATAAAACAAGCATAAAGAAATCTCTTTAGGAATGGAATTCCTATTTTTACTTTACACATTTACTTCAAGGCATACATTCAGGAAGAGGGCAAGTGCTCGGGCAGACACAAAGAGATGTGAGCAGGTTATTTCACCCCAATGTAAGAATAGGATCATTTGTAGCCAGCCTCAAAAGCCTCATTATGTGAAAAGTGGGCAAACACTTTTGTGTTAGAATATTTGTAAAGGGAGATCCACGGTTTAACAGAACAGTTTGAAGACTTACATTCAAAGCAGCCACATATTCAAATTTGGATAAAGCCTAAGAAGTAAACAGAATGACTCCATGTATTTCAACGGCTTTTTGATAAAAACATCTTTACTTTCATGGGTCAATGGGTACAATATCTGCCATCAGGACTAACTCAACAATAGAGAGAGAGAGAAAACAAAAAAAGCAACAGGTCAGATAGTCTTTATGAGGTGGGTGTGAATTCTGTGCTCTTCTTCCTGCTAAGATTCTGTGCTCCCCTTAGTCAAATCATATTAGGTTCTGATTAGAAAGATCTCAGAAATATTTAAGAGAGAATTGCTCAAACTACATTGTATGGACTCCTCAGTTCTACAGGGGCCAGCAGGAGAGGGGAGAAGTAATAGGGGAGCCAGAGGAGTAGAACCCAGGCTGGTCTCTGGATGACCACAGCTGATTTTTTTTTCAAACTACTTTATTGAGATGTGACTGACATACAAAAAGCTGTACCTAGTTAATGTATATAATTTAATGAATTTGGAGACAAGTACACATGAAACCATCACCACAATCAAAGCCATAAACTTTTGTTGTTGATGTTGCTTTTGTGATAGAGCACTTATAAGATCTCCTCTCAGCAAATGTTCAAGTATATAATACAACATTGTTAGCTGTAGATCTCCAGAATTTATCCATCTTCCGTAACTGCAAGTTTTTAGCCTTTGACACACTCCCGTTTTCCCCTCCTACCAGCCCCTGGCAAATACCATTCTACTCTCTGGTTCTATGAGTCCAACTATTTTTTTATTGCTCTTTTAAGTGGGATCATGCAATATTTGTCCTTCCTTCTGTGTCTGGCTTAATTCACTTAGCATAATGACCTCCATATGCATTTATGTTGCTACAAATGGCTGGATTTCCCTTTTTTAAAGGCTGATTAACATTCTACTGTAAGAATATACCACATTTTTTATCCATTTATCTGATGGACCTTTAGATTGTTTCCATATCTTGGCTGTTATAAATAATGCTGCAATAAACAGAAGAGTGTAGTATCTCTTTGAGATTCTGATTTCAATTCCTTTGAATATGTACCCAGAAGTAGGACTGCTGGAGCAAATGGTAATTCTATTTTTAATTTTTTTGAGGAATCTTCATACTGTCTTCCATAGTGGCTGCAACAATCTGCATTCCTACCAAGAGTGTGTAGGAATTCACTTTTGGCCACATGCCACATGCTCTCCAACACTTGTTATCTTTTTCTCTCTCTCTTTTTTTTTTTTTTTTTTGATAATAGCCATCCTAACAGGTATGAGGTGATATCTCATTGTGGCTTTAATTTACATTTCCCTGAAGACTAATGATGATGAGAATGTTTTCATATACCTGTTGGCCATCTCTATGCCTTCTTTTTTTGTCATTGGAAACTCTTTTTTTAAAAAATATTTTTATTGAAGTAAAGTCAGTTTACAATGTTGTGTCAATTTCTGGTGTACAGCACAATACTTCAGTCATATAGGAGCATACATGTATTCGTTTTCATATTCTTTTTAACCATAAGTTACTACAGGATATTGAATATAGTTCCCTGTGCTATACAGTAGAAATTTGTTGTTTATCTATTTTTATATAGTAGTTACTATCTGCAAATCTCAATCTCCCAATTTATCCCTTCCCACCCTCTTAGCCCCCTGGTAACCATAAGTTTATTTTCTATATCTGTGAGTCTGTTTATGTTTTATAGATAAATTTGTTTGTCTTTTTTTTTTTTTTAGATTCCTATGGAAAAATATCTATTCAAATCTACCCATTTTTAAATCAGTCTTTTTTTTTTTTTTTTGCTATATGAGTTTTTCAGTTATTTTGGATATTAACCCCTTATCAGATAAGTGATTTGCAAATATTTTCTCCCATTTCTTAGATAGCCCTTTGTTTTGTTGAGGGTTTTCTTTGCTGTGCAGAAACTTGTTGTTTGTTGTAGTCCCACTTGTTTAGTTTTACTTTTGTTGCCTTAGCTTTTGGTATCAAATTAAAAAAAAAAATCATTGCCAAGAATAATTCCTCCCTATATTTTCTTCTAGGAGTTTTATGGTTTCATGTCTTACTTTCAAGTCTTTAATACATTTTGAGTTGATTTTGTGTATGCTATAAAATAGGGGCTCAAGTTCATTCTTTTGCATGTGGCTTTCCAGTTTTTCCAACACCATGTATTGAAGAAACTATTATTTCTTCATTGTATGTTCTTGGCTTCTTTGTCATGAAGTAATTGACTATATAGGCATGTATCTGTTTCTGGGCTCTCTACTTTGTTCCATGGATCTGTCTCTGTTTTTATGCTAGCATCATACTGTTTTGATTATTATAGCTTTGTAATATATTTTGAAATGAAGAAGTGTGATGCCTTCAGCTTTGTTCTTCTTTCTCAAGATTGCTTTTGTTATTTGGGGTCTTTTGTGGTTTCATACATTGTTTTTTCTACTTCTGTGGAAAATGCCATTTGAATTTTAATTGGGACTACATTGAATCTATAGATTGCTTTGAGTAGTATCAACATTTTAACAATATAAATTCTTCAAATCCATGAGCATGAAATATCTTTCCATTTATTTGCACCTTCTTCAATTTCTTTTATCAGTGTCTTATAGTTTTCAGCATACAAATCCTTTCACCTCCTTGATGAAATCTATTCCTAGATATTTTATAATTCTGACACAATTATAAATAATTTTTTTCTTAATTTCTCTTCTAATAGTTCATAATTTGTGTATAGAAATGCAACAGATTTTTGTGCATTGGTTTTGCATCCTGCAACAAATTCATTTATTCTGACAGTTTTAGATGGAATATTAAGGCTTTTCTATAAATATCATGTCATCTGCAAATAGTGACAGTTTAACTTCTCAATTTCCAGTTTAGATGTCTTTTATTTATTTTTCTTGACTAACTGCTCTGGCTAGAACTTCTAGTTCTATGTTGAATGAAAGTGATGAGAATGGGCATCTTTGTCTTCTTCCTGATTTTAAAGGAAAAGCTTTCCGGTTTTCACTACTGAGTATGTAAGTTGTGAGCTGGTCATATACAGCCTTTATTATGTTGAGGTATTTTCCTCAGTACCCAATTTGTTGATAGTTTTTATCCTGAATGGATGTTAAATTTTGTCAAATGCCTTTTCTGCATTTATTGAGATGATTATATAATTTTTATCTTTCATTTTGTTAATGTGGGGTATCAGATTGGTTGATTTGTGGATATTGAAACATCCTTGCATTTCTGAAATAAATCTGACATGATAATTTTGTATGATCCTTTATTATGTATTGTTGAATTAGATTTGCTAATATTTCATTGAGAATTTTTGCATCTGTGTTCATCAGGGATGTTGGTTTATAATTTTCTTTTCTTGTAGTGTCTTTGTCTGTTTTTAGTATCAGAGCAATGCTGGTCTTATAAAACGAGTTTGGAAGTATTCCCTGCTTTTTTGTATTTTGGAAGAGTTTGAGAAGGATTGGTATTAATTTTTCTTTAAATGATGGGAGAATTCATCCATGAAACTATCTGGTCCTGGGCTTTTCTTTGTCAGGAATTATTTTATTACTGGTTCAATTTCATTATTTGTTATTGGTCTCTTCATGCTTTCTATTTCTTGATTCAGTCTTGGTAGGTTGTATGTTTCTAGGAATTTAAGCATTTTGTCTAGGTTGTCCAATTTGTTGTTATATAATTATTCATAGTAGTCACTTATGATTTTTTTTATTTCTGTACCATCAATTGTAATGTCTCATCTTTTATTTCTGATCTTTTTTTGAGTCTTCTCTCTCTTTTCTTAGTCTAGCTAATAATTTGTCAATTTTGTTTATCTTTTCAAAAAACAAATGCTAGTTCTGTTAATTTTTCTACTATTTTTTCTATTCTCTATTTTTGTTTATTGCTACTCTAATTTTTATTATTTCCTTCCTTCTGCTAAATCTGAGCTAGGCTTGTTCTTCTCTTTCTAATTCCTTGAGGTATAAAGTTAGGTGGTTTATTTGGGATCTTTCTTCTTTTTTAATGTAGGTGTTTATTGCTATAAGCGTCCCTCTTAATACTGCTTTTACTTCATCTCATAAGTTGGTATGTTGTGTTTTTGTTTGTCTCAAGGTATTTTCTAATTTCCTTTTTTATTCAATCTTTGACCCAATGGATATTTAAGCATGTTATTTAATTTCAATGTATTTGTGAATTTTCCCGTTTTCCTCCTATTATTGATTTCTAGGTTCATTCTATTGTGATCTGAAAAGGTACTTGGTTGATTTCAATCTTCTTAAATTTGTTATGACTTGTTTATTCAACCTAATGTGTGATCTATTCTAGAGGATGTTCCATGTGTACTTGAGAAAAATTAGTATCCTCCTGCTGTTGCATAGAGTGTTCTATATATGTCTGTAGTTCCATTTGGTCTATAGGGCTGTTGAGTTCTGTTGTTTCCTTATTGATTTCCCATCTGGATGATTTATCCATTATTGACAGTGAGGTATCAAGGTCTCCTACTATTACTGTATTGTCTATTTCTTCCTTCAGATAGGCCAGTGTTTGAAAAGCAGCTCTTCTTTTATGGGTCTAAATATGGGAACTGTATGTAATAAGCCATTTAGAAAAAAGAAGGGGGTATTCTGCTATTTTTTTAAACAAAAAAGTTATCTCATTTTCTAGAGACTAAAATAGAAACTTAGGGAAAATATTTTCTCAAATTAACAAAGCTAGGTAGAGCCAGAATCAAAGTTTGGATTTGACTCCTTTGTCCAAGCTCTTCTATTGAATAAGGTATGTGATGAAGAGGCCACTTCTATTTAAAGATTTTGAGACTTAGAAAATCATGGCCATTAAGACTTAGAAGAGGCCATCTTATCCAATCACCCAACCAGGACAGATCCTTTGCATAGTACCCATGACAGATGGTTATTCAGCCTCCACTTGGGTATCTCCAGAGACAGGAAGATCACTTCTTCATGTAACAGCACATTCTAGAGTATGGATACTTCTAATCTAAAAGTGTTTTCAGATGCCAGAAAACAAAAAACAAACAAACAAACAAAAAAACAAAAAAACAAAACCTCTGCTACTTGGAACTTTACTTCTTTAGCCTTAAACGTAATTTTATGAGCCAAGCAAAAGGGTAAGCAATGCAAAATCATCACAAATGTGAATTTTTAGTGTGTGTATTTAACACATTTAGGCAGAATGTAATTCTTCTGCATTCTAATGAAGTTCAGTGTATCATTGGGAACACTTTGAGCTGCAAATCACAGAAAACCTGACAAACAGTGGCATAAACCATAAATATAATTTTTCATTTTCTTATTAAGTGACTTGGATTCACTGGTTCAAGGTTAACACTCAGGCTCCTTTGTTCTGCCATTTTCAGTGTCTCAGTGTGCCTCTTTTTATTTGGTTAGTAATACAGTGTTCTTTTTGAAGGACAACTGGCTTAACAAAAAGGAGGAGCCCAAAGAAGAAACATTTTTTAGAGTATCTCAAATATTGTACCTGTAAAAGGGTACTCTGGCTTATGAAACTAAATACTGGATTCCCTTGGTAGGTATAGCTGTTTAGAGGAAATAAAATAATCCAGCTGAGTTGCTCAATTACAGTAGCCCTATATTTAATCATTCAGCTTATCTCTTACTC
The DNA here is from genome assembly GCF_009834535.1 of Camelus ferus. Classification (NCBI taxonomy): domain Eukaryota; kingdom Metazoa; phylum Chordata; class Mammalia; order Artiodactyla; family Camelidae; genus Camelus; species Camelus ferus. The sequence continues at coordinate 49,548,285 of NC_045709.1, forward strand.
TGATTTTAAATCCTTTGGTAATAATAGAGCTTTCAATGAAGATTTTCCCCTATAGGGAAAGAAGGCAGTTAGCGGACCAGAAAACCATGTATTTTCCAATGTGGTATGAATAAATAAATAAATGGCAGTAACTTAGAAGCTGTACAAATCTCAATTCATATCTGGACCCTGCTATATATGAGTTGCGTGAATGTGGATGATTTATTCAATATTTGTGAACTTTAATTTCTTCATCAATAAAATGGAGACATTCAAAAATAAGAGAGATTGTATAAAGGTTCAAACACCTAGATGAGATTTACAAATTGGTTTCATAAAGAAGGAAAAAAAGGAAGAAAGGAGAGAAGGAAGGAAGGAAGTTATTTTTCCATTACTTATTTGATATTCTGACTTATAAATAAGCACCATGTGAAATTAGAGTAAGTCAATCCAGAATTACCTCTGAAATCAGGAACATTTTTGTTTGGTATCTCAAGGCTAGTTATAAGCTTGGAACCCCAGTCAATAAACTACACCAAGATTCTCTTCTCAAATAGCCATAAGCATATCAAATGACAGCTCCAGATTGAAAATTCTGGATATTACATCAAGTAGCTTTAACAAGTGCTTCATTGTTCTTGATTCTGTATAAAGAATGACATCAACCAGGTCTCTGCTTTCTAGCAATTACCCTCTGAGATAGCCAACACAAACCCATAAGAAGCATGGAGACAGCAACATAAAACCAAGATACAAGCATCTATAAAATGATGTAAATTCAAACAGAATATTCTTTCTCCCCTATTGGAATTTTATTTTGTCTTCCAAAAGCAGAATGCAGATTAAGAATCTAGCTGTCTTCCTGTATCTTGTCACTGACAGTGGTCACAGAAAAACAAACTCTTCTGAAAATCCCTGAATGTGATTGACATGACTCAAGCATATGGGAGTTATTATTATGTGTGACAGAGTACAAAATATTTTTCTTTAATCGAAAGAACTTTTCCAAACATCATTTTCAGGTTAAAACAACATATATTTTTATTAAAGCTGCAAAGAGCGTATTTTGTTTGCAATCTGGCTGATAGGAGGTAGATGCAGACTGCCCATCATTGGGAAGGAAATGAGGGAGAAGTCTTCATTCAGACTGGATCACTCCTGCAAACAGCTATCAACGAGGAGATAAAACAGTACAGTCATAACTTATTAGGGAGACTGACTTACTGGGCCCCAAATAACCCCTAAATAAGATATACTTTTTTAAAAAAGGGAACAGTTATTAATAGGAATCAAAATTACTTACACAAAAGAGAGCTTAATTCCAAACTGAAAATAACGTTTTATCATGAATCCAATACATTTATTAAACTAGCATTTTTCCTCAAATGCTTTCTCTCTGTAAGTGGAACAGTAACAGATGGTTCTACCTAAACACTCACACATCATCCTCCACCGAAGCCCACCACCAAACTTACACAAACGTCACCAACCAAAACCTTGTTATTCTTTCTGTCTTCCTCATTTCTAATAATGGAAACATGGTACATGTTGAGTTTGAAATGCTGATGGTTCATCCCATGGAAGTGTTCAGAAGCAGAGAAGGAAACAGGATTGTCGTTTGGGGTTTCAGTAGGTCCCTGAGGTACATGGACAAGTATCTATCCAGATCCTTGGTAGGTAAGTGTTCCCAAAAGTCTGAGCCACAAATGGACCAGATTCATTGACTTTTTCTGTTTCTGTGGCTCCTGGTCAACATCTCAAAGGACTCTCTGTCCACAGTTTGTGACTGTTTTCTTCCAGCATGTACAGGCCAGAGCCATTTGAAACGGCTCCATGAATTTCCTAGTGAAAACTGCAGGGATTTATAATTGTCTTAGGAATTTACAGAGAAGTTTCTAGGAATTTGAAGAAGACGGCTTGGGAGTGGACTGTACATTGTTGCACAGAGTAGTAATTTACTATGCATAAAAGGAATTATTCTTTGTAAATTATGATCAAGACTAAGGTGTCATCATTTCACCACTGACCCTCTCAATTTAAGCTAATATCCTGTCTATGAAACTATACTCAGGCCTGTGTCTATACAGAAATAGCTAGTCCATTTCTTCTTAGAGTTAACATTCAGCAAATATTGATAGATTGATCAGGCAATATGGGTTTAATTTTCTTAACCTACCTTACAGAAATTAGCAGTGCAGATCCTTTCCCAGAATTCAAACTTCTTATAATTAAAAAGATGCTAAACAGACTCAAATAAAACCAAGAGGTTCTCAGATTGTGCAACAAGACTTTTTCTTTGAACTGTAAAAGACAAACATCAGTAACCATTATGCTATGTTTCTAAAAACAGCATTTCTTGTATTTTAGATACACTTAATCACAATATTGAGGCACTTGGATATAGCCAGAGCAAAAGGGTCTTCTGATTTAGAAAACTGTCACTTGGATATGAATATTCATTTGTCCATCCTCACCTGATTCACTTAAATATTTGATCTATCCCTACTCACTTCCCTGAAGCAATGCAAGTTGGCCAGGTGATTTTTTTAATTTAAATAAAAAAGAGAATGGGCTTACCACACATCTTCTCTTGTTTTCATTTACGAGATATGCTTGCTTAATAAAGTAGAAATGCTAGAAGAGATGACAAGTTCAAACTGTGTGGCAATTTGGCCAAACCTGAACTGCAGGAGGAAGGTGTAAAAAGGTGGATGAATGAATAAAGTGGATGGGCAATTTGGGGTGAGTGCTTTGGGGACACCACCTGCTAAACACTGAAACCTACAGAAACATTGCTCATGTGGAGAATGAAGAAGGGTAACTGTGGAGAAGAATTAAGAATTGTAGATGAGTCCACTGGATGGAGCCCGTTAACGGGGGGAATACACTGAAGTTACCAAAGTGAGGACAACTGTCTTGTTAGCACTTAATTAGGATGATGGGTATATCCCTGGTACCCTATCAGGCCTCTTTCTTACTTTTAAATTGTAAGAGTTGGGTTATTAGGCATGGTCTCTTTAATTACCTTTATATTCACTTGTCCAATAAAACTGATAACAGTCATAGTGTCCTTCAGACTCAAAACATTAACTCTACCAGCAGTGCAAATGAATAAGAGGGGGAGGACCCCGTTCACCTCTAATGGGGCTTTTCAACCAGCCCTCTCATCAACTCTGCAGCCTGCTTATTGCTGTGAGCCCTGAAGATCGGTGCAATTACATGAATACTGGAAGGAAGACTTCACTTTTTGCCTCTTGCGCCCATTTGAAAACCCAGTCTCACCCAATACAACATATGTAAACTACTCAAGAGGCTTCTAGGAAAAGAAGCCTGGCTAGACCTGGATTCAGTATCCAACATACAGTCTACTCCACAACATGTACCTTAAATCAAAGTTGTCAGTTGTTTTTTTGAAATCAGCAATATGGGGCTTCACCAATAATTGCTATATAATTTTAGAATTCTAATACCAGAAGGGATCATACAGAATGATCTAATTTAAACCTCATTCCGAAAAAAGTACTATCTCTGTAATCAAGTAACATGCAAAATGACTTAGGCTAAAAAAAAAAAAAAAAAAGATTCCACATGTTTCTGTCAGTATTAGTGCTTGTGGTTTAACCTTGACTTGATTATAAGTCAATTATGAATAATATAATCATCAAGCTTCTTACAAGATGCTGTTGGGAATGAAAGATATAATTCCTGACCTCATGAAATTTACTGTAGTGTGATAGAGACAAATCAGACATGGAAAGACAGATGCAAGGAAAGCTGTAAAAAGAACTTGCTCTCTTCAGTGTTGGACTCAAGCTCTGGTGAGGTACCCCAGTGTCTATCCTAGGGCCAGGTGGCTAGTCTGGTGTCTCTGCCCAATCCCTAGTGATTGATGGCTTAGTTGGATTATCTGTTCTGTTTGTCTCTCAGGATGAGCCCTGCCCCACCCTGCGGTCATACTGGGCCCAGAAAAGTTGTTGAGACAGAGAAAAAGGATACCTTGGATATAAGAAATCCTAGCCAGGAGTTAGAGAGGAGCTGAGATAAGAGAAGTTTTTACCTTGTGTTATTTCTCCAGTGGAAATGAATGGCCAGTACCTATCAGACCATAAAGTATGTATATATGTATGTATTTATTTAATTGATGTATAGTCGATTTACAATGTTGTATTAATTTCTGGTGTATAGCATAATGATTCGATTATATATATATATATATATATATATATATATATATATATATATATTCCTTTTTATATTCTTTTTCATTATAGGCTATTACCAGGTATTAAATATAGTTCCCTGTGCTATGCAGTAGGACCTTGCTATTTATCTATTTTACATATAGTAGTTAGTACCTGCAAATCTCCAAGTCCCAACTTATCCTTCACCACCCTCCTTTCTCCCTATAACCATAAGTTTGTTTTCTATGTCTATAAGTCTGTTTCTACTTTTTAAATAAGTTCATTTTTGCCAATTTTTTTAGATTCCACATATCATATGGTATTTTTCTTTCTCTTTCTGGCTTACTTCACTTAGTATGATGATCTCCAGGTCCATTCATATTGCTGCAAATAGCATTATTTTATTCTTTTTTATGGCTGAGTAGTGTTCCATTGTATATATATATATATATATATATACACAATATATATATATACCACATCTTTTTTGTCCATTCATCTGTTGATGGACACTTAGGTTGCTTCCATATCTTGGCTATTATAAATAGTGCTGCTATGAACATTGGGGTGCATGTATCTTTTCAAAGTAGAGTTTCCTCAGGATCTATGCCCAGAAGTAGGATTGCTAGATCAAGTATTTATTAATTGACCCCTCAATCTTTTATTTTCATTTTACACTATCCTAATTCTTTTAAGGACCCCAGGAAGGTTTCCTACTTCCAGTGTTTTAGTAATTTTTATATATTTCTTTTAAAAAATTTTTTTTAAAGATTCTTAATTGTTCTCAGATGTTTACTGTGTGTTTGTTAAACTGAATTAACTAGTATATATAGTCTGTACATACAATTAAGTACATGCCTTTTCACTCTTTTAAAAAAAATTGTCTTCCATACAACTCTAAATGTATAACAAAACATTTTTATAGCAGAAAAATAAAATTCCAGCTCTTGTGTTCCATACTTACAATTCTTGATTGATTAATACATTGAGTTATATCATGTTTAGTAAATCTCAAATAAGTGCCAACCAGGAGAGTCACTCAGTTAGGCTCTTGTATATAATTCTATGGAAGAAACTCATTTTATTAGGTCAAATAAAATGTGTAATTTGTTTACAATAACCATTATGTAATAATATTGGGTAAACATATGCCTGGTTGGAAATCAAAGACTTCAATTCACAGTGTTAGAACATCACTAACAATACATATATTAATAATTTTTCCATGTTCAGGTCACTATAAAATATGATACTGGAAAGACCTTTTAGATTCTTAAGCAATCTATCTGATACCTGATGAGTGGTAATATCATCTATTAAACCTCATCCTATAATAACATTTATCCTGGGCCTAATGTAATTCTCAGGGATACTCTTACCCACAAATAGGAAATATAATAGTAGATCACAGTGATTAATATAAATAACCTATATTATAAAATTTTGGAACCCCTAGTGGCAGGGAGTGGTCTTTTGTTCAAATCCTGGGCTCTCAAGGGCTATGAGATCTCACTTGAAGACAAGGGAGTATTAGGACCATCTTTCCTTAGGACAACTGTATTAGTCAGGGTCCCAGCAAAAAAAAACAGAAGTCACTCCCAAGATTATTCAAATCAAGGAATTTTAATAACGGGAATAATTACAGGGATGAAGATAAGGTTAAAAGAACTAATGAGGGATATCAAGGCACTGAGATATTAACAACAAAAAGAAGTCATTGCTATCATTTTGGTTAAAGAAGCAAGAGAGGAAATTATATTATCAGAGCACAATGAAGTCTGGAGCCACAGAGGAGGATCTGCCAGGGAAGAGCTGTTTTTCAGCTACTGCCAAAGACAGGCTACCAAAGAAGAAAGGGAGTGAAAATGAAATACCTCAATTATCTCTCTTCCAGTTCTTTCATCTCTTGCCAGTGTTTCCCATTGGCTGAGCCCAGTCAGAACCCAGAAAGGGAGACGTCCCCAGAGATAAACCTTCTGGGGAACAAAACAGGGCAGAAAAAAGATAGATTGCAGAGAGGGAAAACAGAGAATAACCAGCATAACCACCAAGATCCAGGAAAACCCAAGAGAAGGAAAAAAAAAAAAAAACCAAAAAAACCTGTGTAAAGTCTCCTAAGCCATCTTCTCCAAATTCCTGGAAACTCCTCTGTTAAGTCTCTAAGAAAACTGCAAGAACCTACAGTTTTCACTAGAAAATTCATAGTGCCATTCCAAATACCTCTGGCCTGTACATGCTAAGAGAAAACAGCCACAAACTGTGGACACCGAGTACTTGACCAGGACACACAGAAATAGAAAAGTCAATGAATCTAGCCCACTGGGGCTCAGACGCTTTGGGAACACTGACCAAAAATGATCTGGACGAAGTTAACTGTCAGCATACTTCAGGGACATACTGAAACCCAGAACAGAAATTCTATTTATTTCTCTGTTTCTAAACAATTTCATGGGATGAACCATTTAGTATTTCACCCTCAGTATGTACCAAAAAGTAACTTATAATTTCTCCCTCTTCCTAAACACTTCCGTATCATCCCCTACCTAAGCCCACTACCAACCTTACACATACACACCACCAACCAAAAAAACTTATCTTTCTGTCTTCCTTATTTCTAATAATAGACTTTATAATATTGTAGTCTAAGGGATTTGCTGTCATACCATCATCTTTGATTTCTCCCTCTCCACTGAATCTGGAGCCCAACATCTATTAAGAGCTAACCTGCCCTCTGTGAGCACCTGACAAGAGTAAGCACCAAGCCCTGGGCTTTGCTCACTCCATTGTCCTGAAGAAAATTGTTTCTTCCCACTTAAAAATTTCCTTTACAATCCCTTCTGGATGCCATGGTCAGTCCTGCATCCATTAATATAAAACCATATTTCTCTGGCACTGACTTTAGCTCAATTGAGGGCATCATATACACCTGCCATCTGACTACTCTTTGGTTCCATCATCTTCACAGTGACAGATATCCTACATGATTCTGCCTGATCCAGAAACTGACCCACTTGACCGTCCCTCTACCAAGCTTGCTCCAGGCTCAGATAAGCAGAACTGAATAATTGCCTTCCACATCCACTCTCTCCTAAATTCCATAGATTCTACAAGCACTCTCTCTATCCATTTTTCTGTATTCTTCCTTATTACTCTTCTTCAAGTCTACATTGCTGTATTCCTAGATATAAGCAATAATCTATTCTCTACCATATTTCCTGCCTGCATGCAATCATCAAACATCTTAAGGCTGGAATATTAATCTTCTTAAATGAAGCTCCTCTATGAACACTGACTTCATCTGCTCAAATAGCTCCTAAGTCTTCTCATCTCCTGTAGACTATAGACAAAATTACTTTTTGTGGTAGTCAAGAGTTTAGCATTTTAAAAAGCCTGAAAATTTTTGATTTGCCTGTTTTTTGCCTGTTTTTTTAATAGAACATAGGGGTATAAGAATTATCTAACTGGAGATAACCCACACTGACACTAGATACCATGTTTTTGTTTTATTTTTCCACAAGATTTTTTTAAAGAGCAAAGATAGGGAAAATCGCATATAAAAGTTGCAGAGAAAATTAATTTGATAAAGTTCAATATCCATTAATGATAAAAACTTTCAGCAAACTAGGAATAAAAGGAAAATTCTTCACCTTAACAAATGTCATTTATGAAAATCCTACAGCTAATGTCATACTTTAAGAAGACGATGGTGTCCCTGCTAAGATCAGGAACAAGGCAAGCGTTCTGCTCTCCTTACTTCTATTCACCAGTATTCTAGCCAGAGAAATGAGGCAAGAAAACAAATTAAAGGAAAAGGGAAAAATAAAACGTAATTTTTCCACAAATAGCAATGCTGTATGTACGTAGAAAAAACTACAGACAGAATCTACAACAATTAAAAAAAACCCATACAAGAACTAACAAGAGAAGTTAAGAAAGTTGCAGGATAAAGGTCAACATACAAAAATCAGTTGTATTTCTACATGTGTAGAGTATGATATTGTATCGCCACTTTGGAAAATAATAAACATTTGAAATATAAAAGTTTTTAAATACTATTTACAATAGCTTCCTGATAAACCACTTTGGGACAAGTTTTTAAAATATGTGTAAAATCTGTTCAATGAAGAACACGAAGTATTGCTGAGAGAAATTAAGGAGGACCTAAATAAATGCAGAGTGCACCACTGGAACGTTAAGTATTGTTAATGTCAGTCGTCGCCAAAGTTAGCTATAGATTTGGTGGGATAATGATCAAAATCCTAGCAGGTTCTTTTCTGTGAACTGACAAGGTGATTCTAAAATTTATATGGAGATAGAAGTAGCCAAAATAATTGTGATAAAAAGAAGAACCAACTTGGAAGACTTGCAGTAACTGACTTCCAAGATATACAGTAAAATTATAACAGACATGATGGTGTGGTATCAGAATAAGCATAGAAATTTAGATCAGTGGAACAGGAAAGAAAGTTCACAAACAGATCCATGTATATATGTAAGGTCAATAATTTTTTTTAAAGAGATAGCAAAGTAATTCAATGGGGAAAGACAAAAATCTTTTAATAAATGGTATTGAAATAATTGGATATTCATATGGAAAGAAAATGAACTTTGACTCTTAACTCACAATATATGCAAAAGTAAACTCAAAGCAGATTGTAGACCTCTGTATAAGAGCTAAAATTATAAAACTTCTAGAAGAAAACAGGTGAAAATATTTTTAACTTTGGAATGGGGGAAGATTACTAAGAAATGACCCCAAAAAATAAACCATTAAAAATTATAAATTAGGCCTCATCAAAATTAAAAACTTCTCTTTGAGAGAGACAAAAGAAAATGAAAAGACAAGCCACCAACTGGGAGAATATATTATGCATTATATATGTGAAAATGAATTTTAACAAGTTTCCTCATCTGAAACATGGAGCGGAAATTTATTTGTGTGACTATTTTCTCTATTCTCCCAAGATATTCTCCCCAGAATGGCACACAATTTGTGCCATTATAGAAGCATTGGCGAGCTGTTAATACATTGCGTATAGTAGATGCCTTCGGGCATGTGTTTAATTCTTTCACAGAAATTCCATTGAGAAAGAATGCCAACTCAATAATAAGACAATTAACCTAATTGTGAAATAGTTATGAGGAAAACAGACATTTCATAAAAGAAGATATGTGAATTGGCAATATTAATATGAGAAAATGCTCAACACCATTAGTCATCAGAGAAAAGCAAATTGAAACTACAATGAGGTATCAGTGCACAGTCATTCAAATGGGTAAAATTACAGACCCTGACTGTACCAAGTACTTGCAGGCATATGGAGTGACTGGAACGTTCACACATTGCTGAGGGGACTGTAACATTGTACAGCCACTTTGGAAAGCAGTTTCACATAAAGTGGAACATACTCATATGAGAAAGCATTTCCATTCCTAGGTATTTGCCCAAGAGACATAAAAACACATGCCTACACAAAGACTTGTACACAAATGTTCCCAACAGCTTTGTTCATAAATAGCCAAAAAGCCGGAAACAATCCAAATCCAGTTCCATGTTGACAGGAACCCAGGGATTCATCTCCGCATAATCCTGAACACAGCCATTCTAAAATTTCTAATTTAAAATAATTTCATGAGTTCCTTTTTTCTCCTATTAAAATGTGAAGGTTAGAGTCTGTAGAAAGTAACAACATAAACAAATGAGTTTGCTCTTGGATTGGCTCTTCCACTTCACCCTGTGAGGCAGGTGCAGCGGGGATATGAGACCTTTCTTTGGGTCAGTGGTTCTCAAACTGGACTGCAAGTTGACCCTGCCTGTAGAGCATTAAAAAAATTACCAGTAACTGGGTTGTACCCCTATATTCTGATTCTGTTTTGCTGAAGGCAGTCCAGGCAAAGGGATGTTTAAAAGCTCCTCTCCCCCACCCCAGGGTTAAGAACTATTGCTGTATTTTTGATGGTAGCTATTCTGGCATATGTGAGGTGATATCTCATCGTGGTTTTGATTTTCATCTCCCTGATGATTAGTGACGTTGAGCATGTTTTCACGTGCCTGTTGGCCTCTGTATGTCTTCTTTGGAATACTGTAAATCAACTATAGTTCAATTAAAAAAAAAACTAATGCTGTAGACTCAGCATCCTTATCTCTTCTGCAGTGAGTGTGATGAATTAGAAGAATTCAGGGGTTTACTGTGACAATCAGTTAAGATCACACATTTAATTGACTTGCATGGTGCTTGGCACATGGTGGATGTTCAACAATTTTTTTTTCCTATGCCCATATTTCTCTTAATTTCTCCTCTAAACTTGTATCTCTCTGAGGGAGGCCACATTCCTTTCAGGTGACAGCTTCATTATCAAATAATATTCAGACAAGAATCAACCACTAGAAACAAAAATCCTTTCGGAGTTAGAGAAAAAGCAACAATAAGAATGAGAAAAGGGTTCTTCACAGGGACAATGGATAGATGCCAACACGTGGGTTTGCCTAACTCAGACTCCTAACTTACTGTCAGTCCCTTCGAGGAAGCCAAAACTGGTAAGTAGAGGCCCTTCCTTTGCAGTCAGTTTTTTTCTCAAAGATTCCACCATCACAGACTCAAAATTGGCCATTAATAGAAGCATTTTTAAATTGTCATAAAGAAGCACCAGAAAACTTTCCTTTCTATATCTTTCCCACCTGCCTGCTAAAGTCACCTTTCATCCATCAAGGCCCAAGGCACATGCCTTGTCTTTCAGGGAACCTTCCTGGATCCTCTGGGGTAGAGTTATCCTCTCCTTCCAGCTTACCATTGTAACTCCTCGTGTATGAGCACAGGATGACTATCTATGGTTAGGGATGTTTATGTGTGTGACTGTCTCTGACAGATTACAATCCTAAAAGGCAGGAACCAGAACTGGTCATCTTTGTATCCCCCAGCATGTTTGAAATACCGCCTGACACGTAGCAAGTGCTGATTAGCTCTTTGCAGAGCTTAAGAGTGTGATGATCTGTATGCTATTTAGAGTTCTTCTATAATGTGATGCATGCGTTTCTGAAAGTCACTGTCCTGTGCAACATCTTGCCATGTAAACCACAGGGCACACACAAAAATGAGACAGAAACTTGGCAAAAACAGCAGTACAGTTTTACACATGTTAAATGGTTAAGAAATACATAAATACTACAATAAATATGGCACTTTACTTGAAAAAGACCTGAAACCTGCTTGCAGAAGTGAGTATGTAGAAGGATTGCAGCTGGCGAGTCATCGTGGAGTGATGGAAAGAGGTTTTCTGAAATCAGTGGGGAAATTACAAAGGCAGCTGTGGATGGGAGTGACTCATAATGCACCAGTAAACAGATAATTGGTAGATGTTTTAGGCGTACGGAGGTGATTTTTGTGTATCTCTATACTACAAGGAGGGCCAGCTGGTTGTGGTTTTCTGTGTTTACCTAATGTTTCTGAAAACAGAGTTGCACCTACCTACAAATTTGAAATTCAGTCATATCATTCCCTATATATCAATCATGTTGGAGCAAATTCACATTTTCAAAATAAGTGTTATAGCAGACATACCAATTTTATTATACATATGGTGTGAAATACTATGGTCTCGTATACGAAAATTGACAGAAAACTTTACAAGAAGACATATTCTTTGATGCTTCCAAAGAAAGCTAAAGTAAATGTGAAGAAAGTAAAAATAAAGTAAAATGATAATGTGAGGTTACGAGCCAAAAATAAGAGTTACGATCTCCTTTAAAATTATAATTTAGGCAGATCACTTGGGCTTATCCTGCTCTCATTTTATATTCTGTCCAACGGGGGCAATATGATGTCTCCTCACCAGACAAGTGCAGTGTGAAGACTGAATAATATTCCACAGACTCCTCAAGATGAAAGTCATCCTGATAAACTGAGAAGTGAGCTTTTATAAACTTCATAACAAAATGATATTCTTTGAAAATCAAAAACTGAACTTTGTCAATAGATACGTTTGTACTCTCCAGAAATAGCTTTGATAGCTGAATGGAATTCAACATCTCTATATAAAGTGTACAGAACCAGCTTTGTTTAAAGACAAATAGCTTGTCATTTAGGGGGCAGTGTTGCTGTGTTATCCATACTGACCACTGAAACGACCACTGAAGGAAATTTGCTTCTCTAGTAGTAGAAAACTTATAGATTTGGACTACAGTTTAATACCACATTTGCCTTTTAAAACGTGTCAAGGAGGCAACTTTATTTTCCTTTACTGTACTGAGGAAATGAACTGATGCTCCCCCAAAATTACTTGAGGCAAAAGACATTTAATGGCTCCTCTATTCTCCGATTAGAAGAAAGTTAAAGCCACATGAGTACCACATGAGATCAGCCACTCATTTCCTGAGATGCTGGCTTAGGTTAATAAATAATAAAATGGGAAATTACTGTATTTTTTTCATTTATTGGCTATGATTAAGTTATTTGTGTAATAAAATGTTTTATATGTGCTTTCCATCTATCAGGAGGTTATTTCCTACTGAAAGGTGTGAAGTTTATAATTGTCCTGCATTCTATTCCTTGAAAACTGATTGTATCCTTTGCTATATGTTCATTCCATATTTCTGAGACACATTCTGTATTTTCTAAACAAAGTTGGAAATTTTATAGGTTCTAAAATCTTGTATTGATCCACCTCCCAGAAGATATTAATTTGGGTATTTTAAATGGCTATATAGAGTCAATTTGTTTATATTCTAATTTTCATAGAAGTCCTTACTGATTTTATAGAGAACTGTAGTATAACAGTAAATAATATATTTTGCTTACAAATGTTGTACTTAATCTGCTCAATAGACCTATGTGTTAGGTAATTATTCCTATTTCACAGGTGAGGAAACTGAGGCACAAAGCAGTTAAGTAATGTGCTCAAAGTCCAAAAGTTGGAAGTGTTGAAACTGGTGCTTGAAACTAAGTAGTCTAGCTCCTGAGATGATGCATTTAACTCCTACTCCATCGTGTACCCATATTCATTATTATATAGTATATCTTATTAACCTTATTAAAAGAAAGAAATGTACAAATTTCTTTTGTTGCCAATTCAGGATCTCAATCATGGTTCCAAATCACCTCAAATTGCTTTTGCATCAAAACCTACCTACCCTCACCCTTTCTCGCGCACGCTTTAATTTTCCAGCTCTTGTTTTCTCAGCACTTTAGTTGATTTTGGTGATTAAAGAGAACTGTTCATCTGCAACAAAAGCAAAGACATTTCTGCCGATAGCAAAAAATGACAGCTGAAACAGCATTTAAAGTACATCTTGAATAAATGTTCAAAAGCATGGCCCTAGGGCAATTTCCTGTTTTACTGGAAAATCTACTTTGCTAGTGTCTGATAAAATTGTATGAACAGTGGAAGCTTAATTCTCCAAGGCATGTTCTATGAAGCATTTGACAGCTTATCTGATGAAATCCACTCGACTACCAGTTCAGAGAGATCATGCGCCCCTCACGGAGGAAGCCCAGTCTGAATGGCTCTTTTAGCCTTGGGGCTGATGTTATTAGTTCCTAAATGAACTGATTAGTGTTTCGTTGACTTACTTCCCAGAAATTGTACATATTCTTGACATGCCAGAGGTTTCCCATCTTGTACAATCAATCCACTGTTGAAAATGACTTGCTTATGTGTGGAAATCTTATTAGAGCTATTTAATATTTTGAGCCATCCAGGTGATTCAATAAATTTAGACAAAATGAAATCATGACTTACATGAGATCTGATGGAGTGTCAGTCCATGCCCATAATTAAGTGTTCCACTTCCACAAACAAGAATGGTTGCAACAGTGTCTCAATGGAGTGCCAAGGGGATGGTCCCAGTGCCTCAGATCTGCCACTAGGTGGTAGGAAAGAGTATGACACAGAAATTTGCTCTATCTAAAATACTCCCCATTGCACAAGTTAAAAATATATTAACATTAGCATTAAAAATACATTAATATTAACAACTCTTAAAATTCAAGTGTAATTCCCTAAGATTTTCTACCATAGATCCAGTGACTTCTGCTAGGTCTGCTAGCCTATTCTGAGCTTCACTAACTCCCAAAATTTGTGCTTATACACCTAACCAGTATCAGAGTCTTTGTACTTGAAGTAGTTGCCAGAAGTTGTGTGTCTGTGTGTGTGTACCCCACCCTCCTTGCATCAAATGCTGATTGGTGCTGATCAGACTGGAGAGAGAGAACCTAATTTACGACCTAATTAAACCAAAGTGATCTAAATTATACCCTTGGGGTAAGCCATCCCAGCACCAAGCTGGATGACAAAATAGCATTATTTTAGGATTCCCATAGCATTGTTTGGGAGATCCTCGTAGAACTAGTTTTTACTTTGATTAAAAAAAAGTAAAAGTATAAAATCATATTATAAGGGAAAAACGTGAAATTTTTGGTTTATTTACCACACAGATGCAGTAGAGAAAGTTATTCCTCACATCACACAGTATCTTTATGAGAAAAGCCAAAGAAACTTCTCTGGGATCTCAAAATTGTTCTACTTTTGAATTATTGGTTAGTTTTTACCTTATGAACACTGTGAAGAATGTAATTGTTTTTTCTCTTCTAGACAATGTAAAGCCAAAGTTGCAGATCACACTAGAATATGCACCAGTTTCTGATGAGCATTTTATATACTTATCTCATTCCTGGCTACATCCTACATTTTTTTATTGAACTATTGTTGATTTACAATTTTATATTAGTCACAGGTGTACAGCATAGTGATTCAGTATTTTTATAGATGAACTATAATGGACTATAGTCCATTAAAAATTATTATAAAATCATGGCTATAATTCCTGCACTGTAGAATATATCTGTGTTGCTTATCTATTTTATACATAGTAGTTTGTATCTCTTAATCTCATACCCCTATCTTGCCCCTCGTCCCTTTCCTCTCCCCACTGGTAGCCACTAGTTTATTTTCTGTCTGTCAATCTGTTTCTGTTTTGCTATTATAAAACATGAATTTGTTTTATTTTTTAGATTCCACAAGCAAGTGATATCATACAGTATTTGTCATTGCCTGGCTTATTTCACTAAGCATAACTTTCTCTAGGTCCATTTATGTTGCTATAAATGTCAGAATTTCATTCTTTTTTATGGCTGAGTAAATTCCATTGGGTACACATCTATATCTCACATCTTCGTTATTCATTTGTCTTCTGATGGACACCAGGGTGGCATCCATATCTTGACTATTGTAAATAGTGTTGCTAAGTGGTGCTGGGAAGACTGGACAGCTACATGTAAAAGAATGCAATTACAACATTTTCTTATACCATATACAAAAATAAACTCAAAATGGATTAAAGACCTAAATGTAAGACCTGAAACTGTAAAACTAGAAGAAAACATGGGCAGAACATTCTTTGACAAAAATCATAGCAATATTTTTGGGACTCTGTCTCCTAAGACAAAAGAAATAAAAGCAAAAATAACCAGTGAGACCTAATTAAATTTAAAAGCTTTTGCACACCAAAGGAAACCATTAACAAAATGAAAAGACAACCTACTGAATGGGAGAAAATATTTGCAAATTATATGATCAACAAGAGGTTAATACCAAAATATATAAACAGTTTATACAACTCAATATCAAAAAACAGACAACCCAATTGGAAAATGGGCAGAAGACCTGAGTAGACATTTTTCCAAAGAAAACATACAGATGGCTAACAGACACATTAAAAGATGCTCAACATTGCTAAGTATTAGAGAAATGCAAATCAAAACAATGAGCTGTTACCTCATACCAGCCAGAATTTCTATCATCAAGAAGTCTACAAATAACAAATGTTGGTGAGGACATGGGGAAAAGGGAACTCTTGTACACTGTTGGTGGGAATGTAAATTGGTGCAGTCCCTGTGGAGAATAGCACCAAGGAGTTTCCCCAAAAAACTAAAAATAAAGCTACCAGATGAGCCAGCAGTTCCACTCCTGGAGATATATCTGGAAAAAAATAAAAAGACAAATTCAAAAAGAGACATGCACCCCAATGTACAGCCTACATGTTTATTTTATTTTGTTTTTGTGTGTGTATTACTTTTTTTAGTTGAAATATAGTCAGTTACAATGTGCCAATTTCTGGTGTACAGCACAATATTCTAGTCATACATATATATATACATATATTCATTTTCATATTGTTTTTCATTTAAAGTTATTACAAGATATTAAATATAGTTCCCTGTGCTATACAGAAGAAATTCATTTTAATCTTTTTTTATATATACTAGTTATCATTGGCAAATCTCAAACTTCCAAATTTATCCCTTCCCACCCCTTCTCCCCCAGTAAGGTTGTTTACTTATTGTGAGTCAGTTTCTGTTTCGTAGATGAGTTTATTAGTGTCCTCTTTTTTCTTTTTTTTTAAGAGCCCATCCTACATTTTTAATCACACCTACTCTTGTGATGCTTTTCTTCTTCCACTTATTTGACCATGAATATTATCTAGCTTCAGAATGTGTATTTCTGGCTACCTGAAATTTCACTAGAGTATATCAAGGTATACATAAATAAATGAATGGATGTCCTAGGGTTAAGCAGTCACTCACACTCCAAGGTGATTCTTGTGACTGTATGACAAGGCTGAAGATGAGAATAAAGATACAGTTATTGATGATCATGAAAATCTGACAGATTCAGTAATGGAAAATTCCATTTGCTGGCTCTACAACACCAAGGAAATTACTTCCATTTGTTTATTTTTCCTTAATGAGAAAGATAATATTTCATATAGTTGTTATTCATTAATATTCATCATCTAATGATAACTTATTAATTTATTCAACCAGTAGAGTAGGTTCAATATATACTACAAACTGCTCTGCATGCAGGGGTAGAGCAGAAAACAAGATAGACAAGTTTCCTTCCTTCTTTGGAAGTGACTCTTCTTATGAGGGGAGGCAGAAAGTAAACACATAAGCCAATAAACAAACAAGATCATTTCTGATAGAGTAAATCTTTGAATGCTGTGACAGAAAAGTTGGTCACAGGAGTCTTCTTGAGACGGTGACATTGAGCTGAGACCTAAGCCATGGGTAGCATCAGTTACACGAAGCAGACAGAGGAGCATTTCAAAGTGGTTCAGAAAAAGGCATCGGCAAGTTCAAACTCATCTGTTTCCATCCAAGAATAGAAAGAAGGTCACCATGCTGAGTATGGTGAGTGAGAACAGAAGGGTCAAGAGGAAGAAAAAGTATATATGACACTTTTTCTGTGCTTGGCATACAGTCGGTCTCCTTATATGGTAGATGTCAATTACTATGTAGCAACATTTTCAAGCAAAGACTGGGAAACAGAGATTGCTTAAAGTTCTTTTTGCCCCTCTGGGGAGTTTAAAAAAAAAATTCCATTTAGTTCTACCATAAGCAAGGCATAAAGCAGAAAGCAAGGAAGGTAATGGGTAGAGTGGAGCAATGTTTGCTCCTCAAAGTCAGGATTTGTTCTCTGAGCATAAGCATAAAGCAGGAGCTGTATAAAGGTCCCTAAAGGTGTCATCAACATACCTCCAGAGTCCCTACAAAGTCTTGACTCTTGAAGAGGGTACAAAACTAGGACTGAGAGCTGAGGCGAGTTTGTCCTCTGCCCCGCTCCTCCGGTAGCCGATTCCCCAGGATGGGGTCAGCTGACCTCCATTTCTGCTTCTGGAAAAGGTAATAAAAGAAACCATAAAATAGCCTCTGCTTTTCAGGTGCTTGATAACTACTAAGACAAGACTGTGCACACACACACACACACACACACACACACACACACAAAAGAGCGAGAGCGAGAAATTACTACAGTGCAATAAGAAGGATTACTCCTCTCTGCAAAAATTGAATAATAATATGAAGCCATGTTTTACCAACACTCCAATTTTGGAGGTATGCAGAAAACTATTCTGGAAATTTTTGTATAAAATAAACCTTTAGAAAAACAATAGCTATTTGTTACGTGAATTAATGCAATTGCTTAGGAGCTCCGGGAAAACATGAAGCCTTTTGATTGTTTTAAACCATTTACACTCTAGCCATCATCCTGAACATCCTCAAACTCTCAAGTGGCTTTTCTTTGTTAAATGAGAAAAGTCCAGTGGCCAAACCTGCAGCTGAACCGTCATCGGCATCTAGAATTAGGGAGGATTCTTTCTTTCTTCCATCAACAGTGTGGGCTCTTCCAATGGGTGAATATGTTCTTTGTTCAAAAACATCTGATCTCAACCCAGAAAAACGAAGCAACTGTTTAAGTGTGTCACTGCTCACATGTGGTTCTGCAGAGGCTTTTATCTCCTGAGAGCCTGAGGAACTTCACAGTAGACAACTCTCCCAACTCTGTTCCCTCTACGGTGTCTCGGGGACCAAATAAGTGGATGTTTGGTTGAATCTGATGCCCTGTAGCTGAGGGTTTTTCACCAGCCACCACACTTCACAATCTCATGAGAAAAGACGGCAGGGCCCCGCTCAATTCCTAGAGCAAATACAAATGTGGAAGGAAGGATCTTCCTTAGATGAGACAACAAGTGGCAGAGATGGGACAAAGATCAAAAAACCAACAGACCTGAGGGTTGATGTCACTTTTTGGTATCTCTGTGAGTTTTTATGAGATAAGACCCATCGGGCAGGTATTGGGCAGTTGGGCTCGGGCTTTTTGGTCTTGTCCCTCTGTTGCTGTTACTGCAGTTCATTTCATTCAGAAAAATGGCACCTAGAGTGACCTTTGGGATTTTACTTTAAACCTTCTCCTCTAACTTTAGAACCTGGAGGACATAAAACTAATTTATCATGGGATTCTGAAAACAGTCAAGCCTTTGTTGATGAGCATTCTGTAGAGAGTTGGGTGAATTTGCTTTGGTTATTTAAAGCTATTGACACTTCCTTAAAAAGAAGACCAAAACTACCCTTGAAACACTTCATGTGACCCAGTGATTCACTTAGAACAACAAACACATTTGTGTGGCTCTACAAAATGTTGATAATTTACCACCGGCAGGTTCATGTTTGTAAAAGCCTGTAACTTTTTAAAAATTCAAAATATTCCTTTCAGTTATAATTTATTGTGGGATTTTTTTAAAGGAGTTATTTCTTCCAAACACACAATTCTCTTTGTAAAGATCACTCTTTCCAACAGGACTTGATTGAAATCATGAGACCCAGCATTTGCCACTCAGCTTCTCAAGCGGACGTGTGCACCAGGATCTAGTAACGTTGATAGGCTTCCGTGGTTTATGTGCCAGATGCTTCTTTGCAAAAGCAAAAATAAAAACTGAAATGTGGGTAGACAAGACTTTACAGAGTTCACAAGCATCTCCCATCCCA
This sequence comes from Camelus ferus, assembly GCF_009834535.1. Taxonomy (NCBI): domain Eukaryota; kingdom Metazoa; phylum Chordata; class Mammalia; order Artiodactyla; family Camelidae; genus Camelus; species Camelus ferus. Next base: position 49,567,768 of record NC_045709.1, read on the forward strand.
AACTGCTCCCTAGCCAAGAACTTCCACCGCAGGTCTGAGTGCGTGTTTCCAGAAGTTCATATTTACTCCATTTTAAAACAACTCACAGCAACTGCACATCAACTTGCATCATTTGGTTTTTAAGCAGCCTGATCAGTGTAAGTTCAAAATCTCCCCCTGAGTCTAAACCAGAAGTTTGCTGCACAAACTTGGGCAAGATTCAAAACATAAATCACATGTTCTTGTCAAGTTCATGTAAGCAGTTGAAGGCTCCCCAGGGAATCCATGTACAGAAAACCTGTCTGGCCCCAGGAGGCAGAAAAAGCCCAGCTCTGGTCAGTGTGTGGGTCCTGTCTCCTTCTGCACCTCTCAGTCAGTCCTAAGCAAAGCCTGCCTCCTTCCTCTTCACAGAGCGGCCGCTGAGTGTGACGAACACAGCTTAAGCAAAAACAAGGACTGAAGCTTGTTCATGGGACATGTTGTCTCTGCAGATTTATTTACCTCCACGAAACAATAAACAAAAGAGGCAGCCGAATCCACAACTCTCAGGAGAGTAATGGCTCGCCCGAGTGCTCCAGGACTCACCTTCCTGAAATGTCATCATCTGTCACTGGGCACGACAGTCTCCTACCTCCTGGGTGATGACTGTGAAGGAACAGTGCTACGCAGCAGGGCCTGCGGCCGGAAAGCCTTTCAGAGCTGGGGATGGAGGACTGTCGGGGCTGAGTGACAGCCGGATAAACCAGGCAAGAAGGATAGGAATTCTGCAGCTCCACGAGCGGTCAGGGACTCCAGTTCCACAACTAATAAGATACTTTTTGGAAAGAAGAAAGTGCTGGGGAAAAGGAAGGAGTTTGAAAGAGATCACAATTAAGGTCCATAGACATGTGGATAGAAATCTTGTATCATGTTTAGTCACCAGGTGCTGCACGAGAACAGGAGAGAGTGCTTTCTGTCCTCAACCACGTGGACACAGAAGAGCCAGAGGAGGGTCAGCAAGTCACCTGGCGGGAAATTCCTACGGAGAAGTTACCTGACACTGCTGTCCCGGGTTTCAGCCACTTCTTTCGGAATTAAAACATCTTGCTTTTCCCCCAAGTAAACAACAATTATTTATAAAATCAGAAAATAAAGGGAAGTAGAAAGAAGAAAATAGAAATGTACAGAAAGATTAACAGAATGATGAAAGAGATGAGAGAGAGATGACTGGAGACGGGGCTGGGGGCAGGGAGGGAGAGAGAGATGGGGTGGGGAGGTGAAATTGAGATGGGTTCTTTTTAAAAGGAAAACAATAGAATAGCTTCTTCCAGAGAAAGGGTTCTAAACAGGGGGACTATTAACTTTACTCATGCTTGGATGGAGCTGAAGCTGACAATTTTTATTGAATTATTTTTATTTCTCCAGAATAAGAGGTCCAGGGAAATAGAAGCCCCTCTTTTTGGCGTATGCTTCAGCACACAATGACATGGATGGTGTTCATGTGACTCCTTAGAGAAGGAAACTAAGGGGCTCTGCTACTGGCCCCTTTACATGTGTTATTCCAGTAAGTTCCAGCAGGAATTGCTTGACATAGTGAATAATTATTCCTACTTCATGCAAAGAAACCAAAACCCAAGAGGTTGAGTGAAGTTCGCATAGCTGGAAGAGCAAGGATTTGAATTCAGACCATGTGGCCCTGGAAGTCGTGTGCAATCTCTGTATCCCACATGGCCTGGGAGCCTGAGCACCTGTATCCCAAGAACCCACTTCCTGTGTTCATTTATTTTATAAACTTGCAGTTTCATGCAACTTTGCAAAGACCTTGAACTCTGGCAATCTCAGCTATTTTGATCTTAAAATTAGTGCATTACTAAACAAAAAGGATATTATTTTGTTTGTATTGTTTTTTGCATTCAGTGTATTTCTTAGCCAGCTGGTCAACTGCTCAGTAATATCAATTTGCTCAATTCAACCCCACTGCTGTCCTTCAGTCACTCTTGCCAAGGTGACGAGCAGTTCCATCTTGCCAAATCCAGTTGTCAAAGACAGTCCTCACTTCACATGACATGGGTGACTGCATTTGACACTGTTGATTATTTCCTCCATTTGAAAGTCTTTAGTCACTTGGTTTCCAGAACATGACACAGTCTGGTTTTCCTTGTGCTTCAACTAATGATCCTCTACAGTCTCCTGTGGAGCTGACTGCTTCTCTTCTGCCCTTATTCACTATCCACATCAATTCCCTAATTTACTTTATCTGCTGTCTCAGCTGCAAATACCATCTAGATACCCCAGTCACAAATTCTCCCATTATCTCCAGATTTACATTTAGAATTACCATTCTTCAAATGAACGTCCCAGGCAGCTCAAACTCCACATGTCCAAAACAAAACGCCTGCTTCGCCCCCAAATCATGATCCTTTCTCAGTCTTTCCAGTTTTAGTAAATGGAACCTTCGTTTATTCAGGAGTCATCCTTAAGTTCTTTTGCCTCTTAACATACCATATCGAATCCAATAGTAATATTTTTGACTTAACCTTAAAAAAATTCTGAAATTGCTAAGAGAGTAGAACTTAAATGTTCTCACCCAAAACAAAACAAACAAAAAACAATAAATATGTGAAGTGATAGATGTGTTAATTAACTCTTTGAGGGGAACCTTTTCTCAATGTATATGTGTATCAAATCATCACGTTGTACACTTTAAATATCTTACAATTTTATTTCTCAGTTATACCTCAATCATAAAATAAAATATTAAATCTCAGGGAAAAAGTTCTGGAATCCAAACACTTCTCCAGAATCTACTGCCATTTCTTAATCCCAGATACCATCTTCTCTCACCTATACAACTGCAACCCCCATTTTCCTCTCAAACACTTTTAGGATCTTTCCCCAGTGCACTCAGAATAAAATCCAACTCCTTGCCTACACGTTCTTACATGTTCTCGTCCTGCCTACCTCTATGATCTCATTGCCCATTCTCCCCTCTCTCATTCCTTTCCACCAACACGCCCCTTCCCATTGTCCGTCAAACACACAAACTCATTTCTACCTCAGGGCCTCTGCATTTGCTATTCCCTCTTCCTAGAATGCTTTTCCACTCAATCTCATGACTCATCCTCTTGTCTCATTCACATCTTTTCTAAAATGTTACCTCCTTAAAAAGTTCTCCTCTAACCACCGAAACCAAAGATATCTTCCTCCGTCTTTGTCCCGCGGTGCACACTGTGTTTGGTTTCACTGAATGTATTCCTAACATATTACATATTGTTTTGTTTATTATCTCTCCCGCCCCCCAGTTACCAATTCCATATGGGGAAAGACTTTGCTGCATTTGTTGTTAGTGGTATTTATAGTGTATAGAACAGGCTCTAACATACATTAGGTCATTAAAAAAATATTTGTAAAGTGAATAAATGAATCAATGAGTTAGTGTAGGGCAATATAGTAAGCAGAAGAAAATTGGTGAGAGAGAACATGCAGAGGAGGCCAGGGTCAAATGACATTGGGCCTCAAAGGCCACAGGAAGTAGTTTTGATTCTACTCTAAATACGATAGCAAACCTATACAGGATCTTAAGGAGAGACAAGACATTATATAAATAATGTTTTAAAAGATGACTGACTGCTTTTAAAGAATGACATGCATAATTCCATGAAATTTCTTGAAAATCTGTGCAAATTAGATTTTGGTAAATTGAATAATATTCTCAAGGGATTATAATAATCCTAATGTTGATAAAATAAAGAATCCATGGGCAATAAAACTGCTGACTATTTTATGGGAACAGATTTTCCTATTAATGTGGAATAAGGGCAGATACTACTCCAGCTATAAACTAAGTAGTTTTAGAAGAAAAATATCTTAATGTAGAGGAAGAAGTGTTACCTCTCATTTTTATCCCCTGCAAACTTATGGAACCTTGATCTTTTTTACTGTTTGTTTGAACACGGGGAAAAGTTAATCTCACTGTCAGACTTTGAAAAATTACTTTCACCTCAAGCAGGTGGAAAATAATACATGGATATAGAAACAAAGATGTAGTGCGAAAAAACAGGGACTTTGAAGGCAAAGGAAGTTATCTTCACAAGCTGGACTCATTCAAGCTTATTTTATCTCATCAGAACAATACAACTTCCCCTAGAATAAGAATGAAGGCGTGCAGCTGATTAATAAATTCAAAACAAACACTGAACTGCACGGAGGAAATATGAAACACTCTATGGTTTTTTTCTGTATCATGGCAATGAGGAGCCGTGTGCTGATATTCCAGTCTCAAAAGTGGTTTCAACAGAAATGGCAACATGCCATGGCTATTTATATGGCCCTTTTCTTATCTCCAACATCTATGAAATGACCAGAGCCATTACCCTAAAGAGAATTCCCAGGATGGGGAAACTGAGGCAACAGCACGCCTGAGTAGCATAGGATATGCAGCCAATTAATAACAACCTCAAACTTAGTGTCCCAGCCGACCCTTGTACAAGTCACATTTCTTCTTAAAATGTTTACATGTAGAAGATGGATTCAATTAAGATAATGGAAGAAACCAATGCTAACCCTGTGAGTTATGCACACAGAAATATGAAACAGATGAGAAGTTCATCCACAGGTGGTTTTATTTCAGGGGAAGGGAAGAGTCACACGTCCAACACAATAAGGATGGGTGGGTTCGAGGCAGACTTCCTAATTAAGGAGTAACAAACCCAAACCAAAGATGACACATCCTTCTGTGAAAAAACAAGGGAGTTGGGCATATGTGGGTGGCATGTGAGTTATAAAAAATGAAATTGGAAGACTTGTCCATGATGATGACGATGTTTTTGCACAGAGACAAAGAGGAGCAGAGAATGGAGCATGGAAATTTTTCAATGAAAAGGAAAATGAAAATCTTGTTCTCTTTGAAATATTTTCTCCTCTTCTTAACTGAATACCAATCTCAAAGTTCAACGTCACTGTATTAACAATACATGACGGTAAGCTGCTTAAAGACAGAAACTATGTTTTGCCATTTTTGAAAATCTCAAATATCAGGAACTCAATGAATGTTAAATAACTGAAGAGGAGAAGCAGAGGAGGCAGGAACAAAAGAAAGCAGGGAAAACAAGAAGCATTATTATCAGAGGGCTTACTTCTGATCTTGCAACAAGTAAACAGGCAAAAAAACGGGGTCCACAGAACTTGAGGGCTTTCTTCATTTCAATATCTGACCATAATTGCCATGTCAAAACCACTCTCTCTATAGTAAAGAGCACTGTCTAAATCAAAGTACACATTCCAATTGCAGCTTTACAGATTGGCACAGGATCATAATTCCTTTTGGATGTCAACGAAATTGAGATTGTGGTGGGAAACTTGCAACCAAGGCTAAGGGGGGAGGTGGGAAAGGGGGCCCCATTCCTCTGTGCCCTGCAACACTTTCCAGGGTCTCTTCCAGTGCCCTGCTTTCTCCTTTTCCTGGCCTCTCCTTCCACTGGAAGGTGGATAGAAGGGAGCTATTGCCATCACCGCTGGAAGCCTGTCACTCACTCCAAAGATGATTTATACACTGCTAAGGAAATGGTCAGAAGGAACTTTGATCCCTGTAAGACAAAGACAACCCACTTTTGCTGGACCTGCAAGTGTACACAGCTGAACTTACAGAGCTGCCTGTTTTGCTTAGGCAGGATTTGATACTGTAAACTTCCAGACAGTAGAATTATCCTGGCTTTGGCTTTTAAACACAGATAAGTATACTCTATCATAGTGAGTCTCAGTCTTTTGATGGTAATAATCACTCTGAGTGATTTGGTTAAATTAGAATAATAATGCTATCCAAGGAAGTATTACTCGTGTCAGGAGAGACAGAATTGATCAAAAGATTCTAAAAGGAGGAATCTGGTTGAGCAGGTGAGACTGCCAGTCCAGACAGGCAAAGTTTAAGATATACAGCCAGTTACCATAAGAGGAAGAAAGGTAAATCCACACAAGACACCTGAAATGAGTCCTATGGAAACAAAGGACTACAATGATCTGGGCTAACACACTCAATCAGGATTTCCAACTAAAGGGATTTGGATTAAACAAATACATTTATCTGTAACTCCCACTAAGCTCTAAAACTTAGCATGAAGGATAAAAAAGATAACAATTAATCAGAACAAAAAGAATTATCAATGAGATGATAGGAAACAATATATGTCAATAACACTTTAGAAGATGGAAATTCCAAGGATTAGTTACCATTGATTTAATAGATCCAGAAAGGAGTCCTGTCTGAAGTCAATTCCCACCTCAGACCCCAGCCGATGAGGACGGGTTGTGAGGGGGGCCGATACAGCAGGACTCATTCGAGTCTTTATAAGGAACAGACTTCCACATCCACCCCCTGACTGTTACAGCTGGGTGGACCAGTCCCTCCCACACAGACATGAGACAGGAGACTTATTCTCTGGCGAAGCTGGATCAGAAAGGCTCTGCTGGGAGAGGGGGTGGGGAGGCCAAGGGTGAAGCACCTCACTGAAAACAAGGGATTGTATTACATTTTACACATTGAATATTTTAATGTTCTGTCATGTAAGTGGACAAAATCTCCCAGATCTGGGCTTTATTTGTTAGAAGGATTCTGTTTTATTTTAACCAATAAACTAGATTTAGAATATAAATTAAAATTCTTATTTTTCCAAGTGAAAAAGTTGATTCTACTTGACAATTTAAAAAAGTGGTACAAGTAGATTAGTTAGAATTATGGCAGCAATAATTTATAAAGACCAGTAGATATAAAGTATCATATGGGTAGAGGGCTCTGTCTCCCTGGGGATCTTATAATGAAGCAATTACACCTCATTTTTCTTAGTCGATAATAATATACAAGAGAGAGAAAACAAAATGCAACAACCAAAACTCTTTAGCAAGCAATTTTTTTTTTTATAAACGATTATGGAGAATTTCAAACACATACAAAAGTAGAGAGAATAGTGTGATAAACCCATTATCCACATTGAACAACTATGAACTTGAGCAATTATTAATTTATGGCCTATTGTGTTTCATGTTTATTCCCATCCTGTCCTGGCTCTTCCTTCTTTCCCCTGTTATTTTGAAGCAAATCCCACACATCTTGTTATTTCATCCACAAGGAGTTCAGAATGTATCTCTAAAAAATAAGTATTTTAAAACTTTATAGATGTAGAACTAGCATACAGATGTGCACATTTATCAAAGATCATATTTATTGGTTGAGTTTCCTATACTCAGTTCTTTTAAACTAAAAAATAAGAAGAAAGTATATCTTAGAGTCAGGACATAATGGAGTTGGGAAGACATTTAGCGATATCGTCTAAATGCCCATACTTAGCAGGTGCAATATCTCGCCCATACTTAGCAGGTGCAATATCTCAAGGCCAAGGTGTTTGAGTGACTTCCTAAAGGCAAGGTGCTGATTGGAGGTGAATTCTAACTTAGTACCCAAGTCTATCTGGAATCAGTGTGCTTCAAAGAAATATACGTGTATGACTGTATTGATTGCAGTGTTTAGTAAGATCTGCTACTTACTATGGTGACTTGGTGTTGTGTGAGATCAGCTAAGGAAGAAACATGTTTCCCTGAAGGATCTGAGTTAGAATTGGCCAAAAGAGAAAATAATTTGAGATTCGGAAGGTGGAAAGGAAGCAGTAGCCATGTTTACACTGGGAAGACTGATAGAGTGTCAAGCACTATTGTGGCTGAATTGTGCACATTGTCACAGATCCACTGGGTCACCCTGGTGGCAGGAGGCCGTATCCTGGCCTCAGTTCTTCCGGCTCCTTCCTCTTCTCCCTCTTCAGCTTCCCCATGGCAAAGTGTGTCAGCTCTTTTGCAGTCACCCACACCACCAAAGTAGGAAGCTTGGAAGCAGTCAGTGACCACCGTGAGTTCCAGTGAGAGACCAACACAAGTTCCAGCTCATCTTTGTGGGTTTCACTCTGTCCTTGACCTCCCACACTTCATGCCCTTCTTCCCTCCGACTTCTCCCCACTGACCTAGGCCCAGCAGTAGCCACAGGGGCAGCATATTTACATAATGGCTTAATAAGTTCCCATGATTGCATAAAGTCAAATCTCTATAATAAATCTTTTTCATTACTCGGGGAGGTTCTGCTTCTCTGATCAAACCCTTGCTGATACACCTGCGTGAAATCAATTAAAAATGTATGGTTTAAACACATTTGAAAAATTGCTGTTGGTTACCATTTATTTGGTATGGAGTCTCTTTTAAGATAGCACATTTCCCAAAATCAATAACGCAGGATGTCTCTGTAATGCACTTATAATCTTCACTGACATAATGTTTTAAACTTTTCATAGCCTGCTCAATTTGCATTATTTAATTTGATGAATGTGTGAGAATATGTAGGCATTTCGCATATTCTCAAGTTTGCGGGGTTGGGGGGAGCTTCTTGTTAATAATCATGGGCAAGCTTTATGGTATGGAAGTTAGAGGAACTACTTTGTTAGCACTTTAATAGAGCTGTTCAGCCGAGTTTCCTATTGTCTACAGAGATGAGGAAGATCTTGACTCTCAAGTCAGTGTAGGGGTTTTTCTGGGTAGTGTATGTACGTATAGGTATAACTATGGGGTCTGGCTGAGAGGATGTGCATGAGGATCCCATGAAAACAAAATACTTCTGGAAGAGGATAAGCGATGCAAGAAATAGTGAAGAAAACTACTTCATTACCTCATTTGTTCATTCAACTCTTTGTCCTCAAATATTTATTGAGAGCATATGACTATTCTCTGAATATAAAGCAGTCACCCAGACAAGGGAAGTTCTGCGCACGTGGAGCTTATTCTTGCTGAATGTGGACACGAATGAATACATGAATGAATGATAAGTAAACAGGCAAGTCAAAATGCCATAAACAAGACAAATAACGTGAATCCAAAGAGTGATAAGCGCTATGAAGACAGTAAATAGGAAAACGGGGAAAGAAAATGAGTGAGCCTTGGGGGTAGCTGTTTTGCTAGGGTGGTCAGGGAAGACTTCCCTGAGGAGGTGACATTTGTGCTATGACATGGGTGATGAGATTGAGGCAGCCACACAAAGATCTTGGGGAAGAGCATTCCAGGCAGAGGGCTCAGCCACCGCAGAGGCCCTGGGGTGGAAACGGGCGTGGGAGGCGGATGCGGCTAAGTCAGGGGGGCAGCGATGGTAGTGGAGAGGCTGGCACGGACCAGACTGTGCAAGGCCTCTGAGCCCTGGGGAACCATGAGACATTCACCAGGAAAGAAATCTAGTCTGATTTATGTGTTGAAGCATCTGTCTGGCTAGAAGGATATGAGTAGAAGGAGGTCAGACCAGGAATAAAATCAGCCATCTTCTTGAAGGGATTCTCCATGATGCGGTGAATCTTTACAAAAATTCTGAAGGACCAGATCCCAAAGGAGAGTTAGCCTTCCCTCCAGGCTGTACAAACAAAAAGCAAGGTAACAATCTGTGAGCATCCTTAGCAACTAGCTAGGGGCTGCTGGGTCAGCCCACTGCCGTGTAATATCGTGTAGCAGTTAGCTATCAATGTTGAGTTTCACTGAGCTGACTGGGCAGTGTACATGGACCATCTTTATTTGGGGACAGGGAACACTGACAAGAGCTTGTGAGGCCTAGAGCCGCATTGCAAGGCCATGATCTCCACGGAGTGTAGGAGGCACTGGTAGAGGAAATTATTAACCTCCAATCACTGCTTGGTAGGAGGGTTCAGACCTCCTACCAACTCTTCTGACCTGGAAGGGGTGGAAAACGCTGTCAGGAACTCTACATGAAGAACTGTGCTTACAGGCAAGATGCTTAATCACTTGAGAAAAATCTTAGTCGTGACAGATTTATCTCATAAACGGTTTTGTTCTGTTACCCTATTTATTTCACATATTTGAAGCTCGAATTTTACTGCTTAGGAAAACTACAGACAAAACCCTTATGTTCTCACTCACAAAGCATGCTCGGGTCTCAGAATGGACTGTCAGAGAAAGGCAACCAGCATGGATGTGCATGCAGTGTGCCAGATGAGGCTGGAAATGGCCAGCAGTCCAAAGCACTGTGGCTGAGTACAAGTCGAGGCTACTTTAACTGCTAAGAGATCTGAGATTGTGACTTAAGTGGGATGCTGGTTCAGATACCCATGTGGTAGATGCAGCATCCTGGAGTATTTGAGTGAGGAAGGGGGAAAACCATTTTTGCAGGGTTAAGGGCAGGTAGGCATTAAAACGTAGTTGCAACTCTAACTTAGTAGCTTGTGGTTGGGGCTTTACCAATGAGATAACAGAGAGCAAATCTGTGCACCTGGCAGACCAAATCCTAGAATTACTCCAGAAATGACCTGCTGGTATGGTTGAGGCCAAACTGGATGAACCAAGCACAAAGCAGGATGGAGATGATAGCTGCATTTCTGCAGCTCCTGCAGCTGAGTAAGTTGAGAGGTGGTACGCCGGGGAGTCACGTCACAAGCAGGTAGATCAGCGCTGGCTTTGACACAAAGCATCCTTGTTTTTGTTCATTATTGTACATTTCCCTTTAGTTTTTCTGTGCTAACACTTCTGCTGGCTCATTGTAACCTATTTTGCACAGAACAGATGGATAAGGTGCAGGATTTTAGGTAATGAGATATCAAGTACTAACTAAAAAGTTGACTGATGATCACTGAGATAAGACATTAGGTTTTGTCTACTTAAATTAGGCTCTACTTAGCTTCCAGGCAGAACAGTAATTTATATCAATTTATATTTGAGGTCAGAGTTTTGCTTCAGAACACGTTGTCTAATTCTGCTTCATGGTATAAGTCTGGGGGTGGCTAACTTTTTCTGTAAAAGGCCACCTGGGAAAGATTTTAGGCTTTGTGGGCTGTATGATCTCTGTTTAACTACTTGACTTAGCTACAGACAATGTGTAAACAAGTGAGCATGGCTGTGGTCCATTCAGACTTCATTTACAAAATCAGGTGATGGGTTGGATTTGGTCCACAGGCTGTAGTTTTCAACCCCTGATCTATATCATCATTCACCAAACATTTCTGATCACACATCTGATGTATATACACAAATGCACAGACATACACATACACGTATATACACATACATTATTATACATGTATAAATAATTTACATAATATAATATTTATATGTATGCAAAGTAGTAATTTTTAAAAGTCGAGATGCAAATATAAATAAAAGTCCTAATATTTTCTTCCCATACTCTGGATTGATCAGCCTGGGGGATACAGACTGAACCATGGAAGTCCCCTGTGTAAGCACAAAGAACGCACGTGAGTGACTGAATGGGTGTGTTGTGTTTGTGCCCACGGATGCCTTCATCTGCATTACCACCCACTTCGTGGGCCAAACAGGAAGAGTAGGATAAACGCGGCTTTGGAGACAAGCACAGACCTCAGTTTAAATCCCACCTCTCCCATTTACTGGACATGACCTTGGGGAAGTAAATCTCTCTAAGCTTGGTTTTCTCCTCTAAAAAAATTCACGTAATTATATGCAATTACATGTTTGACAAGTGGATTTAAAGTTTACTTTCAAAGTTCAATGAAATGCCTAGAACATAGTGAGAACTCAAAGTTGATATCTTTCTCTTGCTTTTAAGTCTAGCTGACATGTCACACTGTAGCCATGAGAAACAGTAGCATTCTCCCATCTTCCTCCTCCAAATAGTCCCTCTTCTTCCTTCCCGTCGTGGCCCAACCTGCTACCTGACTCCACCCCTCAGAGTAAACAGCATGCAACGGTGCTTCCACTAGGAGGGCTCTGGGATTCCACTCTTAACTTCTGCCTCTGTAGCCCCTCCTCTGGCCCCCAAAGAGATCATTCCCTGCATCATAATTTGCTACATACCATCAGCCAAGAGATTGACTGATGGCTTTAATTCCTCTGCACTCTTTAGAATCATTTTTCCTGGTGAGGTAGCTGGATCTAGACTAGAACCCACACGCACTTAACCACCACTCACCAGCCTAAAGAAGCTATCAAACTTTCATTATAATATCCAGGGTTTTTTTTCTTAACCCCTTGGAAACAGTCAGACCATTTGCTGTGAATCAGGAGATCATTATCAGAAATTAGGATGTTAATGTCAGGGAGATACCTCTGCAGAGTATCAGACACACACTGTGCTGGTCCTCTCTGGCTGTCTGCTTCCATAGCTAACCTGGTTATAAATAACCTGTGATATAAATAATCGACTCTGATGGGCTGTGCTAAACTTGTATCTCTGTCAGTCTCTTGCCTAGACAGAGTGATGAACTTGGACCCAGTGAGCACAGACATCTCATTTTCCTGAGTCACCTTGATGTAACTCTTACTCCATCTTTCACACAGAATATTTTCAAAACGCTAGTTTATAGATAGAAACCATGAAAACCCTCAGAAAGTGTATGGCAGGGACTCAGAAAAAATATGCTAAGGCTCTGTCACAGTCAGAGATACTGAATGCAAGTTCCTTTCAATAAAATCCAGCAGAGAAACACACTGTCATTGTTCTTGATGTTTATTGGTCCAGTAATGAGATGAGCCAAATGCAATCCAGACCAACCTATCTCAGCAGGACTTCCCAGATCATCTTGCTTAGAACAAAGCCCTCTGCTTCCATGTTGAACAGGACAAGCCCGTGGTGATAGGCAGAGTGGCGCTGGTAACGCGATCTGAATCAAATTCCCAGGACCCCAGTGAGGGGACATGAGGGAATCTGTGTGAACCTGCTTTGAGCTTTTCCAGAGGACAACCAAAAGTTTTGTTATTGGTATTTTTAGCTGCCTTTGTGTTCCTAATTTTCAGCACTTGGCTGGATATGCTGGGTTGGTACAGGGAGATCAAAGACTACACTTCCCTTCAAAGAGTCCTTATTTGGGAAATAAAAACCTCCTGGCTGCTGAAGACTTGCAATGGTTTGAATTTCTGCTCCCTCTTGTAGCCCCTCCTTTTCCCCAATGATTTCACAGAGGTACAGCATCGATTAGGCACAGTTTAATGAAATGGGGTTTCTACCTGAAGAGGCTGAAAACTGATAAACTGAGTCTTTTACCAGTAATTCGTATCTGAGGCTCAAGTTTTAGACCCTTACATTCATATGTCTCCTTAATTTTATTTTTGTATTTCAAAACCACCAAAAAAGAACAAAAGGTAACACTATAAACATCTGTGTATCTATCATGAAAATTTAATAAATTATAACATTTTGGCTTTAGAATTTTATTTTTAAAAATATGATATCTGTAGTTTTAGCTCTAGTCCCCATCCCCTATCTCCTTCCCCTCCTTGCCCCTGGAAAATCAGCATCCCAAATTTGGGACTTATCCTTCCTTGTAAGTTTTTTCAAGTTTTGTTATAAATATATATAAATTATACAATATATCACTTTGTTTTAATATAACCATTTACATAAAGGCTATCATTTTGCACATATTATTTGCCACCTGTTTTCTTCATTCAAAATTGGGTTTTCATTATATGTCAGTTATATCTCAATATACCTGAAAAGATAGTATGTTTTCAAGATTTGTCCATATTATTCCATATACTGTAGCCCATTCAGTTTAACCACCATACAGTCTTGCACTGTGTCCCAGAGTTTTTTTTAACCCATATTCCTGCTGGTATTCATCTCGATTTTTTCCTATTTTTCATTATTATAAAAAATACCTCAGTGAGTGTTTTTATACTTGGATCTTTTTTATACATCGTATGTATGCCTTACTTTTTAGAAAGTTATTTAACAGTCTCCTCCTTTTAGGTACAGTTATGAAAAACAAAATAAAAAAGGAATTTAAGGGTGGAATACTCAACTCCCCCCTCATCCTAATGTTTACATATGCATCTGTAAATCAGCAACCTTCTGTGCTTTCCCAAACACTTATTCTGAATTAAGAAAAGCTCAGTTTGTTTACGGCAACTGAAGTGTCATCTGTGATAGCAGCAAAGCGACTTCACGTTTGTTTACTGACTTTCCCAGGGTTGTTATTTTCAAAGGGCTTGCTGGTCCGTGACCAAAGGGAGAAGACCTGCATTCAGAGAAACTCTCCAATTTTCAGAATATGGCTCATTTCTGAGTCTTATAGTAATAAGAGAGTGTTTTCCAAGATATCTTCAAACTGTGGTTTAAAATGGTTGATTCTGAAATTCCCTAATATGGAAACATACACCATTCCGTGTTCTTCACATGCGGGTCCTGAAGGGCCCTCCTTCAAACAGACCTATTTCCATTTCAAGCATTGAAATGATAGTCTTACTGCCCAGACCCTCAGGGCTCCAGGAACCCTGGGAAAGAGGGAAAGATGAGCTCAGTGTGGCTGGGCTGTTCCCGGAAACCAGTCCCGGAACCACTGGGTGGGACGGGTGTCGGCATGGCCTTTTTATGTGCTGGGACCTGGGAAAGTGTGCATGAAGGGAGAGATACGATGCTGAAGAATTACAGTAAGGTTTTTTGTTTTGCAGGGATTTGGAGTTTTACATGAGATTTTTAAAAGAAAAAAGGAGCATGCTGCGTTTTGGAGTAAAACCCAAACCAGGAATACATACACAGCTCTGCCAAGGTCTAGTCAGGGGGCTTTCCTCCTCCTCTCCTCCATGAGGCTCCTCCCCTCCACGTTCCACTCCAGGTCCAGGTCTGCTCACAGCGCAGAGCGTGATGCCCTGCAGTGCTGCCCCGCTCAGTGGCTCCTCCCCCGAGCCCCAAGCAGCCCCCACGCTTCCCGTGCTGCCTGGTGGTGGTGGCGACCCAGAAAAAAAGCCGCCGAGCTGAAGCCTGCTTGCCTGTCCCTCCCGGAACCAAAGCGTTCAGCTGCACATGAAACCTACACCCCCCCCCCCCAAACCTCTTCAGACTCTGGAGGTGTCCGTAGTCAGCCTAACTTTCCCATCCCCCACAGCTCCTTGACCTCATCTGACCCCACACTGGACACTTCTTCCATCCAAACACTCTAACCCCCCGGACCCCGCCTTGCTGGCCCTTTCTACCTTGTGTGTCAACAACGTGCCTGTCAAGTGCCTTGTCTATCAGCTCGAGGTCAACAAGAGCACGAGCAGTTATTTTTGGCTTCGTTCATAGTTCATACAGAAAGTTCTGTTATGCACCTACTAGGTGCCCGGCACCATGACACATCTAGGAAGAGGGTACAGTCTTGGTCTTGAGAGAGAGACCAGCCAACCCACAGGCACCTCCAGTGCGGGAGGACGAGGGGCTCTGAGATACACCGGGCACAGGCCACACCTCCCAGAAGTGGTTTCAGGGGAGCCCTGAAGCAGAGCCTGGAGACAAGGAAAGGGCTGTAGGGACGTGAATTTGAGCAGAACAGCAACAAAGGCAGAGGCTCAAAGGGAAGAGAATAGGTCAAGTGCAGAAACTCTCCAAGGGACACACTGGAAGAAGAAAAGATACGAAATCCACAGAGGTAGCTGTACTCAGTGTACTTTCGGCCCTTTAAAAACGTAGAAACGCGGCCAGGTTAGCCCAACCCCTCCCAAAACAGCATCAGCTGAATCGAATGCGCACTAAGGGTCAGCGTCTTCACCTGTGACAACGCAGGCCTAAGTAAAACAAAAGGGCAGGGAATTCGTTCCATAGCTAACTAGAATGTCGGGGCCCTCCTGACTGAGTCACAGGGCACTGACAAATCAGACCACAATCTTAAGGTGAGATCGCAGTGGGTTCAGAGAAGAAGTGAGAAGGGATTCAAAATAGCACTTTTCCTTCTATACTTGTCATTAGGTTTAAGCCAAAAAGGCCTCACAGTCTAAGACCATTTGGTTAGATGTGCTGACTCATCTCCAGGCAGGACACCCCTCTCACACTAGTTAGAGTGGTATCAGTCCACAAAAGTGAACCACATGAGCCAGTGGTCTGCACAGGTAGCAAGAGAGCAGGTGGAGGAGAAGGTCAGCTTGGGAACCAAGAGAGGGACTTTACAATGAATCTGAGTCGGCATCAAATGTTTACGACTCCATTTCCTCAGGGCCCATGGTAATTGGGCCTTACAAGGATCACCTGTGCAGGAACAAAGGCCAGAGATGGGCAGAGAGGATAAAAAAGAAAAAGTAGGGAAAAGAAAATGGAGTAAGAGAAAGACAAGAATTCAATTGATTCTTTTGGATCAGACCAAAAAAAAAAAAAAAAAAAAATGAAATCGAAGCTCTTCTAGTTTAAACAGGACTGATTCTCAATTGCCAAGCATAAACCACTTTTTGCTTACACTAGTACACTAAAATAATTCACCTCACAGAATTCCTATTCGCTAGAAAACAGCGCATTTAAGCCTAAAATATATCTAGAGCAGATGCTGCCCTCCCGTGGAATGCACTGGTATTGCTAATTGTCTTGTAATAATTTTAAGAGATTATCCAGGTAGGCCAAACCTAATCAAGTTAGCCCTTAAAAGAACCTGGGCCTCTCCTGAAAGGCTGGTTTGAGGCACCAAGAGGAAGCCACACCACCAGGTAGAGCCTTTAGGAGCTGAGACCAAGGCCAAGCTGGCAGCCAGCAGGACAGGGTACTCATTTCTATAGCTGCAAGGAAGTGGATTCAGCCAACAGCATGGAGGAGCACGGAGCAAAATCCCGAGCTCCAGAAAGCAAAGCAGTTCATTCGACACCTTGATTCAGCCTTGAGAAACCCTGAGCAGAGAACCCAGTTCAACTGAACCCAGACTTCTGACCTATACAAACTGTGAGTTAATAATCTTGTGTTGTTCTGAGCCACGAAGTTTATGACACTTTGCGTGGTAGTAACAGAAAAATGCTGCAGTTAATGTTCTACATCTTAAATTTTGTCCTTTACAGTTTATTGTGAAGCAAAGTCTGTCTGCAAATATTTGGGAACTTTCCACTGAGTTTGGGTTACGAACTTGCGGTATTACTTCAGGATTTTTATCACATGTTCTGAGTTCTTAACAATTGTAACTCTGTTATTACAATACTCCAGTTGTCCTTCAAATCGATAAGTTATTAGAAGGTAAAAAAGAACAATTACATGCAAAATACAGAGAGATGATCAAGTTCAGGTTTAACTTCTGGATCTAAAAGTATGAATTGTGTATTATAAGAAAAAATGTTGATTCTAATTAGCAAATTTTGATTTCATTTGCATCTCTTTCTAAAAATAAAAGAAATGCAGGATTTTATATTATTTCATATTTGTTTTATTAATTGTGCAATGAAAATAACAAACCAGAAGGTATAATCTTTTAAACAGTCTTAAAACTGAAAGCTTGTACACTTCAAAATTGAGACACCTGGAAACACAAAATGTGAATTTATTAAGTCCCTTAAATTTATTTTTTAAGAGTAATGAAGCTATTAGAACTGTTTCTTGGTCATTCTACAACTATTAATTAGCCTCGTATTTGTTGTAGTTAGAAGCATATCACATAGCAAAAGAGGAAATAGCAGATAGCAAAATAAAATTTTTCTGACATGTGTAGATATGTTTTTATGTGATTTTCATGCTAAATAAGCTAATGTGTATAAAGTCATATCTCTTTTTTATTTTTTTTTAACCTTTGGCCCCCTTCACTGATTTCTCTCACCCCACATCGCTCCTCCGTTCCCATTTCTGGCAACCACCAGTCCATTGTTTGTATCTATGAGCTTGATTTTTTTTTTTTTTTTTTTTTTTGATTCCACATGCAGGCGAGAGCATATATTACTTCTTTCTTCCTCTGACTTGCTTCACTTAACATAATGCCCTCAAGGTCTACCCATATTGACCCAGTGGCAGAATTTGCTTGTTTTTAAGCCTGAATAATATTTCATTTTATATAAATATTTCATTTCGTAAGGTAAATACCCAGACGTGGAATTGCTGGATCATATGGTAGTTCTATTTGTAATTTTTTGAGGAAATCTCCATACTGTCTCCCAGAGTGGCTGCACCAATTTACATTCCCACTAACAGTACACGAGGGCTCCCTTTTGTTAACACATGAGAGTTTGAAATCAGGGAGTAAGATGCCTCCAGTTTTGCTCACTCTTAAGATTGCTTTGGCTGTTTAGGGACTTTTGTGGTTCCATACAAATCTGGGGATTGTTTTATTTCTATAACTGGAATTTTGATAGCGATTGCATTGAATCTATAGATTGTTTGGGGCAGTATTAACATTTTAACAATGTTAATTCTTTCAATCCATGAGCACAGAACGTATTTCCATTTATTTGTGTCCTCGTCCGTTTTTTCCTTTAATGTCTTACAGCTTCAGTGTATAGGTCTTTCACTTCTTTGGTTAAACTTATTCCTAGGTATTTTATTCTTTAATGCAATTGTAAATGGGATTTTTAAAACTTTCTCTTTCTGACAGTTCATTATTAGTGTATAGAAATGCAAAAGATTTTTAAGTATTGATTTTGTGTCCTACAACAAATTCACTTATTAGTTCTAACAGTTTTAGATGGAGTCTTTGAGGGTTTTCTATGTGTAATATCATGTCATCTGCAAACTGTGACAGTGTTTCTTCTTCCTTTCTAATTTTTCCAGTTTGAATACCTTCTATTTCTTTTTCTTGCCTAATCACCATGACTAGGACTTCCAATACTGTATTGAAGAAAAGTGGTGAGAGTGGGCATTCTTGTCTTGATCTTAGAAGAAAAGCTTCCAGCTTTTCAGCATTGAGTATGATATTAGCTGTGGACTTTTCATATATAGCCCTTATTATGTTGAGATATTGTTCCCTGTATACCTGCTTGTTGAAAATTTTTTCATAAACATGCTGAATTTTGTCAAATGTTTTCTCTGCACCTATTGAGGTGATCATATGATTTTTATCCTTCATTTTGTTAATGTGGTGTATCACATTGATCTACAGGTGTTAAACCAGCCCAGCATCACTGACATAAATCCCACCTGATCTTGGTGTAAGATACTTTTAATGTATTGTTGAATTCAGTTTGCTAATTTTTTCCCATATGAGAAATAACTGACATACATCACTGAATAAGCTTAAGGCATAGAGCATGATGGTTTGATTTACATTTATTGTGAAGTGGCTGCCACAATAGGCTCAGCTAGCATCCATCTTAAAAGACACAATAAAAAGAAACAGAAAAAGGAAAAAAATTCTCCTTGCAGTAAGGACTCTTAGGATTTACTCTCTTAACGTCTATGTCGTACATCAGTGTCAGCTGTAGTCGTCTCGATGAACATTATACCCCTAGTACTTACTGACCTTAGAACCGGCAGTTTGTAACTTTTGACCAACTTCCTCCAGTTCCCCCTCCCTCCACCCTTCACCTCTGGTGACCACAAGTCTGATCAATTTTCCTATACGCTTGGTGTTTTGTTTTGTTTTGTTTTTTTAATTCCACATACAAGTGAGATCATACAGTATTTACTTTTCTCTGACTTGTTCAATTTCCATAACACCTTCAATGAGCTTCATCCATGTTGTCACAAATGGTGAGATTTCCTCATTTTTATGGCTGAAAAATATATATTATCATTATTTTATAATACATAAAATATATTTTACTATAATATAAACTATTATGTTATAACTATATTATATATTACATATGTACATATATATAAAGTCACAAACTGTTTATTCATTCATCCATCGATGGACACTTAGGTTGTTTGTATGTCTTGACTTTTGTAACTAATGCTGCTATGAACACAGGGGTGCAGGTATCTTTTCAAGTTACTATTTTTATTTCCTTTAGACATATTCCCACAGGTGGAATTGCTGGATCATATAGGAGTTCTATTTTTAATTTTTTTTGAGGTTCCTCCAAAGTCTTTTCCATAGTAGCTATTTCAATTTACAGTTTCACCAACAGTGCACGAGGGTTTCCTTTGCTACATGTTGATGCCAGCATTTGTTGTCCTTTGTCTTCTTATGACCATCCTAACAGGTGTAAGGTGATCATCTCATTTTTAATTTGCATTTCCCTAGTGACTAGTGATGTTGAGATTGTTTTCTTCTTGTTTGCAAATATTTTTTCTCATTCTGTAGGTCATTTTTTCCCTTTCTGGATGGTTTCTTTGCTACGCAGAAGCTTCTTAGTTTGATGTAGTCCCACTTGTTTATTTTTGATATTGTTGCTTGCGCTTTAGGTGTCCTATTCAGAAAATCATGACCAAGACCCATGTCAAGGAACTTTACTCTTATGTCTTCTTCTAGGAGTTCCATGGTTTCAGGTGTAACATTGAAGTCTTTAATCTATTTTGAGTTTATTTCTGTGGGTAGTGTAAGATACGGAGCCAGTTTTACTTTTTTACATATGAATATCCAATTATCCCAGCGCCATTTATTGAAGAGATTGTCTTTTCCCCACTGAGTTTGCTTGGCTCCCTTCTCAAATCTTAGTTGACTGTATATGCTTGGGCTTATTTCCGGGCTTTCCATTCATTCCATTGGTCAGTTTAGCCATTGTAAGGCCAGTGCCATAATGTGTTGATGACTATAACTTTCTAGGATAGCTTGAAATCAGGAAGTGGGATGCTTCAGCTTTGTTCCTCTTTCTCAAGGTTATTTTGGTTATCGGGGTCTTTTGTGGTTCCATATAAATTTTAGGAATGATTTTTTTTTCTCCTGTAAAAAAAGTGCTGTTGAAATCTTGATGAATTGCATTGAATCTATAGATGGTTCTGATCATATTGGCACTTTAACAATACCAATTCTTCCAATCCATGAGCACGGATACCTTGTATCTTCTTAGACTTCTTTCATTAATGTTCTGTAGTTTTCCGAATAGAGATTTTTCACCTCCTTAGATAAATTTATTCCTAAGTATTATTTTTGATGCTGCTGTAAATGAGATCTATTTCTTTATTTTTTTTTTTCAGAAAATTTGTTATTTATGTGTAGAGACAATACTGATTTTTGCATATTACATTTTATAGTCTGAAAGTATCCTTTTAGATCTAAAAGTGTTTTGGTTGTCTTTAGGCTTTGCTACGTATAAAATTACATGCAAATAGAGATAATTTTACATCTTCCTTTTCAATTCTCATACCTTTATTTCTATTCTTGCCCGATTGCCCTAGTTAGGACTTCCAGTATTATGTTGAATAGGTGAGAGTGCGTGCTCTTGTCTTATTCCTGATTTTTAGAGGAGAATCTTTCAGCTTTTCACCATTGAGTATGTAAGTTATGGGTTTTATATATATGACCTTTATTACGTTGAGATATGTTTCTTCTATTCATAATTTGAATAAATGTTAATTTTTGTCAAATTATTTTTCTTTGTCTATTGAGATGATCATATGATTTTTCCATTCTATTACTGTGTTGTATCACATTCATTGATTTGCATATATTGAATCATCCTTGCATTCCACGGATAAATCCCACTTGATCGTGTGAATGATCTTTTTACTGCTACTGAATTTGGTTTGCTAGTATTTTGTTGAGAATTTTTGTATCTATATTCATCATGGATATTGGCCTGTAGTTTTCTTTTCTAGTAGTGTCCTTTTCTGGTTTTTCAAGATAGTGCTGGCTCCATAAAATAAGTTTGGGAGTGTTCCCCCACCCCTTCAACATTTTGGAAGAGTTTGAAAAGAAGTGCTAATTCTTCTTTAAATGTTTGCTGAAACTCATCAGTGAAGCCATTTGATCCTCGGCTTTTCTTTGAACCAGTAATCAAAAGTCTCTCAACAATTTCCTTGCTAGCAATTGGTCTTTAGAGATTTTCTGTTTCTTCCTGATTCAGTCTTGGTAAGTTTTATATTTCTAAAGTATTTTCATTTCTTCTAGGTTATCCAGTTGGTTGGCATATAGTTGTTAAAAGTAGCCTATTAGTGATCCTTTGAATTTCTGTGGTATCAGTTGTAGTCGCCTTTTTCATTAATAATTTTGTTTATTTGAGTTCTTTCTCTTTTTTCCCTTGGTTAGTCTAAGGGTTTGTCCATTTTCCTTATCTTTTTAAAGAACCAACTCTGAGTTTGGTTAACTTTTTGTATTGTTTTTCTGTTCTCTAGTTCATTCATTTCTGCCCTGATCTTTATTGTTTCATTCCTTCTGCCCACTTTGGACTCAGTTCTTAGGACATAGACTTATGTTGTTTATTTGGAAACTTTCTTGTACTTAATGTAAGCATTTATTGCTATGAACTTCCCCCTTAAAATCACTTTTTTTCCTTCCCGTAAGTTCTGGTAAGTTTCCATTATTTTTGTTTCAAGAAACTTTTTGCTGCTTCTTTCATTTCTTTGACCCATTGGTTGTTCAGGAGAGTGTTTAGTTTCAATGTATTTATGAATTTCCCAATTTTCTTCTTATTGTTTCCTAGTTTCATTTCATTGTAGTCAGAGAAGATACTTGGTATGATTTCAATATTTTTTACTTAACACATGTTTTGTGGCCTAATATATGGTCTATCCTAGAATACGTTCCATATGGGTTTAAAAAAAACATATATTCCACTATTATTGGATACACTGTCTTGCATATGTCTGTTATGTTCATTTGGACTATAGTGTTGTTCAAATATACTTTCCCTTAATGATTCTCTGTCTGGATGATCTATCCATTGTTGAGAGTGAGATTAAAATGCCCAAATATTATTGTATTACTGTTTATTTCTCCTTTGAGCTCTATTAATTTTTTTCTTTGTATACTTAGATGTTCTAGTGTCCAATACATAAATATTTACAACTGTTACATCTTCTTAATGTTATTTGACCCCTTTATCGTTATACAGTAACATTCTGTGTCTCTTTTTACCATTTTTAGTTTAATGTCTATTTTAATGTCTGATATAAGTATAGCTATTCCTGTTTTGTTTGTTTGTTTTGGGGGGGTTTTTTGGTTACCTATTTGCTTGAAATGTCTTTTTGCATCTCTTCATTCTCAGTCTGTGTGTGTTTAAGGCATCTATTGTAGACATCATTTTTTTTTAATTGAGTATAGTGGATTTACAATATTGTATTAGTTTCAGGTGTATAGCAAAGTGATTCAGTTTTATATACATTTTTTCAGATTACTCCGTTCTAGGTTATTACAAGATATTGAATGTAGTTCCCTGTATCATATAGTAAATCCTTGTTTATATACTTTAAGTATACAGTTTGTATCTGTTAATCTTATACTCCTAATTTATTCCTACCCTCCTTTCCTTTCCCTTTTAGTAACCATAAGTTTTCTTTGTAGGTTGCTTTTTCTCCCCTTTGCTGTCTTTAAGATTCTTTCTTTATCATTGATTTTTGATAGTTTTATTTTAATGTGTCTTGAAGAGGGTTTTGTATTTTTTTTTTTTTCGCACTGAGATAAAAAAAAATGTTCTGTTAGCTTCATGTTCTTATATGTCTGGTTCCTTATTCAGGTTTGGGGCATTCTCAGCTATTCCTTATGTAAACTCTCTGCCCCATTCTCGTTCTGTTCTCCTGGTATACCCATTATTCTTACATTGGCTTTCCTACTGGAGTCTGATAACTCTCATAGAGTAACTTCCATTTTTTTCAATTTTAATTTGCTTTCCTCTTCTACCTGAAGTGTTTCTGTATTTCTTTCAGCTCACTTATTTTCTCTTCTATCTGATCAACTATATTGCTAATTTTTTAGTGCTTTATCTCATTTATTGAATTCTTCAGCTCTAGAATTTTTTTTTTTTTTGGTTCTTTTTATACAATTTCAGTCTCTTTGGTAAAGTACTTCTGTTCATTAATTTTATTCTTGTTTAGTGAATTGCCTTTCTGACTTCCTGTAGCTTCTTGAATTTCTTCATAATGGCTATTTTAATTTTCTGTCAGTAAATTGTAATAGTCAATGTCTGAGTTCTTCGGCTGGTGATTTTTCATTTTCTTCTTGTGATATTGTATTACCCTGATTTTCATAGTGTTTGATGAAATGTGCCTCTGCTGTCACATTTGAAGCAGTGAACACCTTTCTTACTTAGGGAAGGCTTTGTTGGTTTTGATTCTAAAAGTTCAGCAGATTGACAATAATCTTCTTTTGCTTTCCAGAAGATGACACTATAGAACAGGTTTTTGGTCTGTGTTACCAGAGCTGTCTTGCCACTACAATTGAGAATGCATGTGTTGGCATAACAAGACAAAACAAAAAAGAACCAAGCTGGCAGCAGAGTTGGGAGGATGCGTGAGTTTAGCTCTTGGGGCTTCGAGTGTTCCCATGGCCTGGCAGGGGGATCCTCCAGTGGGGGAGTTCCAGAGGTTAGTTGGCAGACCTTTTGTTGAAATCCTAGGACAGACAGCAGGAAAAATGTTCCTTCAGTTCTCTTTGTCTGCCCTCTTCCTTCTCCTTCTCCTTCCCCTCCCCTCAGTCAGGAAGGTTCCTCCTCAGAAAGAGTAACTGGGTCCCCTTCAGCTGCAGCCTGCATGGCCCAATAGACTTTCACTCATCACTTTCACTTTCCACCTCCTCTGTTAGAGGGGTCATGGCCACCACCACTGCCACAGCTGCTACTGCCCTGAGCCCAACACTCTTGGCTCCATAGCCTCCTCCAAGGTCCAGGCCACTCATTTCCAGATGCACAGGTGTATGGATCACTCTGGTGTCCTGGTGTGCTGTGTAGAGGAACTTTTTTCAATTGTGGATGGCCGATTTAGTTGTAAATTGACATGGAGAGAGAAAAACAACTGTTTCACACCAACATGATGCTGACGTCACCTATAGTCTTTGTTTTGTAAAAGTATATTTTAAGTACATCTACCCACGCTTTCTTTTGGTTTCCTTTTGCATGAAATATCTTTTTCCAGCCCTTCACTTCCAATTTTTGTGCGCTGCCACATTGGAAGTGAGTTTCTTATAGGCAGCATATAAGTCTGTTTTGTTTTGTTTTTAACAAAAATCTATTCAGCTACTCTAGGTCTTTTGATTGGAGAATTAGCCTATTTACATTTAAAGTAATTAATATGTGCTTATTACCATTCTGTTTGTTGCTTTCTGGCTGACTTATAGTTATGTTTGTTTCTTCTTTTGCTCTTTTGCTTTGTGATCTGACTGTCTTTAGTGGTATGCTTAGATATCTTTCTCTTCATCTTGTGTGTCTCTACTATAGGTTTTTGCTTTGTGGCTACCATAAGGCTTACGTATGAGAACTCGTATTTATAACAGTCTGTTTTAAGGTGATAACAACTTAGGTTTGAATGCATTCTGAAGTTCTACATTTTTACACCCACCCCTTATGTTTTATGTTTTCATGTCATATTTTACATCTTTTTATGTTGTGTATCCCTTAACCAATTATTATAGTTCTAGTTATTTTTACTGCTTCTGTCTTTTAACCTTCATACTACCTTTATAAGTGATAAATCTACCACCTTTAAAACACTAGATTATCCTAAATTTTACTACATATTTACCTGTACCAATGAGATTTATACTTCTATATGTTTTCTTGTTACTAATTGGCACCCTTTCTTTTCTGCTTAAGGAAGTCCCTTTAATGTTTTTTAAGGCTGGTTTAGTGGTAATAAACTCCTTTAGCTTCTGCTTATCTGGAGAACTCTATCTGTTCTTCAATTTTTTTTTATTTAAGTGTAATTAATTTACAACATTATGTTAGTTTCAGGTGTAAAACATAGTGATTCACTATTTTTATAGGTTATACTCCATTTAAAGCAATTATAAAATATTGGCTATGTTCCCTGTGCTGTACAATATATCTGTGTAGCTTATTATATACATAGATGTTTGTGCTTCTTAATTCCCTACCCCTATTTTGTCCCTTCCCCATTTCCTCTTCCCAATGATAACCACTAGTTTGATCTCTATATCTCGTCTGTTTGTTTTGTTATATTCATTCAATTTTTAGATTCCACATATAAGTGATGACATACACAATTTTTCTTTCTCTGTCTGACTTATTTCACTAAGCGTGATCTATGTCTATCTATGTTGTTACAAAGGGCAGAATTTTGTTCTTTTTTATAGCTGAGTAATATTGCATCATGTATATGTATATGTGCGTATGTATCTATATATATCACATCTTCTTTGTCCATTCATCTGTTGATGGACCCTTAGGTTGCTTCCATATCTTGGCTACTGTAAATAATGCTGCTATGAACATTAGAGTGCATGTATCTTTATGGATTTGTGACTTAATTTTCTTCAGATATACACACACACACACACACACACACACACACACACACACACACACACATAACAACCAAGGAGTGGAATTGATGGATTATATAGTAGTTCTATTTTTGATGTTTTGAGGAACCTCTGTATTGTTGGTG
Organism: Camelus ferus; assembly: GCF_009834535.1. Lineage (NCBI taxonomy): Eukaryota > Metazoa > Chordata > Mammalia > Artiodactyla > Camelidae > Camelus > Camelus ferus. Next base: position 49,593,875 of record NC_045709.1, read on the forward strand.
TAGCTGCACCAATTTACATTCCCACAGACAGTATACAAGGGTTCCATTTTCTCCACATCCTCACCAACATTATTTGTAGACTTTTTGGTGATGGCCATTCTGTCAGGTGTGAGATGATATCTCATTGTGGTTTGATTTGCTTTTCTTTGATTAACAATGTTCAGCAACTTTTTAATCAGTGCCTGTCAGCCATTTGCATGTCTTCCTTGGAAAAATGTCTGTTCAGGTCTTCTCTCCATTTTTTTAAACTGGGCTGTTTGGTTTTTGTTTTGTTTTGTTTTGATACTGACTTGTATGAGCTGTTTATATATTTTGGATACTAACCCCGTATTTGGCATATCATTTGCAAATATTTTTCCCATTGAGTAGGCTGTCTTCATCTTGCCGATAGTTTCCTTCATTCTGCAAACCTTTTAAGTTTAATTAGGTCCAATTTGTTTATTTTTAATTTTGTTTTGCTTTGGGAGACAAAAATAAGCTGCTTCAATATATGTCTGCCTATGTTCTCTTCTAGGTGTTTTATGGTTTCAGGTCTTACACTTTAGATATTTAATCTCTTTTGAATTTATTTTTGTATTTGTTACAAGAAACTGTTCTAATTTTATTCTTTTACGTGTAGCTGTCCAGTTTTCCCAGCACAACTTTATTGAAGACACTGTCTTTCCTCCATTTTGTAGGCTTGCCTCCTTTGTCATAGATTAATTGACTATAAATGCATGGGTTTATTTTTGGGCTCTCTATTCTGTTCCATTAATCTATGGTTTGTTTTTGTACCAGTGCTGTATTGTTTTGATTACTGTAACTTTATCATAGAGTTTGATGTAGGAAGTGTGATATATCCAGGTTTGTTCTTTTTATACTCAAAATTGCTTTGTCTATTCAGGTCTTTTATGGCTCCGTATATATCTCAGGATTATTTGTTCTAGTTCTGTGAAAAATTCCATGAGTATTTTGATAGGGATTGCATTAAATCTCTAGATTGTCTTGTGGAGTACAGACATTTTAACAGTATTAGTTACTACGATCAGTGAATCTGGGATATCTCTCCATTTATTTATATCATCTTTAGTTTCCTTCATTGATGTCTTTTAGTTTTCAGGGTAGAGGTCTTCACCACCTTGGTTAATTTATTCCTAGGTATTTTACTGTATTTGATGCAATTCTTTTTGATGCAAGGGATTGTTTTTCTTGAATTCTCTTTCTGATAGTTAATTTTAGTGTATAGAAAAACAAAAGATTTCTGTATATTAATCTTGTATTCTGCAAATTTACTGAATTCATTTATTAGTTCTTAATTGTTTTTTGTTAAAGATTTCAGGGTTTTCTAGATATAGTATCATGTCATCCGTGATGTTTTACTTTCCCTTTTAATTTGGGTGCTTTTTTTTTTTTTTTTTTTTTTTTTGTCTGATTGTTGCTGTGGCTAGGATTTTCAATGCTGTGTTAAACAGAAGTGGCAAGAGTGGTCATCGTTGTCTTGTTCCTGATTTTAGAGGAAAAGCTTTCAGCTTTTTATTGTTGAGTATAATGTTAGTTTTGGTTTTGTCATAAATGGCCTTTATTATATTGAGACATATTCCCATTATACCAAATTTGATATGACTTTTTATCATGAATGGATGTTGAATATTATCAGATGCTTTTTCTGTGTTCAACGGGATGATCACATGATTTTTATCCATTCTTTGGTTAATGTGATGTATCACATTGATTAATTTTGTGATTATTGAACCATTCTTGTATCCCTGGAATAAACCTCACTTGATCATGGTGTATAATCCTTTGTATAAATATTGTTGAGTTCTGTTTGCTAATATTCTTGCTGAGTGGAGTATCCCAAGTTGCAGATTTTCCCTTTCAGTACTTTAAATACATCATTCCACTCCTTTCTGGCCTGAAAAATTTCTGCAGAAATATCTGCTGATAGTCTTATGGAAATTCTCTTGTATATGACTCATTTTTCTCTTGCTGCCTTTTAGAATTCTCTCTTAACTGTTAACTTTGCCATTTTAATTATGATATGTCTTGGTGTGAGTCTGTTTGGGTTCATCTTGTTTGGGACTCTCTCTGCTTCCTGGACCTGGATATCTGTTTCCTTCTTCAGATTTGGGAAGTTTTCAGCCATAATCCCATCAAATACATTTTCCATCCTTTTCTTTCTCTCTTCTTCTGAGACCCTATAATAAGAATGTATGCTTGATGTTGCCTTAGGGGTCCCTTAAACTGTTCTCATTTTTTTTTTATTTGTTTTTCTTTTTACTATTCTGATTGGGTGATTTCCATTATTCTGTCATCCAGATCATTTATATGTTCTTCTGTATCACCTAGTCTGCTGTTAATTCCTTCTAGTATGTTTTTTTTTAATTTCAGTTACTGTATTCTTCATTCTAACTGGCTATTTCTTATATTTTCTAGTTCCTCATTAAAATTCTTACTGTGTTCATATATTTCCTTTAATTCAGTTAGCATTATTATTACTAATGCTTTGAACTGTTTTGAACAGCTCACCAATATTTCTCTTCCACTTCTTGGACTCAGATGTCATGTTTCTGGTTTCCTGTGTAGTGGAATGAGGCCATGTGTGTAGTTCTGGTAATAGACAGAGATGCTCCATAAGGAGATGGCATGGGCCCCTTTCAGTCTGGAGCGCTGAAGGCTTGGTCTCTGATTCTGAGCTCTCCCTGCCGTGATGAGGGTGGTGCTGCCTGTTGAGATGGCCTCGTTTTAGGAAGGAGCGGAGTGACTCCATGTGTAGCAAAACCCTCCTCAGATTTCATGGGAGCCTAGCTTTTTTGTTGGTGCAGATTTGGAGGGTAGGGTGACACAGCCTGGATGCAGTGTCCTGGCCCCTGGACCACAGGGAAATGTGTGAGTGGAGCTACAGGTTCCGGGGAAGCTTCTCATTCCCTGCTGCCCTGTCTCTGGCACCATCAGCCCCTCTCCTGTTCTGTGATGCTGTGTGAGGAACTGTTCTTGGAGGCTTAGCCTGGGCTGGCCCGCCTGTCCTTCTGGTTCTCTTATAGACACTAATTTTCTTTATCAGATTCTTTCTGTTTCAAAATAGCTGGAATAGTTTGTGCTGCCTTCACTGAACCTGGGCTAACACAGCATTAGATTAGGGCTAACACATCCTTGTCTTCCGGTCTTCCTTTGGAGAGATCTGGCTCCCGGTTCTTACTTTGCAGGGGCTCCAAGGCCCTCCCCAGATGAGCTTCTGCCCATCCCTTCTGCCTGGTTTCTGACAGCGCTCCCTTGCACCCTGCAGAGCAGCTAAATGAAACAGCTCTCCAGATTCGCCAAGCAGTGGGACATGTCTTATCTGCACACACCGTCTCCCTGCACATGCAGCTCCTCTCCCAGGAGTGCCCGCCCCGCCCTGTGCCGCCTGCCACCCCTGGCTCTCTTCAGTCCCTTCCCCACACAAAGTGAGCTCTAGATTCGCATTTGTTCAAGTTACTGAGTTTTGGTTAAAAGCCAGGGTTCAAATCCAGGCTCTGGTACCTCATAGCTCTGTGACGCTGGGCAAGTTATTTAACCTCTCTGTGCCTGAGCTCCCTCATCTTTAAAACGGGGATAGTGGAGAGACAAACACTGTATGAGCTCACTGCATGTCTGGAATCTAAAAACAATAAAAATGAGTTCAGAGATAGAGAACAGCCTGGTGGCCACCAGAGGCCGGGGATGGGGAGTGGGTGAAATGCATGAAGGGGTAAAAAGGTACAAATTTCCAGGAATAAAATAAGTCTCAGGGATGTAGGAAAAATAAAATGGGGGTGATAATAGTACTTACTTCAGTGGGTGTTTTAATTGTGCTTTCTTAGGTTCGTTATGTCTGTTTGGCATCATTCATCACGGGGCCCAACCGGGTTGCCCGAGTGTTGCCCTCTCCTGGGTGAGCCAGGGCCTGTGCAGACCAGCTGGCCCAAGGCCGAGCCCCCGCCCCCTTCTTGTCCCATTCTCATACACTATACCGGTATTTCCCCTGCCCCAAATCATCCCAGGGCCAAGTACCAGGTCACAAGAGACCTCCCTAAGCTTGAAGCCCACCAGAATTATTCAAATCAGCCAATCCTTGATGGTCTGCTCTGCCTCGGGCCTTTCCTGCAGGTGCTGCCCTCATTCTGCTCCTGCCTCCTGACCCCACTGATGCTCCTCACCAGCTCTGTGTGCTGTGACCTGCCCCGTCCTCGCATGAAATGTGAATAATAAACATCTTTTTTCAATGGCATCTACTTCTTGATGTCATCACTTGGTCACCTCCACAAATCAAAATTCCACAGGTATAATTTTAGAACAATAAGGCTATGTGAGAACTTAGTAATAACATCTGAAGAATTTATCAGAATATCTGGCACATACAAAGAGAATTATGAGTGTGAGTGTTCCTATCAGGTAATAGCTTGAACTGGGAACAGGATTCCAAGTCCTTCCTTACCTGAAGGGCCACAGGCTCAGCCCTGCGCCACCCAGGGCTGGCTCCATGGTCCCGGACCCTGGGCGGCGGGCATGTAGCTCCCTGCTAAGAGGGCCCCGTGATTGGTTGGATGCTTGACTGTCGCCATCTTAATTCTTAATGTCTTCAATGTTCATTCTGTACAGGGCCCCACAAATTATATGGCCAGTAGGGCCACCCAGGTCCAGCCCCGCCAGCCTTCTTTGGCCCTATATACACTCCAAATTCTTCCCTGTCTCTCCCTGAGAGAATCTTTCCTTTCTCTTCATTTGGTTAAGTCCCATACATCCTCAGTTTAAATACCAGCTTCTCAGACAGGCCTTCCTGGAGCACCCTTCGCTCCCTCCTCGCATTCCCTGTTATTCCATATCTTAGCCCCTGGCTTGCTCCTTTATAGGATAGACACGGTATTTTGTTTGATTTGAACCTGTCTCTCTTACTGGAGTCAAGACTGTCACTTCCCTGAGGGTAGGGACCGTCTCTGACGCGCTGGCTGTGACGGCCTCAGTACCCAGCACTAAGCCTGACGAACAGCAGGCTCTCAATACACACTTGTTGGATGAGTGAACTCAGGACCTGCTTTAAGACCAAATTGCTGACCTCACCAAAGCCGATCCTTCACTTGGTCCCATCACTACTCTTTCTCTAAGTATCTTTTATCACACAGTGTTGCACTGTTTACATGGCTAACTCTGATTTTTCTGAATTTTAGAGAGCCCCAAAATCTATATATGGTCTCTCCTCCCTCATCCCTGGCTGAATTGTGAACTGCACATACAATTTAAGGATTAGATGTTAAGGAGATTAGGGGGTCCTTATGTTGCCTAGCAAGATGATAAAGGTAAAGATTAGTATTAATTTTTAGATTAAGTATTAAGTATTAGATTAGTATTAAATTTTAGATTAATAAAAATGGTCATTTCTTGGGTAACCAGTAAAAGAACAGCAAAGGAAGATTAGGGTATAATTTTCAGAAAAGTAGAATGATAAAACAATCTAAAGGAAGACAGAAATGGAGCAGGGGGAGAACAGATGTAACAAACAGAAAGCTCCTAAGAAGGTGGACGATTTATATCTAAATATGATAGCCACTATGTTATATTGGCACTGGCTTAAATGCTCCAGTTGAAGGAAAAGACTTCCATACTAGTTTAGAAAAACTGTTTAACAAAGAATGATACATATTTTTAAACCTTTGCTTTAAATTTTTATCATAAACACTAAAAGAAATCTGATGTAGCTTCTTAATTTCAGAAAAATACATTTCGAGACATTAAAAAAAAAAAATAAATAGTTCCAATGAACAGATTCACTTTGCCAGGAAGATAAAAAGACATTTAGATATGTATATACCAAGTCATATGGCCTCAAAAGACATAAAGCAAAATTTGGCAGAACTATGGGAGTACAGACATACACCACTGACGTAGGAGGCTTTATCATAACGTTCTTGGAAGTGGAGTAACACAGCATCAGATTTTAAAACCTGGACTCCAGGCCCCAATGGCTTCACTACTGAGATTTATCACATATTTAAGGGAGAAATAACTCCAATATTACGTTAATTCTTCCAACTAGGAAAACACAAAGTACTCCCCAACTCATGAGACTAACGCTATCTTCATTCTGAAACCCAGCAGGGACAGTCTGAGAAAGAATTATCGACCAATTTTATTCCAAAAAATTGGACAGATCTCCTAAATAAAGTATCAGTAAATCAAATCAATCTATTTTTTAAAAACATATGGCATCATGACCAAGTTGGATTTATCTCAATAATTCAAGATTTAGTCAACACTGGAAAAATCCATCATAAAGTCAATATGTTAACAGATTAAATGAGATAATCATATTTTAATAGATGCAGTTCATTAAAATTCATTCCTTTATGATTAAAAAATACCCTTAGCAAACTTGAAACCTAATGGTAGAAAAGAATTTCCTTCTGAAATTAGCAAAGAGAGAAATATATTACCATTTATATTACTGCACTGAAGACCACAGGCAAGAAAAAGAAAAGCTGTAATAGGAAAGAAATCTAACATTCATACATTTGGCTGTATATAGACTCTAAATATAAATTAACTAACAAATTTAAGGTTGTTGAATAAAACATAAATCATTAGAAATGAAGAATTTTAAATACCATATCAAATAGCATAAAAAAAAATCACATAACCTAGAAATTAATCTGGCAAAAGGACTTACAGTCCTCCAGGGAGAACCTGTACAATTTTATTGAGAGATTCAAGAATACCTCAATCAATAAAAGAAGAGGTAGACCACATTCGTGGATTTTAAGACTCAATATTGTAAAGAGTCAATTTCCAACATACTGAATTGTAAGTTCAATGCAATCCAATCAAAATTCCAACAGGATTTTTTTTCTGGAATTGGTTAGCTTGCTTAAAATATATATATATGAAAATGAAAAGAAACAAGAATTTCCAAAACACTCCTAAAGGAAAACAAGATAGCAGGACTGCTCTGCTGTTTAGCAAAATGTAATTATAAGCTATAGTAATTAAAATAGTATGGTTCCGGTGTAAGAATAGACAGTTCTGAAACACACACACACACACATAAAGACATTTGCTTTAAGATGAAGAACAGTGAGGTAAAGACTAAGTTTGCAGTGTTATTAGGACAGATATCCACATGGACAATATAAAATACGGGTGGAAAAGCAAAATAATAAAACATTGAGAATACAGGATATTATTATTCATGATTCTAGGGTAGTGAAACACTCTGTAAACAAGACACAAAATGACTAGCCTTCAAAAAATGATAAATATGTACTATATTAAAGTTAATAATTTTATCAAAATACATCATTAAAAGAATTAAAAGGCAAGCTACACAGTGTGAAGCCATAGTTTCAACACATATAACTGACAAAAGTCTTGTAGCAGGCTGGATAAGTAACTACCCAAAACCAGGAAGGAAACCCTAATAGAAAAATGGGCTAAAGACCTGAACGAGAATCCATGAAAGATGATGTGCAAATGCCCAGTAAACAAATGAAAAGGCCTTCTATTCTATTCCGGGAAACAAAAGGTAAAACCATGACACACAACTACATACCCACAGATTAAACAGCTGAAGGTGTATGAACAGGACCAAAGATGTGTAGTGACAGGAATTCCTGCCGCCTCCTGCAAACACAGACAGCTGTACAACCAATGGGAAACCAGACTGGCGTTATCTAGTGCAGCTGCGGGCACTGTTTAGCAGGCAGCTTCTGAGATGGCCCCAGTGACCCCCGTCTCCTGGTTCTAACAAATGTGATCTCTCCTCACCTGCTGGCCTCGCCTCTCCTGCTTGCTTTCCTCCTCGTTCCCTCTGCTCTCCCTCAGACACACCAGGTAGGCTCTGCCCTAAGCCGCTGCCGGGGCTGCTCCCTCCTTTCCAGCAGCTTTTCTCAGAGCGGGGTCTGTAACTCACCCAGAGGCTGACTCACTGGGCCTGGGGTGGGCCCGAGGACCCGCACTTCCGAGAGGTTTCCCAGCGGTGCTGAGGCGGCTGGTGTGGAGGCCACCCTGAAAACCACTACCCTGGGGCATCTGTTGATGCCCCAGGTTAAATCCCCTCCGGGGCCTCTGGGATGGTTGCTGTATACTATCCCAGGGAGACGTGTGAAGGTCACCACGAACACCGTTTTCTGCAGAATTCCAGGTGAAGGAGGCTGTGAACCAGTTTCAGGACTGACTCTCTGTCTCCAAGTCTTTGTTCCAGTGTCAACTTAGATCCATGCAGATGGCCCACTTAGTGCTCTCCCCCCATCTCCATTTTCTCGGCTCCCCTTACTTTCATCTCCTTTTCTTTACTTTTTTTCGTACTGTGATTTTCTTACTTGTGTAAGGTTTACTGTCTCTCTCCCCTAACTAGAATGTAAATCCCAAGATGCAGAGATCTGTTTTTCAGTCCAAGGGCTGAACAGATTTTTTTGAATATCAATGAAATACTTGAATTGCAAATGAGTTGAATCCTTTCATTTCCTCAGACTATAAACTCATTTTTTAAAAAAAGTACTAACTTAACTACTCTGTTCATAGGAAGGGCACAGCAGTGGGAAAAAGAAAAAAGAGACTTGAGATCAGATAAACCTGGATTCAAAAGTCAGCTTCACTATTTACTAGCTAAATGTTTGTACCAGGTTAATGTCACACCCCTTGGGGTCAGGGTCTTTATTTTTTAAATGGTGGTAGTAACAGGAGCTGATTGTTAAAACTAGACAAATACAAAATTTCTAGCAAAATCCTTGTCACAAAAGTGCTCAATAAATATCACTTCCCCTTTGGTCTCTCGGCTCCTCTAGTCCACATTTCGTTTAAAGGATAGACTACTGAAAGGCCAGTCTTTGACTTCTCCATAAAACTATGTAGAAAGGCATACTTTTTAAAGATAAAAAAATCTGACTTTTGAGCGAACTCCATTTTAAAACTTAACATTAAAACCTTTGCCTAACCTTTCCGCAGCCCCTTCAGGTGAAAAGTTTTCCAATGTGTATCAAATGCAGTCCAAGACTAATGCTACCACTTTGCTATTTTATTGATACTGAGAACCCACCAAACACTGAAGTCCCAGGGACAGTGTTTATCCATGAATGTGTTTCTGGGCAAGAGGTTCCCTGGGTTCAAGTGACCTTCCTAAATGGGACCCAAACCTCACTGCAAAACTAAGACCTCACAGTTCTTACCCCGAGTATTTTGGAGAAAAACTGTTCACAGACGTGAATATTCTGCCCCCCTGCGTCAGCTGTAAAGGCCGGTACCACACACAGCAACAGTAACCCCTCTGCTAACTGGGGCGTCACGTGCACACGGCGTCCGTGCTGTCTGTGCTGCACACTCATGCGTGACCTGACATGGCTGAAATAGTCTTTATTTCTGAACATTCCAAAACAGCAGTGTACACAGGAACAAATATTAAGTCATATACCCTAAGAAAGCATTCATTAGTGCAAATGGATTTTGTAAAAGGTCTATCAAAAAGATTTATTTGCTTTAAAATGCATTCATTTCCAGAAGCATTGTTAATAAAACATTACAGTTTCATCTTCTGTAATAAAGTATTGAAAATCAATCGTGGTACAGTAGCAAACATTGCAGGTATGAAGTGCAATGAGCTCGTGGTGTCGTTATAAATATGAAACCCACGTATGACAATAAATTAACAATGAAGACGACAAGACCATTTCGCTCTGCTGTCCGGCGGTCTCCTTTGCAGCGCTTCAGACTGCACTGTGCTCCTTCAACGTAAAATCATGTCTCTCAAATTGTATGATGGGTTTTTGCTGATATATCCCTAGAGCTAAAAAAATAGTACCTTACCACAAAAATATTTTTATGGCACAAAATTTTAAGTTGTTCCATAGTGGTTCACATAGGTGTAAAAAGAAATAGGCACAAAAAATAAAATCCCTGTAAACTATAAAAAAGTAAATTTCAAAGCATGTTATAGAACCTAGTTGTAAATACGCAGTGTATTAAAATACAGACAGGTGATGGGAAGATGTTTAGAACACATAAGTAAATTGAACAAATTACTTTAAAAAAAAACTCATGACAAAGAAAGCATTATTGATACATCTCAATTCTCTCAAAAAGGATTCAGGTACAGAGCAGTTCTACAAAACCTTCCTAGCTCTAAGCGTCACAATACTGCAGCCATGGACTGGAACGTTGCAGTATCTCAGGCAAATATGTAAGTGCAATAATTAGTCTCTGGTGCTTGGTCCGTTGAAAAACAATGCGGTAACTATGTTAAAATGCAAAAGGGAAAGAATATCCCGACATCCGCTGTCACCCAGCCCGCTAGGCAACACGACCCTCATTTCCACTTCTTTCCTGCTCTTCTCCATAAAACTGCTTCAGTAGCAACCATCTCTCCAGTTTCCATCCCTCAGAGTGCTGAGTGAAGACAGAGGCTTTGGAGGCTGAAGAAAACTAGAAAAAGGTGAAGAAAAGTGAGACAGCTTGTCAGTAATCCCACAGGTCAGGCACACCGCTCCCTTTGACCTCTCTGGCCTGGGCTCCACCACGCCGTGGCAACAACGTGCTGGCACCTTCCCAAGTGTGTGCCCTGTGCTTCTGGGCATTCGAGACTCACCTCGGGTGGAAACCCAGTTCTCAGCACACTGCTGCATGTGCACAGGCAGATTTGCAACGTAAGTGAAAAAAGGTCATTATCCCTAGTGTATAAAGAATATTTTAAAATCAGAAAAAGATAAGCTTAATAGAAAAATGGCCTAAAAATGTAAATGGTTACTTCACTGAACACAAACAGAATAACGTGAAGGAATACTCAGTCGTACAGATAATCAAATGCTTGCTTGTTATATTGGCACGGAATTTAAAACTACTGCTACTACGCAGTGTTTGCCTAAGTTTGGGGAAGAAGACCGGGTCTGGAGACGTCCACCCACGGGATCAACGGGTTGTCCACAGTAACCTCCGTGCATCAAATAACGCGGTTCTATTCAGCCATACACGTAACACAGTTCTGCACGTACTGGCGGAGAATAAGCCGGCATTTACTGAATATGCACCAAACTGACCTCTGGGCAGTAGGATTATGGGTCAGCCTTTATTTATTTTTCTATGTTTTGCAGTGGTTTCTGAATTTGTTTTTGATCCAGGCACCTTGGAAAATAAAAAGTAAAACTATTTATACATACCTAATGCATAAAGAAAGAAAATTTAGCTTTTAGCATGGTTCCCTCCCTCTCATCCTTCAAATCCTAGTTTCCTGGAAGAGTTTAGGTATGCTTCCTGCCTCTATTTGTCTCATCTTCTAATCTCTCCAGAACTCAGTGTTATGGAATTTTTTAAACCATAAAACACTCCAGGATAGAAGTTCAAGAGGAGTAAGGGCATCACGACCACGAGCCCATCTAGCATGTGCCCTGCAAGCAATTTGGAATTTGGGGAAAAAAAACTCTACCTGGAACATACCAAACTTACCAACATAAGCTAATAAAACCCCAAGCAAATATCACTAAGACGCTTTTTAAAATCACGAGTGTGGGGAGAGGGTGTGTGTACGTGCGTAACACATTTCTGCCCATTTTGATAAATTACTGGTTCAACAAATATCTACTGTTCTGCCCTGGGCTGGGCGGAGTCCTGGGCAGTAGGGAGAGGTACCAGTGACTCACAGAATCAACCATCCCCCTTCGTGAAGCTTACATTCCAGTGCAGAGTCAGAGCATAAACTAATAAATAAGTAGAATACACAGTCTGTCAGATGGTGCTAAACGCTGTGGGTGAAAAAAAAACAGAAGGGGAATACGAAGGAGTTGTAACTCTTGCAGGAGGTACAATTTTGGACAGAGGCATTATCTGAGCAAAGACCTGAAGGAGGGAGAGCAGGCAGATAACTTGGGGGAAGGAAAATACAAAAGCTCTGGAGATGGAGCTTACTTGGCAAATTAAAGCGAAAGCAAATAGTACATCAGGAGTGAGGCGATGGGGGGGGGGCAGATGAGGTCAAAGGAGTCCTGACCCCACAGGGCACCGCCCACCCCACCACTGTCCAGAGGCAGGAGGTCACAAGTCAGGCCGTAAGCATTAGCCTGAGACAAAGGGAAAGTCAGGCTGGTTCCTGGAGGAGTTTTCAACTGCAAACTGCCAGGGAGGCGATGGAGATGAAGGAACAAAGGTCCTCACCTTCTAACAGGCTGTGCAATTTTGCTTCGAGGCAGGTTGCTCCCATTTATTGCCAGTGAAGGTCTGGGAAGCGCACTGCGGCCCATCACCCCCGAAGCGGCCGCCTTGCTGGGCGTGGGGATCCCCGTGCTGGAGTAGAGCTGCAGGCCATTGGACAAAGGCATGCTACTGCTGCCTTGAACAGTTGGACTCACGTAGGCTGTGGCTTTAAGAGGCTGCCGGACAGACACCGGGAAGTGTCCCACGCTGTGAACTCTGTGTTGAAGCTGCCCTGGTGACGGAACTGGGAGAGAAAAGGACACGCACATGATAAGATACCTACCGCCATCTAGACGTGCGTTATGTTCGAAAAAACCAGTACTGTCTGAAAGGGCTTTGTGGACACAGAAATACAGGTGTATATACGTTAAATAAGGGTTCCAGACTGCATTCAGTTTTGGAAAATTCTATTCCTTGACAAGTGAGTTTCCTATTCTGTCAATGAGCAACATTTCAGAACGCCTGACTATATTTAGAGGCCAGTTAGAACCAGCACCTCCTTTCCTTTAATAAATGTGATCACCTCTGAGTTCTCACAGGGTGATTTCTTCCTTGCTTGGAAGACATCAGGATTGCTTGATGGTTGCACTGGGGATGGTTTCATGAAAATAAAACAAGGGCGTAATTTAATAACAGTAATTATAGGAAGGAAGACAGAGGTGGCACTGGTAGGTACCAACAGCTTATTACGGGTATATTTCTGAAATAATTTTGATCATGATACTGACTTATCTCATTGGGGTGGTGGAAGATAAAAGGAGTTAATCCACATACTCACGATGGCGCCTTGCACTTAGGAGCCACTCAACAAACGCGAGCTAGTATAACCTTGATAACGGCACAATCTGTAAAACGAAGGGAGCTCTCTGGGTAGAGAACCCTTAAAAACTTCATCGATGTACTGGCCCAACCCTGTGCACCATTTCACATTAAAAAACAATGAACTGTTTAGCAGAAATGTTTAAACTTTATAATCCTTTACCCCAAGGAAAAAACCGAATTACAAATTTAACAGAAACTTGTACACAGAACTCCACCTGTTAACTATTCTCGCCTTTGCTGCCTAGCGCACTTGCAGCGCAGTTAAGCAGGAACACATCGTTTTCTAAAATGGTTTAAATGATTTTAAACTTACTTCCACATAGAATATACTATAGATTGGCTTTTTGATAAAAAGGGGAGAAAGACAAAAAATGTCTATGGTTTTATGTAATATCTCTTGAAAATATTTCCTTAGTTTTGCTCAAGTACATAATAGGTGAACTCTATATGAAGGGATGCATGATGTATGCATATAGTGGTCAAAAAATTCAGTGAAAAATGAGACCTGTGTAAGACTCTGCTTGCTTCTGGTTCCATCAAGTTTTGGGGATACAGTAAACTCGTGTTGGTTGGCAAATCACCTCTAAGATCCTTTCCAACCAACTCTACAGTTCCTTAATTTAGTAGCTTCTAACCATGCATATTTCAACATACTGGGGTTATCGATGGTAACAACGCACCACACGAAGGCAGGAGGTTAGTAACGGGAAACTGGAAGGAGGGGCAGGAGGGACACGCGGGATTATATGGGAACTCGGTACTTCTCACTCGATTCTTCTGCAAACCTAAAGCTGCTCAAAAAAAAGTTTTAATTTTCAAAATATTCAATAAAAAATAAAAATTTGGCCCAACTTCTTTTGAAATACAATATACACAAAGTACAGAAATGTTAAGTCTAGAGTGCAACGAAATTTCAGGGTGAACACACTCATGGAACCACACCCATAGCTAGATACGACACGTTCCCAGCACCTGAGGGCTCGCATGGACCCTCTGCCAGTCAGTACTCCCCATTCTTATCGCCACAAATTGGTCACTCCTATTTTGAACTTGAAGTAAATGGAATTATGTGGTATGTTCTCTTTTGTGGCTGGCTTCTTTGATTCAACATCATGTTTTTGAGATTCATCCACGTAGCTGCACTGTGATGTGGTCCTCCAAGGAATGACTGTCAAAGTCTACTCTCCTGATGATGAAAAGCTGGGTTATTTCTAGTCTGGGTTTTTATGAACATTCTTGAATATGCATTTGCTGTTATGTAGTCATTAGGTTATGGGTTTATTCCAAATTCAGAAGTAACCATGAATAAATGAAGTTATTAGCAAAGCTGCTGAATACAACATCAAGATAGAAAAACCAGTTGTATTTCTAAATTTGTATCAGCAAACTCACAGAAACTAAAATTTGAGAATATGATTTATGAAAACATTTAAAAATCAAATAGGAATAAATTATAGATGTATTAAAACTACACAGAAAGCTACAAAACTTTTCTGGGAGACATGGAAGAAGATTAAATAAATGCAGGCATGTTTCATATTACTGAATCAGAAGACTTAATACTCTTGAGACACTCATTCTCCTAAAGTTTATCTACAGATTCAGTAAAATTTCAAACAACGTATCATTTGAAATGAAATTACAGAACAGTTATTCAGGAAAACAGTCCTATTAGTCCTATTAACTTTCATACACACAAGATAGATACCACCCTTGAGTTTAAAAGAAAGAGAAACTAGTTAAGATTAATAGACATAATCCTAATTTTACAAATGAGAAAACAACCATCAGAAAGGATATATAACTTTCCCAAGAGCTTGTGATTAAGAAAAGACCCAAACTCAAGTCCAGTGTCTTCCTTCTCTATCACGCTGTCTCTCCAACTTTCTCTGTCCTACCTTTGTTCTTTCCAGAACGTAGGACAATCCAGAACTGGGAATCTCATGGGATAAACTCAGAACGTATAAAGGATATTTGCTTAGAACACTCGGGAGTACAAGCCCCTGAGAGCAGAATCCTGAGATGGGAAACAAGTTCAGGACTGACCTCCTGTTACTAACACTCGTCTCAGGTTTTGTTTTTTATCGTCTCATTATTATGCTTGACTTACATAGAACAACTTTTCTATTTTCCTCATTTACATTTATGAATTAGAATTCTACTATAAAGAATTTCCCCGCTTCTCCATTTATTTATTCATTCTATTAAGTATGGGCCCGTGGTTATTCATTTTAATCTATGCCTTATACCCCTTTAATACAATTATTTATTCTGTGGCTCAAATTGTCCCAGACTTGGTTACTGGGAGTTAAGACTTTAAGTTGTTTCCCATAATTTTTTGACATGTTCCCATCACTTTTTAAACACTGCCATCAAAGCGGGCCATTCTCTGCAGTGTATGTGCTATTCCCTTCTGGGTTACAGACGTTCCCCGGGCACCTAAGTCATGCTATTAATGCCCACTGAGGTAGCATTCACAAAAACTCCTCAGTTACCCTCTCTGTGACTGTCACAACCATGTTTTCCCCATCTATGCTTATCCTGCTGGTTTTTGTACTCAAGTGTAAAACTCTATCTCAGTTAAATTCCATCATGATCTATTTGGCCACTGTCCTAACCTCCCGACATAAAATTAGCTAGTCATCCTCTCAGTTTCCCACCGTTAGTTCCTAGGCTGTCTTCTGTGTCTTTACACAAACCACTAATTCAAATACCAACAGATCAAGCCCTAGGATACAACCCAATGGCAGTCATTTATGCATTCATTCAAACGGCTACTGAGAACTCCCTGTGCCAGGCAGCATGCCAGGTGCTGAGGATAGAAAATCAGGTGAACTATGGTGCAAGGGAGCTGATGATCCAGTGAGGAAGATCAATGTGATGACAGTCAAGTGAGACGTGCTGAATGACAGAGGAAGGCACCAAAAATCGAAGCCATTCTAGACATGTTTGGGGGTACACAGAGTAGTCTATTAGGGCCACCGACGGAGTCCTCTCCAAGGTCTGGCACTGGGCTGTTCATAAAGGTAAGTCAGAGCAAAGTGGACAAAGAAGAGGGGAGAGAGGAACAGCAGGTGGGAGCTACCATCACAGTGGTTAAAGGCATCATCTCGGGGGTAATCAGAGCTGTTCCACCTCTACTCCTTGACCTGCATGGTCCCGGGCAAACTGTCACTTAACCTGTCTGAAACTGTTTCTTCATGTGCAAGGGGGGAGCTACAACAGATGCCACCTCACAGGGCTGTTGGCAGAACTAAATAAGGAAGGGGAACCACTTAGCACAGTCCTTGTACAGGGTAAATACTGTCACTTGTCTTCAGGAACTGAGACATAAAGAAATGAAAGGCCATCAGGTGCTGGAGAAATACCGCTTGAGCCCCCAGACTGGATCTGAGTGAGAGGGGCAACGAACCAGTCACTCTGCGTGCAGACTTAAGGCAGCTGGTTGATGGCTCTGGGCCAGAACACTCTGAACACACTTCAGGCCTCCTGGTGTGGGCTTATCCATCCTGGGACTGTGACCTTGAGTCTGCCTCCCAGGGGTCAGTCTCAGACCTAACCCCGACTACCCACACAGATGGCAGGAGCAAGAAAGGGGTAACTGGAACCAGCACACCCCACACAAACACTGGACGTAACCCTCACAGCACTGCTCGTCGCTGGGGAAAACGGACAGAGTGAGTGACTGACTGTGTGGCAAACTGAAATGAAGGCGATAAACCCCACTTTGGACACACTGAGACAGAACTCCATTTGCAGGAGGCAAGAAAAGCTATGAACTGGTGAAAACCCAAAGTAACAGCAAGACAGAAAAGTGTGCATTCTTTAAAACATCAAGTAAACAGCTAGAAAAAGGCAGAGCTGCAAAGAAAACAACTGTCCGATGAGTGGACAAGTCAGTCACCACTCAGCGCTTAGACTGCTGTCCTTGGGTGTAAGAGATGACATACAATTTACTAATTATTAATTGGTGACAAAGGCCCTGGTAAAATACTACTCAACTGTATAGGTGAAATACCAAAAAAAAAAAAGTCACAAGGACAAAAGTTTCCTGTAGTGTTCTTAAGAGAATGAAAGAAATGAAATAGTAAGATTTTCCTGATGGTGTTACAACTAATTAAAGATTATAGAAAAATTAAAAATGTTATACTTACTACAAGACTGTATTCTTGAAATTCCATTTGCAGCTCCATGCAAGCTTGAGTCAAAACTCTGACTACTTCGCACGGTGACCGGAGAACTCACGCTGCTACTGACGGCCGTGGTACCTGGCATCCGGGCTAGATTAGGCATACTTCTTCGGAGCTTATCTAGAAGAGAAAAGAATTTTACTAAGTTAAAGACCACAAATTTTATGCCAGTTAAAATACCACCTTTCAAAAGTAAATACAAATATAAATCATATTTTGTTCAGTAACAAATAGAGTTATCACATGTGTTACGAACTCTGCCAAGCTGCCTATTTAGGAAAACACTCAATGTCTCTAGGAAGGTTCCACCAAATGCACTGCTAAGGGAAAGCACTGGTTCCACAAAAAGAGGGAGGGATTAGCTAATCCATTAGCTACTTGTTCCTATATCATAAGTGGATAAAACTGTGTCAAAGTGAGGTTAGGAAATAACCTTATAACCATTTCGTTTTAAAAAATGCTAGAAATTGTTACATGTTAATAAAAATCTAGAGGAGTCAAACCAACAATTATTGAATATTTTGCTAGCATAACAAAATGGAAGAAATTCTTAAAATTCTAACTTGGAATGTTTTGAGATATCCATTCACCACATTAACTTCTGGAAAGTTTTATGAGTGTTGCACGAAACCTTCGGAGACTTGAAAAAGAAAATGCTCCCTTCTTTCTCCTTGCTGAGTACACCTTCTGCCACCAAGGGGCAGCAGAGGGTCACGCACAGACCTCAGTGTTGCTGAGATTTGAAATCAGGCACAAGACTGCAACTCTTACAAGACAGTTTTCTCTCAATTAATACACACTCCCCCAAAAGTAAAGTACATATGTCAGGTCACTAAAGCTCAGAAAACAAAGGATATATTTGAATACTAAGCAAAAACCCACTCAAGTGCTAAACCAGATTCATTTTTCTCGCCTTCGCACACGGCTCCTGCTACATTACTTAGATCCGTTGATCACGGACCTGCCCACCAAGTCACCTAATCCAAAAAGCTGCAGTCTCCTAAGTTTCACCTCCCCTTCTTCACCCTCAAGGCCAAGTTCTGTCAATTCTGCCTCATAAATATTCAACAAATCTCCCATTGCCACCCAGCTCAGGTATCTTTATCATTCACATTTTCACAAAACCCTCTTCATCAGTCTCCATGCACCCTGTCCTGTCCCTCCCCATCCTCATACAGCTGGTCCCACTCTTCCTGGAGCACAAGCACACTTCTGGCCACTCCCTAAACCCCTCCCATCAGTCTCCCTCCCCTTCATCCGGAAGCCCAAGGTCCTGGGCGTGGCCAGGATAAGACTTCCAAGACACTGGTTGTGGACTCCTCCAGCCTCATCTCCACTTTCCTGAAGGACACCATCGTAACACAGGTTCAGAGAAACCTAATCCTTTCCATAATGCTGTTTAATGTAAGTTAATCCCACTTTTCTAAGGTAGGACAGTGATCCGACCAACAATACTAACCAATACGCAGAGCTGGCATCTGCTTGACAAGTAGGATGTGATGGTCTAAGACACTTGACCAAAAAAGCCTTTAGAGAAACAACTCTAGGTACCCTCTCCCTCAATTTTAATAATGCTACAATTTTCATTAGGCACATAAAATACTGTCTTTCTGGGTGGTGACGGCTTAGCTTACTCTGGGTTCATTCAATCCCCAGTACCTCCATTTACAATAAATAAATAAAACCAATTACCCAATCCTGTAAAAAAAACAAATTGTCTTTCTGATATTATGAGCTTTAATGAATTAGTCACTATGACATTCTTTAACCACCAGTTTTCTTTTAAATTTGAACTCTTAAGGAATTATAAAAGAAATTCTGACTATAAAACCTTAAATATTTTCAAATGATCTCTCAATTAGCATGAGTAATATGAGTACAGAAGAAGAAAAGGTAAAAACTAAATACATGACAGCAGGTGATGACAGTACAATTCATATTTGGCTTTGCAACATTAGTAAGTAACTTGTTTGATCACTTCTGGGCTCAGGGTTGAGAAATGGTACTATCTAATAATTAAAAGCTGTATCTATGTAAGTGCGCTCTGTTTCTCCATACCATATGGGATTTGTGTGTGAAAGTCAGACTGATCATTAGTGCAAAAACATACTAGGCTCAGAATATCACGTGACTGTTCTCCCTATAGTTCTTGGAAGTCAAGATCTGTAACTCCTGGGAGTAAGGACAGATGATAAATGATGAAGAGGGAGACAGGAAAAAAATACAAGAGAGTGTCATGTATTCCTAGCCCACCATGTTGACATCAGGACAAATCAACTTGCTGTTACCACGCCAATACCAGCCTCCATACTTTACTGCTATGCAGATCTTAGTTCTAGACATCAGGAAATCGGAGGGGAAGACACATTCCAAACTTCCCCTAAGTCTGGATGCACACAAGCAGCATCCTCTCCAAGCACCATCACCCATGCTCACCATCCATCACTCTGCTGGGAGCAGAGAGCGCGAGACTAGCGGTTTCGAGAAAGATGAGGAAACATGCGGCTCAATGCCTCTGACTCCGTGGAGCTCCACTACGAACTCCGAAACTTGCTCAGCCCCGCTCTCCTACGGCCGGACCAGCAACAACATGAAGATGCTCCCCCCTTCTGACCCATTCTGCACCGGCTACGTCACAGTGGGGTTTTCTTGAAGCTATAAATCTATAAATCTGGGACACGTCACCACAAGCTGGTCAGCTACAGACTTAAATGTACACCAAACTGGTAAGCTCCTGAGGATGTACTTAATAAATATGGGAAACAGATTTTATTTATATTGACCTTAAAACCATTTCTCAAGCACACATGAAAAGATCAAAGCACATCAAACGCCAGCGAGACAGACGACCTACCTCCATTGGTCCTGTTTGGTTGCTGATCTGGAGTTTGGGCTTGAGGTGAGTAATACTGCTGCTGCTGGTAATTATTTGAAGGAAAATACTGGGAACTGGGGCTCCTCCTACACTCCCGGATGCTGGAGAAAGTCTGTGAATGGGGAATTCCTCTTTGGAAAGGGGAACATCTTGGCAGACGAGGCTGAGGGGGTGGCAAATGATCAAATTCCTCCTCGTCCTCTAGGCTGAATCGATCATATTCTTGATCACTACACGTCCCCTTTTTTCCCGAATTCAGCGACACACTGGAACTGTGTCTCGACACGGAGGCTGAAGTCGAAGCGTAGTCTTGCCTGAGGCCTGTGAAACGACCAGGGACAGTGCTGTCTTCCATCTGGCGTAATTACTAGGTTCCAACTGATCAAACATTTGAGGAAAATTTGCACCAAATGTATGATTCAAATGGAGACCCACTATCCTGTTCTTAGTTTATTAAATCCCCTAGAAAACAGATACAGTTACCTACCAAACAGACATCTAAGGTTAGACCATTCCGTTTTGGAAATGGTTGCCCCAATGCCAGTGAAGATGGAACAGACGGTTACGGATCATCAATGTCTGTCATTTCCCCAAGCAATTCCTTCTGAAGTCCGGTGGGAGACTTAGGAGGACGACTCAGGAAAAGCTATTCATCAGCATTGTGAGCAGTTAACAGCGGGTTAGACAATTAAAACAATCAGCTCTCTGCCTCAGTGGAAACTCCTCCTGCTCCCACCCTGACTTTCAAAGTCAAAGGAAAGTTCAAAACCTGGGGCACAAGTTACATTCTAACAAGGTCACTTCTCTTGTTCTTTCTGTTACTAATTTTATCTTTTTCAAAGCATGCTGACACTTCGAAACTTTAACAGTTTTGGGTCATCCTAAATGACAGCCATCTAAAAATGGTCAAACTGGACATTTCTAGTTATTTATCTCATCGCAATCCACAACTTTTTTTTTAAGTAGTCTATGCCTAACTACTTAAAACTTCTGAGACTGTCATTCCATCTTTTAGCCATACATTTTTAGAAAGAGTTATCACTATTTACTGTTAATAAATAATGATATAAAATAATCATTTCCCTTCAAAATGTATCTTATTAAATTCTGCATAAGCATTACAATGTTTCTCATAGTAGCCTGCCTGATTCTGAAAGCAGGACATTGTTATGCTTAAATGATACTTGGCTGTTTCCACTTAAGTTACCCTGAAAAGATAACTCCAAAACAAGCTTACTTAGCCCACTTCTGGGATCTACATCTTCTTTTGCCTTTTGATAACATTAATACCCTTGAAGTATTCATTTCCAGATTATCTGTTGTAACTTGATTGCAGAACCAGTAAGAAACTATCCCATTTCCAATTATCTCCTCTTCCATAATTATGTATCTTGAGACATATACTGATGCATTTTAATTGAATTTTTATAACTGCAGACTCACATGCAGTTCCAGGGAATAAGAGAGAGATCCCTTGTGCGTTTTGTCCAGTTTCCCTCGATGGTATCATTTTCAAAATCATAGAACAGAATGACAACTAGGATACTGGCAGTTCTATGAACCCATCTGATTTAGAGTTTCCCAGTATTACCTGTGTATGTGTTAGTATTAAATTCTACACAATTTATCGCTTGTAGGATAGGTCACAGTCAAAAATGAAACCGTTCCCAAAATCCCTCCTGTTGCCCTTTTGTAATCATATCCACCTTCCTCCCTAGATCCCCCACCCTGTCCCCAAGCCCCAGTAGCCACTAATCTGTCATCCATTTCTAAAATTTTGTCATTCCAAAATGGTATATAAGTGGAATTATACAGTATGCAATCTCCTGGAATCATCTTTTTCCATTCAGCACAATTCCCTGGAGATTCATCCAAGATGCTGCGTCTATCAAAATTCATTCCTTTCCCTTGCTGAGTGGTACTCCACGGTATGGAGGGACCCCAGCTTGACTGACTACTCACCATGGAAGGACATCTGAGCTCATTCCGGCTTTTGGCTGTTATTATAGATAAAGCTGCTACGAACATTCACGTAGAGGTCTTTGTGTTTTTGAACACAAGTTTCCACTGTGCTGGGATAAATGCCCAAGAGTGCAGAGTGCTAGGTCTTATGGAAACTGCATATCTAGTTCTTCCAAAAACTGGCAAATTGCTTCCACAGTTTGTGTTCTTTACATTAATGTGTTCTGGCCAGAGGATGTCCTAATACTATACCGTGGTCATGAGAGTGTGAGAGGCATCTAACTAACTGCTCTACCCACATGGTAGGGCAGCATGAGAGACAGAACACAACTGTCTGCCCATTACCTGGGGAGCAATGCCAGAAACCTCCCCATCCCCTTGTATTTCCAGTAGGAGCCTCCAGTTTATATAAAGTTTTCTAGTTTAAAAAGAGGAACTTACTTTCTTCCTGCAGACGAGCCATGATCTGAACATCAGTGAGATCCTGTAACTTATAGCCCATGGAGATGGAATCGTCCTCCAGTTCTGAAGTACTCAGCTCACTGTCTATGGATGACTGGGGACTGAGAGGAGAGCCCCTGGACGTGTAACCTGGAAACAAGGGAAACATGTTTGCTGTTGAGTCTAAATTAGAACCGGCATCTGTGTGCATTTTACAGCTTGTATTTCAACAGTACTTTAAGGCATTCTCCAATTAAAAGACATAGAGCGGCTGAATGGATAAAACCAGACCCATCTGTATTTTTCCTGTTTTCGTAAGTCACCAAAAAATGACCATCACACACCATGATGAGACAATGGTATGACAACACACGCATCTTCATGAGTCTGTAAATTCATACAGACAAAACTACTTGTTTTTGGGGTTTTTTTTTTTTTTTTCGAATTTTCACTGTTTAAAAAAATCACTCTGTGCTGGACACTAAAAAAATTGTTAAGAGGGTAAATTTCAGCAGATTTCATGTTTTGTACGTGTGTTGTTTTTTTTTTTTTTAACCATACTAAGACAAGAAAAATCAATAATGCTAAATCTGCATCCCATCAGATTAAGTAAATATATAAAGGCACAGTGTAAGAATACACATCCTGTACACTTCCAATTAGTAATCAGACATGCTTTTCTCGGGTAGTCACTGATTATATATTTTAAACTAATTTTTAATCTGGTCCATTTTTTGAAACAGGAACAAACAGTAGTGCTATAAATGGATAAGAATATCACATGTAAAAGACACATATCCATACAGGGAAGCACACGTAAAACCTCCATCACTAAGAGCAGTCGCAGGAGGCTCGCAGCCACTCATGAGCATGAGAAAACAAGGACGTGAGGGAGAGGACCCAGGGAGAAGATGGAGGCATGGAATCACACCGACGCTGAGACAGCTGCGGAAGTGGTGAGCCCACCTCTCATAAAAGGTTGCTATGACTGTTCTTTCTATGCAGCCCTGACTTAATAAAAAGCTACCAAAAAATTAAAAAAAAAAAAAGATGTAGAAGTCTTATCATCTTGAATCATAATGAAATGTACTTGCATTGTTTTCAACAGTTAATTTTAAAAGCACATAGGCATCTGGAAACACACAATTACATACACATGCATTTGCTAAAGAGGGGAGGCTGCCTGTTACACATGCTGAAGAGCAGATTAATGATGTTAAAGCACAAATGAACGCTAGCCCTTCTGTACCCAAGGTAAGTGTGCAGCGAACTCCCCATTATGATACAATTATGATACAATTACCCTTAAGCTCTTCAATGAAAGGTGGATATTTAAGCTGCATTTGGTGACTGATTTACATACAAAGCAAGCGGCTAGTCAGGAAGTCAAGAAAATTACCTGTTCTCTCAGGTGTTAGTATTGCTTTATTTGAGGTTTTAGAGAAGCTGGGAGTATTAATGCCATTGCTATAAGGGCTGAGTCTTGCCACAGGACTATAAGGAAAAGCCAGGGAGACATTTGAAGGGAAGAGACTCCGCCATCGGCTCGCTGTCACAGAAGCAGAAAATAAACAGCAGCAGTTAGCAACACAGAAGCAGACGCTGACTTGTCAGAGAAAGAGAAGACGTTAAAAAAAAAAATGAAAAGCAACTTTTCATTCTTAACTGACTTCCATTTATCTAAAGGAAAAAATACGTAAAAAAAAAAAATATGAGCCATTTGTGAATAAGGGGACTATTTATACCCCCACTAAGAACAATTAAATCAGTGTCACCTTGATTATAGGCAATACCTATACAACAAGGAAAATTCATCTTTAATTTCTTCACTAGAAATGTTTTCCATCTTTCTATTTCTGCACAAAAATTTAACTGTTTTAAAATAAGATAAAATGTTAGTGTCAAAATAAAAACTCAAAGAAACTTTAGAATTGTGGGAAACAGTTCTTAATACTAATTGTTCATGGTCCTATATTTTTTTTCCTAAAGTTTATTTTCCATCCTCCCCCTTCTCCTTTTTATTTTGAGCAGATATGATCGTTTACTCCACCATTTCCTTCTCCATTCACATTAGTAAACATTGATCAAAAAATTTTTTGTGGAAACATGCCCCGGGATTATGGAAGAAACTTAAAATTACTGCATTTCTGAATGGGTTTGGGTCCAAAACAAGGTTTGTGGGAAAAATGATCTGCAGAACACAGAAGGGTGTATATAACCAAAGCATAGTGACAGTTATTTTAGAAGGCAGGCATAAAGGTAACTGATAATCTGCTGGACTTTTTCTTTATTAAAAATATTTTCCAAACTTTCTGCACTGAACATGTATTATTTATGTAAATTTTAAAGGGAGAATTACACATATTATTACTTTAAAATAATAAAATAAGGAACAAAAAGGAATTTTACCTGCATGGGGAGATGATCTAATTCTTACATTATCTCACCTGTCCTAATTAATGCATTCCCCTCCTCCAAAATTACCAACTCCTTGGATCCTGGGATCATGAAAAGACTAAACTAAAAACTTGAGTCAGCCACATCAAAAATCACTTACTCTCTTCATGGAATATAAATTACTGTGCTAGTCAAAATGCATTTCTCTAAAAAGCAATCACTCAGACATGTACTAAGCAGGACAGGAGGGAACAGATAAAAATATATATAAATTAGGTTAAATTTCACTTTAAGTGATAAGTTGGTTATTTTGCTGAAAATTTGACAAAACTTGAAGAAACAAGTATAAAAAGGACTGTTTTGAAATGCATCCCCCAGGTTACTTTTAATGAGCAATGCTAATGAGCTAACAGCTGAAAAGTGTTCAAAAATGGGCAGTAGGGTGGAGAGAAAGCGGGCTGAGGGCCGTCCGGAGAATAACAAGCTCCAATCTCGGGACTCGTGGGATCCTTGCAAAGTATCACCACAGTTATTTATGACAGCAAAGTGCTTCCTTTACTTCAGCAAGAATCTTGAGAAATGGTACCATCCCATTCGAACAAGTACAGAAGAGATGCATTTTCCTTATGCAGATGAAATAGTCAAGGAAACTATGTTCACAAAGATTACACTTTCCAAACCCACAAGTTCCACAGAGGGGGACACTGCCAGGCAGCCTGGTCCCTAACGGACACCAGTGATCTGACCACAGACCCAGTTGTGCAGTGCTCTGTGGGGACACAGCGCTTCCGGTTGCTCAGGGCTGCACCGGAGCAGAGGTGTGCGGAGCTGGCACCCCCATCCCTACATTTCCAGACATGCACACCTGATCCCAAATGCACTGAAAACTGGAGGGGGTTAATACGCAACACACACTAGGGAGCTCTTCTCACATCTTTAATCTCTAGTACTCAGTTTCTCATTAAAAATTCTATATTACCCCCCAAAAAAGCAAATCAAGTGTTCTTTGTGACTGCTAACTTGCTTAACAGATGATGTTGTTTTATACCAGTCTGATCACTCGCCAGGCTAATGACAGTGACCGCGTGTTCTCATCCACAGATGCAGGCGACAGCGCGTCACAGCTGAACAGCATTCATTCCTCCGCACAATAACCACTGTGGCCCGGCCTCGCAGTACAATGGCACAGTGACTGCAGCTATGACAGCCAGATCCCAACTAAGAACACAATTGGCATCTATTGCAAGAAAGAATGCTCTCCGCTGTCCTCCGGCGAGGAGGCTCTGAAGAGGAGGGAGGAGGACTGCTGCGGGGGCAGGCTAACCGAACAGTGATGCTGTGCTGTGTGTCAGTGTCCGAGCCGGTGGGGGGAGGAGAAGAGGGCAGAGCAGCGGAAGCCTTCCCATCCTGGTTACTCTTCACTCTGTAGCCGAAGAATTGTAAGAACTATAACAGGAGGCGTTTTCATAGAGGATAAAAACAAACAAAAAGAACTTTTCATAGGGTAACTTTGTTTTTTCCAAATTGGATTGTTGATTCCAATCCAATCAATTAACTGATTGGATTTCTGCATATAAGGATGTCAAATTATCTGAGAGGCTTGATGATGATGAAAATGACCCTAAGAAAGGAGTAAGACAATTTTTGCTAAAGGGGAAGATGGGTGATGAACTTCTGAACCACAGTCAAGTTTTCCTACCCACCTATTCCAAAGTTCTATCTGTAAGTAAAGGGCTCCTCCAACCTGGAGGTGGCACAGATTCTGTATTTCTTTCATTTAATTCCAACCCCCAAAATAGCATGGAGTTGGGTCCAAAATATAATGATGCACTGATCAAACACATCACAGTTGGCAAGGCTTTCATTCCAAAATACCCAAGTTAAACTCTCTCCCAGAACACTTCTGTCTGCACGCTCTCTGTGGTCCTGCTGCAACTCCCTTAATCCAGACACCCGCCACCTGTCACTCAATGGCTGCAATCTACCGCTCAGCAAACTTCCGGGCACCCACGCCGCCCTCGCCAAGCCTGCTCTGAGCATCACTCCCAAGGTTTTGTCAGTCACTGATGATTTAACTGTGTTGCTCTCTTCCATTAGCGTAATGCAGTGGCTTTTCATCAAAGACAAGATGTAAAAGGTACTCTGGCCCCCTCACTCGCACCCTTAGCCACTGCCCTGTACCTCACGGCCACATCGAGTGTTTCTGCAACTTCCTGTGAAGAATGCGGTTAGTACCGCTTTAACTTTCTACTTTGCCTCCTTTTGTCTAATAAGCATTTTCTATTGAAATAAATGTAACAAAGTACTAATTGGAGGTGGGGGAGGGTACAGCTCAAGTGGTAAAGCACGTGAAATAAACCTACCTAACCTACCCCCCCACACACAAAATACATATATAAAAAATTAAATAAATCTATTTAAAAGAAACTAATTCGAGAGTGTCTAATGTACAAGTTATTTTTGTGCATCTTCAAAGTTGTCTAACTTAAAAAATAAATTACACTGTATCTGTGAAGCTATTTTTGTACATTATTAAGCACAATATGACCACTCCTTGAAACAAATCAATTTGATAAATGCTCCAGTGATGATAATATCAAGAAAAATCACAAAGGACAGATACGCTGTGTTGCAGTTAAAGTGAAGGACTGTGCCAAGGGCGTTAGTTGGCAGTAAACCACGCAAGAAAGCTATAAAGCTCCCTCAAATTCTTGAAGTGCTACTATTTCTTAAAATCGAAGGAACAGTATACAACACAGCTGGAAGTGTGTTTAGCGGAGTTTCCACACCCCCTACTGTCACGTGTGGCACGTGAGCTGGTTAGAGCTGGGTGAGCAAGTCCCGGGGGGCAGTGCTTACTCTTTCTAGTGGCTTCCAACAGCACAGCCACACTTCTGATCAGGTGCTACCGTCTGGACTTCTGTGTCCCACTAATAGTCAATGTTGAAATGCTAACCCCAAAGGTGATGGTATTAGTAGGTGGGGCCTTTGGGAGATGCTTAAGTCATGATGAGGGAACCCTCATGAAGGGCATTCATGCCCTATAAAGAGGCTCCAGAGAGACCTGCCGTGTGAAGGCACAAGGAGAAACCTGCAGCCCAGGAGAGGGCCCTCCTCGGGGCACAGCTGCACACATGCAGCCCCGGAACCGCGAGCAATGATGTTCCACCTCTCCAGCCACCCAGTCTGCGGTGTTTCGTTACAGCAGTCTGAGCCGACTGAGGCACAGGGGAAGTTATTCTAGAAAACAAGCCCGCCTCTCCTTCTATCTTCTTTTCCATCCGAGAGTAAGACTCTGAAAGGCAAACCGCAGTTTGCAGAGATGGTGGCCTGCCCTGACCTGCTGCGTCCTGTTACCGGTCTCTCCCACAAAGCAGGGATCTTGGACCATCACTCCAGACGGCTGGAATAATCCCCCCCGTGTGAAGAAATCAGCCTGAAGCAGCCCTAGAAATGTCTTCTTTCCTCAGTTTTTAGTCGGATGAAAACTCATTAACAGCAAATTTGAGATCTGTTTTACTAAAATTCTCAGAACTACTTTCTAAATAAGTCAGTTCTGTATCTCCTTGCTCATGGCTCTTCTCAGTTACACAGACTGATACTCTCTGCCATCCTTCCCTAAACCAGAATCTGCTTTGGGGAACTGGCCAGCTCTCCGGGTACCCCTGAATTACAACACCCAACATTTACAGACCACATCCACAGTCATTCCTTCATTCAACATTTACCAGACACCAAAAATACAAAGGTCAGTCTCCAGTGGCTATCCAGATCTCTTTCACAGGGACACAGCACACAGCTCTTTCCCTGCTCCAGAGCCATTCTGGGGGATCTGCCCAGCCCCTGGGCTTTAAGAGTCCCCTTCCTATTTATTTGAGTAGGTGGCCACCACGGTGGCTGTCAAGCACCAGGTGCTACAGATACTGAGATGGGTAAAACATGGCATCAGTATAGGAGGCTGAGAAAGGTCATTCAGAGAGAGGCTCAAGGTCTGGTGGGGCTCAGAAATAAAGAAAATGAAGAGTTTTGACATGGAAACAGTAGTTAACAGTGGGGATTACTACAGAGATGGAGACCAATAAAAAGGCACCAGCTAGGACAACTGGGTTAATCAGAGCAGGTTCAACAGAAGACTTAAAGCAGAAACCAGTGTTAACAGGTCAAGCAGATATGAGATGAGGAAGAAGACATCATTCTTCAGAGAGATTTGACTATAAAAATAGGAAGAAACAGGGTTGCAGCTTGAGGAGTGTGAAACTCTAGGGAGGAAAAGTTTTCAGGATAAAGATGACCTGTAATAATTACAGACTGAGGAGAATGGAACCAATGGAGAAAATAAGAGTCTACAGAAAAGGGGGAAACACTGGAGTAAGAGCCTTGAGATCAAAAGACACGGGACCCAGTGGGGAGGTAGAAGGCAGAGGTGAGGGAGAGGGGATGGTCCTGGAAAAGGAGCATTGTTTCTTCCTCTGAAACAGGCAGGCAAATATAGAATACAGAGAACACAGGAGAGGAAGGTGGGTTTTGTGGGCTCTTTGTAAATTAGAAGGCAGTGAATATACTAAGAAGGCAGAGGCTGGAATAAAGAACCGGTGAATTGGGAACGGCCAGGCCACAACTGGGACAAGTACAAGCCACTGCCTGGGTGAGTCCAGAGAGCATCTCTCTGTACCAACCCTACTCTCAACAGGTAAGCATAAACAAAACACCCGAAGATCTTGGCAAGGGTCTGTTTTATGATTCTTTAAAGGGCATTTATGTCCTATTGATTTAAGTTTAGATGGTTGAAGCACGGTGGTCACACTGCTCACCGAAATGTCAAAGTGACCAACTTTGTTATAAATTAGTAAAAGGAAAAAAGCCCTAGTGACTGAAGGCTATTTGCCACTGGGGTACTTCAGAGATCAGGGTAAGATCCTGGTAAGAAGAGTCAGATGCGGGTCTAGAAGGGTTCGCTGGATGGGTTCCACGCCAGTGAAAGTCAGATCACAGCAACAGGCCGACACAGGGGCTGGCAGGCGGTTCCAGTCAGTAAACACACTGAGCGTCACTGTCCACGTGGCCTCTGTGCAGCTGCTCAGCTCCGCCTTCGTAGTGTTAGAGCAGCCAGACACCGCGCACGTGGGTGACGCGGCTGTGCTCCAAAGGAACTTCATTATACACACCCAGAGCTGAGCTTCACAGAAATTATGGGTCATGAGCTCTTAATTTTTTTCAACCATTTAGAATTGTGGAAGGGGCCATACATGAATAGGCAGAGGGC
The DNA here is from genome assembly GCF_009834535.1 of Camelus ferus. NCBI lineage: Eukaryota > Metazoa > Chordata > Mammalia > Artiodactyla > Camelidae > Camelus > Camelus ferus. Next base: position 49,623,990 of record NC_045709.1, read on the forward strand.
TGGATATGGCCACGATTCGCCAACTCCTGGAAGACTGTTCCCACCAGATTTGTAACATTCCCTCTGACAAACGCCCAGGATCAGTTCTACCGCAAGGGTATGCCCGGCGTTGAGATACAGCAGTGATGGCTGACAGCACACCTCGTGCCTATAGTGTTTTGTAACATGTTGTAATAAAGAGCAAAAAATGACTAAAAAGACATTGGACACTGGAGTTTAAGGCTCCCCCACTCCCTAACAGACTAGTTCTCGGACCTGGAGTGAAATTGATACAACATCCTAGTGTTGTTCTCATTCTGAAAAGCTGGCGTGTTTGTCGGAAGGTAGCAAGCAGGGCTGTGGCGAGTACAAGACCGAAGTCTGCAGCACACACTCACAAACCATAAAGCAGCTTTAAAGAAAACTATTGAAAAGTTACACCAAGTTGTGGCAAAAAGATTTTCTCAGTCCTGAGGGAAAGCGCCCTAGAAGCGAGGTGGCAGAAAGGAGAGTGCAGGAGTGACCCTCCACTCCACCTTTCCTATTACCTGGGCAGTTCAACCTGCCTTCTCAAAATGATGGGCAGGCTTCCCATGCTGTCTCTCATCTAGACAAGCTCATGGGCTCAGTCCTTCCTCAGCCGTTACCAACCCAGAGGCCATGTGCTGAACGTTGGACTTGCAACAATTTGACCAGGACAGGCCGACAGTCCTCACTCATCTATCCAAAGACTATCTCAAAGGAAACAAACTTCCCAAAATGACACATTTTAAAGAAATATGGTTTCTTCAAAACCACAGGCACCTAAGTCACATCTCTGACTCTGAAATAATGCTGTTCTTTACCACAGAGTCCTGGCAAGTAAAGGAAGAGGAAGCAAGGAGAGATCAACAAACTTTCAACATTTCTGCTTTATTCTTTCTTTTAATACAATAGGTAGGCAGGCCTGAGCTCCAAGCCAGACAATTAAGGGAATTCAGCTACATGGCCCGTTACTGACACCAGTTACAGTGGTCGACGGTTAGCAAAGGACGGAAGGCATCAGCTGTTTTAACACTTCCTGTTCCCCCTTATATTGGCAGGAAGTTGTACCCAGACCCGCGGCATTCTGACCTAAGCCCACAAACCAGCAGGGCAGGAAGACCTTCATTTTCACCAACCATCCTCCTCCAGAATAAACTTCCTAGGTGATCTTACATCTTTTCGTAACTGCAACCTACAGAAATGCTTCAACTGAGCGTAAACAAAGGAATTAAGAAACTTAGGCAAAGACCACATTTTACTGGTTCACTCTTAAAAACTCTGACTGCACAAGCCGAGACAGAGGTTTTCTGGAGTAAGTTCACAGGAACTAAGCACTGATGACTTGGCTCCACCCTGTGTAAGCCCCCTGGAGTAGGAACATATGGCTTGCAGCTTATCTGATTCACTATTTTCACTGGTAAACTTGAGTAGCTTTCATTTCTCTACAGCTCTCCGTGACCTGATAAACGAGCATATGGCACCTCAGAGGTCCTACCACTGCTCTGAAACAGGTGTTCACGGTGCTCTGTCCTGGACACACACGAAGTGAAGAGGATTCAACTATTGTGCGCTAGCCAGGGATTCATATAAGGAGAAAGGGTAAAGAACTAGTAAATGATGTCCTTAACTGGTATGCTTAGGGCCGATTTAGTCACAGTAAGTTTATCAGAGCCCCCAAGTCTCTCAATCTTCAAATTCTAGCTAGAAAAAAACCACTATGTAATTTGAATCTTTTCCCACAGGTTCAGGTCCTACAACCTATGATGAGAGATGTAATGATTTTAAGTTATGATATATGTATTTCATATATATATTATATACCTATGATCCCAGAACACTGAAGATTCTCAATATTTAAAATTCCAAGTATATTCAAAATGCAGTCATTTATAAAAACATGACTTACATATCACCCTTAAGAAACATCTAATAAAAAGAGTTAATTTACCCATATAAATAATACCTACAGCTAATCAAGAAAGTCATTTTCAACATTAGGATTAAGTTTTAAAAGATTAGGTTTGAACGGAACTAAAAGATCGTGTATACCTCCAAAGTCTGGCAGATAAATGTTTAGTACTTGCTGAATGAGAGTTACAAGACTTCACCACGAAGGAGTATTACTTAATAACATTTGTTCCGCAGGGATCAGAGTTTTATAATTATTCTTGATCTGAATTTCACAGTTAAACTATCTCATCATCATGATTAAGGCATTAGACCTCCCCTACTGCTCAGAGCCTCATCAAACCCAAGACCACAAGCCGAATGCTCCTCTCCCCCGGCCACTGCTGGACCCCTCCCGGGTCTTCTGTAACCGGGACAACGGTCTAAAAGTAAAGCTCGAAGATGAGGGTTGGAAAGGGAAATTCTGTGGACTGTCAACTTGTCTTAATCACTGGTCAAAACTGAAGATGACCTGTCAGCGTTAGGTGCACATGGACCATGTCCAGGGTTCTCCCGGACTGCAGGGGTCACTGCAACTTCCCAAGTCATCATCGTCATCAGGCTTCCCATCTGCAATTAATAGGGGAGATTAAAAACAAATCTAACTTCAGTAGTAATTACACTTCAAAGACATGCTTGAAAATTCCCTTGCATACAAGTTACTTTCTCCTTAGGCCTGGCTGCCATACTTTACAACAAATTTAAGGACAGGGAAGATGGCCACAGAATGCGCAAAGAGGGCCTATGTGAAAGTAATAGTATAACCTGTGAAGAGCCAGGGAAAGCAGTGACTGAAGAATATGTCAACGACGCGATGTTGTCACACAGACAAGACAGCTGCTCTCAGCTCAGACCAGAGCCACAGTGTGAGCCGGGACAGCCTGCAAGAACAACTTCCAAGTTCTACGCTGCAGTAATGAGGCAGGTTAAGAAAGATGCTACAGAGTCTCATTCTGTGAAGAAACAGGCTAGATGATCTCATGTCTGAGTACAGTGGTTCCCCCCCCCCCCCAACAAAACTAAGGACAGACTAGACCAGTAAGTCTTCTTGCCCATGACCGGGGACAGCGTGGTACGAATCCAAGCCCAGCTGGCTAACAGAAACACCGTAAGTTCCTGACTAGAAGAGTGACAGAAATGGAATTTGGACAATCCTTCGTGTCTAGCATCTCCCGGGCTAGGTAGGGTACTCTTCTGCAGCAAGGGACACAATTGTGTGGCCTATATACCAGGGGCACAAAAGGCCTCTCATCTACTAATCTTGAGAGTGGCAGAAAGTAAACATATAGAGGAGTTTCGACAAGGCAAAAACTTTTTTTGGCCCTAAAACCAACCACCTGCATGATTTTATTAAAATACCTGCACACAGAAGAATGCTGAAATGTGCATAAAGGTCTAAAACAGCCAGAGGACTTTCTGGGAGTTGACTGGGAATTGGGGGACATTACCATGCAAGTGTTAACTTTAAGCAGACAAAGCAGCACACCCTGTTGCTCTGAGCCCACAGCGAGAAGGCGAGACGTTTAGCACATGCTCACCCTTTCTTACCGTCCACGTCCATCTCCAGGTCTGACGGTTCTACTTCAACAATGTCAAGGTTTGCTGTACTTTCGTTCTCTGCTGTAGCTGTGCTTAGGACAGCTTCCAGGTAATCACTGGATGTTTAGTCACATACACATGGCATTTCAGTGTTTGGGTGTACTAAGTATCATCATACCTGGAGCACTGGATATTGTGAAAGGACCGAGGGCAAAAGAAAGTAATTGTTTGGCACTAGACCCCAGTAAATAGGCAAAGAACATCACAAGCCTTCAGAGTCAGCTCACTTTCTTATTTCATCTTTCTTGGCTTCTGCTCAGTCATCTCGTGGCCAGTTTTTTCTAGATCTCATGAACCTTTTTCCTGGTACTTTTCCCACCATTTAAATAAGGCGCAGAAAGTAAAATTTTCTAAATCTTTGCAGATCCAAAAACCTCTTCTATTTGTCTCCATAATTTAGTATTTGCCCGGGTACAAAAACTATAGTTTGGAAAAAACTTCCCCTCAAAATTTTAAAGACAGTATTTTCCACTGGCATCCAATATTACTTATGACGTGTCTGAGGTCTGTTACTGTTGTAGATAGCCTATTTCTCCCCTTGAACAAGTTTTAGGATTTTCTCCTTAACCCTGAAAAATCTGAAATCCAACCAGAATGTCCAGGTGTGGGTCTTTTTTCATCTCTCCTAGATCATGCTGAGGACATCTTTTCTCAGCTCAAAGAGATGTTCTTCTGTTCCTTACTGATTCTTCCTTTAAACTATCTACTCCTCCTCCTAAAACTGCTCAAGATTAGAGGTTTGGGATCTGCCCTCCAAGTCCCCTTATTTCTCTATTTTTCTCTGTTTGGGGGAGATTCCTCTAATTCAGATAAGCAGCTTGGTTCTTAGTCCTCTCCATTCTGATTTCAGAACTTCCAAGAAATTAAAAATGACTGAAAGTAATAATAATGTGACCACTGCTCTTCCCAGCAATCTGTTCTTGTTTTAAAGGTGGGTTACTCTCCTAAATCTGAGCACACTGAGTTCCCTATTCCCCTGGTTACTTCTTCCCTACAGAGGTGACCTGTTTGTTTTGTTCATGTTGTTAGTTTTCCCCAAAAAACAAGGGAGACTTGGTTGCTGGCTCGTATTTACAAATAAAGACTAAGTTAACCTGAATAGGTCACTAGTATGAGTTTCTTCTGCACCAGTATAAGTGTTACCCCAAAAGACCTCTAAAGAAACTGACAACGGGCACCACACGGATAGCTGGATTATTCCGTGAGCGAGCTTCCCAAAGCCGCTGGGCACGCAGCAGCAGGGTGGCGGAGGATCCCAACAGCCCAAAGGAAGGATGTCTTTATCCTATGGGTGGAAGGTAGAATGCTTTGGGAGTTCATCTAACAGCCTTCCCACCCCCTGCTCAGTCTAATATGGACACTTGAAGTTATCTCAGTGCTTCTCAACCAGGGGTAGGAACCCCACACTTAGATCGCTCTACCTTCTGTAAAAGCAGGTGTCTGGTTTACCCTGAAGATCAGCCATCCCCACCACTTGCAGTCATCATCTTCTGCACCTGCTATTAGCTCCTACAGCTAGAAATATCCTTTTCCTGATCCAACTTTCATGATCTAAAACTGCCATGAAAATGGAAAAGCACACATATCACACTGTGTGTGCACATGAACACACATGCATATGAATACAGACACACACAAGATGACTACAATTCTGAATTTCAAAAGATGGATACTTTTACACACACACCTTGTTCCCTGAAATACAATCTCACAGCTGCGACAGTGGAAAAATATTAAACTTACAGAATGACAAGAGCTCCAAAATTCAAACACATGAAACGTGCTACTATGTAAAAGTTTAGAGCTTCATGTATTATAAGTAGATGAGGTCAACAGAGCCTTGTATGTTCAAAGCAAGTGCCATGAAGAGTTTGGCCACAGTTTAAACTACTGCTTCTCACATGACGTCACACAAGAAATTCAGGATATTAATGAGACAAGGAGGAGAAAACATTTCCAAGTTTCACTAAGTTAAAGAATCCTCTTGAAAAAAATGGGAAAGCCTAACTTTACTCACAATTCAAAGAATTTCTAAAATCACTATTTCGCTCTCCAAATTTTGACAGAGTTCAGAAAGGCTCAGTCTTGTATGACAGTTCAGACAATACCTTGGAGCTTTCCTGTCCAAAGTCATGATACTCTTTTGCTTAAAACTATTCAAAGGCTTCCCAACCATCTTAAGACAAAGTCTGGAATCCTGAACTCTAGTTGCCTTCGGAGTCACTCAGCTGACGTTTCTCCCGCTTCACTTCCCTGCATCCACTCCCAGCACAAGGGTCTGCCGGCTCCTCTCGCCCCCTCCCAGGGCCAGGCCGCCTGCTGCCCTGCTCCCCTACACAGATACCCACTGGACTCTCGCTGACTCTTCAACATGTCACATCCTCAGGAAAGCATCTCCTGGCCATACCCCTCAGGCTCAGGTCCACGAGCATCACCATGCTTGTTTTAAGGGAAAGAATGAAAAAAGGACAAGAGCTGCTATCTGCATCACCTGTCCCCTGTACTAGACCGTGTGCTCCAAAGGCCAGACACTGAGTTCATCTAGCCACCGTACCCCTGGTACCGAGCATGTACCCACACCTAGCAAGTACTCAATACATTTACTTTACGATTTAGCATCTGAACTGTTTCTGATCAAAGGTCCAGTGTTTCAGGAAAGGTGTCTACAAATCTTTACATAAACTGACTATCTTGTAGAAGTCCCAAGAAATAGGTATAAGCACCTACCAAAATAAAATTTTACTACCACAAAGGCAAGTGCAATCAATCATCAGAGCCGTAAACAACTGCTCTGGGAGAAGCTCTATTGTTCCATTTTTTTCTCACTGGGGTAAGTAACCAAATAGCATGTCAATTATACATTAACTATAACAAATATTATGCACAATCATAAGTTATTGGCTTATTTTTTAACAAATACCTTTCTAATCATCGTGAAAATGCAAAACAAGAACAAAACAAAACACCAAACAAATACATGCATAACTGGCAAAAGAAAGGAAAGGAGGATTGCTTAGGACTATCTGGCCAATACAGATCCACGTCACTGGACGTCATGGGACAGAAACTGAATTTCACAGGAACACAATCCCTAATCGTCTGTTATTTACTGTACTGACCACCACTCCCAGCACTGAAGCAAATGCACTGGGGCTACTCTGAACACAAGAGCACGGCAGGGTGTGAGGGAGGCTTACAGCCGTGACCTCGCGTTCTCGGTTTCCAGCGCGCAGAGGTAGCGGCAAATGTCAGCAGACCCCTGTCTCTGCCCCACCATTTCAGTGCAATTCCAGATTACTTTTCCAATGAGAAAGAGAATCCCTTACAAAGCTTACCTAAAATGAACCGCACAGATTAAGTTTTAATTTTTTGTTCCAAATTTGACAGAGCACCTCAAGACTGGAAACTCGAGCTGATGGAGATAGCACCTTGGGCCGCGCAGGGAGCCTGGACAGGCTCTGGGAGACAGACACCCGATAAGCTTCTTAATGTCTCGGTTCAATCTGTGTGGCTTTTGAAAATGAAAAGGCCACCTTCAGAGCACTGGGTTAGTCGACAACTTTCTTCTTCAGTGGCTAAATTTAGAGAGAAATACTCTGTCATAACAACTGAGACAAGAAGGGGAATTGGTATCATATGAAGAGAAAAGAAAAACTCAGTAAAGGGGTAACATCTATTCACATTTGCTTAGTGAAATGAGAGATCATCGTAGGGAAACACAACCCAAGACAGCTAAGTACGCAGGGTCACCCCACTGGGGAAAACCATACTCACACTCCTCAAATGTGACCTGTCCCGATTCAACAGCTCTGGACATTCAAGAATCTTAAGGCAAGATAAGCTTTTATTAAACTGGCCCCAAATTAACTGAGCCACATATTGGGTGTCTCAAATTACTTAGATAAGCTTTTGGATCATTTGGTTATTTAACATCCCAGCCACGTGACATGGACTTACCAAAAGACTCTAGATTAGCCTTATTCCAAGTTAGGATATCATGTGAGATAAGGCTACCCGTGAAAGTTCTATGGCTGTTTGTTAGTCTAAAGGGGTGAGGGAAGTGGGGAAGAATAAAGGAAAGCATGTCAGAATGGAACACAGACGGATCTAAGAAGAAACCCAAGAGAAGGAATAGACTAAAGAAGTCCTCTTAAATTTTCTACTATTCTTGATACACTACACTCTAAAACTTTTCTATCTGAGACCCCTAACTCTAATAAGTATCTTTATTTATAAAGAGAAGACAGATCCACACCCCCACCAAAGGAAAAAAATGCTATTCATTTTTCATAAAATATAAACTGCCAAACTAAGGATTCCCTGAATTTTGGGGTTCGGTTTCTGAATAAAGGACTGCATGTTAAGAATGTGTCCATATATTTACAAAGCACTTCACATTTTTCAAAGTAATTTCACATTCAACATACCCCAAAATCTTTCTAAAAGCCCTGTGAAATCTTATTAAGTGTCCCCACTTACAGGCAAGACACCGGAAACAAGTGATATACTTTTAATCACACAGTTAAGTAGGGCTGAGGCACAAGGGGGCATTAAGTCTAACTACCAGGTCAAAATCCTTTCCCTTCCACCAAATTCATTCATTCAACACCTCCCACGTGACAGTGCTATCTCAGGCCCTGGGAGGGTTACAGCGGTGCACAGAACAGACTCAGACCTCCACCCTCAGAATTAACACCTTAATGAACATCACTACACAATTTTTTTTGTTTTGTTTTGACTTTGGGTAGTCAGATGCCATTTTTACACCACCAAATATTCAATCAGTTTCTTTGCTCTAAGGAATTTAAATGCATGCAAATTAATAACTCATAAAAACTAAACATTCAGAATGTAAAACATGTTTGAAAACTTATCAAGCATTGGCAATTCAAAAGGAAACTTAAGGTACAGGGCCCTAGCCTCAGATGCTTGATCTACTTGGAAAAAAGGCATACACATGATAAAAATTAAATAAAAAGATGTTCACACAACAAGGTACTTTCAAATGGAACACAGCAAACATTGTTAGGATCCTTTTCAAAAGGAAAAAAAAAAAGCAACAACAACAAAAAGGAAATATTATTCTAGGCTTTCTTAATTTAATGTCAACAGACTGTAGATTTAGAAGTACTGAAAGATTTAACTTTCAGCAACTAGTTGCTTTTAACATTACTTTTTGTACATTATCCAAAAAAGCCATTTACATTATTTACATATACTAGGAAAGACATCAAATATTTAAACCTTTATTATGTCTATTTTATAAACATCTTTCTTTAATTTCTTAACAGCAGCTCTATAAAATAAACATAAATGTAGAAGAGGCTGAAAAAGCTTAAGTGGCCTGTGCTAACTACTTGAAACTTAAGACTTTATAAATTATAAAATTTGAGTATTAAGACCAGTTGGAAAAGGTGAAAATAAGTTTCAGGATCTATAATTAAAGTTTCAATTAAAATTAATTAATATCCAATTAAAATATTGATTAGTTAAAGTCAATTAACATTCCCTATGAGAATTTAAGAGTACTGCAATCACACTGGTCACCTGTAATATATACATGCCCTTCACCAAAAATAATTATCTTATTATATTTTTAAACGCACGTGCACATGTATATGCACTTAACCAATCAGCAAAATTACAGCTGTGATGATGAAACTTCCTGTAGCAATCCCTTAAAAACAGTCAAAACGTGGATGCCATCTCCTATAAAGTTAAATTTTATAAAACATTTCTTTTCCTTCATTTTCTTCAGAAAAGCAAACTTTCTTCAAGGGGCAGGATTTCAATAAGCCTTTTCTCACAACCTCAAGCCAAAACTTGGAACACTTCCCATACATTCTCTGAAAATTTATCAAGTGTTGTGACCTAGATCCAGGGTCACAAAGTTGTCAGTTATGGCATAAAGGTTATTTGAGGCCCTCCCAAACTGAGATGGTAGGCAACAAGAAGAGAGAGGCAGGCCCTTCAAGAAGTCATAATCCAAATGAGCTCATTAGCAATTGTACAATTAGAGACAATCTTGGGAGAAATGCTACCCGGTACCCCTGCAGAAACCAAGCTTGACACACCCCTTACTCAGATGTGTTCTGGGGATGCTTCTGCCTTAAGCAGGGAAGACAGCTGGCCTGCAACCAAGAAAACAGCAGAGGCTAAGTTCCCAGGGTACAAGAGGGAACGAGAGAGAAGAGAGGTAAGACCATGGGACCAGAGGATGTAAGGTCCACCCACTAGATAGACTTTGACTCCCACATGTTCTCAGGGCATCCATCTTTTAATTGTAATGTTCTTCCCAAAAACATCAGGGTCAAGAAATAAAAACCAAATAACTACAATATATGCTCTCTAATAAGCAGCATTTTATCTGCAGCCACAGGCTAATATAAAAGAACATGCACCCAGCCCTTGGTAAAGCAGTGAGAGAGAGACAGACGAAGGCTAACATTTCCCTTCTTCCTATCTACTCTCTAGAGCATGTCAGAAATGGAGTACATACAGATCTAATGTATGGTGACTGGGAGAAGCATGTACAAGTATTAATCATTTTGCAACAAAAGCAATAAGGTAAGTAAAAACTATTTCAAAGTAAACACGCTTGTGAGTGCAAAAGCAACTCTGCAAACTGATACTTCAAGTGACACCAGTCTTTCTTCTGAAAGGAAGAGATGACTGATTAGGAAAGTGGTGTGAAGACTCCACCCCATCTTAAAATAGTCAAAAGCAAACCAAATTATAACAATAGTAACAATGACACTGGGTTCATAAAACATTAAACAAAAATTCATTTTAGCAACAGTGTCTGTTATATGTCCGGTTCCCTTCTACAGTTGGTGTGATCAACAAAACCAAGTCCCCGTCCTTGGGCAATTGATACTCAAAATGAAGATGCAACCCTGGTCTCAAAGAAAATTCTCAATAATATCTGTTACTTGAAGATGCTCACTGTCCCAAAGAAATGAATTCTAGACAAAAAGAAAGTGCTTTATTAGGGAGTTACTTGAAATTTCTAAACTATGCAACATACCATATTCCAATTAAATACTTATGCTATATTATGAGTAAAGTTTAAGTTAAAACTGTAACTTCTGACACCAGTTAATTAGCTGTCATTGACAAAGAGCCCTTAATTGGAAGCCAGTAGGAATTCTTCAATATGGAAGACTAAATATTAAATTCTCTATTCTCTTACAAAACCACACTAGAGCGACAACTAACTCAAGTCTTATAAACCCACACGGAAGATCAAATGGGAGACACAATACTATCAGACTAAGAAGAGTCATTTTATTCAGAAATGAAAAAAAAAACAGGTAAGCATCAGGTGACAGACCCAGCTGGGTTTCAGTATTCTCTGCTCCAAAGGTCCACAGTGGGGTATAAGCGAACAAGGAAAGTTCTGGAATGAAGGCATGGGTACCACAGAGGGTGGGGTCCCCAGGTGAAGCAACAGCAGGAGGACTGGCACAGAGTCTATGGCGAAAGCACCGAAAGCCTCGGCTCCCTCCCCGCCCAGGCAGCTGCTCCTCTCCTGCTTCTATCAAAGTCAGGTTTTATCACTGAAACAGGAAGCCATAAGGTTTAAGATGCCTTAGACGAGCAGGGGTAACTTACCCAAAAAAGGAGGATTAAGTGAAAGTCTGCAGACTAGACAGCCAACTCAGTGAGGGCAGGGACTTACCGTTGGGTTTGGTCACTGCTGGACCCCACTGTCTACAATGGTGCCTGGCACATGGAAGGCACTTAAATACACAATAGGAGTTTAGTAGAAGAGTTTTTTTTTAATCTCCAAGAAAGTAAAACATCAAAAAAAAAATCAAGAACAAAAGGAGAGAAAAATATGTAAAATCTGGACGTCAATCCAGGAGATTCAACATCTAACTTAAAAGGAACACCTAGAAAGAATAGAGAAAACCAGGGAGGGGGGTAGACTGCAAAGAAATAATGCAGGACATTTTGCAGAGCTGAAGTTTCCAGGTTGGAAGTGCCCTCCAACTGTCTAGCACCAAAATAAAAAAATGAAATTTCAAAATACCAGAAACAAAAAAATTCTAAAATATCCAGGGTATCTTAAGCAGATAGATCTAAAGAATCAAAAATGAGAATGGATTAAGACTTCAATAGCAATCCTCAAGCAAAAACACAATGGAATACTGCCTTCTAAACTCTGTTGGAAGTGCTTCCTAACATACAATTCTACTCGTGGCCAAAAGAACAATCAAGTGTAAGAACAAAGGTGCAATAAAGACATTTTTAGACAGATGAGGGTCTCAGAATTCACCTCCCACACATCCTCTTTCCCCTCCTACTCCCCACAAACAAACAAACAAACAAAAAAGAATGTATTCTACTAAACTAGTGAAAATAAGGAAAAAAAGTCTCTGCATTTAGGACACAAGCAATGCAGCACAGAGGACAGGCTGGCACATGCCCAGGACGAGAGCAGAAGTCCCGCCATGACAGCTGCGCGCAGGCCTACAGAGAACGAGCTAAGGTTGTAGTAAGAGGACAGAGGGCACCACCAGGAGGAATAGTTAAAATAAATGCATAAGTTAAAAAGCCCCTGCTGGGTTTCCATGTCCAACCGAACCAAGGATGTTTCATTTGGAGAGTTTGAAAGATCAAGTGAGCATCGTTTTGCAATTAACTCTAGGAAAAACAGAGTTAAGTGAAAAAAAGAAACATAATGATAAAATATTGCATGGCTTAAATAGGACTCTTGCTATCATAATCAATACTGATATGTCCTAAAATTGGTAAAAAGCTACATGGGAGAATATGCAGAGAAAAAGTATAAGGTGGGAGGAGGGTGTTAAAAATTAAAACTTCACCACCCAAATCAGAAAGCCAATGGATCATGATTAAAAATGATAACTCAAGCAAGAGTCATAAGCACAGAATTTAAAAAGAGAGGTAGACAGCAAGACCAGAACAGATAGAAAATTTTTTTAACTGCATCAGGGTAATAAGTGGGCGGGGGAGGATGGGGTGGCAATCTGCTATTTTCCTTAAAACATCTTTGAGACTAATACTTTCTAAACTATAGACATGTTGCTTTATAAAACACGTTTCAAAAAATGTTTTCACCCAGTGAACAACCTATTCTAATCCATTACTTCTTACCTCATAATGGGATTATAGATTAAGGATCTCATAGCAAAAGAAGATTTAGATTTATATACAAATTAAATAAAAGTAATTTTGGATATGAAAAGCTAGTTCTCTGCTTAAACTCTTTTGTAAAATTTAAATGAATTACACTATGAATAAAACTGCAATTCACGTCCTCATGACCTCACCATTCTGCTGGAGTCCCTGCCAACGGAAGGAAAACTAATCAGGTATCTAGCCTAAAATCTCAAAAGTAATCACCAATCATGATACTTTTTAAATTACATCACATGTTACATCACGTTATAGTAACAAAGCCTCTCTTCTATTTTTTAAACCCACCTGGTATGTAAATCTACCCCGTGTGCAAACGCACTAGAGCAGAGGTGGGCAAACCTATGGCCCAAAACCATCCTGCCCCTGGTTTTGCCATGCCCACCAACTACAAATGGTTTTTAACTTTTTTTCAAATGGTTAAAAAAAAAAAATCAGAAACAGAATATATTTCTTGACACATGGGGAAAAAAACAAAATCACATGAAACTCAGATCTCTGTCCACAGATAAAGATATACCGGAACACAGCCTCATTCACTCACGTTTGCACCTGCGGCTGCCTTCTAGTGATGCAGAGTGTACGGCCCACGAAGCCTAGAGTATTGACTATCTGGTCCCTTTCAGAAAGGGTTTGTTGACTCTTGAACTAAAGGACTCTAATTCTGAATTCCACTTGAACTGTATTCCAAATGAAGTTGAGCCAAATTCATATAATAAAATACACATATAGAGTCCTTGCATTGGGGATGTTTGACTGAGGACACTTAGGGAAGGCCTACACAACCCTTGAGAAAGGAAAAGTGCAGAGGGATGTAATGGTCTGCTCGGGGGCACTCAGGAAAATGGGAACAGAATGAAGACAAGGGTCTCGGTGCTGAGATGGTTGTTCTCTTAGACACACATCTGTCATCAGTCAAAGTTTTAACCCTAACACTCCTTTGTTCCGACTCCACTTCAACTTCCTGTTACTGAATCATTTATTTCATTTCAGTTAAAATGTTAACATGCTTTTTAGTTTGGCCTTCCCCATATATTTAAAACAGATTTCTGTTCATACTTACTGCTGACTGTGCCAATAAAGCAGCACACAATGTGGTTAAGGACAGTCTTTGGTGTCAGGGAGGCTCAGGCCCTGGCTTTGCTTCCAAGGGTCACTCTGCCCTCTCATAGTCCTCTGAACTTCTCCGAACTTCACTTCTACTTCTCTCATTCTAAAAATGAGGGCAGTACCTGCCTCAAATGAGTGCGGTTAGAGGATACAACGAAAAATGTCAAGAACTTAATGTACTGACTGTCGGAATCAAGAACTCGAGAAACGTGACCTATTATACTTTGTCTTATGTCCAAGTATTTTATAGGCATTCATTGTCCTTGAAGGACTTGATAGGCAGTGCTCTCCGACATCAGTGTGCGTAACAATCACGCTGCTACGCTTGTCAATGCGGACTCCCTCGGCCCTACTCCCAGCTACCCTGACTCTTTCATCGGGAGGGGCGGGAATCTCCATATTCAAGCTCAAGCGTGATCTGGATGCAAGTCATCCATGGAACAGAAATAAAATGTTCCTAGATAATGAAACAGATACCAAGAGGTTAAGACAAGCAAAAGCCTAAATGATCACAGCCTTAAGAACTAGCCTACTTCATCAAAATAGCAAAAGAGCTGAGTACAGGCATTCCTTTTGCTTGTATTTCCTGCCACAACTGTCTTGATTTTTTTTTTTAAACTTGAACTGATGTTGGGCTCCATATGTTAAATAATGTTCAATATCAAGATTATTATTTCCTAGTTTACAAAGGTTAGGACTTCCAATTATACATCCAAGTAAACGTTTAGGGAACTCCAAAGATCATACTCAGGTCCTGGTGGAACCCCAGTTTTCTACCTTGGAATTCAGCCACACAACCCTGTAACCACCCCCAGGGAATGTACGACTGACCCATTTTACTTACTGGTACATCTGTAAACAGAAAGAAAAAAATAGAAAAATAATACACATTCCTACAACACAAACTAAAAGAACCTGAAAATCTGGTTAGAAACAGACACAAAACTAAATATATTCTACACTGAGAAACCCTGCTGTGTAAACACATGAACTGAACCGCATGCAACAGCCGCACCTGAGGGTAAGGTTTTTCAGTTTAAGTGTCTATTTCAAAACCGGCAACAAACACAGAGTGGACAGCGGCAGGAGTTTGAGGGGGTAGGTGGGGGGTGCACGGTTACCTTGCTCCAGTCTAAAGCACAGGGAACGCCTTGCTGCTTCCATCTCCGGAGTCGGATTATCTAGGACATGTCTACACCACTGCAAAGGGCTCAGGGATTTCTCTGATGACAGGAATGTCTTTGAAGAGCCAACGTATAACCTTAAAAAAAGAAATCTACATTATAGGTATTATTTAGCTAGATAGAAATTACCTCTCTTCTACTTGAGAAAAATAACATGTATTTAACAGTTTCTATCAAAACAAAACGCACATTTGATTACTTCAAATTCCAAAATCATTTTTAACAGGCAAATATCCCCTAGTAGAATATGACATTTTCTGTTGCTTGGTGGCAAGGACTTCAAAAAACCATGGAACTGTATGTCTCAGAAAGTCGGGGATCTGGGGCTCTTGCGACCGAACTGACCTTGAAGGGGCACCGTGATGACCTGACCACCTCACTTACATTTTAGAAATGAACATTTTCATCTGACAACAGACTCATATGCGAACTTGGGCTAATGTCTATAAACATGTTGTGGTAAACAAGGCAAATCTTATTTGCATTTTTCTAAAAAGAAGTCTAAAAGTAGGTGAAAGTCAGCTGTTTGTGGATTGTCTCAACTCTTCAATAATCAGATACTTGCCCTGTCTCAGACCTATACTAAACTTAGCACGTGCTTCCTTCTCATTAAAGCCAAACAGCTTTCAAAGACACGTAGTTGGGAAGAGTTCACTTTCAGCATCCGCACCATTACAAGGCAGTGGGCAAGATTCAAAATAACCCCCCTGGGGCACCGCAAGTTAGAACAAAGGTTTTCTGTCACTAACTTACTGTGCTAAGGGAAATTTTAGAATATTTTCAGTGATAGGGGTTATACAATACGGTTTATCTTGAGGATTAACCAGCAGTTGACTAAAAAAAGGAAGGAAAAAAATTACAATCACAGACTCCATTAACTGACCTTGCTATATAAATCTGTGATCTAATTACAAATCTCATTAAAGTCATACTCCTTCAAACAAAGTTTACTGTAATTCTAGTGAGCACATATTCCTGAAATCACATACTTCATTATTCACTCTTGTACTGTTATAGTCTGGTCCGCTACCTGTTAAGAGTAACTTATCCCAGATGGTTGAGGAATATACTACTTAGCAATTTACGCTTATAGTTCAGGGTCAGCAAAACTTTTGCTATAAAGGGCCAGCTAGTGACTGGACATGCTTTGTGGCCAGCCTGTCACGACTACTCAGCCCTGCCACTGCAGCCCGAAGGGCATCACAGATGACGTGTACACGAGTAAGTGTGGCTGTGTTCCTACAAACTTTATTTATGGGCATTGGAAGCTGAATTTCCCATAATTTTCACATCACAAAATAATATTCTTTTGATTCTTTTCAATCATTTAAAAATGTGAAAATCTAGCTGACAGCTACACCATCCCGGCAGTGGGCCCAGCAGCCCACAGGACAGTCTGCTGACTCCTGTTACAGACGAAGAGTCTAAAATATCTCTTTTAATCAATGTAGTAACAATCCTAATGTATCGTTCTTCCCTTAGAGTGTGGACCACAGTCCTGCCTTCATTAAGAATATGTTGGTGGGTTAAAAACTCATATTCCTGGGTCCCACTCTGGTCTACTGTGGCAAGATTATTGCCAACCTATGTAGATCATTCTCTTTCTCCCTTCCTTGCTGTCAGACCCCTGAACTGAGGAGCCCTCTCTAGACCTCTGTCCAGTACCAGAGAGCTCTCTCTAGACCCCGCAAGTGAAGGTTAGTCTAGGCCAGTTGTTCTCAATCTTTGATGCATCAAAATCTTATAGGATTTGTTAAAACACGAAGTGCTAACACCTGACTGCAGGCAGCCCTAACCTACCTGACTCAGTTGGCTTGGGGTAAGGTCAAAGAATCTGAATGTCTAACAAGTTCCCAGGTGACGCTGATACTGCTCTCTGGAGATCACACCTTGAGATGGATGCACTGGGCTGAGCCAGTCCTGGTAAATCCATTAATCCCATTTGCCCAATGACTGTTTCAGGCATAAGCCCTGGACACAATCCTAGCCAATAAATGCTAAGGGGAAATATTCTGATGGGCATGTGAGCAAGTTTCTCCTCATGTTTAAAGGGGTCACAAAAGACCCAATTATATGCTGCCTACAACACGTGCTCTTCAAATGCAAACACGTGGGTTAAAAGTAAAAGGATGGAGCACTGCAGAACAAACATGACCCACAAAGAGAAGCCCAGGCCCAGAAGATTTCACTACTGAACTCTGCCAAATATTTAAAGAATATCAATTCTTAACAAATTCTTCTGAAAAAAAAAAAAAAAAAAGAGGGAGCACACCCTAACACAGCCTATGAGTTCAGCATAGCTATGAAACCTGATACCAAAACCAGACACAGACATTAAAAGGAAAGAAACTAAAGACCACCCCTCATGAACACAGAACCAAAAGGTCTGAATAGTTTAGCAAATTCAGTACAACCATATATAAAAGAGATGCTTCGTCATTACCAAGGGGGGTTTATCCCAGGAATGGAAGGGTTGGTTTAACATTCAACCGTCAGTGTAACTTACCACATATACTGAAATAGAAAAACCGTATGATAATCTCAACATACAACGGAAAAAACATATGGCATCCATTCCTGATAAAAACTCTCAGCAAATCAGAAATAGGAGGAAATATCCTCAATCTTATTAAAGACATCTACAAAAACAGCATCCTTACGGTGGAAGACTGAACGCTTTTCCCCTAATACCAGGAACAATACAAGGTCTGCAGGTTCTCATCAGTACAATTAGGCAATAAATAAAAACATTTAGACTAGAAAGAAGCAAGTAAATCTGTCTTTATTCGCAGATGAGATGATCATCTATGCAAAAAAATTTGAAGATGCTACAAAAGATACTAGAATAAATGAGTTTTGAACAAGATTATAGGATAACAGATCAAAGGACAGAAGTATTTTTATATTAGCAACAATCAGTATTTTTGAAATTTCACTTCACATGTACCACAGCATAAAAAAAATAAGATGCCTGAGGATTAATCCAACAAAAGATGTTAAGACCTGTATACTAACAACTACAAAATATTCTGAGGGAAATCTAAAAAGATATTAACAGACAGATTCTGTTCATGGGTCAGAAGACTAAATATTGTTAAGATGTCAACGGTCCCTAAACTGATCTGTTTAACAAAATTCCACTTGAAAATTTCAGCAGGCTTTTTGTAGAAATGTAGAAGTTGATTCTGAAATTCACATGGAAATGCAAAGATCCTAGAACAGCCTGGACAATGAAGCTGGAGGGCGACCGCTGACTATGACTTATTACAGAGCTACAGTAATGAAGACACTTTAGGACGCCAAGAAAGTAACCAGATCAATGGAAAAAAAAATAGACGGTCCAGAAATAAAATACAAATGTATGGAATACTGATTTCTGACATAGTACAAAGACAACACAATGAAGAAAACACAGTCTTTTTGAACAAGTGGTAATGGAACAAATGGATATCCACATACAAAAAGTGAACCTTGATCCATACTTCGCACAATATCCAAAGTGAACTCAAAATAGATGACAAAAGTGTAAAACCTAAACTGTAAAACTCTTAGAAGAAACCACAGATGAAAAGTCTTTGTGTTCTTGGGTTGGCAAAAATTTCTTAGATACACTTTCTTAGACTGAAAGTATGATCCATGAGAGAAAAAAATGTATCAACTGGACTTTACCAAAACTAAAAAAAAAAATCACTCTTTGAAAGAGATTATTCAGAGAATAAATGACAATAGATTGGGGGAAAATATTTACAAATCATTTATCTGATACAAGAACTTATAAGCAGAATATATGTAAGAAATTCTAGAAACTCAATAAGCAATTCAGTTCTTTTAAAAATTGGCAAAAGATTTAAACAGATATTTCAGCAAAGATGATCTATGAATGGTAAACAGGTGTATAAAAAGATGCTCATCATTAGTTATTTGGGAAATGCAAACTAGAGCCCCCATGAGATACTACTACACAGCTGTTAGGATTTCTAAAGACAAGACTGGCCACAGCGAGTCTTGGTGACAATATGGTGCAACTGAAACTCTCATACACGGCTGGTGGAAAGGAAAAATGGCATAACTACTTTGGAAAAGATTTTGGCAGCTTCTTTAAAAATTAACATATACCTAACTCTCTGTTCCAGACGCTCAAAGGCCATTAAGTATTTACCTAGAAGACACAAATGCCATTTGTCCATGCAAAGACTTATTTGTAATAGCCCAAAATTGAAACCCAAATGTTCACGGAAAGATTAATGGATAAGCCTCTGCTGTGTCCCTACAATCTAAGGGCTCTCATAATAAAAAGAAATGACCTACTGATTCACATAACATAATAAAAAGAAATGACCTACTGATGAATTTCAAAACAATTACCTTGATTGAAAGAAGCCAGACCACACAAAGAAATGAAAAAAGAGTACATGCTATGTGATTTCACCGATATAGAAGTACAGAAAATGCACACCAAGCCAGATGGACAGAAAACAGATCGATGGCGGCCTGAGTCGGAGGTGGCAGGGTCAGGAGAGGAGGGAATACAAAAGGGCCACAGGGAAGCCTGGAGCATGGGGACGATTCACCATCTCGACCATGGTGGTGGTTTTACGGTGTATACGTATGTCAAAACCAATCAAATAGAACATTTTAAATGTATGCAGTTTATATTTCACTCATACCTTAATAAAGCTTTAGAAAAATTCACAAAACAGTAAGGAACAAACAGCTCCCTACCCTTCAATGTTCTTAAGACCTGAGCCTGGGGCCGCCACTTGCCATGTAGGTGACCCAGAGAAGTGGATGCCACAGCCCAGACACACAGGAGCCATCAGTCAACTGTGGAACTTCCTCATCTTTAGATTTCTTCTGAGTTAACTAATTTTCCTCACAGTTTAACACACACACAATCATGCACTGTCTGAGCCTTTGCTTATTTTCAAACCTCTCTCAGCTACCACCTGAAGCTACCTGAAGCACCATCCTGCCCATTACCTGTTGCATCCAACGGGACCACTGTCCCTTTCTGCTGTGGCTAGGAACTTCCACCAACCAGCTCGCCCCAGGATTGCACACACTCCCACCAGTTTGGGTGTTGTTTGTATTTCTGGGCAGTGATCTGCTTTCTGCTTGCAGGAGAACTCCTCAGGAAGACATCCTTAATCTTTTAGGGCCTATGTAATGTGGTTCTTTCCATGTGCATGTATGTATTTGACCTCACAGCCTCACAGCACATTCAAAAGCAGTGCTCACTTCCCACAGGCACACTGAATTGCTACATGACCCACTCTGCCCTATTCAGGTGCAGGGTTTTCCCTCTTTCACATTCCATTGTCCGCCCATGCTATCTGCTACTACATCTCACCTCACCTGCAGTTCATAGCATATGGGGAGGATCACGCAACTGAAAGCAGGGAATTCAGCTGAAAGGCTGCATAAGGAGTAACTGGAATGCCAGTCCCCTCCTCTACTCCACTCAGCCAGGCCCATTACCCCTCCTCAGTCACAAGCTAAGACCAGAGGCTTACCACGTGGAAGACCTACAGAGAAGCTCCGACTCTGGGCACACCGAACTTAGCTGAAGGAGGGATGAAGTGCCTCACTGAACCAGAGAGGGTAAGTGAACGCCTACTTGCTGAATGGTTAGAATCCTAACACTTTACATTCCTAGAACTGACTGCCTAACTTCTATCTCCGAGCAGTATAGAAATGTTTATGTCTGGAAAAATTGATGAACCCAAGGGAAGACCTAGAGATACTGAAACTTGAGCTGGCAACCCATCCAATCACTGAGAAGTCCACTGGTCCCAGAGGTCCACCCACACAGAGCCTTAGATCAACTTCAGTGCCTCCTCTGCGTATGAACAGACAATCAATGACGCTAGATACCTGGAATATTCCATTTAAATAAAACCCTGAGACTAAAAGTAGAAGGAAGAAAAGAACTGAGCACGAAAACAACTTGTTAAAAAAAGTTTCCTCACTCTTGGCAAATGGAACTATTGAACTATTATAGAAGAAACAAAAGATTTCATAAATAAGTTTGGAAGATCAAGTTGCAGAAGTCTCCCAGAAGCAAAACACAGACAAAGATTAACAACAGGAAGAGGGATAAGAAAATTAAATGATAACACCAGGTGGGCCTAATCTGATAATTATTATAAGTTCCAAAACACAAAAGTGAAGAGAAATTTTTTGTTTTTTTTTTAAGGCAAAAAATTGTCCAGAGTTGAAGGCAAGCCATCAGGTTCTAGAGTGAAAGCACCCAGAAACGTCCAGTACAATGAATGAACAGACATGCCCATACAAGGTGCCCACGAAGAACACTAGGGAAAAAGGAAAACTCAAGAAAAAGTCGTGAAAGATTTGATAACCAAATTACAGTGCACTTCAACAGCTAGAATAAAAACTGGAATGAAACAGAACAACGCCCTCAAACATGAAGAAAAAGAGCTGACTTAGACTTTTATACCCAGCCCAACCATGAATCTTTTATGAGGATAGAATAAAGGCATTTTCAAATAGGCAGGATTTCAAGGTGTACATCTCTGCATGCCCCCTCTCTCAGAAAGCTACCGAGGCTGTGCCCCACCTTTAAGAATAAATGAAATACGAAGACACAGGATTTAAGAAATAGGAGATCTGATACTGGGGGGAAAAACCTGAGGAATTCCCATGACAATAGCACTGGGCATCCAGCCTAAATAGCAGACAGTAAAGACTGGAGCAACGAGATTAAGGGTTCCAGAAGGGACGGCACTACAAAATAAGTTTTTAAAAACAGATTTAAGAGATCATCAAGTATGTCTGACCTGACTGAGAAATGTGTGGCTCCAGTAGAGTGTTTGGAGAAAATTAGTAATAAAGGACTGAAGATGGTAAAGGGGGAAAAGAGAGGCCATTATTAACTCCTAGAGGAACAAAAGGACAGAGAAAATAAATGTAACATAGTTAACAGGGCTCAGCTAATAACAGTGATAATTGTAACACAGGCATTAAATACGATTTCACAGAAACACTATGAAAAAATCAGTATGAGAAGGGAAAGAAGAGATGGTGGCGAGAGGATGAAGGGAAGAGAGCTTGGTCTTCATCTTCCAAAACAAGTCCACAGACGTTTAAGGTCATGGGGTATAAAGACCGTTCAGAAACAGAGAATAAAAGAAACAGCTAAAGGAGTGTAAAGCGATGTCCATGTGGAGGGCTCCAAGGCAGGAAGAACTGAGACTGCTGCTTCTGTAATAAGTCTTGGTATAGAAGACTTTTTCAACTATGTACATCCTATTTATTGTATTACTTTGATATAACTTCAGAAGCACTACACAAATATATGACATTAAGACAGAAGAGATCATTTTTACAGTCAGTCTCCAAACAATGTTTGGAGGATAGTTTTGAGCCTACTATTTCTATGGCTAGGCCTCGAACTGGATTTAAAAAAAGAAAGAGGGCAGCCAGTTATGGTGACCATGAAGCTCCAAACTCCCTAAGTGTAACTTATCTCCAAAATTAGATAAGCAAGGTAGAAACCTGTGTTTCTCCGAAACGGTTCTCATCTTCTAAAAAGTCATGAAAGTCACCTTATTCACTGTCATTACAACGCCAGCAACATTTACACTTTCCTATCTTGCCATTGTTAGTACAACATAGCTCCTATTGACTTACAAACTACTCTCCCGACTCCTACAGCTTCACTGCTGGCATACTGGCATCTGGCAAGAACATCTGAAAAGCCTTAGTCTAGAACTTGAGGAGCCTTCAAATATTGTAAAAGTTATTTAAAATGTCACACACTAATTTTAACTTTTTAAAACTTCCAAAACTATGTGACTAAAAACTATGATTATTTTCATAGAATCTCGACTTTTCCATGCATCTCATTTTCAAGACCCCTGACTGAGTAGACGCACTAACACTGGGAGGTCAGAAATAATACAAAGCCCACCATAATTAACCCTGAATGCTTCAAATGAAGTATTACAAAATGTCTAGAAACACAGTCTTGGTTATTTTTTCAACGTTTGGTTCTAAAGTCATCCTTTTGCAGGTAATACAATAAATGGTACGGCAAAAATAGTTACACGTGTGTCATAGACTTGTCACTGAAAAGCTATGTGTCAATTTTCAGACAAGTCCTTTCAAGAGGCTTCAATCACCAAAAGTTTTATTTTAAGGAAAGATAAAACACCAGCACTGATAAGCACAATCAATTCATTTTTAGTCAGCTTCAAGAGCATAGATTCACTAGCACCTGCTGGTGGGTCAAACCAGTCAGCCACTGCTGAAGGAACATACCCACCAAGCTATTTAAAAGGATACATTAAGGCTAAATTTTAGTTACTGAACGGGTCCTATAGCACACTCTCCCCACAGCCACTGCCCCACATTTACATCTTAAATCTATTTCAGTGTCTCACTGCAGTGTTTTAAAGTTACTCATTTTAAAACACACATCAGCACATACTTCAGTCAACTCCACTAGCTCCTAGAAAACACCATGCATTTTCAATTAGCATTGTCAGAAAGTGAAGCACCCTCTGGTCTTTTCACTGAAAATCAATTATGCAAAAAAACCATTCAGGTGGTCTAATTTAGCTGTGCCATATGTATAGTACAAGGTATTCAACAGCTTTGATGAAGAATTGGCAATGATTTTAGCCAGCTGTCCAGGGTCTTGGTGTTACACGTGGAAGACGATTATCTCATTCATTAAATTTTCCTTAATTTGTATATACCACCATTTCCCCCTTGTATAATTAAGAACTTTTCTCCTGTTCTTTCCAGTTAGGCAAGTTAAAAATCACTGCCACATCCCTTTCACTTAAGTCTCAATATTCTGCTAATTGCCGTTCCACTAAATTAAATGCCTCCTTATATGGCTGTATTTTGTGTCAGCTGGCATATTTTAATCTTGGCATTTTCTGAATACAGACTTGTCTTCCTGGTTGAGGTGTGCAGGTCCTGACTTCCCCCACGCTACACTATCTTCAGGGAGCTGGGCCCTTCCACCTGTTTTCTCCAAGTCCATTTTGCTTTCAAACATTACAAATAGAAGTTATTCTAACCTTAGCCATAATGCACAAATGCATTTACTATTTCGATCCAGGACATATACACATAAAAACTGAAATAAGTTTATCGAAGACAAGTTTGTACTATAAGACACAATGCACTCTGATTCTGATTTTTATCCTACTGCACTTCATTAAAAAGATAATCCTGGTCAGTCCACTAAACTGACTATATAACCCACTGATGGGTCATAACCATGCTTGGGGGGAAAGTATTAGTGGTGCAAACACTTCTGAATCCATATAAGTAATCTGAATTTTAGTCAGTTCTTTCAGGAAATAACTGGAGGAGATCCTTTTCTCCTTAGAGCTTCAGTCCCTTCGCACAGAAAAAAAAGAGACTGAAACAGGTCACAGAAAGGTCTCTCATGCAGATAATGATTTACTGCTCCCACTGCCACTGCATACCAATCTGATTCCCTCTCCTTGTTCCCCGGTACTTCTCAGCCCACTGCTCCTCAGCCTGGTGACACAGGGACAGAGACCTTTAAAAACATCCTTCTGTACAGACTAGCAAATCGTCAGTCATACCATGTCCCGTGTATGCATCAAGACTTCAGGCTTTTTTAGCTTTTAACTCGGTGCTGATAGTTTCTCCCCTCTACTTC
Organism: Camelus ferus; assembly: GCF_009834535.1. Lineage (NCBI taxonomy): Eukaryota > Metazoa > Chordata > Mammalia > Artiodactyla > Camelidae > Camelus > Camelus ferus. Next base: position 49,648,662 of record NC_045709.1, read on the forward strand.
CTAGCCTATGGTCTCCTGGAGAGCTAAGCTGCCAAATTAGTAGTAAGACAATTGAAGAATCACTATAGCAGGATGTGATGTTTACTATGGCATTATGATAACTGGACTTGAGAATTAAGGCTCTGAAGCCACAATCAACTTTAATTTCCTGAGATATTTAATTCTAGCAGCACTGTGCTAAGATAACCAGACTGTATTAAGGCAAAATTAAATACTTTAAATTCAACGAAGATAAATGTTTGAAGAAATAAGAACTATTTTGTTTCAGACTTCCATCAAAATAAAAAGAACACTTCATTCTTCTTACAAAGTTTTTTCATTTTTTAATACACAGGAGATAGTTATAGGATAAATATAGGATAAATAATTGTTCATTAACTAATAAACTATCAAGCAAATATTATAGTATTCACTGTTTTCTTGTAATTTTCGAGCCAAGTGTTGTCCAGATTGTAATTGAAGGTGAAGAGTTATATGCTAGACCTTATTAGAAAAAACAGACTTACATGAAAGAACTTTTAAAATGTTTGGTGATTAACCTACATTTGTGAACTTTATTTCCTAAAGATATGACATATTAGCAGGAAGTTATTACTCTAAATTATCAATTATCAATTTTACTTAACCCATTATGAGGAAATGATTAAAGTTTATGAAAACTTGTAGGTGATACTTTTAATAGTAACTTGGTCTTTAATACTGTTACTTTAACAATGCTACAATTGTTACAGTTAGACAAAGATGTCCAAGATATGTTCAATGCAAGGGAAGTGTAAAAAAATTGATGTGTATGTATTTGCCTACCGATTTGTATAATTATGCTTCTACCTTGAAGCAACTACAGAAGGTTAACAGATTAACTCTGAGTCAGTAGTAAACTGAGGTCAAGAGGAAAAAGACTTTTTTGACTTTTCGTTCACTTCTGTGTTTTATCTTTTACAATGAAAATGTAAAGCTTATTCTAAAATATTTTTTTAAATAATCAGGCACATAGCTATCCACTACAGTTGTTTCTCAACAGGGAAATAAGACTAAGTTGCCTTCCTGCAAACATATTAGGGAATCCAAATGAAAAGCACTCCATCTGTGAGACCACAGGGCAGAGCCACGTGGTTGCAGTGATGAAGGAACACCACAGGGTGCTGCGAGCGTTAACAAGTGGGTTAAGCTTTCAAAATTAAACTCTGTTGACTGTTCATCAATAGGCCAAATACTGCAATACAAAAGTACTGTAATGGACAAAAATGCTCTGAAAGTTTACTATAAAATCAGTTGACCTTAAAAATATATATATTTAAGTCCATCCTGCTAAGATTAATGATCCCTCCCTGTTTTTCCACCTGGGATTCTAACCCTAGGTTTGTTTTGAAGAAGATTCTATAAACAGAGTGCCATTTGTCTGAAGAAACATTTATGAAGTGTCATGGCATTGATTTATTCATTCACCTGTATACTTGACGAGTGAAATTAGTACAACCTGTTACAATTCAGATTCTGCTTCAAACCATCTGAAGTGCTAACAGGCTAATAGTAGGTGATTGTATGTTAATGCTGTTTTGACAAAAAATAATTACAAAAGGAAAGCCTAAATATCAAAATACTAGCAATACCTAGATGATAACTAAATATGGTAATAGTCCATTCAATGGAAGAAAATATTACAATTCTATTAGCTATGTATGTACTAGCACCGACCTAATACACTTATAAAATAGTAAGTGTAGCGTAGTCAATTTTAAAATGTTAATTTTATAAAGCACAGGATTGATCTCCATCAAAAACACAGCAAGTTTCCTTCTATTATTTAAGTACATTATCTCCAGAAAAGGCCAAGCAGGGCCTACATTAACCTAAAATAATTTGAAAGTGGTATAAGGGATTATGTTATTAGTAACAACCTAAGAACCATCTTGAGAGCATTTGCCAGTACCATGAAAGGGCTGAATCTGAGGTTACCATACAGCTTGGGCTTTACAAAAATAAAAGGTGTAGCTTCTAAAGAATGGCTTAAAGTTCCAGAAAGTGGTGACTTGTTTTGATTTTTACAACCTGAGCTACCAGCACAGCTGCCGAAAAGTACTTCACAGGAAGAGGACTATGCCTTATTGTAGCTCCACACACTTTGAGTCTCAAAATCAAACTAATTAGTGTAGTTCACAGACTTCTCAACACAGAAGAGTGCAAGGGAAAAGAACAACGCAGTCCCAGTGGGAAACCAGCCAGGTTCCCCATCACCCATTCCCTCCTGTGCAATCATGCAATAGAGACACAAGGAAAGTGAGAGAAAACCCTGCTTTGGGAACAGGACGGGTCCTAAATAAGAGGACTGACGATTCAAAGAAAAAAGCAGGACAACTATTTTTCATGCCACTGCGCTGCAGAGGTGAATGCTATTCATTCCCTTTGCTTCAACCTAAATTCCACCTAATCTGAAGCTTCTGCTTCACTTGAGCACATCACACCACCTCTAGCGACTGAGGAAAACACACAAACCAACCAAAAGAAGTCACGAAGTGACTACTACTCCATGAGAAAGTACTCTTAAAAATAAAGGAATTCGAACCCTCTCCCCCACAAGGTACTCACTGATGAAAAGTAGACTGAGCTAACCAGATTTCAACTGAATAAATGCCACCAGACTCAAGTTTTCTTACTACCAGCTTAAAGCTTCTAAAAAATAAGTTTCTCTAATCTCATTTTTCTTCAATCAATTTAATTTTTAAAATTAAAACAAGTTCCTTGGTTCCTAGGTAACAGAGCGCCTTCAAGCTGCTCACTCCATTCTCCGAAAAGCCATCATTTTTCACATGATTACTGATGGGAAAAACAGTGAGGTCACCACATTGGAAAAAGCAAGTTTGTCCCTAAGACGAGAAGCTAGCAAAGAAGATGCAGCGAATGAGGACATACGTCTGCACAATTCAAACAGCGAGAACGAATCTCTTACGGAGAGACCCATCGCTGGGCGGCTTGGGGTGCTACGGGAGGAGGGCCAGCACGCAAATCCTGTCCAGCCCTGGTTTGGGAGAAAAGAACAGTAACAGCCGCAGACAGACGTCAACTCCTACCCATCCCCCGTCACTCCCAAAAAAGACTGCGATAAAGCAGGTTTGAGTAACAAAAAGACAAGACAGCATGATTTTGCAGTTAATGTTAACGAGGAGCTCGGGACCCAATAATGAGCAAAGAGCACACAACACAAGGAGATGGAGGGGACCAGTCCATCCCCACATGGGTCAGCCTAAGCTATTAGAAAACAGGTTTCCACCCTGGTGAATAGCCTCCGCACATAGCCCGGCTCCGCACCTGCCAGGCCACCGGGGCCTGGGGCGCTGGCTGAGGTCCCCCTCTCCCTTCCAGCCCTCGCCCTCCCCCGGGGCGTCGCAGGCGAGGGTCCCTGGGGAGCCCGGCAATACCAGGTGCAGTCGTCCTCGTTCCGCCAGGCCGCCACGCTCTCCAGGTCCAGCGGCTCCACCTCATCCAACAGCGTGGGGGGCGGCGAGGGCGGCAAGGGAGGCGCGGCGGCGGCCCCCGGCGGTGTCCCCGCGCCCCCCGGCTCCGACCCGCCGCCCGCCCCGAAGAAGCCCGTCGCCGGCTTTAAGTAGACGAAGGACGCCTCGGGGGGCTGCGCCAGGCTGCAGAGCAGGGAGGGCGCCGGGCTGGGCAGGCAGTAGGTCCCTGGGAATGCGGGGCTGGAGCCGCCGCTGCCGCCGCCGCCCCCGGCGCCCAACGCCAGCCCAAGCCCCAGGCCCCCCGAGGCGGAGGCGGCGGCCGGGGGGCTCCGCGGGCTCAGCGGGCTGCAGGCCCCGGCGGGGGGCGGCGCGGAGGGCGGCGGCGGCGGCAGCAGCAGCAGGTGCGGGGCGGCGGCCGCGCTGGCCGCCCGGCTCCGCAGCTGCTCGTTCTGCTTCTCCAGCTTGCGCACCAGCTCCTGCAGCTTCTTCACCTCCAGCTCCGCGTTCACCACCGGCCCGGAGCCCGCTCCGGAGCCGCCCCCCGCCGAGGCGCATTTCACCTGCTCCGCCATCATCTTGGGCCCCGAGGGCGCCGCGGCCGCCGGGGCGTAGGGGGGTGGTGCCCGCCGCTGCACCGGCTCCTCGGGCCGCGGGGAGGCTACAGTTCCTTCCCTGCCGCCCCGGCTCCTCGGGCCGACTATGCTGGGGCTGAGGCCGAGCCGGCTGTTCGCATCAGCACCGGGGCCCAGCCTCCGGCCGAGGCAGCCGCCGCCGAGCTGCTCTGCACATGCTCAGAGCGTCCCTCCAGTCCCCTGGGCGCCGCGGCGGCTCCGGGTTTTAGCCTCGGCCTCCGGGCGGGGCGGGGCGCAGGCGCCGGGTGGGCGGGGCCGGGTGGAGGACCGGCCCGTGGGCGAGGCGCTCCCGGGGGGCGGGGCCAGGAGCGCGGGCTGGGGTCCTGCGGCCACGGCCCCCGCCCACGCCACCCAATCCCCGGTGACTGATTGGTCCTGGCCTGAACTTTCCCGCCCCGAGCACTTCCTCCCGCGGCTGCGGAGGGAGCGAACTGCATCGACCGCCAAGCAGGCAGTGGTGGTTCCAAAAAAGCGACGGCAGGTGCCTGCCCTGGAGGCAGTGCCCCGGTCCCTGCCAGTTTGCTACCTTCCCAGAGCACTTGTGCTTAACAACATCATCTGCTAGCCACTTAGCTAATGAAACGTATAGAAAACCAAAAGGCCGGGGAACATTATCTTAAGGACCAAAAAGTAAAGGCTTTGAGAGGATGCTATTAATCCCCTAATTGGTAATATAGAAACAAAATGGTAGGAGAGAGGAGGCTGAGGAGAAAAACGATCTCCTTGATAAGAGAGGGAGTGGTCAGCTGCTAAAGTGCCAAATGTTCACTTAAGTTTGTTCTAAAATCGTCATATTTGAACTATTCTGTTACCGTCAATGTTTGCCACAGTAAAATGAGAGCATTTTGTACTATATATATTCATACATTCATTAAACAAAAGATCTTTGAACACCTAACTCTATGCCAGACACCATTCTAAGAGTTGGCCATGTAAGCAGAACAAAACAGGCAATAATCATTAAAGGGAGAAACATGAGTAAAATTGAATAGTGCTCCATCTGTTAAATAATTTACAAGCTATTAGGTCAGACTTACTGGGGTGGGGTTGGGGAAGAAAAACAGAAAACCTCAGAACTCTTCTCCAATACCCATAATCTCACCTGCAAACCTGCAATTTTTTACATCTTCTGGAAATCATTGGTAAATCTGCTTTAAGAGAGAGTGGAGGAGAGCTTTAAAGCAGAAGAATTGAACCAAGTTGTGTTCAATTAATATTGAGAGCATTTCTGGATGTTTAACACAGAGAAAAGCCTGAGATTTTATTAAGAGAAAAATCCACACAGCTGATTCTCATCCTGGGACGATATACTATCTAGTGAAGGTCCCTGCTCGGGGACTTTACATACCACTCTTTGTGACAATGTGCCACATCCCTCTGGAAATGCTAGCACATTTTATCCACTGGTTTTAGATATGGCTCTGTGCCTTCTGCTCAGAAACACTTGTGTCTTCTCAGTTGTCAATCTATATCTTGAGCTTCTGTGTCTAGGGTGGGTGACCTGCATTTAACTTGCTGGGTGAGGGCTTCCATAAATTAGATAAATATGTGTGATAACTACCCTGAACCTTTCTATCTGGTGTCCCAGCTTGCAGACCACTACCTAACCACCTGTATCACCCATCACCTTTCTAAGTTTCGGTCTATCTTCTGGATATTCTGGTTATTACTAAAACCTGGAGAAGTGGAGTAATACTACTGAAAGTCCTAAGTCAAGAATCTATTGAAGGATTTTTCCGCATGCTCAGTGGCAGATGCGGGTAGCAGTAACCCTGCAACACAAAGAAAGGGAGACAACAGACACAGTGAGAACAAAGAGCTGCTGGGTTCCACATTAACCAGGGAAATTGGGAATGAGCCCATAATAGCAAAGACAACAAGAATTAATACATAAATAAAAGCAGTCATTTTACTGCAAAATTTATATACTTGAGAGGAGAGAAATAACAGCCCACTCCTCCCCCATTCACTCAGTATGGTCTATAGAATACATCCAAGCAACCAGTAGTCAAGACTTAGAACTGTGTTTTCTAAGTAGCAATGATTATTTTTTTTAAAAATCTTTGTAGTTTCAAAAGAAAGCATTCATTGACATTTACACCTAGGGCAGAGATGAAAGTCTATCCTAAATTTCTATTCTGCATTCTTCTGAAAAGACAAATTTGCCCTCTTCCTGTTTTTAGTGTGAAATGATTTATGTCTAGAGAAATTTTCAATCATTTCTTTCCTTTCTATGGAAGCACTTCTTTTTCTTCCCTTCTGTGAATTACATATGTACACACACCAGAAACACTCAAAGTGCAGACTGATTTTAAGTTGGTACCCCCCCCCCAGGATGCCTGTCTCTTTAACACATAATTAAAGCAGTTGATGGTGTCAAGGTTTCAATTAAGCAGTCTTGATTTTTTATTTTGATGCAAATTTGGAAGCTTTGTGTTTTGAAAGAAATTGCATGCATAGCTACTCAATTTTAAAATATTTGTGTTTTAAATGAGGCACATTAGTTGATTTCAGAGGTTTACAAAGAAGATATGAAAAATGAAAGTGCATGTCTCATTAAAAACTTTATGCTTTAAGGATACATTTGAAACACCATAAATTGATGAGAAATATCCATATATCACACATTCAAAACCATGTAAAGAAATACATATTTCTCCAGTGCTCCCCATTCCTTACATTTCAGAACTATGGTCACCTGGTCACTCTAGTGAATTTCAAGAGAGAATATAATTTATTTTGATTTGTATTTTTCACATTTACCTCTAATAGTATCTACTGACATCAAATTGATCCAGCCACAGAATTGCAAAGACAGTATAGTTTCTTCTTGAGTTTGTAAATCTAATTCTCTAAGAAATCTGGGATCAGCCTGTTATTTTCCCCAGTTTTACAGATGAACTAACAAGGTTAGGTTACTTGCCCAAGTTTAGTCATGAAAATGACGACAGTTCTTAGGACAGTTTCTAGAAGCCCAAACACTCTTCTCCTTATACCTTTGTCTTAGAGTGAAATTTCCCTAAGAGTAAGCCCCGTATGTTTTAAATGCAGATTTTCCATCAATGGAGTGGACTGGATGTACCCTTATGTGACCACTGCATTCATTCAAGTTGATAGATCCAATTACCACAAGGAGAGAAAATCACCTAATGTGTTAAACTAAGATCAAAGATCCCCAGCTGTGTTTTCAAGTTTATTCAGATAACCCAGAGTGGCTGATTTTTTTTTTTTTTTTTTTGCCTCTTAATTGAGATTTCTGTTTATCCACACAAAATAATCGTGAATACTATTGGTCCCCACTACCCTTGTCCAGTGTCTAGCTCATAGCAATGAAACATTGAAATTTTTTAAAGTAGAGATGAAGAAAGAAAGAAATCCCCAAGTTCTAGCTGAAATTTAGACAAGAACCTAATTGGTTATCTCCGTAAATCTCATTTGTCATATGGTGACAACCCAAAAGGATTAAAAGGCTTTTTGCAGACCCCATGATAATTGATTATTTCACATCTGACCCAGTTAAAAGCTAGAAAAAAATACTTGTTTCATTGATGTGTGTATTTTAGTTTAAGGGAATAATGCAGAGAGAAAACAAAAAATATGTGAAGCCAGAATGTATGTAAATAATCCCTATGTTTGTTTCTCCATTCAAACCCCACCAAGCTCGACTACTGGAATTCCATGCCAACAACCCATGTAATTATACCCTGTAAAGTCATATATAGTAGCAGTTATACTAACAGTAATAATAATAATCCTGTTTATTTGGCCAGGTCTCCTTGTCAGAGCCCTTTTCAATAAACACTTATTACATGCCTATTATGTTCATGTCACAATGCTAGATGATTTTTCTTTGAAGTGACTAAGACAGTGTCTCCAGCACCAAGGCCTTATCTAGTTGGAGAAAGAAGCATATAAGCAATTAATTATAGCACAAGACTTAGTGTGTTAGATGTCATGATGAAAATACAAGTCAACAGCATAGGGAGTGCCCAAGAAGGAGCAATTTCTTTTGGCTAAAAATCTGGGGAAGACTTCCATGTGGAAAGTGTATGTGATTTCACCTGGTTCTCCCTATCATGCCGTGAGGCACTGGGGCCAGTATGGTGATGGTCGTTTATCAGACAGGATATAGGATCAGAGCACCAACAGAACTAGGATACAGCACCCAGCTCTGCTTCCTAGCCGCTACTGTGTCCCTCTGTGGTCAACTTGTTCTCTTTTTATGAACCACTCACACAACAACCATTCTCATTAAAATGAAACTTCTAAAATTAATCTTAACAGTAGCTATTGGTGCTTATTAAATGCCAGCAACTGTTCTAAGCCCTTTACTTGTATTAACTCATTTAATCTTCAAACCACCCTCCAAGGTAGTTTCTATAATTTTTCCTGTTTTATAAATGAGGAAACTGAGGCACGGGAAGCCAAACCATCTGCCCAGTTACCCAGCCAGTAAGTGGCAGAGCCAGGACTTGAAAGCTAGGCAACCTGGCTTCAGAGCCCAATTCGTTTATTGCAGTATCTCTTTTCTGGTCCTAGGCAGCACCAAACAGAATTCCATGCTCTGGTCTTAATGGCTTATCAATAAGAAGTATTGACTTATGCAAAATCAATAGCCAGAAACGCCTTGAACAAAGTCTGATTCATTAACAAGCAAATATTACTGGAACTTAAAAAGTCAGCAAGCAAAGATTAGAAAACAGTAGGTTTCCAAAATCAACAAAGTTGCCAGTGCTGGTACAACACTTCTGACAGTACAAAGGCTATTCATTCAATGCTTATTTCTGCTCAGATGACAAAACAGCACAAACTATCACTGCCTTGTTTTGTATTTCTAGCCATATGGATTCTTCCAAATGTCAATACCACTCTTAAGAATATTCAGAAGAAACCAAGTCACAGTGTATGTTGAACCTGAACAGATCCCGTAATGGTTTTGGTGGTATTTAAACATTCAAAAATGTAAAAATAATTTTTTAAAACTTCACAAACTTTTTTTTAAAAATCTGAAACATTTTAAACTAAAACCAATAGACATTTTTGAACAAGAGTTGCTCTTCTTGAAAATAAGCATGTAAGATTACTTAAACCTTGAAAAGCAACATCATACTTAAAGCTTGAAAAATAAGCATGTTTACATTTTTTTCCCAAAATTGGTTAACTTTATAAGAGAAAAATCAATCTGGTATGACTTGAGTCTTTTTGGCAAAAATTGGTATGTTGTGTTACCATCACACCAAGTGCCTACTCTAGAGCTTTTGAAAGTATTTGGATTTTGAACAATCTACTTTCTCGTTTTCCTCAAATGTTTCTCTCATCATAAAAGTGAATGTGGTAGAGTCTTCTTTCTTAAATTCAAAAGAGCTCTTTTTTCTTTGATAATTTTCAGAGCTTTTATTTAAAAAAAAAAAAAAAAACTTCCTTGCAAAAAATCGCAATCACACTGGAGTGTTACAAACCAAAGTCAGAAATCTTTTGAAAGTCTGACACACAGCAGGGCAAGAATTCCTCCTATAAGAGTGGTCTTTTAGTCCTCCTTCAGGGTACTGGCATAGCTGAAGGGATGTGAGAATCTAAGTAAAAGGAGGTGGAAGACTGCAGACAGAAAATAGTGCAGCAACCTCTCTGGCAAATCATCACATTTTAGAATCTAGAAATTATAAGTCAGACTTAAAGAAGTTGCTGCAAGTTTATTCAAAACAAACCTCCAGTGAGTGACTAATAACAGTCTGTGCACATAATGAATTTTCGGAAAACAGTAATAATTATATCATAATGGGGTTATCTGCATTTCAGCTATAGTATCTCGCTCATCCTAGATCCTTCACAGAGACAATGATTATAATCGTGTCACCAAGGGATTGTGTTGTCATGATTACATATATGTTCTTATTTCTTATCTTCAGGAATACTGTTTGTTTATTTTCAGAAAGGAAGATGAATGTCAATTAACAGAAAATACCTTATTAAAGATATGGTTGCCTTCATCAAAATGGAATGCAAAAAAATCTCCAGAGGTGGATTTACTCTGATAACTAAAAAATAGCAAATGGGTAGGATGGGGGGAATAAACTACTGGCCAGTTTTCAAGCTTTACAACCAGTTTAAAGCCTCTGTTTTCAGACTCTGGGCTTTATTTGATGGTAATTGTAAGCATTTTTTATTTGGCCATGGAAAACAGTGTCTGAAAGCTCTCCCACATGCTACTAAAGACTTGGAAACAGAGAAAACAACAAACAGTAAAACATAATTTTAGAAGATCAGGCTCCATAGGTGATTAAGCCAACAGATTACAAATGCAGCTCCAAAGAAGAGTATCTATAATAATTTAGCTTATAGAAGACAGGAATCCAGAGAATAACCATGGAAACCTACCTCGGATAGGAGATGGAGATAATCTGTCCCTCGGATGCTGTTACATCGTACCTGTGGACACAGGGGAAGGGGGCCAGAGCAGGGCTCAGAAGACTGTCACCTTTACTCAGGTACCTGGGCTAGGGGAGGCTCCACCTCCATGCTGCTGTCACTGCCAAGGGAAAAACAAAGGGCCTGGCCAAGTGCGTACTAGCTCATAAAGCTCTGGCCTAACAGTGGCAAAAATTCTTTCTACTCACATTTCATTGACCAAAGCAAGTCATGTGGTTACACATAACTTCAAAGCAACAGGAGTATGCAATGGTGCTGTAAGACCACTTAACATAACACTACTAATTATGCTATACCAGCTTTCTTTCAGGTAGCACCTTTAATCTTCTGATCTTACTCTGTTGCTTTGTTTTAGAAGTGGTTTACACATAGTTGAATTTTGTTTTATCAGCCCATCTGATCATCTCTATTGTTTATTAAGTAAATCCATTTATGGTGATAACTGACATTTCTGGATTTATTTTATGCTTTGGACTGAACTATTATAATATTTTGTGTTTTCTGTTCGCCATACCTTCCTCCTTTTTCACTTTCTGATCTATTCTCTTCTTGGATTTAAACATTTTTATGTTTTTCCCTCTGCTGGTCTAGAGATTACGGATTTTATTTCTGTTGTTTTGCAGTTACCCTTCAGTTTTTAAGATTCATGCTCAACTATAAATATTTCTAGCAAGATTTCAATTTATTTCCTTGAATGAATAGGACAAGGACTCTAGAATTTATTTGGCATTGCTTCCTCAGAATCCTTGTTACAGCTGCCTAGAGTTTGAGTTTCACCTTTTTTCTAGCACACACTCATGCACACACAAACATTATTTTAACAATAGACAGCTGAATTACTCACGTCTCAAAATCATTTTACTCCCTTATTTTTTCTTTCATCTTTCTCTTACCTCTGAATCAGTTTTTGTTTTCTTAAATTTGGGGTTTTGCCTGCTTTGTTATTCAGTAAGACTCAGTGGGAAAATGTATTTTTTTGTCCTTATATTTGAATGAGCTTTACCTCAATATAGAATTCTGGATAGGGTATTTTCCCTCAGAACTTTGAAGATATAATTTATTTCTTCCGGCATCTACTGGTAATAAGAAGTACAATTGTAGGCCATCTGGTCTTTTCCCTGTGGGTTGATTTTAAGAATATTTTTGTGTTTTGCTTTTTTATTTTAATGTGTCTACTTGTGCATTTACTTTTATTTATCTGGAGTATATTTTCAGTCCAACAGCCCATGTCTTTCATCAACTCTAAAAATTCTGTTTTTATCTCTATGCTTGTGGCTTTTGCCTTTTCCTCTAGTCTCTTCTGAGATCCGTGTGTGTGTGTGTGTGTGTGTGTGTGTTCATTCACTCACTCATTCATTCATGTTTAACTATCTCCTCGTCAATCTAGCTCCGTATCTCTTAACTGATCTGTCCATTTTTTTCTCTTTGCCTCTCTGCTCTATTCAGGTGAATGCCTTAGTATTAGCTCCCAATTCATTCGTGTCACTTTGATCACTTCAGTTTAGAGTTGATCAGTTTACTAAGTTTTAAAAAGCATCTTTTTTTTTTTGCATAATTTCTCACTTCTTTGGAATGACATTATTCCTTTCTGTATTTCTTTGATAACTCTAGACATACTTAAAGTCTTTTTAAAATGGCACATTTATTTTTCTTTTTTTCTGGCATGGTTTCATTTCCCAGTATTTGATTTCACTTGGTGCCTTTCTGGGTGTTAATATTCTTTTTCCATTTCTAGGCCCACCTTGAGTTGGTGCGGCTTCCTCTCTCTCTTCCTCCTCCCTGTTGAGAGGTTCTGTGGTTGCCACAGTTCAGCCCCTAGGCTCTGTAGTCAGAAACCAGGTCTTCTCTTGATGCTTAGGGTTCTTATTCTACCATGACAGTGGGAAGAGTTTAAAGTCAGATGAAATGTTGGCTAGACTTGGTCATGAAGGTTGTGTCTGTCCTGGCATCTTCCTTGGCACTCAGACTCTTACAAACTGTAGCTCTCTCTGGACAGCAAACGGCAGCACCTTTTCTCTGCCTCTCTTTCCAGGAGGGAAAGAGAGGGAGGAGAAGGACTCGCCACTGCACCCTATCTCTCTGTAGTCCTGGGACCCTGTATCCTGCCGTCTCTGCACACCAGGTGGTGAGAATGGCAGTCCTGTGGTTTCCACCCCACATTTCTCTTCAGTTCCTGGTTTATACATTTTAAAAAATATTTTTTCGCCCCTTTGTTGTATGCTTGGATGTAGAGTTTGTGAGTGGCTCAAAGTGTGAACTTTGAATGTCATTTTGATAAGATGGCTATATTGTTTTATTATCTGCTTAAAAAGCAAAACTAAAAGGCACATCCTAATCTCCCTCCACAGTGTGTGCTACCTCTCTGAACGTTGCAGCTCCAGTTAGCTGCCAGGGCACCCTATGCTGCCCACTCCCTGAGCACAGGAGGAGCAAGGGCTACAGTGATATTAAACTTCTCTCTCTTATGTAAAGACTAAAAGGAAAATTATGTAAATATTTTCTCATAAAAGTAAAGATTAAGAATGCTCATATTCATTCAAGTATAGTGACAGGATTTCTTGTATGAATCTGGGGGAGTCAGCTGGGCAGCAGTGGAGGACTGCCACTGCCTCCTAAAAATATTTAGCCTCATAACTCTTGTTTCCACATACTGGTCATCAGCCAGGGAAAAGCTGGTAAAAATGAATCATTGACTTACCAAAAACACCCCACTGTTTAATATGGGTTGTAATTGATTCTGAAACCTGTGATAAATGATACTTTAAAAATAAACATCTCAGAATCATGCTTATGATGTTTTTGTCCTGTTTTTTGGTTAACAGTGGAATGGAGACAATGAGGGAGGTTTACATTTAGATTAGTTTTAAATTTTAAAAAGCTGTGCTTTTAAATTTACCATCTGTGTTTTTCAGCACTTCAAAGTGGCTATGGTAACTGTTCGGGGCTACCAGACAGAACCATAGTATAATCGGGTATGGCTTGACCCCTACTGGGCCTTTCTCTTGGAGGAAGACCATTCATTGTGAGTCTTGTCACACTGCAAGAGAGTTTCTTTGCAAATATGTTAGCCTTCTGGCCATTGCACAGCAGAGATGCGAACTGGTTATAGGCATTCTGTGAGTCATTTGAATTACAAGGTGCTAATTCTGCAAAGAAAATTCTACCATCCACACCACAGTACTTCAGCATTTTTACACAGATCTTAACTATGCTTAAGACATGCAATTAGCCTTTCATTCATTCTTTCTTAGTAAAGGCTAAGAAATTACTAGAAATATATTGCTGAGAGTGGTGTTGCTATAGTTATTCTGAGACTGATGTGTGCAGTATGGTGTGGTATATGGGAGAAAGGAGATATCCACTAAGATGAATGAGTTTGACCTTTTCATCGTGAATTGAATTGGAATATCAGTACAAACTCATGTATATTTTTACTGAAAAAAGTTATTTATTTTTAGCACTATCCACTGAAATCAACTGGAGATATTGACCAGCGCAAGAGCAATGAGTTACCCTAGGGCCTAGAATTTGATCTTTAAATACTATTTTCTACAAAAAGAGATCTGAGTCCTTGAAAAAAGAGGCTAATGGGAGGTCCAAGGTAGGAAATCTACTAGATAAGCTTGAAACTGTTAATCAAAGGCTAGTAGGATTGTGGGAAAAGGACTCGGGAGCCAACGTGAATAATCTCCCACTGTCCAAAAATTAGATGACTTAAGTGTCAGTAAGAACAATAGCTGCCATGAGTTGAAACACATCAAATATGTTTAAGTCCATGAGGTCAAAATGACACTGAAATCCATAAATCATCTTTGGAGAATGCTAGGGCTTTGAGTTGTTATTTTGGAAACTGGTAAATAAAGGATAAAGTCTTTACTCTGCCTTTTCTATACAAATTTAGAGTAACCAGATTGTGGGTGTTAGAAAGTATCTTTTTATAGATGTATACTGGCTAAGGAAAAATAGAACGAAAACATCACATTTTGAAATTCCTAATAAACTGTTAATCTCACAAAAAGAGAGATGCTATGCACTTCTGAGGAAAGTACCTAGTATGACTTATTAAAGTAATCTTCACATATACACACACCACTACCACCGCCAAACCTGAATTTAACCACATCTCAAGGCATAGAAATATGAGGGCCAAAAGCATGTCGAAAAAAAACAAAACAAAACAAACATTAACTATGGGAAACTTTGTGAGACAAGTGACTCAGCTTCTCTTTCTCCTTATCCCCTTCTCCTCCACCTCCTCCTCCTCCTTCTACAACAGCAACAACACAATTGCAAGGGGGGAAAATGAGACGGAGGAAAAAAAAATCTATAAAGAGGCAAGGGCATATTGACCAAATGTGATGTACAGAGATTTTGGAATCTTGATTCAAACAAACTTAGAGAACATTTATAGTACAATTTGGGAAATGTGAAGCCCTGCCTGACTATTGGAGGAGATTAAAAAATTATAGCTGATTTGGGAGATACACTGACAATATTGTGTCATGTTTTAAAAATGGAAACATAATAAATTGCTGTATTAGCAAGCACACTATACTAACTACCAGTGAACCAGTCTCCAGAGGTAAGTGGGAGTAGGGTGGGGATGGAGGATTGGAGGGGCCATGGAGGTGGGAGAGGAAGTTTGTTGCTTCTTTTTGCCAAAAGAATAAACTATAATTTGTATTTCAAATTTGGTTTTAATTCATCCTGAAGCACTCATATGAGCAGTTTTATAAATGAACCAATGATACTGTTAAAGCACACAGATAGTGGGAAAAGTTTCTCTCCAGCTCATTTTTCTTAACTAACAGAAGTCTCATGAAACTTCACAGCAGATTCAAGCATCTCCACAGACACTGAAATTTACAGGTCTCAATACCTAGTGAAAGAGTTAATACATATGGCTGCATGTTAGTATTTTGTGTTTGTTAAAATTTGGTAGAATCCTAAGACTTTTCCCTTTTCCTCCCTAAATTAATCATCCAATATAGAAGACAACCAGAAGAGTAAAAAATAATAAGAAGGAATCTTTGAAGCTGAATATTTTGATGCTTACATATGTAATTTTTCCCCTGGGGTACATATTTCTTTTACCATGTCAAAGTATCATGGAATTAAGCACTTCAGCAGTAATTCCTAGAGTATTTCTTGAATGACTTTGCCTCCACTTACAATTGTTGAAAATTTTCCCAGGGAGTGACATCTCTGAACAGCTAAGATATAGCTCCAAAAATACATGTATGTAAAGTGCCTGAAACACAGTTGTTGCCTAGTGACTGGAAATTATTATTATTGTGTGAGAAAAAAATATTAACATTGACATATACTTTTATTTTCCCCATTTCCCTGCCTGTGAAAGAAAATCTACCTCGATGAACCCAGTTCTACACCTCCCCCCACCTCCTACAAAGGATGGATATTTTTGTGCCAAATTTAAGGCTGAACTAATCTACTAAACAATATGATGAGAAAGAGGAGAGAGAAAAGGAGGACAACATTAGGTAGGCTAGGAGTTTAAGAGAGGTTTTTTTAGGTGGCGAAGTAGGGTTGGGAATAAGGGAAAGAGATTTTAATAAAAGTGGATGCGGAGTATGTATTTGGATCTTCTTTTTTTAAATTGAAGTATAGTCAGTTCACCATGTTGTGTCCATTTCTGGTATACAGCATAATGCTTCAGTCATACATATATTCATTTTCATATTGGATCCTCTTCAATGTCCTTTGAGAGTCACTAGTAAAAGACGGAATTCTTCTTAATTACATTTCAAGAGTAGAACTAGACTTCTTGAATGTAGCTTTGTTATGGGACTGAGCCCCAAGTGTGTCTGGATTTACAAGGTTTATAGTATTATTTACTTGAAAGATGTTGTAAAGGATTAACCTTGCCCAAACAGAAGTTTGCCCTTTGCCTTTGGCTCCTGGGAGATCCCTGTATTAGTCCAACCTACTTAGTGTGCCTTTGTTGGCCTGGTGACTTGGGCCACTCCACATAATATGCTAACACTGTGGTTTATGGTGAAGGCTTTGGGCCACACTGTGTCAGCTCTACCTCAGGGCAGAGGGACGTGGGATTGGGCACTGAAGACCAAAATTAACTATGTGAACAGTCAACCAAGTCTACTTAACTGAACCTCAATACACACTGTCAACACCAGGGCTGAGACGGGCTTCCCTAGCTGTCACAGCTCAGTGTGTGTTGTCATACGTTACTGCTGGGAGAGACAGGCATGGTCCACACAAATCCACTGGGAGAGGACAACTGGAAACCTGTGCTCCGTGTCTCCCGGACACCGCCCTATGTGTTTCTTCCCCTGGTTGATATTAATCTATATCCCTTCACTATAATAAACCATGAGTGTGACAGCTTTTCTGAGTTCTGGGAGTCCGTCTAGCGAATTACCAAGCTGGATGGTGGTCTTGGAGACCTCTCAGACTTGCATTTGGTGTCAGAAGTGAAGACGGTCTTGGGGACTCAAAAACTTTGCAGAAGTGCAGAGCAAAATGTATTTTTACACACAAATGGAAGGTTAAAGTATATATGGAAAACCTAAAAGTGAAAAAGGGAGCTATATTTAGAAGGGAACAAGTCTAAAACAGTAGACCAATAAGTTATACCTCCAGAATAAATATTAGAATACATATTCAAAGTAGAAAAATATGGAAAATAATACAGCTTTTAAAGGAGGAAATTCTAATCTAACTTTTTTTTTACAACAATGATAAATATAGTAAGTTGGGGGCATATAATGGATAGAATACATATTAACTTTAGTAAAATTGTTGTTGGGTCCCAGGGCTTGACTCTTTAAAGCTTCTCATGTTAAATGGGATCCAAAAGGGGTATAAATTCACCTAATTCAATACTGACATGTGTACAATACAAAACAAAAAAACCGAAAAACAAAAAAACAAACTCACGACAGAGGAGAGCTATACAAATGCAAGCTAGACAGAATTTGTTTTGTAAATGTATGGCATAAATTGATCCAGGATCATAAAAAAACACAAGTTAAGTAGGAGTTAGCAGTGTGTCATTGTAATTCTAAAAGTTAATAAAATACTGAATTATCTAAATAAAAGGAAGGCATGTGAAACATAATCTGTCACCATGTTCTATTCTGGTTAGATCATTTTTAGATCATTGCATTCATTTTAAAAACTCTTACTTAGTGAAAGAGGCTTCAGCACGTTGGGTTCCGATCCTCACTTTGCCACTGACAGACCGGCTATATCATGGAATTGTTCAAGGACTCAGGACCCCAATTCTCTTCATTTTCACATCCTGTTCATTGAGAGCATCAGGTCAGAATCACATTCATATGGCCACACAGATCTAAAATCCTTTGTTCATCAGCAAAAGACATTATTAAAAGTGATGGAGGTTTGGGGGCCTAAATCTCAATGTCTTTATATACAAAGACATGTTGTATAGAAGACCCTGGGTTACCACCATCCACTGATAAGCTCTCACGGGGACCAGTCAGGAGCCCTAGCTCACAGGCGCTGTGCCAGGACTACAACCTGCTCCCACAATACATTTTCGCATCTTTCTATAGTAACGGAAGCCTCAACATGTGTAAGCAGGCACTTGGTTAGCGGCTACATGCCACGACCTCCCTGCAGTTAAGTGTGGCCAATTGGATGTGAGCGACAGGGATAGGGGCAGCTTCTTCATCACATCCTTTCTCTTCTCTTCCCTCCAGCAGGGGCACAGATATGAGAACCAGCTTTGATCATGAGATACTAGAGGATGGCAGTACAACACGCTTTGGGCATTTTCACGGACAGAGCCTCCTGTTTTGCTATGAGAAAAAGAAAAACAATGTGTCTTGTTTGAGCCACTGTATTCTAAAGGTTCTTTGTTGCAGCCACTTTGTTGTCCCCTAACTTACATAGAAACTGATACTGGAAATGGGATGCTATCAAATAAAAGCCTAAAACAAGTGGTATTGGCCAGGTGCTTGGGCAGTAAAGAACAAGGAAATATTGCAGGCTGGAAATCTAATGACCCTTGCTATGCTGTGGCAAAATATTTGGCAAAGTTCTTGCTTACTTTAGCTACATAGCCCATGATTCCAGGAGAAGAGACTGGAAAAACTAAAATTTTAGTACCTGTTTGCTGCTCCTTACCTGCACTTAACAAGATACCACAAGAGAGCTGAAGCAAGGTGTAAATTAGCCAGTTTGCAGGCATAAATGCTTAGGTCTTGCAGTTCTGTTCTGATTGAGACCTGTAATCTAAGTTGACTGGGAGTCCAGTGATTGAGGGTTTAATCAAGCTAGAAAAGCCAACTGCAACTTTATGACAAAGAGCAGGCGATGGCAATGTTTCTCAGAAACTGCATCAGCCTTCCAGTAAATGCTCTTCCTCAGACAATGGGAACCAAGTCAACCGCAAAGATCACTTAGTTAAAAGAGAGAGGGATGAGCCATGCACAGAGGCCAGTGAATAAAAGAGGGGAAGCGGCAGATGAAAGAACTATGACTGCCTGAGCCCTTTGCTAATGTTAGTTTCATACAGAACTAGAAGAAGATGGATTGGAAGCCTACTAAGTTTTGGAGCAAATTGTACTGCTGAAAAATAAAATGTAAACCCGGCTTACCAAAATCTATGACAGTTTGTCATTCCCCCCTCCCACCTTGGAACAATCCTGGGTCCCCAAAGCCGTACCCCCAATGCCCACTTCAGATGTGACCACGGCGGACAAGGGATTGCCTCCCAGAGAAGAGACCAGGTCAATTCAAGGAAACTAACACTAGAGGGGACTTTTCACAATTACTGCCCAGCAAACGTTGTTAACTGCCATGGACCACTGACTGGTTCCATTCTTCCCTTTTCTGAGAGTTTTCATTGTGACTACCCCGTTCCTACTCTACAATTGTGCATTGGCTGTCTTTGGGGATAGATAACCCCCCTTTCCCTTTATAGGTCCCTGCACTGGAGGGAGTCCTATCAGGACATGACAGAGGGAACTGAGAGTCAACCAGAGCTCCTGGCCTTTGAGCTGGGTGAGTAATTGAATGGAATTTTAAGATGCACCCTCTTGAAGGGTGTGTTCAGCATGTGGAAAGAAAGTTGCACTTGGACACTTGAGCAGGTAGCCAGAAGGGCAGATATGCCTTCTTCCTTTAGTAACAGAAACCCTCATAATTCATTAAGACTCACGGCTAGAGATTATAGTTCATCCTCCAGAGCAATCCACCCAGCCGCGAGTCCCAAGTTATATCAGAAGGGATGCGATCAGGAGTGTTGTGTGCAAGTTTTGTGTCACATCATTGAAAAGGAAGATGGCTGCTTCCACTCTCCCCTCCCTGTAGCTGGAATGCAGAAGCAGTGCTGGTGAGCCCGCTATGAACTTGGAGTGAAAGCAGCCCCCTAGGGGATGATGCAGTAATAAGACAGAAGGACACAGCATCCTCGGATTAGACCGGAGCTGCTCTGCTCACCTTCCTGGACCACAGCCTAACTCAGAGCTGCCATGTGGAAGAGAAACGCATTTTTTTAAATTTTTTTAACACTTTTTATTGATTTATAATCATTTTACAATGTTGTGTCAAATTCCAGTGTTCAGCACAATTTTTCAGTCGTTCATGGACATATACACACTCATTGTCACATTTTTTTCTCTGTGAGTTATCATAACATTTTGTGTATATTTCCCTGTGCTATACAGTGAAACGCATTTTTATATGTTTGAAACTCTTGTTCTTTCTGGGTTCATTGTTATGAAGCTTAGTCTGTATTCTAACACAGTATCTATCGTTTGACAATGTTTACATTGCCCAGCAATGGTGAGCTGGAGTAGGATTTTAATACTAATTTCTCAATTTATGAAAAACAACACATTTTAGAGTAGTTGTAGACTTGGTGAGAAATTGTGAAGGCAACACAGAGTTTCCCATGTCTCACACAGAATTTCACCTACTATTAGCATCCTACATTAGTGTAGTACATTTGTTATAACTAGTGAATCATTTATAAACTAAAGCCTTGGACGTGAGGGCAGTCTGGCTGTGACATCTGTCACCCTAAGGTCGCCAGGGTTGATTTGGCTGATCTGGCTGGCTAGGCAGGTGACCCCTTCCTCCCTCAATGCTCCGTGAGTGTCCCTCTGGAAGCTACGCACTTGCTCGACCTTTCCTGACAGAGGACTGTTCTTAGGTCAAGGGTATACAAATAGCTATGCTCCCTTGCTAGGCCCTCACACAAGATTTCGAAGTCCATTTGTAGCAGAACGCAGGGTAGCCAAGCTTCCAAGACTTTAGACATATCCAAGTAAGTCTGGGAAAACCTGGGAGTGGAGCGATAAATTGAGAGTTCAGGATTTGCAGACACTAGTATATATAACATAGATAAACAACAAGGTCCTACTGTATACCACAAGGAACTATATTCAGTATCTTGTAACAGCCTATAATGAAAAAGAATATGAAAAGGAATCTATATGTGTATAACTGAATCACTACGCTGCACACCAGAAATTAAAACAACATTGTAAACTGACTATATTTCAATAAAAAAATATGTAAAACAAATGAGTCTGCATGTGACAGTCTGCCTTTCTTTGGAAAAACAATACTAGAGCATATATTTTATTCAGAATTCTTTAGTTTTGACTTAAAAGTAAAATCACCTTTGTGCTTTTGTCAAAAATCAGTAGACTGTATTTGTCTCAAAATAATTTCAATCTGTTCACGAAATCAATACTATTCAAGAATATTTTAATGACACAAATCTAAAAGGCATAAATGAATTCTACTAAATGTCAACATTCATTTGATGATGTATATTTTTAATAATCCATTATGAAACCACCATGGCCTGTCTCTTGACTGCTTCTTCAACCTCATCTCTTCCTGTTCACGAATTCCAGCCTGCCGGCAATCTTTCTGTGATTTCTTTAAAATCACACTGACGCCGCACTTGCCTTAGGGCCTACACACTTTCTTGTGGGAGACTTTCAATCCAATTTGCCTTTATGGGCCTGAAGGGTCCTTGAAGCTCCTGATCTTTCCTTTTCTCTTGGGAAAGGAGGTAAAATTAACAAATTGTGACTGTCAAGAAAGTTATACCAAGATCTGAATGTTCCTTTCCACCAGATACATTATTCATATTGCAACAAGGGAAGAGGACATGTAACATTTATAAAATTCCTGAGAAGTCTCTCCTAGATCTGAAAGGATGTTGCCTAGCTGTTCACCGTTTCCCTTTGATAAACAGAAAGGGATTTGATCCTGAGCCCCTCAAATGAGGTGAGGAAATGTCATACCAGGCTCACTGTTTCCACTTCAGGTAAGAGCTAGTTCAGGTCCACCTTTGACACAGTCACCAGAGCTCACCCGTGGCTCCTTTATCCAAGCAAGCAACTTCAGCTTGAGGACCAGGATGAAGCCGCCATTTGGTGTAACCCATCCCTTGGCAGAGAGCTGAAAGCTATCTGAGTAAAATCTGAGCATTGTTTTGCATGAGGAATAGAGGAAGCTTAAAAATCCTATGACTGATCTCTTGTCTCCTGGCATCTTTGAACTTCCATCTCACTGTGTTTGAAAGAAGCAAGGACACTGTTAGCCCAGAAAGTGTCTGATTTCGGCTGATACTAAGACATCTCCTCCTGCAGTGCTTCTTCCCAGGCTGGTTCCTTCTCATCATTCAGCTCTTATTTGGAAATATCATCTGACAATATTATTTTTAAATACTACCCCTTGATCTAGTCACTCTGTTTTATTTCCTTTCATGGTCTTATTTACTTTCAGAAATTACTGTCTTTATTTGTTTTCTGTCTTTCAAACTGTTCCTCCACCCTCCCTTTAGAACCCAAGTTCTATGAGGGCAGGAATTTTGACTATTTTAGTTATCACTGAGACAGTAATCACTGGGACGTAGATTCTAAATGAAGATTTTTAAGTTACTGGATAACAGAACAAATAAATGAATGAATGAACGAGTGACAGTAGATTATATGTGTATTTTTTTTCCTAGAGAGCCTAGAATGATTGGGCATTTCAATATCTTAGTAAGTGAATGTATCAAAGAGGCAAGGAAGTTCAAAATTCTTTCCCAGATAGCATTTATAAGGCAATGATGATGATCAGTTTCCTCTCTTCTAGTGAAAAAAAAAAAAAAAAAAAAGAAACCATTACCCAACTTAGAAGGCATCTGAACATTTCAGTGATATCTCAGAAGCCATACTTCTCAAATGGCAGGACAAAGATCCAATAATAAGATTCAGAATGGTGCCCAACATTAGCATTGCGACAAAGTCAACATGCAATTCTGAAGTACATACAAAGCATTCAACAACTTTCAGGCATCTAGCAAAAGAGAAAATTTAAGAATGGGGCAAGCAGCAGGAATAGATTCCCAGATCCATGCAGTGTTTGAGCTGGTGGGCACAACAGCAAGCCAACGTTCCAAATCTCACAAGTTAAGTGTCAGAAAATAGACCCATGAGGGAAATGGCCTGCCCAAGTTAATACAGATATTTATTGGTGCCTCTGGGAACTGCTGAATGCTTTGGGATGCGTGGCGCTCTAAAAACAATTTATATACATTGAACAAAAATAACCAGTATTTTCAGTAGTAACAACAACAACAACAAAAATCAACATCATCATTGTTAGTTTGCCTCAATGTAGACCAAACAGTCACTTGTTTTGGTAGCGCTCTGAATCAAGCTGAGTAGGAAAATGTTCCAAGCACTCAGGATTTCCTATCATAGTAAACAAGTCACAGAGTGCACCGACTGTGAGAACTGGACCATCTCATCACTCTTATCTAATTATAGGAGTGACTGCAATCAAACAATTAGGGATGTAGAGATTACCTCTCAAATAAATTTTTATTTCTTGGCCTTATGAAAAGAAATAAAGAGATTTTAAAAAATTCTGTTTCCAAGATCACTACATATGTTTTATTTTGCTTTTTTTAGAGGGATACTGTCAAAGTAGAGCAATTAATTATTTTTTAGATGCATCTCTTAATTAGTAATAAAATTCAGGGCCTTGTATTCCGAGATTTAGGCAATCGTGTCCAGGAAGAGTATGCCAATCGTAACATAATTCAGTTGGCTGCAAAAAAAATGAGATCTTCCAAATTGTTGTGGGAATCTGTCATTCCCATGGTGCAAATAATCCCAGACATAATGAAGTGGACTTGGTGAATCAGAAGCCCTTCATTCTCCACTCCGTATTTATTCCATTTTTACAACAGCTTTTGATTTAATTTAATACATTATTGTAGAAGAAAGGGTCCATTAAACAGCTACAGAAAAGTGAGAATTATGCTCCTTTTAGGTTTTTTAAAATGAAGCATTAAACTGGAGAACGCTTTAAAAATGATATTCAAATGATTTTTAATTACTACAAAGGCATTGAGATGATAATACACTTTATATAAAAGGGAGGGAAACTATTCCATTCGTCCTTTTCTGCCATGAATTCCCACTCTAAGAAAATTATTTCTTTTGATCTGCTCTGATAGCATGTAATAAAAGAACAATAAAACATATGGCTCAATTACCACTGCTTCTCATCAAGCATGAATTAATGAATATCAAATTATTATTAATTGTTTTTTTCTGGCTCCCTCTCCATAGGACAATGATTACACATTGCCATATTTTGACAAGCATTTAGCATTTAACACTTTGTGGACCAGTGTCCAAGAGGAATAGATGCTTGAAATCATTATACAGAAGAATAATTCTTTACATTTATCAACATTTAGAAAATATGTGATTATTTTTTATTCTCCTTAGTTTATGTCAGTGTTTCACAACTGCCTTAAACTCCCTAGAATTCCACCCCCTCAATGTTCCATATGCCTTCTTTGAGAGCAGCTTCTATCTGCACAGAAAATAGTTTATAAGTTCAATGTCTCAATTTTAGTAATAGTGCTAGTTCTCCACATGATTATTGAATTTTCAATTCCTTAAGAAAAAGCTCTTAAAAAATATAAGGTATAGCTTGAGCACTTAAAAAATTAACGTTAAGCAGCATGGCACAGAATATAATAAATTGTGATCACTCTACTTGACAGTATGAATGTTAGTGAGTGATACAGACACTTCACACAAAGATTCAGTGTAACTGTTTTATTTTCACAAGCCTTCTGTAAGTATAAAGTGCTATGTGATAAGAATAGATGTAACGTGCTAAGGAACATGTCTTTGTAGTCCATAACCATTGTTTCTCAGAGACTATTTGTAAATCCAGATTTTGAAATGCATGCAAAGAAAACTTAACAAATTATAATATGTAAACTAGTCATATGCTTTTACCCATTTCCCATAAATACACATCTTTCGGTTCTTAAAACACATTCTATAAAACTTATATCTGTGATAAATGGAAGGATGACACTAAGGTTAAATTGTTTAGATATTCTATCTAGTTCAATATGCTTAACAAACACATATTCAGCTATGCTTCTAAAGAGAAAACAAAAACTAGTCAGATTTAGAGTCTGACAGTTTTGGAGCAGAGAGCGACCTTAGAAATCATTGTCCCCAATGCCCCTCATATGACAAATAATAGCACAGAAATCTGAAAAAGTTAAAGTGATTTTTTGAGGTCCATCCAACATTATGTCAAAATTTATCTTTCTGTCAAAGTTCTATGAATATTTCTTTTGTATATAAAGGAAACATATCTTGCTTCTGTAACAGTTTTGTCACGATGTCAATAATGTCTGCAAATTGAAATTCTTCAGGAAACAAAAGTGAGAAAATGGGAAACTTGTCTATAATGGAAACCATGATACACAGCCTAACAGAGCAGAGGTGGATCTGGTCAAAGTTGACAACACTCACTGCCATCAGAAGCATCCTTTCTTTGATATCAGTAACTGGAACCACTTGAATTTTTCATCACTAAATTTTACCAGATACCAGATGGTTCCCTTTCTGTTTGTGACCTTAGTGAAGGCAATTAGATTATTTATGCAGTAGCAGAACTCTTAATTCTATACAAGAGTCCATCGTTGGTATAAAAGCTTTTCTAGATTGCATGTTCTTAAAAGAAACATTTTAATTCCTTAATGAATGCTTTCATCTTGATTTTCATGTTCCAGAATTACTGAATCCACTTCGCTGAAAGATTTAAAGAAAATAACAGTTAGATATACAATTCAGTACAAAAAAATAAGCCTATGACTAAAGTTTTAAAAATAATTATTCATCAAGGGGGAAGTGGTGGATGAAGCAGTTTACCTTTACCTTCTACTGAGTTCATCACTGTGGCATGGCTTTTGGTCATACCTTAAATACAGAGCTCGCATGGCTGGTACTCATTTATGACATGCCTCAGAGTCATGTCTTGACAGCTTACTGTACTATAAAAATGCACATAAACAGGGGGGATGGTACAAAGATCTGAGTATTTTGGTAACCATATCTCCTAAACCATATCATGGACTTCTGGGAGTGAGAGTTTTAGAGCTGTGACCATGCATATCAAGGCCCCTTGATGTAACACTGGATCATGATAAGGCTGCTCAATTAGGACAAAAAACTAAAATGAGAAAGCAGAAAATAGAAGGCAAAGTATGAATATAATTGGGTTTGCTCTTGTTGATTCTGCAGCCTGATGGAACGTGGGTTTCTGAATATTTTTCAGAGCGTTTTCCAAATGTAGCCTCCCAGTACCTCATTCATATCACACATTTGTCATTAAATTCCATATTCTGGATTCCATGTGAAAAATCGCAAATGTTCTTCTCTCATTCACCACCAGCAAGACATCAGGAAACATGCCCTTTGCACAGTGCTGTTGGCCAGCTCCCCAGTATCATCCTGGTTATTCTATCTATTTACTAATGAAGTGAAAATAAAATGCTGATACTGGCTTTAAACACTAATCAAATTTCATAGGATTTTATATTGCTAACTTACTGTACACTGTGCACACCTTTTAAATCAACTTTTACAGCTTTCATGCTAAGTTTATTGAAAATACGAGTTAAAAATACAGGTCCTTAATGTTTCATCTGACATCATTTATGCTAATTAAGTGTCCAAATTATAGTAATGTTGGTCTTAAACTGGTAAAAAAAAATACTTAGATGCTATACTTAATACAGAATTATGTATCATTAAATTTTCCATTTAAAAATAACATTAAAAGGCATTCAGTATAATAACCAAATTAAGTAAAAAAGTATATTTCAGTGCAAATGTAAAAGGTCATTCACAGATAAAGACTTCAATTCCAACAATTATTTGAGCAAAGAAGATATGGTTTTGTTTGGAAAAAATGGAAAGTTTCCTAAAATAAATGACCTTTTGTTTAATTTTATCTGTCTGATCTGATATCAGAATAAAATATAAAATGTTGACTGATTTTATGCCATAAAACAAAATGCTACCATTATATGTACTATCTGCAGTTGAATTTTTAATATAATTAATAAAATATTTTTACTTTCAAAATCTTTCATTTTCAATAGTATCAAATGCCCATTAATGTTAGTGACGATTTCTTACAGAGCTTAACACTTACCTACAACTTTTGAATAGCAAGGTTCACAATGTATTGTCTGCCTATAAATCCAAATACTGTCACCAGCTTGTAGGTTTTCCAAAGGCTGTTTGCATATTTCACACTGAAGAAAAAAAGGTATATATAAAGTTTACATTATATATGATGTTCAGATTCTTAGTGTAACAAGCTAAAAAAAACAAAAAACCTTTTAATTCATTCAGTACCATCCTCTGTAGCAACACTCAGAAAAGCCTTTAGAGAGCTCTTGAGGGAAAGTCAGGGAGCACTTGTCTGCAATCCACATGCCGAAATTTTCAAAGAAGTTCTCTTATAAATCAATCTATTATGCGGCTGTGCATTTTAGGGTACATTTACCACTGAAGTTTCTATTTAACTCACAATAGAGTAGATACACCTTTTCAAAAATCGATTATGCCAAAGACAAGATCACCACTGGGTATCACAAACAGAAACACTAAGGGAGAGCTATGCTGTCCAGGTATAGCCTCACTGAGCGAAACAAACTCCTGATTCTACATAGTGTTTAGGGGGAAGTTTGTTTTAAGCTGTGTTGGTTAAGGAGGCAGGGAAGAATTGACATCTGCCTTAGACCTGTGCTCACTGAAGCAAGTCCATTGCCAACTGGCTGACTTCCATGTTCACTGACGCAAGTTGTCATTGATCAATTCAACATGTTTAAACCAGTTCAGATGGTTCTCTATTATTATGGCTATAGAATAATCCATCTTTTCCTAGGAGTGTGGGGACATTTTTATTCTCAGTTAATGGTACTTTACAATTAAATTGAAAATGGAAATAAATCACCCAAAGTATAAAAAATGGAAATTATTCCTATTTATACCAAAGCAATAATCAGGAGAATTTTCTTCTTTTAAAAAGTTTTCTGATCAACAATTTTAAATAAAGATCTGTAGACTAGCTTTTGTTTCATTGAGTATCTTTTAATAACTAAAAGGAAATTTCACTCTCACAATTAAATACTTACAAAATTTTCAGATATTTTATATAGAATTCTATCTGTAATGGCCTGAAATTGGAAATTTTTTGCTCAAAATGAGACATCGTATTTCTGATTGCTTTGTGCCACTGTCTGAAGCTAACTGAAAGAGAAGCAATCAACTGTCTAGTTATTACACTTACTTGACTGAATTAGATAATTTGTATCAACCACAGAAATTAGTACTAGAAAGGAACCAGAGATTTAAGCTGCAGTTCTCAAACTGGCTGCCCATTGGATCTATCTAAGGAGCTTTTAAAAATACCAATGACAAATAACTGGATAAAGAAGCTGTGGTATATTTATACAATGGAATACTACTCAGCCATAAAATAGAATAAAACAATGCCATTTGCAGCAACATGGATGGACCTAGGGATTGTCATTCTAAGTGAAGTAAGCTAGAAAGAGAAAGAAAAATACCGTATGATATCACTTATATGTGGAATCTAAAAAAAAAAGAAAAAAGAGGACACAAACTCATCTACAAAACAGAAACATAGCAGACAGACATAGTAACCAATCTTATGGTTACCGGGGAAAGGGGGTGGGAAGGGATAAATTTGAGAGTTTGAGATTTGCAAGTGTTAGCCACTATATATAAAAATAGATTTAAAAAACAAATTTCTTCTGTATAGCACAGGGAACCAATTCAATATCTTGTAATAACCTTTAATGAAAAAGAGTATGAAAATGAATATATGTATGTATATGCATGACTGGGACATTGTGCTGTATACCAGAAATTGACACATTATAACTGACTGTACTTCCATTTTAAAAAGTATGAAAAATAAATAAATCTAATTGCCTTCCCCCACCAAAAAATAATAAATAAAAAAATTGTAAAAACAAAAACCAATTCCCAGGGATCATCTCTAAGATTCTTGATTTAATTGGGGCTAGAACCAAACATTCTATTTTTCTTCTAATCCCCCTGGATGATTATAATGTGCATTCGGGAAGAACCACTGATCTAGTCAGCTATTTATTTTACAGATGAGGAAACTGAGGCTACACTAATTTAGGTGACTGTCCAAAGTCACACAGCCACAATTAGTGTCAGTCAGAATGCCAACCCAGTTCTTCAGATTCCCAGTCAACTGCTCATCCAGCTACACCAAAGATCATAATGTTGATCTAACCAATGCTTTTGTGAGAAGAAAAGACATGACATGAAAACACATACTGTGAAGCATTCTCTATGGAAGCTGTATTGTTACTATACTGCCACAATTAATTATAATTAATCATGCTCTCAAAAGCAGAGTCTCAACCATTGTTAAGCCCATCGGTCCTAATTCATGATACAAGGAGCTGTTAGCTTTCTTCGTAACACTTTCTTTTCCTTTTTGGTTTTCATTATCTATTTTATGTAATGTATGATTTATGAAAATGCTGCAGAAAACTTTTGTAACGAGAACAAGTGTTTATCTTTTTACAGGTTTAAATCTGTAGAGTAAGAGTTATAAATGTGTCAGTAATCAATTCTAAGCCTAGAGCCAAGAGAGTAATTATAAATCTTGGAGGCTGAGGCTGCAGAACTCTGAGAAATGTTTAAATAGTGCATTATTAATGTGCATGGGAGTGTTTCTGAAAGCCTTAACTTCATCTCATATATTTCATTAAATAATTATTTTTACTCCAGTCATTATGCAATTTATATTGAGTTAAATGCAATAAACATATCCTTACCTTGAAGCAAGTGGAATGGCAGCAAATTTGTAATTCATCTAAAATCATCTTAGTTTCTGTGCCCAAGGGTTTTCGACAGTAAGTGCACATATCTCTTTCAATGACAGACCTATAGAGACGTAAGCAATTAAAAATAAATTTGTCATCATGCAAAAGGCAGATGTATTCCCCATAAAGTCATATGGAAATGATATGTTAATTTTGTTGCTACTTTAGTAAATTGTATAAAAATCAAGGAAAGTTCAGGATTTACTTATCCTAGTGATAGAGTTGATTCTTCTCCTTATCTCAAAATGATATCAAAGAATTAACATGAAGGAAAATCTCAAATTATTAATTCATTAGCAATCAACAGTGCATCTGGGCAGAGCAAAGATGTTCACAGTTTCCTAATTGAACTAGGTCATAAGTACCCCTTGAAGCTAGAAGAGGGTTTTGAATTATTAATGTACATATATCATAGAAAAGTTATGCTGCAGATTAGTATAAAATTTTAACTCTTAAAACATTCAATAGGACAAAAACAGAAATCTATTCAAGAATGTGTTGGTAAATTCACAAATGATGGCTGGTACCTGTGGTGTCCTAGACGCTAGGGTATAGAGTCCCAAGGTGCTCCTCCACACATTTCTTTCAATGTCATTGTAAGACTTAGAATATTGGAGTGCTTTTCATGACAAAAACTCTCCAACATGACATAACCTCACCACAAATGTGATGGGGAAAAAGAGTTTTGTTATTTATTTTGGAAAAATAATGTTCAATACTGTTCATAAATGATCAGTCCAAAAGACCTTGTGTCACACCGAAGCCTTAAGAAAGGTCAATAACTGTGTGATTATTTTTCTTCTGGAAGGTCTTAGGACTGTCTTAAATAGAGCCTTGCAGAGTTTACAGGTCTCGGGGTGTTAGCACACATGCCTGAGACTTCCAGAGTAGGACACACAATGGGGCGGTGAAATAACGATAGTGAAGACTCACACAGTGCTAATACAGTGTCACACATCCAGCGCAGCCCCCATGCACTTTGCTTATATGAGCTCATTTACTCTTCAAGACATCTCTGAGAAGCAGGCACTATTATTTTTATCTCTATTTTACAGAAGAGGCACTGAAGGGTAAGTAAGTTGTTCCTGTCACGCAGCCGGCGCGCGGCAGAGGCAGAGTGTGAATGAAGGCAGAGCGGCCCCAGAGTCCTGCGCTCCCTCTGGGCCTGCCTGTGAGGTCTACTGGGCCCACTGGGTTAGAAAGAATTAGTCATGCCCAGAAACCAGGATCCTATCATCTGGCTCAAGACTAGAAGCAGAGAGGAGGGGAAGTAGAGAGGAGGAGATGGTGGGAGAGGAAAGGGATTGGAGTAGATAAACCTTGACTAGTTTTAGACGCTCAGTCATTCCGGTAACCTCTCCTAACCCTTATGTATATAAATAAATATTTCCCTCTTTCGATGATCTCTCTAGCTGCTTGCTTATATATTCCTGGCAGATAGTCTCCTAGGCATTATTTATACCCGTACGTACATATGTACATACATACTTCAATTTCCTGTGTAAGACTGTGAGCACTTGAGGAATAGAAAACAGGTGCTCTCCAGCATGCTTCCTTTCCAGAGACACTGAGATAGGAACTGGGAATAGAAGGAAGCGTGAGATGGTCTCTGTCAATGAGAAGCTTTCTTTCCACTGGGGTAGCCAGGTGCATGATTCAGTGATCACCACATATTACAGATGTGGGGAAAGAGTTAGGAGAGCACAGCCAACGGAGCAACTAATCCCCGGGGTGAAGTCAGGAGAGACTTGTCAGCGCAAGTGCCATGTGAGTTAAAGCTTGAAGGTGAAGGCGCTCTCAAGGAGAGAGAGGTGCTCTCAAGGTGATCTCGGGGAGGAGAGAAGGGGTGCAACGGAGGGATTCCAAGCAGAGTGAACGGGATGTTCCAAGGAGCTACAAAATGAGGGTGGCTGGAGTCACTGAGCATCAGTCAGTATTCTGCAGGACCAGCTTCCCTTTAAAGGCCCATAAATCATGTCCATTCTTTATCCTGTAAAGTGCCACTGGCCACTTTAAATGGGATTGACGTGTTTAGATAAGAACTGGGTGGTGGGGGGTGGGGAGTGGGACACAGCTAATTTCACACAATAATCAACAGAAAAAGTTGCTTGATTGACTGGTTTTATCAGAGAATTGACTTCTGCTCTGATGACTAAAAAAAATTTCCAGGATCACATGAGGAACAGGATTGAAATTCTTCATATTAAGAGCAACACTTCAATGAAGAATGTTTTCCTTCCTTAGGTTAACAATAAAAATATGAGCCCAGGGAAAGCTCTGATGTTAATGTCATCCTTATTAAGAGCATACTTTTAGTTAAAGAGCTTTTCAAAACACTACGAAAAATCTAGCTCTGATTTTTTGGCTATCTAGATGGTATTTGGTGCTTGTATGGGCACACCAGAGAGATGACTTAAAGGCAAGACACTCAGAAGCGCATTGGTAATATAAGGTTTTATAAAAGTGACCAAGGGGTATAAATTTGATGGCCATGTTTCCCTTAGTTTATTTTTCCAGGGATTGTTTTTTGAGTACTGAGATGCCAAGCACTGCATTACAAGTTGGGGCTATGCATAAAAATGAGCTATGTCCTTATCCGCAGTGAGCCATATTTCCAGCCCCACTATAAAGAAACACCATCAATAGAAACTGGAAATTGGCATTACAGCTGGTTTCCAGTGATTGGGTTGAAATGCTAATTATTTACTTCATTCCCTCCGCTGGAAGTCTGCAGACCACACTCTCATGAGCATCAAATATTTGCCTCACTGAACATTAAATGGAAAAAGAGAATAACCAAGAGTAAAAGCCTGGGGTCAGTTTACCAGCACTAAATTGATGTTCATTTAACCCCCTCCTGGGAACTGCGCGTGGGCCCACGTGGGTCACAGCAGTATATCCACCAAGCTGTTTGCAAGGTGCGCTGGCTTCGGAAAACCACAAGGAGCGAGGGCTGAGGCCACAGTCTAGGGACGCAGTGCAGCCTAGATGCTAATAATGTGGCAGTACTGGGGACTCCTGGGATCACTGACAGCGGAGACGCAGGTCTGGGAGACAGCTGAAAGGCCCAGAAAGCTCTATCGGAATCAAGTGCATCAAAATTAAAGAACAACAGCCAGGAAACCAAGGAACAAACTCCTGGATGCAGAGGTTGCTGGACTTCGCTCCACTCATACACGCACCAATAGAACCATCACTGTCAAGAGTGTCATTTCCAAGTTCAGTGGAGAAGAATATAAACATATATTTCAATGCTATATATATACTAAAATACATATTATATGTGATATATAGTATATATACACATATCTAATACAGCATTTATAGAAATATATACACACATATAATATATAAGGATAGATACACTTTTTAAAAAGTGTATACTTTGATGTACGGCAATAAAGACATACTCACCTATCTGAAGTTGAATAAACAGTTTGTATGTATTTTCCAGAGATATTCTCCTGATAGCCATCCTTTGGTGATTTACTAGAAACAGACACGTTGGACATGTGAGAATTGGGCTATTTCCCTGGTCCTGAAGTATATACCCCTATGCAGGAGAGGAAGCACACATGCCCCCACTCACGCAGCCTCATTCTAACTATTCTTTGTGAATTCTTTGTGATGTCACAAGCCAGGACAATGTACTGACACTTCTCTTTTTAATCTGGAGACTATTGATATGCAAGCCACCTCCAGGTTGATATAAATTGACATATCTACCAAAGTTAATACAGAATGGGGCAAGGACCAGGCAAGAACAAGTGTAAGCAGGAAAAGCAGTTAGTATTTTTCGTGAACTTTATACCAGCACCGCCCTTATTTTTACTAAAAGAAAGCTCTCTGTAGTCTAACATAGATTAAAAAAAAATACACAAAGCACGAGCCAGTGCAAGCAAACATTGACAGACACCACTCATGTAGAGAAATACTCTTGAACTTTTAGAGAAAGCTATAGCAGTTTTTAGTTTTACTTGAAAACATCCAAGAATAGTTTAGAATGAAAGCAAAAATAGTCACTTTTAAAAATCCAGTTTGTTCCCTTAGATTGCTCTACTTTGTAAACGTCACTCTCTCCTGGAGACAAGTGAAGTCCGGTCTGCAATGCACTGACCAGCTGGTGAACCCACAACTGCTTCCCTAGTACTTGTGCTACCTGTGAGCATATCAGGACTGGAAGCAGTGTGTCCCTGTTATTTCATACAGTGAGTGATAACTCCACAGCCCTCACTTGGGATTTCTTGATGAGAAATCTTTCCCTCTAAACTGCCGGTAGGCAGACTGCTGTCAGAAATAGAATCCCATTTTATGGAACACACAGCTCACAGTGCTAAATAAGAATCTGCACATATTCATGCGTGATGCATATACCATTACTCTCATTTTATTGGTCAGAAAACTGTGGTTAAGTAACTTTGCCGAGACTACATGGTCAGTAAATGACAAACTAAGAGTCAGTCCCATATTTGATCCTCTATACCATACTGAGTTGTCAGTGTCAATTTTAAGGAGAATTGGATTAAGTAGAAAAATCAAACTCGAGGTTGTATTTTACAAGGTAACCTATTTGTCGGTTTGAGAAATCCTGATACGCCCTAAATTTCTGGGAGCCCCCTCCCCAGATACCCTGTTTTCTGGGCTCTTTGAAATGTGTTATGATTAACAAATGTGTACGTATATCCACATAGGCATACCCCACCATTAAGGTCCCCACAATTAGGCTAATTCTTGTTTTTGTGCTCCTTAAAAATTGAATGACTTGTGAATCCCTGACTTTGGTTGACATTTTCCTCAACTTCCATCACATCAAGCAGCAGTTTTGTGGGCCAGAGCATATTTACTAAAAGTTATATCCTTTATTTCGGTTTAGAGGTAAGCAACACTTGACAGAACCATTTAATTAAAGTGTGACTCCAAATTAGCATGGGAATAGTTGTGTGATTTTATAAAGTTTATTTATGGTCATGTATGCTTATGTGACAACTTTCAAATAACTGCCCTATTATGTATACATGTGTTATATTAAAATATTATTTAGTCCATCAATGACTTTGCATAAGTATTTGACAACTACTTAATACTGGAAAGATTATAAAGAGTTATATACCTAGAACTCAATATACTCTTATTTTAAAAATAATCAATCAATTAATTAATTATTTAATTGAAGTATAATCAGCTTGCAATGTCATGTCAATTTCTGGTGTATAGCATAATGTTTCAATCATACATGTATATATATATATTCTTTTTCATTATAGGTTACTACAATGTATTGAACATAGTTCCTTGTGCTATACAGTATAAACTTGTTGTTTATCTATTTTATATATAATAGTTAGTATCTGCAAATGTCAAACTCCCAGTTTATCTCTCCCCACCCCCATTTTCCCCTGGTAACTAAGTTTGTTTTCCATGTCTGTGAGTCTGTTTCTGTTTTATAAGTTCATTTATGTCATTTTTTTAAGTTTCTACATATGAGTGATATCATATGGCATTTTTCTTTCTCTTTCTGGCTTACTTCACTTAGTATGACAACCTCTAGGCCCATCCATGTTGCTGAAAATGTCATTATTTTATTCATTTTTATGGCTGAGTAGTATTCTATTGTATAAATATATCACAACTTCTGTATCCAGTCATCTGTCGATGGACATTTAGGTTGTTTCCATGTCTTGGCTATTGTAAGCAGTGCTGCTATGAACATTGGGGTGCATGAGTCTTTTTGAATTAGAGCCTCCTCTGGATATATGCCCAGGAGTGGGATTGTTGGATAATGTGGTTAAGTCTATTTCTAGCTTTTTAAGGATTCTCCATATTGTTTTCCATAATGGCTGCACCAAACTGCATTCCCACCAGCAGTGTAGGAGGGTTCCCCTTTCTCCACAGCCTCTCCAGCATTTGTCATTTGTGGACTTTTGAATGATGGCCATTCTGACTGTTGTAAGGTGACACCTCATTGTAGTTTTGATTTGCATTTCTCTGATAATTAGCGATACTGAGCATTTTTCCATGTACTTATTGGCCATCTGTATGTCTTCACTGGAGAATTGCTTGTTTAGGTCTTCTGCCCTTTTTTGGATTGGGTTGTGTGTCTTTTTGCTATTAAGTTGTATGAACTGTTTGTCTATTCTGGAAAGTAAGCCCTTCTTAGCTTCATCTATTGCAAATATCTTCTCCCATTCCATAGATTGTCTTTTTGTTGTGTTTATATAGTTTCCTTTGCTGTGCAACAGCTTATAAGTTTAATTAGTTCCCATTTGTTTATTTTTGCTTTTATTTCTGTTAGCTGGTTAGGTTGTCCTCAGAGAACATTGTTAAGATTTATGTCAGAGAATGTTTTGCCTATGTTTTCTTCCAGGAGGTTTATAGTGTCTTGTCTTATGTTTAAGTCTTTAAGCCATTTTGGAACTTAATATGCTCTTAAATGTTCTGCTATTTGAAAAAAAGCAAGCATACCCTAAAATAATGGCAATTCTTCTTAAGCATAGACTATTTCAAAATTATAAACTATATATAGCAAAACACTTCAATTTCCAGTACCTATTCTCCATGTATGTCCTTGTGTACACAACAGTGTCCTTTGGTCCCACATGCCTAGTTTCGGCGTTGGAGCTGCAACACAAACCATTTTACTTTATGGTTAAAGTTTGTTTACAAGGATGGTCAAATTAAGAAGGCAATTATCCGATTCAGTGAAAAAAAATAATGCTCATATATTCCTTCTAAACTGTTACTTTGAAATATAAATATTAAAGTGCTATTAATCTACTTCTGTAAAATTTATGTCTCCCATTTTGTCTCAACTTCCACTATCATGGCCTACTTGCAGATTACTATCATGAAAATTGGTCACTCAGTAAGTCTGCTGTACAGCATGATGACTATTTGGAATATTTGTGTAATATGTTTTGGTGTCCATTTCCCTGATATCCCATTCATATATCCAAACCGTAACTTTCCCTATGTATCTCAAGCCAAAAATGGACCTTAATTAACCAACATGGTAATATCTGATTTAATGAAACCTTTAAACGTACCTAAAGAATATCAATGTCAATGTCACAATCATTCTTTACAAAAAGAAATTGTTGATCTCTTAGGGAAAATCACATTTTACACTTTCCTATCCAAAAGTCACAACTTACCAATGACCAAGTTGCTTACACAACACTTTTGTATAAGCCTGTTTAGTCACTGATACATTTTAAAAGTTCTGCATTTCAAAGGAAGGATCAGGTTGTATGTGAATGTTTAAAAAAAAAAAGGAAGAAAAAACCCAGAAGGCGAATAGTTGTGTCATTTGTTTTATAATTGACCACAGTACCTGCGAGTCTTCTTGGCTTCATAAGAATAGGCAATGGCTTTAGAGGACAGATTGTTTAAAGCATCAGTAGATCCATTGACTTGGCCATCTTGCCTGAGAAAGCAAATGCAAATATTCAGCACTTAAAATCAAGGCCATTTAGGAGTTTTTTTGTTTTATTGAAATGCTGTTCAATTGGCATTTTTTACATACAGTGAACCTCTTTATGTTGTCCCAGTTTCTGCACAGATACACAAGCAGAATACATGTACTGTTTTAGTCCTCCACAGAGACCACTGTCTCACCTTTAAGAATAATCTACCGGCATTGTCACATTATCTAACACTAGGATAGAAGGCCTTTTACTAAGCACAGGAACCATCTGAAATTGGTCCCAGTGACATTTCCACAGCAGCAGTGCCTTTTCAGAAAGCTTTTCACATACAATATATCTGAGAGTTTATCAATTTAATGAAAATCATCCAGGGGCTGCTTTGAGAAATTCCGGTTTCCTTTTTGTTTTTAACGGAAAGCAGTACTTTGAAGATTGCAAAAGAACTTTGACCTAGATTTCTGCTAATCTAAAAATGTCACTTACGCTTAACAAAGTGTAGGCATATTTGCTTTTTCCAGTGAAACAGGAATATTTTAATGCAGGAATAGTGAAAGCTTTAGCTCTTTCTCCTCCCCCATGTTAGTATACTCTGACATAGGACAGACATAAAGAGTAAGAGAATTTAGATCTTAAACATAATTTATCATTCTTGACTGGCCTTTTCCTTCCATTTCCAGACAGCTCTTAAAGAAGAGGAAAATATTTGTTCACATACTATCATCTCTGGCATACAGAAAACCATTTTCCAGTTTGAAGACAGATGTTTCACAAAACATACAACTGAGTTAAAATGATACTAAGTAATGAAAAAGTGGAATTAATATTATTGGAAGATTCTCTAACGTGATCATTAGAATATGTCATTCCAGAACAACGGAGCTAGCAAGGAATTATTTGGAAATATTCAAATCATATAATATACAATACAAAACCCAATTTTAGCAAATAATTTCAAAGGACAATGGTTGTCAGTGAGTGTGAAATGTGCTTGTATTGTCCTCAGAAAGGTAAAATCAAATATCACCAGTTTGCAAAATGTGCAGATAGGAAAAGGAAACCATTTGCTAACAGTCCTGATAAAGATTTAATTGTGTTCCAACACAATTCTTATGTTGAAACCCTAACCCCCAGTGTGATTTGGAGATAGAGCCTATAAAAAGGTAATAAAAGATAGGCAAGATCTTAAAGGTAGGGCTTTAATCCCATAGGACTAGTGACCTTATAAGAAGAGGAGGAGATACCAGAGATCTCTCTTTATCTCTGTGCACACCAGAAGAAAGGCCATGTGAGGACACAGCAGGAGACAGTCATCTGCAAGCCAAGAAGTGAGTTCTCAACCAGAAACCAACCTCCAAGGTAACTTGATCATGGACTTTAGCCTCCAGAAGTGTGAAAAAATAAATTTCTGTCATTTAAGCTACCCGGTCTATGGTATTTTGTTATGGCAGCCTGAATGGTACTAACATAAGTAGCACTTGTGGAATGGAATAACACAACTAACACAGTAACACAAGTAGTTGTGTTTACAATGAGATTAATGACCATGCTTTTAAGAAAGACATAATTTTTATAACTGTAAATGAAAATCAAATGTGAGTAAATAAATTTAGAATATGGAACAACAAATTCTTCATTGGATTTTTATTTATTGCTCCTCATGTAGCTATGGAAGATGACTTAAAAAAAAAAGAAATCTTTTATTTTGGAATAACTTTAAAGGTATAGAGTAGTTGCCATGACAGTACAGAGACTCCCAGTAGACCCTTCACCCAGCTTCTCCTAACGCTAGTATCTCATACAACTATGAAACATTTGTCAAAACTAAGGAATTAACATTGGTACAATGCCATTAACAAAACTACAGATTTATTCATATTTCATCAGTTTTTCCATCAATGTCCTGTCTTAATTTCAGATCCAAATCAGGATATTACTTCCACATAATCACCATGTCTCTTTACTGCTGTAAGGTTTGTAATGGTTGCTAAGTCTTTCTTTGTTTTTCATGAGATGGTGATAAGTTTTACAAAGGAAATCCTATCTTAATGCCAATAAGTGGTAACACAATTTTTAAAAATTATTTAGAACCATAAAAATCATTAGAGAAACAATACTTTGGCAACCAATGAAACAATCTGCAGTGCTTTTTAAAACATGACTGGGTCCCACAGGCAGATATTCTGACTTAATTGGTTTGGTGTATGGCTTGAGCATTTGGATTCTTTTAAACCTCTCCAGTGAGTCTCATGCGTATGTCAAGGTTGAGAGCCACAACCTTAGAGGCAGCCCAACATCTTACCCAAAAGAGCGCTGGTTTTCGAAGTGTGGTCCCTGGATCAGCAGATGATTCTGATATAAAAACGATTTGGGAAACAGTACAATAGAGGACTCTCCCAAAGTACTCCTCTCAGATGCCTTGAATAATATGCATAAAAGAGAACTCATGACTTAACAATGTTTGCTGTTTGACAGCTTTCTTGTTAAGAAGTTCTCTTTCATTGAAACAAATTGCTGAATTGTAACTTCCATTCAATGGTTACAGTTTTGTTTCTTAATTAAATAACTCCATAAACTATAAATCCAAGTATTGTGTTGGAACTTACAAAATTCCAAATGGAATTACACTTGAGAAAATGTTTTCTGCAGTGGAAGTTCACCTGGAAAATTTAACTATCTCGCACCCTCATCTACTGCTGGTAAGAACATCAAATGGTACAGCTGATTTGAACAACAGTCTGGCAGTTCCTCAAATGGAGTTACTACAGGAACCACCAACTCCACTTCCTAGGTATAAGATAAATGAAAACACTTCTACCCAAAAACTTATATATGAATGTTTATAGCAGCATTGTTAATAATGGTGAATTATAGTCCAATAATGGAAACAACCCAAATGCCTATCAATTGATGAACAAATAAAATTCGGTATATTCATTCAATGGAATATTTGACAATAAAAGGAAATAAAATATTGATACATGCTACAACATGGGTGAATCCAGAACACATTATGCTAAGTGAAAAGAGCCAGTCACAAAGGACAACCTATTCCATGTTTCCATTTATATGAAATGTCCAGAATAGGAAATTCAAAGAGACAGAAAGTAGATTAGTAGTCACCGAGGTCCCAAGGGTTGGAGGAAAATGATGTGTGACTGCTAGTGGATATGGGGTTTCTTTTTGAGGTGATGAAAAGGTTCTGAAGTTGATTGTGGTGATGGTTGTACAATTCTGTGAATATACTATTAGAAAACATATATTTATGTGGACCTCCAATTACTATACAAAGTGAATACATTCAAAGAGTAAACCAAGTCAACCGTGGTGTTTTCCATCCACACACCCTCTTCTGTGCAGATGGCCACAACCTCACTGCCTTACCAAAGGAGATCAGACAGACCATGGCAAGCTAGAGGAAGGTGGAGTTATGAGGAAGGAGAAACTGGGAGACAGCTAAAGTTCTTGGTTATCAAACAGCTACAGCATAGAGAATAAGGAAGCCAATAAGCAGAGGGAAGAGCAGGAGAAAAATCAGCAGAAGCCAACAACACCCAGGAAGTAGCTGAGCTACAATAATGACAAAGAATGAAGGTTATAATGTCCAGGAATTCCTGATGGAGTGTCCTCTGGTCAAGAACATACAGCATTTCAGTGCAGGCCTTATGGAGCCTGGCCATGCTACCATTCCTGCTCTTGAATTTCCATTTCCTCATTAATCCTTCCAACAAAACCCAACTGAACAAGCCCAACTGAAGTTGGAACACCTCTCAAATCACATCCTCTGGGAACTTCCTTGATTATACTTAATCATTTACTTGTCTTTTTTTTAACCTGGATCACTTCCAAATAATATTTGAATGAGAGTGGTTAATTGTAAGCCTGGTACTATTTCCAAAACAGTAAACGTTTTCCAATAGATCCTATTGAAAACGTATCCTCCCTCATTCTATCAAAGGCTTGCCTGGGATCAATAAAATGAAAGCAGATGATCTGGGGAAGAGCCAAATATATGCAAGAGCCCCTTAGAGGCATGAACAAACAACCAACCAGTGAACCAGCTCTTTTCCTGCTTTTCCACTCTCTGCACCCAATATCAACAATATCATTTCTTTACATACTTTTTTTTTTTTTAACAGAAAAGGCAGCTGTACCTTAAGAAGGTTAAAAATAGAAGCCCATTGTTTTTAGGTATGGGGGGGGAAGAACTGCTAAACATGGAAGGCTTTTAAAATTCTTTCCTAATTTAAACAATCTGTAACAACAATGAAGTATAGCTTCTATCCTAACCTTCCTTGTAGAAGAAACAAAGTACAACAGTTTTAAAGCCAGTATAGTTTGTGGTGTCAAGAAATTCCAAAATTAGGTCCTGTTTTGTGGCTGCGATGAGTCTGTGCATTCTTTTAGCACTAGGTATCCAAGGAAGAGATTCCCAGAGTGCTTTCTGCACACTGAAAACCTACCAAGCAACAGTGAGCAAAAATAAATCTTCACAGTCCAAGTGCAGAGCACTGAATTTCCATGATGCCTTTTACACTAAACCACTGAACAGCAGGCCCTTAGTCAGAAATTCTAACAGCATTCAAATTTTGTTAACTTTTCCCCAAATCAGCTATTAAGCACCTTGTACATTGTTTTTTTTTTTTTGTATTCAGAAAATATTTATACTTAAATATCATAGTATAGTTCAACTTCTCAGAAAATCTTCCAAGATTATATAATTTATGCAAGTTCATATGGAATTCATAAGAAAAACATAAATTATAATAAGACTTACTTTCCATTCTTATTCTTAGACATGTTTGAATTTACTTCAATTAAATTTTCCAGGTTCTGGTCTCTACAGGGAAAAAAAAATATTTAGTTACATATAATTTTAGGAAATAAACATTAGAATAACATTTCAAAAGATCAGTACATAATCTTAGACGCAGTCATTTGTGATTTTTTAGAATAAGGGACATACAAAATCTGATATTGAATTTTTTGATCTATACAACTCAAGTATGAGGGTGGATTACACTGGTGAGAGAGAAATAAAGAACTAATTTTTTGGAAGGTTTGTGAAATCTGGTCTGAAAAGAAACAACTGAAAGATATACACATTCAGCTAACTTTGAATGAGTACTAACTTTGTGTCACGAAGTTCTAACTTGTGTATTTCTACATGGATTATCTCATTCAGAGCTCACAAAATCTTGCAGGACAGCCTATGGGGCTCAGGCTAAGGGAATTTTCCAAGGTCACTTAGTGAATTTGTAAAAGAGTCAAGATTTGAGGCTGAGTGACCTGCCCATCTGAAACCAAATCTTAA
This sequence comes from Camelus ferus, assembly GCF_009834535.1. Classification (NCBI taxonomy): domain Eukaryota; kingdom Metazoa; phylum Chordata; class Mammalia; order Artiodactyla; family Camelidae; genus Camelus; species Camelus ferus. The sequence goes on from NC_045709.1 coordinate 49,691,147, forward strand.
ATGTTTAATTAGAGACTTCATTCCAGCTTTTTGCATGATAGAAACATGAGAAGTCAACCCAAAACACGAACAAGCAATTCACCATGTGGAAGATGAATGGGACAATTGGATTCTTAAATCTTGTGCCATGATAATGGTTTGACACGTCTTCATGAGATACAATGTCCTCTGGTATGTTATTTATATATTATTTATATATTTGCTATAATACTGGTAGCTCTTTTTTCTTCCCCATGAGTTTGGAAAAGTCTTTGTCACAAACTCTATTGGTGTGGAGGATGGTTTAAGAGTCAGAGTGAGGCCATGACTTCTCCTATTTCCTTGGGCGAGTTAGTTGACATTTCTCAGTTTCCTTTTGCAAACTAGGATAATAATACCTAATCCTACAAGGTTGCGGTGAGAATACATGACTTCATGTAAATAAAATTTGTGGGCATGATCACAGTAGCGGTGAGTGAACTGAATAAAAATAAGTACGTGATAGTTAACAGAAGTGTAATGACACAGCAGTAGGCAATATGGATTCCAAAATTTTGAGGGACTACATTTTCACTTTTTATTTCTACCCTAACTTTTCACATCTTCAGAATTAACTCTAGTTTTCATAAACCTCCCTTCTCTGATCCTGAATAGATTTCAAGTAAGGCTATTTTACATGGAATCAGTGTATGGACTCTCACAAAATTAATATTGATAAGGATGAAAATTAATATTAAAAGTCCGCATATTTATGTGGAATGAGATTTAATACTCTTTTTATATAATATCCAAATGATCAATAATTGATAAATATGCTAATTAGACAGCATTCCACAGCTACACTTAAACCTCACATTTAACATACTAGCTGCACATCTTTGAAAAATGTAGAAATTAGTTAAATTATTTTTTAATGTGAATGATAGTAGAAAATATGCCAATTAATATATGTAAAAAGTACAGGATTTCAGAAGCAGCTCAGGAGTATCAAAATCATTTGATTCTGCAGTCAGAATGATATAAAATTCAAAACTAACTTCCTCAACATAACTGCTAGGACTGGGTGAGGAAACCTCTCAGGTGGCATCCTTCAAGCTGAGAAACAGAAACAGGAGGCTTTGTATTTGCCTGACCCCTGACGGTCCTTCCCTAATTACTTCTTAGCCTCAGGGGTCACCATACTATTTTAACAGCCTCAGCATGAAATGATCCTCCCCTCAACATTTTAAAATCATACTTTACCAAATACTTGGGGATAATGGAATAAAATTAAGTGGAGTATCCTGGTCTTCTGTTATCCAGTGTTCTAGGAATGTCAGACTGGGATGGTTGGCCATGGGAAATGGTGAGAGATCGCCAGGAAACGTGAATCTTGGGGAATTAGAGTTCTGTCCCAGAAAGTGATTCTCCCTCCAAAGGTAACCTTGGATGAACTGAGTGACATTTTTTAAAGAAGCTGGTGTTTTTCTTTATGACTTGAGAGTACAATCACATTACTAGTGGCCTAACATGGCCTTGCCCTGCAGTAGCTGCTCCAAAAATACTTGTGGCATTAAGTCCATTTAAATTCTCTTTTTCTCCTTCTCTGGTAGAAATCTATTGCTACCTTACCTGGCCCTGGGAAAAGAAATGAAAGGGACCCCAAGGGAAAGATACTAATCTCCAAAACCTTTAAGGCAGTCAATTCCACCCACATCGAGCTACACAGTGTGCACCATGACCAGGCAGAAAAGCTCAGTAGAGACAGTGATGGACACTTTACCTCCATTTGCGTCCATCACCCAGAACCTGCCTTACATCGCCTCTGAATTGCACACATTTCTTTCCTTTTTAACACAGCTCCCACCCCTGGCTTTGTTTCCTTATTTTGGAACATTTCCTTATGGGTCGAATTTTGGCACCCCACCAAATTTATATGCTGAAGTCCTAATGTCAGTATGTCCAAATGGGACTTTATTTGGAGATAGGGTCTTTACGGAGATAATCAAGTTCAAATGAGATCATTAGGGTGGGCCCTAATCCAATATGATTGGCATCTCTATCAGAAGAAGAAATTTAGACTCACAGATGGAAGGCAAAAGTGAAGACACAGGGTAAAGACAGCCCTCTATAAGCCAAGGAGAGAGGTCTGGAATAGACCCTTCCCTCTGGGCCTTCAGGAGGAACCAACCCTACTGACATTTTGATCTTGGACTTTGAGCCTCCAAAATGGTGAGAAATAAATTTCTGTTTTAAGCCTCCCAGGCTGTGGTACTTGTGATGGCAGCCCTACAAACTAGTATCGATTTCCCTCTGCCCTCACAGTATGACTACATTTAATTTCTCAGCCTGACGCTGGATGTCCTTACCTGCTCGGCACTTTCCACTCTTGGCTGCCGCAGATACTGCTTCTCTGATCTGCCTACACCTGCCCACTGCCACACCTCCAGGACCCACGTCTTTTGGACCCTAGCTACCATGAGGGAGAGTGGCAATGGGCTTAGACCTAAGCAAGGAGAAGAAGCTAGAATCTCACAAATCCAACCACTCCAGGTAGACAATGCAAAATTGGAACCTATGCTTGCCTTCAAAGAGGCACACTCCCAAAGGAATTTAATTGTGCATCATGGAATAAACCATGCCATTAATGGCTTCATAGAATTTTTGCTGTTTTTATTAAATAGTGTCACATATCAAGTTTGGCAGAATGGATTATAAGATTTTATTCTGAATATTCTATACTAATATTTAAGGTAAAATAAAAAGTTCCAGATAATGAAAAGTACAAAATGTGTATTTGCTTTGGTTGTTCACCCTGACTGATGTCATCAGCTAGATGTGGAGACCCAACAAAAGAAGCTCAGATTGCCCAGAAACTTCCCTGAGTTGAAGAGAGTAAGAAATAAACTTTCATTCCTTAATTAAGACCATGTCTATTGCATTGTGTCTTTTACACTGTGACAGAAGATGAAGAGCTGTGAGTCAAAGTGTGAAAAATAGATTTTTATAGAAGCCCAGCCAAATGCTGCAGGGTCGAACAAAGGCTTGATTCCAAACCTCTGTGGCAGTTCAGTGGAAGGAAGACCTTATAATTTTGTGATTTTATGAGCAGTTGGAACTAACTTCAAGAAACCAATTCTCTGTGGATACGGTGAGAAATGCTAAAAAGAAATTTTGTTAACCATAGCAACTACAAATGCTTTTCTTTCTGTAGACTTCAAAAATGTTTGGGAGAAAATGTGAGTTATCTGTTATGTGGAGTAATAGCACACATTTTGAATAGAAGCACTTATCCATGTTATAATCATGTAAGTTATTTTCCACTGCCCCATCAAGGAATGGCACTCCCTTACAGAGCAGATTAAGAAAAAAAATAGAGATTCTGGGAAACAAGGTATTACCATGTCTTTATAATACAACTTTTCCTAGGATATGCTCAACATGAGAGAACTCTATCAGCTCTCTCCCAACTGCTCTTTCTCTCCTGGGAGGGTGTGGGAAGTATTTATTAAAAGCTGCAATATGTTTCTCTCTCTACAGCTTACTTAAATTGTTTTTGCAGAGTATCAAACACATTTGCAAAATTAAAAGCCTCCATCTGAAAAAATTTACTATGGTACTTCGTTTATGCCAAGAACTAAATCTTAGGCTTTAAGCTTTAGTTCAAAAAGAATCTTTATCTCTCTGAAAGAAGCATAGAATACAGTGAGATCACTGTTATAATTCTTCCATTCTTTTGACTTTGAAAAAAAATGGGCCCAGCTTTAGATATTTTTATAATTTGTTTCAATGAAGGAATCTTAAAGACTTTACATTAAAGAAATTAACAGGTCCATAGAGAAAGGTGAACAATTTGGGTATTTTAAATATAAGAAATGACCAAGAATTTCAGTGACTCTAATTCACCATGGTTCATTGAGATTATGGTTCAAAACAGAGTCGCTGGCTTAAGCAAGGAGACCAGTCATAAGATATCAGATCCCTCCAGTCTGGTTTCATTCATGGGGGCTCAGAATGTTAGTGTCAGAAGGATTAGACTGTACCTCGGTGGATGATCTTAGGGTCTTGATTAGTTTTGAGATTTAGCCCGTAACTCAGAATATTTATTTATCATCTAACATGTGCCATGCATTGTGCTATGCACTGTAGATAAAGAAGTGAACAAGACAGACTCATTTCTTGCCCTTAAAAATCTAATAGTTGAAGAGATATGATAAAGTAATAATTCCCTTTAAGAGACAAAACCTGTGAGACAGAAAACTGAGAGCTTGAAAACATCTAGAAGGACCAGATGTGGATGTGGTGGGTCAGTTTGGGCTTCCCAGAATCTGAATCAAAGACACCTAAGCTGACACCTAATGGATGGGTAGCAGTTATCCACGCAACGGCGATGATGGAGGAGTGAGACGCCTGCAGGTCAGAGGGTGTGTGGGTGGGCTTTGCTTGTGGGTGGAGCATAATAAGGAATAGGGGTGGGAAGACCTGTGGAGGCAAGATCATGGTGGGCTTTGGAAACCAGGTTAAGGGGTACAGCTGTTGTCCGGTGGCAATGAGAAGCCACAGAAGGCCTTCATCAGAAGAAAGATGTGATCAGATTTGTGTTTTAAGAAGATCATTCTACAGTGCGGCAGATGGATTGACGGGCAGAAGGTACCACTGACAGCAGAGGGACTGGTGAGGAGATGTAATAGTAATCTGGGCTACAGTAATAGTGGGGATGATGAAGTGTCTTGGTTCTTGAGATAATCCTAGGAGAAGCATCCAAAGTGACCTGTTGATTATGGGGAACAAAGCAATGGAAACAGTCAAGGTCACCCCACCCCAACCCCTAGCTTTCTGTCTTGAGAAGAAATATGAGACGTATGCAATAGGAAGATAGGAAGGAATTCTTCTCTTACTGGAATACTAAAAAGGTATGTCTTAGCAAATAAGAAACTCTTGCAAAGATGGAAGTATAATAGGACAAATAATTCAGAATATTTTTTCTACTTTTGATGAAGGATGCTTTTTGAACTGTAAAGACCTATATCACAAGATGTTTTTCAATCTCCATATGGGAGCAGCAGGTTTTAGGCTATAGATAGTTGAATATTTCTCTTCAATGTTGGCTCATGAAAACGTGAAACTGCTACTGCTAATAGTCATGCAGTTTCTCCCTGAATAAATGAAAATTCTGTGCACATCTACATTTGTTCAGGTTGTTGTGTTCCTAGAAGGAGCTCAGGGACACCTGCTTACATTCTGATCAACGACTGAAGTTTATTCCGCCCCTAACTGCGAATTAAATATACAGCTGCTGGAAATGTCAGCAAAGTCACATAAAAAGAACTCTGATTCACCACTGTTACACTATTAAATAATCAGAGCTCCTGTCACATTGAATTGGATGTAAAAGTGCCTTTTGGCTGTTATTCCTACAGGGAGGCATGTTAAAATGCCCCCTCTCTGTACCCATTAAAATCCAGTGGGCCACATAGATACACTGTAGACACAAGAGACTGAACATACTGAATGAAGTCACTTTTTTAAATGGGCAGCTTAGTTGTTCCTATTTGTTCTGCAATAATTCTTGAATATCCTGGCTGATTATCATCAAATCTGGTGTAAATGCTAAAGAATAATCAGACACTGCTTACATGAGATTTGTAGATCAAGCTGCCATCTGAAAACAACATAATGGTCAACATTTAAAAATTTCTTCTTTATGGTAATCCTGTCTGTGTAAGGAAGATGTCCTCTTTTTATAGATATTTTGTTAGGAGTTGCTGAAACACAAAGAACTTTTTGTAAGATTAGCCCCTTCTAGTAAACAAAAGACAGAACTCATGAGAAAGTTACCATTATCTGCCAATATAGCACATTTGCCAGAAGGAGGAAGGGAGAGAGGAGAAAGTTAGAACAAGGGGAAAGTAAGGGTGGGAGGACAGGAGAGAGGGAGGGAGAAAGAGATGGGGGAGGAGAGAGAGAGAGAGGTACATTTTATGGAAGCAGCCACTAAGGGAGAAGTTGGCTACAGTAGCCACTGTTGGCTATTCCACAGGTGGTCGTTAAGTCTAACCACTTTCAACGTGGGTTGGGAACCTCCTAAAACTGTTACTGATAAAAAGAAAAATCTGCCCCAACCAATGCCACTATGAAGACATGGTTCTACTTAACAAAGATATTTCCAGTGGCAGGGTCGACACCAAAAGTCCGCTGTTATTTCAGTTACTAGAAAATCTCTATGAGACAAGCACTTTCTCTCTCTCCTGTCATTTTAACAACAATTTTCTAGAAAAGCTGTATCTAACTGTAGTCCTTTAACTGCTGGTGGCAGAGGGGGATTAGAAAGGAAGGGACCGTAGGGAGATGAAGGATGGAAAGGAGGAGTGAGTCTGAGCTGTTTCGCCCCAGATCTTTTGTTCTCCTCTAGGAGGGACGTCGGAAGAATTCAAGTTTAGGTCCAGGATGTGTTTTCTTTCTGGAGAAGATTATTTAATATATTTTAGCTATAGTTAGTTTCCTCTTCTATAAAATAGCATGCATGAATATATTTCTCATGGGGCTGGTTGTTGTGAGGATTAAATGTATAAAAAGGCATGTCAGAGGTGCTCAATAAATGCTGCTCTCTAAGCAGCAACTGCTCTTTAACTGCCTTGGTATCTTCCTACCTCAGATACCCCAACAGCTTATGATAAAAACACACAAACAGAAAAAGCAAAATAAAACATTAATGTAGAAAAACAACTAAATGACTTAAGAGCTTTGCCAATGAGCGTTATCACACTGTCCTTTCTCCTAGTGGCTTCAAAGCACTTTTCCATATGTTAATTTGCTTTCTTCATCCCAGAATATTGAGACTATGATTCCCAGCTACATATTTATTATGACAAAATTTCAGGTCAGCAGAACAATGTGGACTTCTAATACAGTACACTCTGGTGCATTTATCTGTTAGCAATTAATAAGCTTTTTCAGTGAAAGATATGACATATAGTGAATTATAAGATATTTGCAGAACTCAGAATGAAAATGCAAGGTTAAAATCTGCTGGAATATTTTGTGAGCCCTTGTGAGTTGTGGATCTGCAATTCTGAAGACTCTGAACGTCCTTTCCAACACTCTGTAAGCATCTGTATGAAGATGCAATCACCAGTTTGGCTCAGCTTCTCCAAAATATGTTTTCCTCTAATTAAATTTCACTGATTTTTCATTTCAGTCCCAGTACTCTATTCCCAATAGACAACAAAACACTAAGTTGTCTTCGTGCAAATAAGAAGTACCAAACTTAGGCCAAGAGAGTGCAGTTGATTCCAGAAGAGTGCAGCACATTCTCTGCTGGCAGGAAACACATGGGCTATAAATGTGTGCTCATTTAGACACTAAAGAAAAATAAAAGGCTTGTTTAAAAAAAGAAGAAAGAAAGAAAGAGAGGGAGGGAGGGGGGAATTCCTAACCTAGAACTTTGGGAACATGAAAAGAGAGTTAGGTAAAGTCACTTACCGCTTTGTGTCTCTGAGAGCTGAAGGTTTCACTTTAGTAAGACTGTCCAAAGCTTGGCTGTTCAAAAGAGAAAAACATAAACTCAGATTAGTGATAGGATTTTTTGCTTGTGCTGGGTCAATAAAGCGATATAAACCCACTCTACTCAGGGGCAACAGACACGTGAACAGGAAATGGTTTCTTTTATTTGATTACCTTTGATTATTTCTGATTACTTCAGGGTTCACTTTGATGAGGTTATCGAGATCCTGGTTTCTTTAAATAGAAAAATAAAAGAGAGCAGGTTAATTATAAAGTTCTTTTGATAAGATCATTAAGGTTATAAATCTGCTTGAAATAATAGTGAAACAAAATATTCTTCCCACTCAAAGCACAGAAATTAACAGTTCCATTACCTTCGGTTGTTGGTGAGAGTTTCCGGATTCACTTTGATGAGCTTATCAAGATCTTGATTTCTTTAAGTAGAAAAAAAAATTAAAGCAGTTTGTATTAGAGATAACACAGGTCTAAAATGGTTGGAATTGTAAGAAAGGATTAGCTATTTTAACATTTAGTGTGAGACATACTGGTTTGGCATAGAATAGCCTTGAAATAAATTTTCTAACCAATCCAGGGACAATGAATTATGCTGGATCAGAAGAAAAGTTACTCTGACTTCACACACTTCATTGTCAGAGCCTATCTACAAGGGCATGTGGACAAAGAGTTCATAGCAACATCTGGCAGTTAACCACTTCTCACTCTGGAATGTTATACCATTATGAAGATACAAACTGATTCTAATGTCGAATGTTGTTATTCTTAAAATCATATTCACCAACTAAAGATTTCTTTTTTAAAAAAATAATAAGCTTCAAAACTGGGATTATACTTAACATGAGGCTTGGCAAAGAGAATTCTGGTAATCCATCAAAACTGACTTTTCTCTCCTTTAAGATGACTTAAAAAGCTGAATTAAACTCAGTTGTTTATAATCAAATTAGTGACATACTCTGAAAACTGTCCACTTCCTAGTTGAACCTACCAATTTCTTTCCTCAATAAGAGAACACTATTTCCTCCCACAGGTTTACTGTCATTCACTGCCTCAGTATAATACTTTATTTTTTATGGCTGGAGAGTAGTGATGTTTCAAAGTGTTCCTCTAAACCACTTTATAATATTTATTCAAAGAAATAGAATAACTCACAATGGCAGGAAATCTCAGGATTGATAACACCTGCTTCTAGTAAATTTTGGATCACAACCTGCCTGTACTTCCTTTTCTCCCAAAGTGCTTTTCCTTTATATAAAATATAATAAAATATAATATAATACAGTTTATTCTTCAAAAAGACTGATGCAAGGTTAGGAACTGAAGGGGAGGCACTTAGAGGTTAATCATCAAAAAGTCTGAGAAAAGTTCTGCATTTCACTCCCTAAACCCTAAGCCTTTCCATAGAATGTGCTTCCCAGTTCATGGCTTCACTAAATTTAATCTCTCATCCCTTTTCTCAGATCTCCCTGGTACACAGAAAGCCTCTAAATAAATTGTCACTGTTTCGAATTAGCTTTAAGAATCATATTCTCAATTAAAGATAATCAGCTGGTGTCTACAAATACTATTAAAGGAATAATAAAGCATATGAAAACTATCCAAAATATAATTTTCTTGTGTACATTGATTGCACAATCTAAAGTTAAACGTTCCTGAAAGACAGTCTTTAAAATGAGGTTAACTTCATATATTAAAAGAAAAAATACAAAGAAGAAAACTTTGTAGAGGAAATAATATGCTCAAAGGCTACAACCATTTAATACATAAAATCAATCACAATGTTTTTTAGTGTCACTACATATAATAGTCACCTACCAGCAAAATTAAGAGTAAGCTTAAAAAAAAGAGTAAGCTTTATTTTAAAAATGCAAACACAAATATGAGAACTTCTGTTTTCCTTGTTCTGCCTGATACAGAAAACTTGGTTCACCTAAAACCTTAGAACTGTAATATTCACAACCACTATTTCATAAAGCTCATTAAAAAATACATTTTACATCACTGCCTAATACTTCCTCTTTTCAGTCAGACGGACATATAATAAAACATAAATTTCATGAAATTATGCCCTAACTGTATAAGAACTCTTGTATTTTCTACCCTTTTATTCTAGTTAATTGGGGGGGGGAAAAGGCTGACTGCCACTCTCTAAATTAATTACAAGACCATTTAATGGGCTGTGACCCATAATTTGAGAAAAACTAGCTTATGAACACCTGCTACGTTTTACCACTTCTCCTAAAAAGACAATACTGTGCGTTAATACAACAGCTATCTCAGTAATAGTCCTGAATTGCCTTGATTGATAGCATCATGCAACTCATCTCAACGAACTGAAAACAACAAATTTATAGACACTTTTTACAGGCCCTGGAGTCTACAGACACAGGAATCTTCAACCTAAATTTTATCTAGGAAAAATGTAATGTTTTTCCCATTCAAGTTACTGCTTTAAGGATAGAGGGCTACATTGGAATACTTAGCTGTTATTACTTTCATGTAGTTCAAAAGCTGTAATGTGTTTTGCACTCATTGGCATAATTGTGCCAGGGTCACTTGAAGTGACCCTGTGGAAGCGGTAAAGAACACCCCCGGCTGCCCCATGGCAAGAGCAGCAATCCCAGCTGCAGAGTCTCCACCGTTTCCCAAGGTGCTGAATCAACTTTCGTTTATTTTAAGATCAAAGCCCATGTGTTATGGTTTAAAGACCAGGAGTTGGGCTGGGAGTTAGAAGAACTCACAGAAGACTGTGGGATCCTGCCCCTGGCCTCAGTATTCTCATCTGTAAAATGAGGAGATTGGATTGGGTCATCTCTAAGCCTCTGCTCATGTCTAACAGCTTCTACTCCTAGGAATCCGTGAATATGAATTTCACTGCCTGTCATTTTTATTAAATTAGCTTCTTAATGTCTTTTTTTCTTTTAAATGCAACTAGCTGTCAATACATTCTATATTCAGCAAGCGGCACAGGAGTATCCCAAAATGTAATATATTAAATTGACAACCTATTATTGTCTTGGAGTCACATCCCTGTGCCCCCAGTTCATAATTAGCTTTAATCTATGAAAATTGCCTGCTGTTAATAAGATTGAGTATGTCTACTGAATTCTCTTTTTGGCATCCATGGCCTATAATTACACCTGACGCACAACTAATGATACCTAGTTGTAAGCTTCAAATCCAGTAGGTGCTCAGTAATTATTCACTGCCTAACAGATCACAGAACTACTATTAGTCTTCCACTAGTTTTCTCTCTGATCCTGGTCAAATCACTTAACCTTTCTGAGTCTTAATTTCCTCTTCTGTAAATTGAATACGTTCAAACAGAACAGTGGTTTGCAAAATTGTTCAAACTAACTGGGCTACAGTTCTCTGAGGTTCCTTCCTGCCATCTCCAAAATTTTGCCTTTTTTTAATGTCCCAACAAAACTCAAAAAGGTGAAATCACTACTACCTAAAGCATTATCAAGTTTTAGGTCCATTTCTTTGGTGGAAGCAGCAAACAATGAATCTAAGAATCAATGAATCTCATAAAATTTCCACTGACCATCAGAAAACGCTCTCTGAAAACAAGATGAAGGATATTGCTGGCAATGAATCTAATGACGTGTCAGCTTTTTAAAAAAATTAACTATCATTAATAAATTTTAACCAAATTCAGAGACAAAAGTGTTAGCATCAATACTACAAAGCATAGACAGGGCATAGACTAGCCCTATGCCTACCCCACTCACTCCCTTCTACTGCTTTACCTGAGCTGCCTTCTGTCTCTCAGCAAATAGCTAAGTTTCCAGGGACATATAAGGATGGTGATGATTATTTCAAGATTTATATTCAATTTGCCCAAAGAATGATTATAAGTCATTTATATTCATATTGTGTTAGTTAAGAAGAAACAAAACAAAGTGAATAAATAGTATCTTTCTCTTACCCAGTCGTGTCTTTGACAGCTTTGAGGCTTACATTAATAAGTCTATCAAGACCTTGTTCACTGCTGAATCAAAATAAAATAAAAAGTCAAATTCAGTTGGAAATCAGCAAATTTTATGACTGGCAGTTTTTCTTTGGACAGAATCCTACACAAAAAGTGATACATTTACTGAGTTTCTACTATATATATGTTAGTTATCTTTTTTAAAACCTCAAAACAACTACATGAGTTAAATATTACCATTCTCTGTTTATGAATAAATTGAGTTTCAAGGAAGTTAAGACCCTCCTTGGGCCAGATACAGAAGAAATGACTGCGGGTGAACCAGGATTGAGACTATAGCAACTGGATCCCAAACCGCAAGCTCCTTCCCGCTAACATCCTTCCTCTCTCTGTTTGCAGTAATTCCTTACATCTGCACAATGCTTTTCACAAACATTACCATCACAATAATTTCAAGAGGTAGCTTGGAGTTACGCTGTCATACTTTTCTTAACTTCTGCTCCAGTGAATAATGGGTCTTAACTTCTCAAGAAGATAGGAGTATATTCAAAGTCATGCAAAAATATTCTAATCACATATAAGAATGTTATGTTGCCAGTTTTCTGAAGTCATTTAAAAATCAATCCTTGGGTTTGTGAAAGAGAAGAAAGTCAATATTCTTTGGTTTATTCAGTTTTATGAACTTATAATTTATTAACTATAAATTCACAGGTAATAATCTAGTTATGCTATTACTGTGTCAAATGAATTTCTCAAATAGACATTATACTTCAATATTTTGCTTCAATATTACAATGTAAACAATATTGTAATGTAATAAATTGAAGCAACAATAACAGAAAAATCCATAAAGCATTATTACACATCAACAAATCAATCTGTTCTCATTTTTTTTTTCATGTCTCCTTTCAAATGTCCTTAGTCAAATAACTAATCATATTTGGGGGCATAAATTGAAGACTTACTCATGAGCTTTCAATAATCTCAATAAGCTTACCTTTTATTTGCTGAGGGAATCACTTTGATAAGATTGTCCAGGTCTCGGTTCCTAAAAAATGTTGTAAGTTTCAATAGCTTATAAAAATCAAGAAAATTGATTATAATTTGTACCTCTTTTCTATTTTAAGATTGAATTAAGGGATTGTTGCTAATTCAAAACTTCATCATTACTTCTCTTTTTAGCCCTCTGTAAAAGCAGGTGGTTACTATCAATTCACTTCTTACACAATGTACATATGAGAATTTAATTTAGTTTTATTCTTGATTTCTTTCAAGACAACCTCAAATTTAAATTGCTCTTAAACTCTTTATTTTCCATATTACATTTTGTACTAGAAAGAGCATTTAGAATATTTTTGAAGGTTGCAATGAACAAGAGAAAAATTAAAGGGGGTGGGTTATAGCTCAATGGTAGAGCACATTCTTAGTATATGCACAAGGTCCTGGGTTCAATAATCAGGAACTCCGTTTAAAAAAAGATTTAAGAAAAAAATTTTTAAAGAGAAAAATTTAAATTGTTCATCATTTCCATGTATTCCTTGTTTCCCTTCCCTCAAAACAAGACAAAACAAAACAAAAGCCTGAGACTTTTTTTTTTTTTAAGGGTTTATTTCCTGATTCTAAGGTATGGCGGAATACACATAATATGAATATTTAACATTGAGGCTACATTGATATATTAATTTAGAATCAGCTTCATGCAATGCTAAATCAGAACAAGGAAGACTTTAGATTATGTAACTTTCTTTTCTTTTATCCTAAATATGTAAATAGGCAATAATAGCTCTGTTATTATTAAAAGGACATTTCTGTTATCACACTGGGTCTTCATACCAACTCTAATAGCAAAAAGCCTGAACAAGACGCCTAATTTGATGTACCTTCTTATTGGACAATTTGTTGTATATCCTCAAGAGAAAAAAGACAGAAAGGCTTACATCACTTAACTAACCTTTAGGATTAACCTATAAACTAATTTTGTCATGTACATACCCCTCCACGTAAATTACTGCAGTCTGTTATGCTGAACGATGTGAAATTGTCGTTTTGTGGGTCAAAAATGGTTAAATGTTAAAAATTTTACATTGTTCAACTTAATAGGATAATTTCTTTGGTATCTTCTTTGAGTTAAGCACTAAGTGGTACAATGGGGACCCAAGGATGAAGAAAAACAGTAACAGTAATAATAATATCCACAGATAATGTCTAATAAGTACTTGAGCGATTAAGTGCTTCAGAAGTGTGTCCTCACCTAATTTTCCTAGAAAATTCACTGAAGAAAGTAACTTTTACAATCCCCACTTTACAGATAAAGAAGATAAGGTTTAATGGAGGTTAAATGATTTGTACAAGACTACATAGCTAATAATGTTCTCTGAACACAAACTTTTCACTGCTAAGGGGAAGAGATGGATATGTGACCTAACGCATTACATGGCAGAGTGTGGGTACTAAAACAGAGGCTCATACGCTGCAGGGGAACGGTCATATCATCAAGGCCAGTTTCACCTTTACAAACTAAGTCATCTTGGAAGAGGGACAAGGGATACCTGTCTTTCACTAAATCTTCATCTGCAATGCAAAGTATTACATAGTCTCTGGATTCAGTATCTGACCCTCAGACAGTGACAATAATGTTTTGTTCTTATTTAGTAAACAAAATCTAAGATGATTTAGCACTAAATATTCAGATAAAAGAATGGTGAAATCTGTGGTCTAAACATAAAGCAAATGAAACAATATACACAAGGGAGGCTGTGCTTCGAAGGCTACCCTAAGTATGTTCAGAGTTGATCCTTTTCACCCACTCAGGTGAAATACTGCTTAGTCCAGGAGTCAGCAATCTATGACCCTCAAGCTAAATCCAGTCTATAGACTGGTTTTATAAATAAAGTTTTATTGGAACACAATCATGCCCATTCACATACAATGTATTATCTATGGTAGCTAGTTGACTAGTTAAAATAGAGACTGTTTCAGCGACCCTAGCCTGAAATATTTACTCTCTAGCCTTTAAGCAGAAGTTTCTGACTCCTGATCGAGGCTAATAAACTTTATATACTAGCTACCTACTGTAAAAATAAAATTCCTATGTATAAAGTAAGATAGAAAATCTGTCACAAAGAAGACATATACTTTGGCATCTTTTGCATTTAACTCATGTTCAAACTAGCATAACAATATATGTTTAATAGATTTATGGTTTTGTTATATCTCTTTGTTTACACAAAATCATGTGCCTTAAAGAAAATTCTCTCTATAAAAGACAAATGTCACTCTTTGTATTCTTTATTATTTCAATGAACTGAGTATAATTTTTATTTTATTTTTTAATGGAGGACATGGGGATTGAACCCAGGACCTTGTGCATGCTAAGCATACGTTCTACCACTGATCTATACTCACCCCCACCAAGTATAATTTTTAAAAATGACCTCCCAACTTTAGGAATCGTTTGAGTATAAACAGTAAGAGGACAGGGTAAAAACGAAGGATGAAGGAAGATTTTTCTTTACATAAAGACCTCTTGGCTGCTTATCTCTGGGAAGTTGTTTGGCGAAGATGTTTCATTTCATGGAGAATTTTGATTCTTTCTGGGGAAATCCCAAGCATGGAACACATATCCCACACTGATAAGAGATGACTCCCATATTTTAAAGAATTCCTTCACTAATATTCACAACCAGGAGCCCTGAATAAGGCCTTTAACACAAGGTTTCTGACACAGAGCTGTTGATTTTGGGCCCCATTATTGGCCGTCTCTGTGGTGAGACAATGAATTTCATCACAATTATTTGAGCTGAATAGAAAAGAATGGAGAAACAGAAAAGTTCCATAAATCTCACCCTTGGTTAGTTCTGTTTGTTTCAGGAGCCACTTTGATGAGGCTGTCAAGACTTTGGCCCCTTTAAAACATGGAAGAAATGATCAAATCAATGGTCAGTTTATAGCAACTGGTTGCAGATGTTTATTAAAACTGAGAAACATTTTATTCTAAAAATATTTAACTATAAAATATTTATTGAAATAGAGATCATCTCAAAGGGTTGGAGTTTTTTTCAGTATTGACTCTGAACATATATATTTGGATATAACTATAACTGCATAGAAATAATAAATAATAATCAGTGGTTTTAGAAGCCTCATGATGTGCCAGGCACTGTTCTAAGTGATTTACATGATTTACATAATTTAATCCTCACATCAACTTATGAAATAGTGTAAAAAAAATTAATAAAACAGAAACCACAATGAAATAGAGTTAGGAGACCAGCAGGGGGAGCTCTCACTTCCTGCCATGATAGTGGAGCCCAAAAGGAAGAGACAGGCTCCTCTTCTCCCCTGCCAGGACTCAGCCATTGAAAACCCTGTGAACTCTTTGTTTTCTATCCCCTCCCAACTTCCTTGTCCTCTATAAAAGTGTTCTTCCCTTGCCCTTCAGGGACTTGCATGTGGCTTATAATGGTTGCAGATTGCAAATGGCAATTCTCTGCTGATCCTGAATAAACTGCTTGGCAGGAGAAGTATCTGGCAGTCTGTTTCAGGTCAACAGCAGGAAGTATTATCATCCCAATTTCACAAAGGGAAAAACTGAGACACACAAAGATTTAAGTTTTTCCCACATGGCTAGTAGTGGCCATGGAGGAATTTAAAGCTGAATAATCTAAGTCCAGAATGTGTGCACTTTCTGTAACACCAACCACCTTATTGGAACATAGTGGCTGAACTGACATTGGAAGTGACCAGAGAGCACACGGTCCAATTTCTTCACTGTAAGAGTGAGAAAACTGAAGTCCAAAGGCCCACTTCACACAGTGAGGGCAGAGCCAGGCCAGGACCCACATCTCTGGACTCTGGTCTGATTCCCTTTCCTCTCCCCTATGCCATCCATCTACTTAAGAAAAATAAACAAATCTATGAGTAAAAGTGTCCCAACCATCCTGGGAAAACAACTGTGCACTTCATGAATCAGAGTGACCTCCGTTATATTTGAAATTAACTGAACAAAATCTTAAACATTTTACATATGAGGTCATGGAGGCTTCATGGCTCTTCTTGAACTACCATTGGTACATTGGCACTCTAGCAGCGTCTGTCTGCTGAAATGATGATTAGATTATGTTTTTACGCATTGGTTAACGTGAAACAAAAAAAAGAGATGCATATTGCCTTACCCTTGCCCGTTGTTTCCTGTTCTTGGATTCGCTTTGATGAGATTGTCGAGGTCTTTGGAACTTTAAACAAAAAAGACAAAAAAACATAATAAATGAAAATGGAATTAAGTCAAGTAAGTACTTTAACTTAAAGATACATGTGCTGAAGATGAATTTTACTATTAAGTTTTGAGAGAAATCAATCCCAGTCTATGCCCTCATGTAGAAGAGTAAAAAATTTGACCTCCATACAAATCATTGGTATACTAGCTCAGTTTCCCATTTACCTTCAAAATAAAATCAGAAAATTAGAGCAAGACTGAGTTAAAAAAAATAAATTCAGGAACTATTTGCTGAAAACTCTCACCTGGCTGGCACTTTTCAGTATTCCATCCAATGCTGTAGATAAAACTAAACTATGTTTTGTTAATAATTCCATTTGTAGTGTCTTTTTGCTTTAAAGGGATTTTATATCCATTGTTTCACTTAATTCTTATGAAAATCAAATGACAAATATAGAACAGACATTATGAGCCTCATTTTATAACTAAAGAAGCCTCAGCTCAGTGTTCAAGGGACTTGCTCAAAGGCACCCAGCTGGTAAGCCATGGAGTTTAGACTTTTTGATTCCAAACCAGATTTTTCAACACAGTTTCTCTAATGAGAGCCATAAATTAATGAAGATTTTGATGGGAAGGAAGATAAGACATAATCCTCACCGTGGGTTACCTCTGTTTACTTCAGGACTCACTTTGATGAGATTGTCAAGGCTCTGGCCCCTTTAAAACATAGAAAAAATGATGAGGTTAATGATAGATTAGCACCAAGTGGATAAGACTATTCACTGAAACTCTGAAAAAGCCTAACCCTCATTGAGATCACGCTAAAGAGTTGAAGGCTGTTAAAGGTGACCATGCAGAAGCATGTAGGGATTTACACATCTCTGAAACTCATTGAGACTCAGCGAGACAGTATTTTCTTCCTGGAGCCATTAGGCCACTAGCAAATACTGAACTAGGACTTAATTTTGATTCATTTAATGCTACGATTTTAGCCTTTGCCAGGTGCACTAAACATTTTCTAAGAGTCTGTATACACATTTCATGGAACATTCCAGAAAGCACATCCTCAGCACATTAACTTCCAACATGCTGTAGGACTTCTGAACTTTGGAGAATTCATATTTTGTAAAATTGTCATTCATTGGCAGATTTTCTGTTTATGATACTGGATTAAGATAAATACACCAACTTGTTCAAATCCATGATATACAAATCTGGTAACTGTTTCTGGTACTTCTGTGTGTTAAATCTACAAAGTTTGACTAGTTGTTGTTGACAAGAATCAATAGAAGGATTAAAATCTATAAAGTTATGAAATGTAAGCCATATTTACTGTGATATAAAACTCTTTGTAGTCACTGCAAACACGTCAGTATTTTATGGCTACCTGCTAATATATCTGCTTCTGATCTTGATAGAATTTTGTTTTTCCTACAGCTTCTACATGTGTTTTCCCACATACGCCATACCAGCCAATGCTCTTCTGATCTATGGAGGGTGCCACGTGGGTAAAAAATGTCCACAGAAGGTACTTTTACACCATGCACTCCCATGCCCTGTGGCCCTGCTAAGATACAATCACAAAATCTCTGAGATTATGTCTATGCAACATCAAAGATATAGATATTTGGAACAGCTGGATGTTGACTCAAGTTTTTACTTGTATCCAGATGTCTGAGAATGTGGTACCCATGCTAAAAGCAGCAATAAAAATTTTGGACTTCTTTCAAAAATAAAAATTTGGACCTTTTTCATGCAAATAATCAAACTGTTAACCCCAGAATACCTTTTGTTGATTTTGTTGATTTTTGCCTAAACAAAATATGTGGAATTTGAATGTCAGTGACTAAGAAAAAAAATTCCCAGAATTCTGTTTCCAGATTTGAGTGCTCAAAAAACCAAACCAAACCATAAATTGGAGCATGGGGACACAGCTAGCAAGTGACAGAGCCAGAATTTCAACCCAAGTCCTTCGGACTCCCTACTCACACTCACTGCCTCAGGTTACCTGCCTGGAACACCCGGGTAGCCAAGGACAACAGTGATTTTGTCTCAGTCCGCCAGGTGCAGAACTGCACAAGCCTCTAACTCATCAGGTGGCTGGGCCTGCAACCACACAGTGCCGCTGGGAACAGGACAGCCTGACAGTGCGCACCAGCTTTCAGCGAGAGGAGCCCCTGCTCCACTGAGTGGGCCCGAAGGCATCAGTGACACATTTTAGAATCAACTCATAATACAATGTACTGAGCGAACTGAATGGAACAGAGTTCAAAAGGAACCACATGGAATTATCTGGTACGCCGTTTTCAGCAAGATGCTGAGCTCAGTTTCAGATATGTTCCATCTGTTTTTTAAAAAATTAAAAGCAAGAGGACATAAGCTTTCCAGATTTACTTGACAAGTCATGGGTAGGGCAATTCTTTTAACAAAGAACCCTTTGTTAAGCTCTTCATCTTTAAACGTGCACTACACAACATACACATACACATGCTACACACAAATGTGCTACACATGTACACACAGTTTTCACATAAACACATCCATGTATATCCACATGTACTACTGACACAACCACAGACATACACTTCTTATACATAATACACGTACACTTACACACACACACTACCTATAATACACTTACATATACACACACTGTGATGGTTAATTTCATGGGTCAGCTTGACTGGGCCACAGGGTGTCCACGTATTTGGTCAAATATTATTCTGGGTGTGTCTGTGAGGGTGTTTTGGGATGAGATTAACATTTGAATCTGTAGACTGAGTAAAGCAGATTGTCTTTCCTAGTGTGGGTGGGCCATGACCAATCAGTTGAAGGACTGAATAGATGTTACCTGCCTGACTGCTTGACCTGAGTCATTCTTCTCTTGCCCCTGGACTGGAATTTAACCGTGGGCTTTCTTGGTTCCTAGGTCTTCAAACTTGGACTGGAGCCACACTACTGGCTCTCCGAGGTCTCCGGCTTGCCAACTATAGATCTTGGGACTTCTCAGCCTCCAAAGGGCACATGCTAATTCCTTATGATAAGTCTCTTTTTCTCTAAAAATATGTATTCTATTGTTTCTGTTTCTCTGGAGAACCCTGATTAATACACACACATACACTTATACCAGCACACTTCTACATACACACTAACATATACACACATACATTTATACATAACATGCTACTTACACATGCACATACACACTTACACAAACATACACACAAAGAAATAAATCATTTAGCCCACTAGAGAAGGGTAATCAAATTCCCATTTAATTCCTCAAAATCTACCTTATAGTAAACACCAGAGAAAAAAATGCAAGTGTATCACTCATATAGAACTGCTTAATATGGTGTATTTGGGGGAAAAAAGATCTCAATTTGGTTTGAATTTCGATTTACTTTCCTGAATATAAGCACTCAGAATTCCAATGTGTTTATAAATGTCAAAGGGAAAATAAAAAGCTTTAAATTACTTACCTCTTGATATTTTTATTTGTTTCAGGATTCACTTTAATAAGCCCATTGAGGTCTTGTTTCCTTTGAATAAGGAAATGAGTTTTAATGAATGTCATTAAAATAAAACACTAATCAAGTGAACAATGATTGGAAAAGTTATGAAGTGGTAAATATACCAGTTCTTCATCAAATGTAATTTTTATACCTCTAAATGCAAATGAAAATTCTTCTCTTACATTTTGAGCTGAAGATCATTTATGTTTCCTTATTTATCAACAAGAAACATATGATTTTTGTTTTGTTCTCTAAACACGTAAGTATATGTGAAACTTGCTATTTAACAAAATCAACTTGGCCCTGAGACACGTCTTGTCAGAACACCCCAGATGGGTAGAACTGAAGAGATGTAAGGTAGATACAGTTCTATACTGGATCCAGATAGAATATAAATTTCCATATAACAAATCAGATATACTTGCCAATTTTCTTTTTAAATAATAAGAATAATGTTAAGAATAATAGTAGTTTAACAATATTAAAAATAAGGATAAGAAGAATATATGTCTTCATATAAATTCAACCATTCCCCCAATCCAGGCCTTTAAAAATATAATTAGATTATAATGAGTTATAAGGAGCAACAAAAAAACACCTTACATGGTAGGAAAATTAATGACTCACTTCTCAGGGAGATATGTATCGCCCCCATTGAAATGCACTGTGTAATACAAACAGGGGCATAACCCGGACCGAAAGAAGGCAGTAGAGGAGGGCAGTTGTATCACGACTGGGCACTGCTACCATGCGGACCCAGCCCTGAGGCAGAGGAGTGGTGGAATGTTCTTACTCCCAGGGTGTGTACCTGCCCAGCCCCTCCCCTGCTGCCTTCTGAGAAGTTGATTTTCAAGAGTTTCAGTCAGGCCTCACTCTTGGCTATCTCTGTCATTTTGGAGATCCACTTTTAAAATGTTGTCAAGACTGTGTCTTTCTTTAGATACAAAGAAATTCAATTCAGGACCTCATCCCTAAAACTAAATCAAAATCTCAGAGAAAAGGCAACTTACTATTAAACATTGGAACAATTCTTCAAAAATAAGCAGTTTTATTGGGAGCAAGGAGGGAAGGTCATGTGGCCCATCATTATGATCCAGTTCTTTGTTAGTAAAATATATTTGTGAAATTAAAATGCCAAATCATTTTATCTTATTGTCATTTACAGAAATGAGATTTAAAGACACTCATAAGTCTTACCCAGTGGTGTTTTCGCTTTCTCTGGGATTCACTTTGATAATATTATCAAGGTCTTCACTTCTTTAAAAAAAAGTTTAGATAAGTTTCAAAGTATCCCCACAGTATTTTTACAAACACATTCCATATTACTGATGTTATTAATTAATCCAATATAATTCTATATTATTGATGATATTAATTAATTCAATTATACCAGTATTAAATTCATTTTTATTATAAAAATGACCTATTAATAATATAGTTAAGTTAATCTTTAGGATTCTATTGAGCTTTATGTAAATTTAAATTTAGATAGACTACTGTAGACATTCTTTTTGTTTTTTGGCTAGGTATAGGTTTATTTACTATTATTATTTATTTAATGGAGGTACTGGGATAGAACCCATCACCTCCTGCATGCTAAGCATGCACTCTACCACTGAACTATACCCTCCCTCCTTGTACAGAGACATTCTATCTGCCCTGAAAGGGTTCAGGTACAGAAGAGAGAAGACAAACTCAAAGATGTGATCCCCCTCAACATACTGAGAAGTTCACACAGTTAACCCAGGAGAAAACTACCAAGATTCAGAAACATTAAGGCAGCTCTCCCCCTCTGCTGGTTTTATCTGCCCTGGCGTTTGCTTTGATAATCATTTTGAGATCTTGGCTTCTTTGGGAAAAAAACACGAAAACCTTATGTCAGTTAGGATACACTCAATTTTCTCTGAAATCCGTATAAATAAGAATGTCCCTGAAAGGGTGTCAGATGTTTCCAGGGCCAAATAATCTGAAAACTTTGATGTAATAATCCCTTAGCTTATCTTGATTAATTTCCACAGCAGTAATTGGTTTAAGTCAGTTTAGAAAAGCTTCACCAACACATTTCTCGCTTTGCAATTTTGTCCTTTATATTTCTTAGTTTAAATATGAAGTTTGTCTCATTTTTTAATTATTTAAGAAAATATAGAATAGGAGATTATGCAATAGGCATTCCTGCACTTACTTCAATGCAACTCAAACGTGTGGTCCTGTGGAAACAGGATCGACCCTATTCCTTTGCCTACTATCTCTGATTGGCCCCAAAGTACAACAGTTCATCTGTGGCAGAGGAAAGCATAACACACCCGTTTCTAACGAGGCGTGAAACGTTACCATGGAAAAAGGGAGCCACATCATGTTAGGAGCTTTACTTACACTTTTCCATTTTTGTCAGTCCTCTGATTAACTTTAATAAGACTCCCAAGGTCTTGGTTTCTTTGTAACATTGGAGGGGCCCGGGAGGGCAGAGAGAGAGAAAGAAAGACAACAATTCAGTTTCTTCTGACAACAGCAGATTTCTCATAACAGGGCTAAGCAGTACCTAAAGCATCAGAAGCCTTTAAAAATGTCTAATTCAAGCGGCTCTTCTCATGTAAAATGCTGATGTGCTAACTACCCTCATAGTAAGGACCCATCCATCACTCAGCCGTGATTACATCAGTTTACTAGTAAAAGTTCCCTCCAGGCCTCAGATTTTGTTTTCTTTGTCCTTTGAGGGTGGGTTGGTGAGAAACTAATTTCAACACGTGGGTTGAAATACTGACTTTTTTAAAGGTGGAAATCATTCACATCAGGAGTAGAAATAAGAGGATCAACATTTAAAATCTAAACACTTTGAAGATTTGGACAAGTCATGTTTAATAAAAAGTAACCCTGGAGAAGTAGAGATAACTTTATGATGACCTTAGTACTTCATATGAGTTGACCACAGCCAGTAAAACTTTCACACACCAACAGCTTAAAACAATTAGGGAACACGAAGGAGAATCTCTCTAAATTCCCCGATAGTTCAATGCCATTTTCATCTGTCTCTCACTGCGATAAGGCTGTTAACATTTGAGGTTCCTTCCATATAAGAAAGAAAGAAGGGAGAGAAGGAGGGAAGATGAGACAGGGACTGTGGGCTCTCCCTACTATACCAATGGGACCCCTCATTTCTGCATCAAAGCCCAGTTGCTGTCAAGTTAGCCCAGATTACACATCGCTTCTCTTTTCTCCTCCTTGCTAGCCCACACAGAAATTTACTTGTGACGCTCATCCCACTTTTCCTAATTTCCAACACTTTTGTGGAACTTTCTCAACTTCATTTCTTAAAATTTTGAAATCTCATCTTTTCCTACAAAACTCATATAACCACTTACAAAGAACTGACTGCTTTCCCATTTCATCTGTTCTCCATTTGAAAAAAAAATCACCTGTAATAATGCTTGCACATTCACATTATAGTAACATGTTGTCAATACACATTCAATGTCTGAATGGAGATTGTGATCGCCAATGCTTTTCATTAAACGGACTTTGTTCTACATCTGAGAATGTTAAGAAGGCATGCTGCCAAGATTGACTTGGAAAGCTAGAATACCCGTCTGTGTACAGATTGGCACAGATCAATGGTTTTTAAAGATAACTAGGACAATAGAGACAATTATGTTAGGAAGGCAAATTTAATGACTAACTGAATACAAGGTAAACAGCCAATCTGGAGAAAAAGCAGTAGAGACTCATAAATCCTTACCCTCTGTCGTTCTTAATTGTTCTGGAGTTTTCTTTAACTAAATTGTCAAAAGTTTGATTTCTTTCAACATGAAAAATAATATCATTAGTGTAGCTCATTTTCCAGTATATCAGTATCAGTCTAGAACTCTAAGTTAACCTCTTCAAATGCTATCCATTCAGTTACTGATTGCTAATTAACTCACTCTTTTTTATGATACAAAATAAATAAAAGCATGGCTCTTGACCTTGAGATGTTTACAGATATATCAGCAAGATATACATATGAAGTGACTCAATCAAGATTCCAATTGAAAAAGGTCTTAGTATCTTATTAAAAACAGAAGACTTCAGCGGTGAGGAGCCATGCTCCCGGCATCAAAATGTCTCATAGTAAAGATATTAAGTTCTCAAAGCAACCCACTGCCCACTACTTGTAACAGCCAGTTTGACATCTTTCACTTTTAGATACAAGAGGGAACTTGGAGATCATCTAGAGCGTGCCCTTCATTTTATGGAATGAGGAAACAGAGGTCCTCCAGGGGTTGAGCAACTTGTCCAGTGTCCTGCAGATTGATATTGGTGGCAGAGCCAGCACCAAGCTATCCACCCACCCACTGACCCTGGTCGAGGGCCTGTTCCACCAGCCTGTCTGACTTTTGTCGTGAGCAGGAGGTCTCCCCCAGGAAATGGTATACAGTTTAGGACTCAATCAAACAAGCCTGTAAGAGTCTCAGTCAAATCTTACCCTTTGCCATCTTTGTCTGTCTGAGGATTCCCAAAGATGAGATTTTCAAGGCTTTTGGCTCTATAAAACACAAAGAAACTCAAATAAAAGATTGTATATTGAAATAAAATTGTCTGGTATCTTGAAAGGTCAGATACAGTAAAAATTTGTCATGAATTGCTCATTTACTCTTACTGAATAGAAGAGCAGAAATCCTTCTGGGCAATTATGTCTGAACTAAATGTACAATACTGAGTGCATGGCCCCATCTGCTAGTACATTTTATGCCAGAGGGTATAACTCTCTCCCAGCTAATGTCTGAAAGAATGAAACAAGCAATCTGGGAGATAATATTTTCAGTTTCGAGACAGATGCACTTACCTTTTCTCTGTTGGCTCTGCCTTAAGATTTCCTCTGAAGAGACCATCAAGACCTTGATTTCTTTAAATGTATTGAATAAAAAAACCTCATCAGTGGTCATATAGGATACTTAACTCTTACAAAAACATAGATCAGTTTACATCTAAGACAGGAATAGAAGCTGGTTAGGAAAGACGAGTCACAATTTTTGAAGTCATTTTATGCCAACTAGGTTTTTCCCAGATTCAAATTTAAATTGCAGTGGACCTAGAGAAAAGAAAAGATAGAAACTGGGGATCCACAAGCCTAAAAGGTCCACGGATGTGCTTTTGGCGTTCATGAAGTGTTTTTGTTTTTAATGTGAGCCAATATTTTCAAAGCTGGCCACAACACCTGGAATTTCAGGATCTCCTGAAACTGTCCTGCATCTCTGGGCTCCGATTCTCACGTGGCAACATCTGCTGGAGCTGAGAAACAGCTGGGCACCCCCGACAGGGCACTGCCTCATGTTCCAGAGCCAGCTCCCTTCATTTATTTCTACCCGCCTGGCCTTAGCAGGCTGCAGAGTCTGAATCTTAATACCGCCTCTCTTTATCGATAAGAGAACTGAAAGGCAGCAAATTGCAGCGAGTTGTTGACAGGCAATCATATAGATCATCATCGTCAGAACAGGGTATGGGAAAATCACATCTTTTGATCCTCAGATCCATGAGTGCATTTGACATTTGCTTTGTTCCTCCTTCTCTTTTGTCCCTGCCTGTTTTCGTATGTTAGTAGCCAAGTGACAGTGAGAGAATAAAACTGCACAACCTCTAACACAAACTTCAAGTAATGTGATTTTTAAATTATGCAATTATAAATGACTCAAAATAAGGAGATAATGTTAACTAAGATAATGAGGGTTTTTTGTAGTGGTTAAACTAAAAGCATTTAGTGACCAGACTCTGTTTACATACTAATACGTTAGTATTTCAGGAACAGAAACGTGGTTATTTTTATAACCGCCTTACTAAACAATGGAGAACAAAAATCAAAGACACTTTAATATTATTATCTTTCAATTGTAAACCATTCATAATAATGATGAAATGGTGCTGATTTCTATAAGCTTTTTATTCAAGATTTGTACAACACTTTAGCCCAGTATGTAGGGCTTGCATACTGAAAAGTAACAAAGTAAATTCAGTAATAAAGTGAAAAAGAAATGTTTTAAAATCTTACCTGTTCAAGCTTTTGTTCATTTTGATGAGATTATCCAATTCTTCACTTTGGAGAAATGAAAAAATAATCTCACATCAGTAAAAGCCTGGCCAGGCTCAAGGGGCAGATTCACCTTAAAATAACCATTTCTGAGTTCTCTGAAGTTCAACATATATCCCACCTTATCATCCGTGAAAATCCTGTCTATCTTTCAAAGCCCTCCTCAAACACATTTTTCTCCAAGAAATCTTCCCCAGTCCTTTAACTGAACAGAGTCCTCTACCTTTTTGGAAGTCTGGCAGCATTTTGGATTTTTGTATCTCCTTTATGTTACTTACATAGCTGTACTTTGTAATGTAGTAATTACACACTTGTCTCACATTAATGTCCTTGCTCCTACACATACGATGCACACAAACTCACACATACCCCCACTTAAAATTTAGAACTGTATTTTATATTGGATCCTTTTCAGTATTTAATACAGTGTTTTTCACAGAGTAGATGCTTAATACTGGTTTTAATTGCATCAACAAATATACATACATTGACTAATTATAGATTCTAGCTTTGTAGAATGTACTTGCACAAAACTGCTATTGGAAAACAGTCGTTTACCTGTAAATCTGGCTTCCTTCCTGAATCCTACTCTCCTTCATTCCAGGTCAGCTAAATTTCCTCTCCTGTTTCCATATTTGGGAACTCTGAAGACTATTGGCTGCTTCCTCAGGAGCCACCTGTTCAAGCTAAACCCCTGGGTTCCAGAATATTCATTAGAACCCCATGAGCTCAATTGGCTCCCCAGAGAAGGCAGCCACAGGGGCTTCTTGTTCCTGTTGGCTCCTCAGAGCACGTCCTCTCCTCAACTCTCCATCTCCATTGCCCCCAATTCTCTCGCCCTCCTCATCAGCTGTCCAGTTCTCAATCTCAGTTCTCCCTGATCCCTCCTCTAGAATCACACATTTCCACACTTTCTCAATGTTCCCCTTTCTTCATGAGTCATCACTGGTGTTGACCAGAGGACACGAGGCCAAGGTACTCGGGAGTTAGACACTCAGGTTCCCAAGTCAAGGATACCTGGATTCCAATCCAGGATTCACTGCTTATTAAGTTGGTGACTCTGGGTGAGTTACCTAACCTCTTGCTGCCAGTTTTTTTCATCTGTAAAATAAGAATACTCATTGTATACACTTCAGAAGAGAACCAGTAAGTTAATGAATATAAAGTGATTAGCATTGACACCTGGCAAGTCATAAACTTTCACTTAATTAATTTTGGCCATTATAATAAACAGTTCCCAGTCAGTATTAACTTTTGCATTTAATAAATGCTTGCTACATTTATTTTTAAGCTGAATTTAGAGGCACCAAGATTTTGGCTCAGCCTTAGAGAGGTAAGGTCTCTGAGTCACTTATGTGCTTGGAAGATGCCTGGCACAAGAGATCACCAGAATAGCTGCTGGGATAGTCCTCTTAAGGATCCTAAAAGCACATTCAATCAACAGCCATCACAGAGATGAATCCTTTAAAGTAATACTGCGTAGTCAACGGCAGGGTTGAAGGCTGGGAATAAATACTGAAACATAAAATTTGCTGACTCTGATGAAAAATTGATTAACATTCTATCCTCACGTGGGACCAACACTACCCAGCCCCCTGACACAGTGCTGCACTGTTACTTCTTGCTTGAATTTCTACCTTCCAACTCTGAGGCTGCAAATGTCCACATCCCCAAGGCAAACAGCAAACCCAAGAATCTTGTAAATTTTAGCCCCATACCTTTCTGACTGGTATGAGCCACAAGGATAAGATTATCAGGATTTGGGGTTCCACAAAAAAATTAGCACAAGTCAGGAGAAGACACTCTGTGGGAAATTAAGTAAAATGGGAATTGCATTCTGAACAAAGAAGCTGAGCTTTTAAAATGACCTGAAACTGATGAAAGCTTTGGATATTAAGTTTCACCACTGCATTTATAATAAATTAAATGCTTTTAGTCGGATAGAAGTAATAGTCTATTTCCCAAAGGAGTATCACAAAGAGTGACTTGGGTAAATAAAGCTATTTTTAGTCCCAACAGACAGCCCACAGTAACAATACTCAGCTATCAATGATGCAACAGACATATCCCCTGGCCCCTGTCAAAGCAGCAACTTTTCCCCATGAAGAATTGATGTGGCTGTGGAATTCGTGCATCATGGTGAGGGACAGGGGACAGGAAAGTTAAACCAGCTGCAGCTCTCACTGGTTTTGTTTGATGGATGCCAAACCATAATGTGATGTCCTTCAGCATCACTCACCTACCTCTCCCTTAAAGAGCCTTATCACCCACCAAAAAACTATCTAGTCTCTATTAAAAAGAAAACATTCTTTCAAACATAAATAAATAAATAAATAAATAAATAAATAAATAAATAAATAAATAAATAAATAAATAGATAGATAGATAGATAGATAGATAGATAGATAGATAGATAGATAGATAAATAAAATGAGAGATCTAGGCCCTTAGACAATAGAAGAAATGAAAATGAAACATTCGGGATACTTTCTACCATCTCTGTCATGGATTTAAAGCCTTTATTTTGTGCCTGAATTTGCAGAGAAGAGCTAAATGTCACTTCTTGTTTCTTGTCTTCAGTCCTTTTGATTGAGCCTGCAGTCCCTAATAACACTCTCAGCACTGTGAAATTCCATTGAGCAAGGGAAATTCTCATAGGCATGGGATTGAAACTACAGGATATTTATACTCAGGGTTTTCTCACTACTCATAAACACTTCTACTTTGCACAAAGCATTGTGTCCGATCCTGGCGAATAAGACAAACTATCTGCTCTGAGAGATTAAAGAGATAACAGAGAAGATGAGACACACTTGTACATAAATACCATGAAACAATATCAAATGTGATTAGTTGTTATATAACATGAATAATGGGGCTCTAATAGCTCAGAAAGGCAGGAGCCACATCTCACAGGGTCACTCAGGGTAGGCCTCACAGAGAAGGTGGTATTTGATCTGGAACTTGAAAAGTGGGTAGGATGTGGGTGGATTGATATGGTAGCCTTGAGGCTGGAAAAGGCCACCATGTGGGTGGAATAGTATAAACAAAGGCAGAGGCTCTGGAAACTACAGAAAAGAAGTGGTTTAATTTGGTATTTCATGTAGGGTAAATATAAGGATAAAGTCAGAAATAGCAAAGGAATGTTAGGTGGGAGCCAGGTTAACAAAAACCTTGAATAAGGTTATGTGTAATTGAATGGGCAATGGGGAGCCAGTGGAGTGATTTTTTAAGCAGAAATATAGAAAGAACAATCTGGTAGTGATGGATAGTAATGGTTTAGTTGAAGGAGTGTAAGTCAAACTGGATGGCTACTCTAATAACCTGTGATGGAAGCAATGAGAGTATGAACTGGGGTGAGACCATGTGGGCATGTGGGGTATTTTAGATATTTAATCCATACATGCTTGATACCACATAGAGGGGACAAGACGTGAAAGAATAAAAGATGATTCCAGAAAGGTGAGCTTGTCTGAATTAAAGAACAGAGAGAAGTCAGGAAATAGCACATTTGGGAATTTGAAAAGTTGAAAGGAAGCTGAAAACAGCCTAGGACAGTCTAAATGGGGGTGCTGGGGAGATAGGTAAATAGAGATCTGAGCCAGCAATGTAAATACAGGACTGGGGATTCAGAACAAAGTCAAAACCATGGACAGCTGAGGAGACTGGGATGAGCATCAGTCACCAGAAGAGGAAGCAGAGGAAGAGGAAGGTGCATAAATGGCAGTGCTGCTCATTTTCCAGGGACACTAAGCTAGAGAGACTGAGTCTGTCTTCTCTCAAATTATAAATAATAAAACAGCATTGGGATTTTGTTCACTTTTGGTACGTTTAAAGGTACTGGTTAAGCATTTTTGAAACAAAAATCTCAAAACTCAAGCTCAAAAGCTCCAAGCTCTCACCCCTTGTCAGCTTTCTGAAGTGAAGTGGCCACTGTGACGATGTTCTTGAGATCCTGACTCCTTCATACAACGAAAAATAAACACAAAGTCAATGACAGTAGAGCTATCTTTGAAGTAGCTAAAATTTCTTACCTGTTCTCGGTGAAGAAAGCAATCATCCATGTGTTGTTCAGAAATTATGAGTTTAACTGAATAACAAAATAGTTCTATCATATCAGCATGCAAACACACACACACACACACACACACACACACATATACACACGCACATGCCAGTTACTCCACTTGGGCATTGGCTCTGCCATCTAGTGCTCACTGAAATAACTACAGTGTCTCCCAAAGACTTGTATCAGCTGCTCTCAACTTACATACTTAAAAAAGGATATGGAAAAGAAAATTCCATTAACTGCACAAGTAAACACAGAGTATATTCAGAATTTTTTCTACCAACCAGGGAACATTAAGCAACATATACAGATGATTAATTAGTCCCTTATATGAGGTGAAAGTATCTGTCTTCTTAGGTTTCCAAAAAAAAAAAGTACGTTTAAAACCATAGACACCTAATGGGCTTGAATCCATACTGGCCTCCCTAGATAATGAAAAGAAACAATTCTGGAGATCCTTATAGGTTTACCTGTAGTTAAGACCTGTGGTTCATGAGCAATATCTTATAGGAGGTTAATAGAGTTGCATGAAAAAAATAATGTTGTAGTCAAGTACATTGAGGAAACATAACTGACTTTTAGAGATTTGGAGTGCATATAAGTGCACTGAAGGTTCTGATGGTAGAGAACTCTATTTCTCCTAAGTGTGCTCTTTCACAGAACATGCATTGACATCTTGTGGCATCTGGGACACAGTTTGGGAAATGCTGTGATAGATCTGCACTTTGTTACTAGGTACAAAGGAAAGATGGCTCTCCCCTCCCCAAAGGTAAGGTGTCTGTGTGATGTACGTTTAAAACTGGGACTCTTCAGATAGTCAAGGGAGATCATAAAAAAGGAAAAGTGTGTAAGTTTTGCTCTTGGAAAATGTTTTCAGTCAAAAAAATGTTTGACTGAATAATTGGTTTATCAGAACGGTTAAGATGGTAAATTTAAGGTTACCTTTTTAATTATAATTTTTAAAAAAACTGGTTTATCGTATTGACAGACCTATGAAATAATACTGTTCAAAACCAAATTTCAAAGACAGTATTTTTTCCTAATAAGTAAATGAATCCCAAGCAAATACTTAAACGAGATGGGATACACAAGACAACAGCATAAATGAGGACCGTCATGGGGAAATTTATCAAAAACATCAATAAAATTTGTAAGCTTTTTTCTGATGGTGCAGGCGGAGCTGAATGTGACCTTATCATGCAGCCAATTCTGGGTAAAGCTTTTGAAGAAGTTCAATCAAGTGACTATATTTCCACCTATTCATTTATACATCAACACCAACTACATCACAGCCCTTGGGATAAGTGCTGGGAATAAAGAGACGTTTTCCTGTCTTAAGGGGTTTGATCTTATTCTGTCATCATGTTCAGACAATTTTGGTTGTTCTTAATGTAATGCTTGGAACAGAAATAAAAGGAATAAAATTCTGTAGACACACATAAAAATATTTATTACCCACTATACTGAAGTCAATTGGAAAACTGATTTTGTCCATTTTATTATTAATTTTATGTATCTTTAAGTGTTCTAATAAAGTATACTTTATCTTTTCTACAATTACATAGATATAGATCATTGTATCTTATACTTCTTTCGGTAGATCTGTTGGTTTCTGTATATATGTGTGGTTTAGGTGGACATATCTGCCTGTATTTTTAAATTTAAAAGATAATGTCTGTTAGGTAAGAAAATTTTCCTCTGTTAAATTTAAATTTATAAGAAAACATTTATATTAAAAAAAATCAGTGTTTTGGAACAATAGCACTACTTGAGATAACAGACTTTGAAGTACGTTTATCTTCATTTTATTTTAGCTACCAGTCATCAGTAAAGCATTTATCTCCATTAGATAATGACAATGTTTTTAAATATTAAGAATATTTTTTGTTAGGCATCAGAAGGATGTTTTTTTCTTAAAGACGTATCTCATTTGAACCGTA
Source organism: Camelus ferus (assembly GCF_009834535.1). Taxonomy (NCBI): domain Eukaryota; kingdom Metazoa; phylum Chordata; class Mammalia; order Artiodactyla; family Camelidae; genus Camelus; species Camelus ferus. The sequence continues at coordinate 49,723,354 of NC_045709.1, forward strand.
TCAAGAAATATACTTGCTCAGATAAGACAGGAAACATTTTCATATTTCCAGCACACCCTCCACACTGAGAATGACCACACTGAGTTGACAGAATTAAATTGTACAAGGTTAGGTTCTGTTACCAGTTGTGATATAAGGCTTTTCTCTGATCTTTTTCTAAATATCTGGTTGACCTACTTATACATTCTTGCTTGTTCTCAAGAAACTATATTCAACTATTTTTTGTACTCCTGAGGACATATGTTAATTACATAGAAAACACTTCCCTTTCATATTCTTTCATTAAAATCATCTTGCTGTGATTAAACTAATCAGGGTTTAAAACATGCAAGTTGTCCTCATTTTATATTTAAGATAATTCATGGAAGAAATAAATTAGAGTAGTAAAAATGGATTAAACCAATTCCCATGAAATTTAGCTTCTTTTGAATCTATAAGAGCTCACTGCTCTATAGTTGCTGGTTTTAGATTAGAATTTAGGTGGTACTAACACCAATTTTTTTAGCCCCCTAACAAAATTCTATTCAAATTAAGATTTAATTGCTCAACACTATAAAAGTAAAAGGAGAAATAATGTAAGATAGAAAGGCCTGAGAAGTTATTTTTAGGAATAGTAATTATAGCCACTGCACAAATAAAAAGTCATAAATCTGGCCTATATTTTTAATTAATTCAATGAAAAAGTATTCTCTTAACATTAAAAAAAAAAAAAAAGTTAGCCTCTTCTCCTAAGGACAAAATTTCAAAGATACTATGAAGTTTCACTCAGCAGAAATTCAGACCTGGCTTTTTAACTCATTAGGTTGAACGCCCAGAGCTTCACAGCCCTGCCACCCAATCAGCATTTTCTAGCTGAAGTTACCGTCTTAATGAAGAATAGTTCTGGAATTGTCTTACATGTGGTCAAAAAAAATCACCACCAAAAAGTAAAAATACAAAAGAATCAAAGGCAGGCCATCAAGTGGACCTGACGTTTTCAGCCTTCATTGAGATACCATTCTTTACATCCTTCAATAACAAGGGAAATGTGCCGTGTACGTCTTGAAAGACAGTTCAAGATTATTAAACAGTTTGACAGGAACACAAGGAAGATTTTCAGATCTCTGATTTTGTTTCCAAGTATTAATCGTAGAGTATTGGAAATTCCAAGTGGAAATGCAACTCTGTCTCTTTTCTTGATTCAAAGACAAGTGAATTAGAACATTTTTCAAAATTTGTGATAGGTTTGAAATACATTACAAGTGCCTCTATTAAGACAAGACTAAAGAACTACCCAAAGGTATTTCTAACATAAGGGAGGGGCTGAGCGGTAACACTAAGTTTCAAGAGTATCTTTTAACAGAAAATGTAGCTCTTAATAGGAATCTTAACTAGGAGTAAATATAAACCATAAACACATACATAGTTTCTATTTATATTACATATATGTCAAGTACACATATGTATACATGTATATTTATATACAGAGAGAGAGAGAGAGGTTCCTTATACATTGGTTCTTAACACATAAATTGGAGGAAACCTGACATGGAACACTTCCCAGACATGGCTATTGCTCAGTTTCTATCTTGAAGGTGTATTTCTATAAGACAATTCATGGCCATGTGCATCCAAAGGCCAACATCAATACACATTTGTGTGGGCAAACAGAATTAGAAAAGCTTTCCAAGTGCTTCTTTGGTGAGTGTGCACACAAAACATACCCACGCTTTGCACAAAACAAGTCACAAGTCATTTACTTTCATTCCCTTGAACTTCTTCATTTTGCAATACATTCTGGAGTGCTAAGTCTTACCTGTTATCCTGCCTCAGCTGGTTAGGAGATGAAACAAGAGAACTGGGTTTGGGAGGTATTGGAGGGTGAACAGTTGGTTCCCTTTGAAACAGAAAGCAGCAGTTCATTTCACCATGGAAACATGGTAAATTTTAGCATCTATTCACCAAATGCATTTATTGTCTGGAAGGAAACGTTTAATGTGTGTTACAATCCCCATGCATAAGCTACCTGAAAGGCCAGGATCTCTGCTGCTCTAAACTTCAAAGAAGTCAAATTCTTAAATTACAGGTACTTTAAAGGTTCATCTAATGAGATTTTTCAAAACTCTGTCCTCTATCATTTGAAACATAATGTGTTCTTTAAACAGCTTAATATTTTACTAGACCACATCACCCAAGTTATGACATTTGGGGTCTACAGCACATGAGCATAATAAATGGTTCTTGGGCATCAACACATAAGCTTCTTTAGGAATTATGTCATCTATCAGGTTGCTATGGAAACAGGAAGAAAGGTTTTCAATTCCACAGACCTCAAGGTAAAGTTGATTTGAAGCTCTTAACTAATCTGACTTAAATATTGTCAGCACAGGCCAGTTGGATGCCAGCAAAGCACACATACGCTGTCAGCCTAAACCCTGCAACAAAGTGCCAAGGCAGCCTCTAAGCTGGCATGATTTGCTCACCCAGGAACAGCAGATGGGCAATTATGGGCATATTTGGGATGTTACTCCCCCACCCCAACACTACCACCCCAGTGGTTCCCTGTTATCCTTGTGATCTAGACTCTCTGTACCCCTCTGGCTTCCGCAGCATGCTAGCAAGCATGTGGGCTCTGGAGTCAGGCTGCCTGAATTGCCAGCTGTGTGACAATGAACTAAAATGATTCCATTTCTCCATCCATAAATAACTCTTCCAATAGGATTGTTGGGGTGTTGTCAGGACTGAATGAAGTCATGCTTTTATTTAACAAACATTTATTAGTAGCTTTCTATGCACAAAGCACTCTACAGAGGGGATAGTTCCCCGGTTCTCAAAAGGCTTTCAATATACAAATAC